>NC_042526.1:6135000-6760000 GCF_900963305.1 Echeneis naucrates | reverse complement strand
AGAACGCAGCTGCCATGCCTGGGGGGTGAGGTAGTCACAAGGGGAGAGAAAGGGGAGGATAGATGGAGGGATGGAGCAGTTGAGATTGGGGGATGAAGGGGAGAGGTAGATATGGTGGGGGTGCTAATGAGGAGAGGAGGGTCTTTCTTAATCTATAGGGCAATGGAAACTGAATTGGTGTGGTTATATCACAAAGGGACAGTGCGGAGAGGAGAAGGTATGGCTCAGTATTGAAAACCAATAGTTGATTGATTCCTTCCTCAGATGTATCTTCAATTTCCAGACAGGTAACAAGATCTTTGACATATAGTGCAGAGTTGGTGAAGGTGAAGAAGAAACCAGAGCAACACAGAGGGAAGTGCTTTCTTACACATAAAGATCAGACAGGAGGGAAGGATATGCGATTTAAAGCACCACTGATGCACTACTTGTGTCATGTGTTGTATTCTCGCATGAGATAGTTTGGTCTTTATCTGTGCAGCCTGAAGGGAGCCTTGCTTTCATCAGTTACGCTGCAGACCCCCTGCCCTCCAAATAACTTAACCCCTGCAGGAGCTCAGCACTTGGGGCTACTGCAAAACTAAATCTGTCTCGCTGGCAAGAAATTAGATTATACTCAGAAATACATAGACTCGCTCAAGCACATGTACGAAGACACAAAAGACGCACACACAGGCAGGAGAGAAGAGCATGAGCTATCAAACACACCAAGGGGGGCTTTCAAGACCAGACGGGACCTCATAAACCAGATGAACTACTTAAAAATCCCAGTTGGAAATGTTCAGCAGTGTGCGGGTGGGTGTATGTGTGTGTGCATGTGCGTGTGTATGTGTGTTGATGTGTATGTGTCTGTGGAGACAAAAGGTTTTATATGATATTCTGCCGGCCACTGCAAACATGGGCCAGTGTGTCTGCATGCATATGTAAAGTCTACACATTTCGGTGTGAGCATATAAACTGAATGTTAATTTTAGCCCGGACTGAGACAGCTCACAGCTTTTTTTCTGAGGTTGTAAATATTTGAGAAATGCATGTGTGTGTGTTTGTGTAATAAAGGATAAATACTGTGTGCGCAGGAACCATGTGTATGGTTTGTGGTAAGGAATGAAACTATGAATAATGTGTGTAACAAGAATAAGTGCACAGTCTGCTCTCGTCTGATTTCCCCAGAGATGAGTTTGTCTACACAGGTTCTACTGAGCGCAGCGGATGGTTATTTCATTCTGAATGCTAATGGCTTGAGCTGGGATTCACCAGATTTGTCATACTTGAAGACAGTTACACACTGAAAATACACCTCTCCTCCCTCACAGCCTCTTGGATGTTGGGCAGTCTGACAAACATAACGGGGTATAATAATGGCGTTTACTCTGTCAGAGAGGAGCTGACAGCCGAGCGGCGTGTTTTTAATGAGCTTGTACCGCTGCAATGGGTGGATTGACAGGCAGGTCTCAGATCATTTCAATGTTAATGAGCTCCTATCAGCACAGCAGGCAGGCCGACAGACACACTTTCCTCAGGACAGTGCTGAATGCCATGCCATCTGTTACCAACATTGCACACACAGTGAACACTCTTTACTGTCTGGCGCAGTGTTGTCTACCTGTCTGACAATTGGCTCAGTCTCAGACAGGACCTGGGTGTCTGTCTGCGCTCGTGCAAAATAATCAGCTTCTTCAAATATTCTTTGACACAGTAACTATTATCTCATCAGCACATGTAACATGAGTCATAACACGATTTAGAGCATGAAATGTGCAAAAAATGTGAGTTGGTTTTTCCACCGTCCTATTTCTCTTTATGACACTTTACTAAACTTTCAGTCTTTCAGTTGTATCCTGTCAGACATAGACGTACTGCAGAAGTAAGGCGTTACACTCTTGGGATTGTATTTGGGCGTATACAGCACTTGGTGACAGCAGCTATCGCAACACTGGCGGTAAGGCCTGGCTTTCCTGCTATTACAGTGTATGTGTGCATTTGCATGTGTTTGTCTGTGTGAATGTGTCACATCCACAACCCGACAGTGACATCACTCCGACAGCAGCAGAGGAACAATAGAGAAGGAATGACGTGATGCTGCAAGAGGAACTGGGCAAGCTGTTTCCGAGCCAATACCTTCATGATGTTTTTATATGAATTTTGAAGCTGGATAGAGTACTTCTGGGCCCTTTTTGTCTTAATTACAGGCACTTTAAAAATAAAATACATGTATTTTTATACATACATGCTGAGACAGGCGTCTCCCTCGTTCACTTCAGAGAGGCTCAATGTCACTTTATCAGAAAAAGGAAATAATTACACAACAGAAGGGGAAGTGGCCCCCCTTGGCTGCCTTCATCTATGCTTGTGTATGAGACTCTGTGAGTGTGGTTTTATTTGTGTGTGAAGAAGGGACATTCTCAGGGGGACGGGGAATGATCGCAAACTGCTGCACTTCTCAATCTGGGGCCTCGGGTCTGCGTGGAAAGCCAAAAGTAGCTTGTTGCTGCAGCGATGGAAATATCTCTCATCTTTATCAGGAAGCAGCGATCGTCCCAGAGATTCGGCCTAAAGGTCTGCGTGTGGTCAGCGTATATTTACAGTAATAGGTTACTTCTGCTACACGTCTGTGTACATACCAGGAAAAGTGTTAAACCACTGAGGATTAACAGTTTCTGCTCTACTGATGGCAACTAGTTCACCGCCCAGCCAGAGAGGCTGGAAAAGAAAATCCTTCTCGTCTTTTTTTGGAAAATAATTAGCAATTAAGATGGATTTTCTCATACCATAACACACATCAAATGGCTGCCAACAAATACAACCTCATACAAATTGACGTGCCGCAGTTTAATCTGATATATAAAAAAAGCAAACAACCAAAATTAAACAAATAGGTAAATAAGGAAGCCGTGCTACAGCATACCAGAGATAAAGTACATCAAAGACAACAGCGATAAACAGGAATCCACCATTGTTCAAGGGAATGACGGTATGACAGGAGTGGCAGTGGGCAGTCCGAGCATGAATGGAATCTGGTGGATGCAGGCCAGCTTTGAGTAGGATAAACTAGCATAATTGTTAGCTACCCCTTTCCCCTTTCTTCTAGGTTTGGAAATTTCCACTCCACATGTGTGTCAGAGCCATCAAGATAAATGCTACTGCGGTAAATGATGGCGCAGCAACCAAACTACCAGGCTCTTGGCCCAAATTCACGGTGAAGTTTGAGTTATGAGGTGCTGAAGGCATTGCAGCACAAAGAAACAAAATTGTGAGCCTGGGTGAGCACGCTGCTCAGCTTCAGCTCCTGTTGACCTGGTGTGTTGACACTGCCTAGGTTACAGTTTAAACAAACTATTTTTATTCCATGCTGGATGAATGCATGACAGGGCTGGGCTGAGATCATCACAAGGCCTCAAGATATATTTCAAATGTAGTGGGAAGGAAGGTATGTACTGTGAATGGACTGTATACACAAAGCAGCTTAAATACCTGTGGCTGAAGTATCCAGGACACACAAGTACGAGCACCAAAAGGATTTCTCCATGTCATGTACTGTACTTATTATAACACACATGCATCCTGGAAGAAAAGGTCATAGTGCATGTGTATCCTGTAAGATTATTAAAATCTAGGGTCTACTCCTAAATTGCTTCACAGAACACATTTTTTGCTTCCTAAAACAAAGTAAATCATTCTGAATTATATTGTTGGCATTTCAAAGTTATTTCATTTCTTTAGCTGTTTAGTTGCTATTAACTGTGAGATTGTAAAAGTGTCCCATAACATTTTCAGGGAACTATGCAACATAACTAAGACTTCATTGTTTTTAAATATAAGGGCTGATTTTTGGACACTTAATTTTTGATAAAGTTTGACATCTCAAGTGGATGTAGACAGTGGTGCTGAAAGGTAAAGCCAATGGAGGTAAGCCTGCTTTCTATCTAATTATTATTGGGGCAACCCTATGAGATAATGGCACTGGTTCTAGATTGATGTATTACCTCAGTAATTGTTTTCCTAATGAGTTTAGTATTTTAATGGCTAATTTCAAGTAGCCTATCCATAACCGTATGTTCATTTTCAAAATTATGGTCCCATTATGGTCCCATTTAGAAGAAATTACAATACAATAAGAACGATAAAGAAGGGTATGCTTTAAGGCGTGGGTACTCTGTGACTGACATATTGTACCACACACACAGCGACTTGCTGGAAAAAGTACAGGTCAGGTCAGACCCCCCTCCTCTAAATATGGTTTCTTCTGGTTTCAAAAAACTAACATAGCAACAGCCAATTTACAAACTTGAGGCTCCAAAACAGCAGTTTACAAACCAGAAACTGATGTTACGGTGGGTTCCTGCTTGGTGTGTTGTATATACTTGAGCTTTAATCTTCATCCACACTACTGGGAATGTTCACATTTGTCTCGAAATATAGTTCTCCTCCTCTGCATTCTACAGTATGTATGTAAGACTGTGTTCTACTTCTTTGTGTGTGTGTGTGTGTGTGCGGCCACTTAGAGTTAGCAAGGGACTCAGTGATAGAGGGGAAAGGGAAGAGGAGTAGGAGGCAAGCAGAGAAGTAAGCTCACATCATGGTGGAAACATTTGGCAACAGCTCACATAAACACACACACCATACTTTGAAAAGAAACACACACAAATATGCACTCACACACTCATGCTGGCCTGTTTTTGTTCTCTGGTTTTGAGGGAAAGAAGGGGAAAATGACATCAAGCTCATCATGTGAGGCTAATGAGACAGATGGGGGAGGGGGTGAGCGTGCTGGCAAAAACAGAACATTGTTACATAAAATTCACCTTAGTGCAGGCCTTTTCTGGGCTCTGTTATCATATTATGCGTGTTTGTGTGTGAGTCTGTCCATATCTGCATGCATTTGCTTGCCTCACTGCCAGAGTGTATGTGTGTGCAAGTTAAGCAATTGCACCATACCTCATCAAGGTGTCAGGCCAAAAGGGGAACTTATTACATACCTTCAGAGTGACTATTTGCAGAAAACAGTGCATTATGTCACTGTGCAGTTCCCAGGTTTCTCAGAGTCTGCAGTGACTTTTGAGAGCAGAGAGGTGATGTCATAGATATTTTTGCAGGCCGTTTTCTTTGACCTTTGTGCTCCCTCGGTGCTGGCTGGGGTGGGGCTGTGTGTGTGTTTGTGTATCTACAAGCCAGGGTGAGAGCACTGAGGCCACTGGCGCCAGATGTGACGACCACAGGAGTCTGGGCCTAAAAATAGAGCTCTGTTCTCAGCACCGTGAAACAGAAGAGATGGGGGGCGGGGGGTGCAGAGAGGGAAGGAGAGGAAGAAATTGGTGTGGTTGGGGTTGGAGGGGGTAAAGGGGTTGAAGGAGTGATGGACAGGAAGGCGAGGTCATTGAGAATAATGTGTCAGATCTCCCTGGGGAAGGTGAGCTCACCTCCTAATGGCACCACTGGCTCATTCTCAATGAAATCATTGATCTGCTGGAGCTCCTCATAGTGCAAGAGGAGAGAGAGAGGTCAGATGGGGGAGCAGCGGAGGGAAAAGGGGCAGGGAGGGCAGGAAAGGCAGGTTAGGAGGTCAAAACATGCAGGAGAAATAGATGGTAGAGTGATGAAAGACGGATGGAGGAAGATTGACCATGAAGCTCTGGCACACAACTTCAATTAATGTACAAGCTCTCTGACCTGTTCTGTGGCTAATCATAACACACCTGGAGACAGAGGAATTAAGGAAATAAATGCCACATGTCACTCATACATTGTTCTCAAAGCTTGACTGATTATGCCAACCTGACTGCATAAACAGCCACAATTGAATTTATGCTCATGTCTAAATTCAAAGGGAATTGAGATAGTGTCGTTGGCAGCACCTTTATGGATCAAACACACAGAGGAGATTTAAGTTAAAAAGTTCAGCAAAAGCAACAAAAAGTGTTCTACAGTTTCTGATCACATAAGAATCACTGATTAATCAGTGAATACAATCTTACACCAGTTCTTAGTCTGCAGGTGTCCATACACAAGTGTGTAAGTTGTAGTGACTTCCTACACGGCTCCACAAAGAGGAAACACCATAAAGCAAGACTTTCTGAGTGAGCTATAAGGCTTGGTTCATCCCTGGGTGACCTCATTAGGGTATGTTGACACCTGTACACAGAGCTGTCCATTTGTTATTGGATCATCTGAGCCAGAGGTTTCAGGTCTGAACAGGGCCTTAGACCACACACACACAAATTGACACAAATGCGCAAACACATGAATAAAAGGTAGCCTATTGAGCACTTGTGCGCACGCGCACACACACACACACACACACACACACACACACACACACACACACACACACACACACACACACACACACACACACACACACATTCAGAATGAAAAGAAGAGTATTACCTCATCTCCTCAATAGCTCTCCTCATTTTACTTTGTCTTTTTTCTTTTTCCCATACATGCACTCAAACATTATCTCATTTGCATGCACTCGCTACTTCATATGCACATATTCATTCAGACATGCACACTGACACACAAAAACATGCATACACACAAACACACACGGACACAAACAGAGCTCCTTATGCAGCTCATTGGAATGTCTCTGAACGGCTGCATTGTGAGATTTGGCCTCCCACAATTACCTCACCTCTTCAGCTTCTGTCTGATGCACACACACTCACACATACATGCACACACACACTCACACACACACACACACACACACACACACGGTAGGCGGCACCCTGTTGTATAACAGCACAGAAGAATGACATATAACTGAATTGACCTTTGTACCTCTGCCTGCTCAGTCACACCCTAACCTGATCTCATCAAAGCCCTGGGGGTGCACAGCAGCTCCTGTATGCATTTTGAGTGTGTGAGAGACAGAGGGAGCGGGCAAAGAGAGCGGCACCTTTCTTCTGCTAATACCTCTCATCAGCCTGTCATCATCATGTCTTTTCCTGTGTACCTTTGCATTGAGCTGCAGGTTGACAGCGTGGGACTCAGGATGCTTACCTATGAGAAATAAAAGTGTGTCCTACTTTAGTGATGAACAAAAACAACAATACAGCCTGCATATTTATTACTAAGGTTTATGTTTTTACTTCTCTAAAAGAGATGACAGTCAAACTGAGAATTAAGAAAGAAAAAACAAAACAAAAAGAGAAATCCAAAGACAACTGTAAAGTTTGTTCTTTCCACAAGTGTTTCTGAGCTGTAAGTATTTCCAGATGTGAGCATCTGGGACAACACTGCATAAGTAAAACTTTTAAAAAGGAAAGGTTGATTAAATTAATAATTAGTTTAAGAGACTTCATTTGGCAACTTTTTAGTGTGAATGCAAAAAGTTATGCACTGATGTCTATATCTATCTGAATTACATTTTGTGAACGCATCAGCCATTATCATTATCTTGATAATTTTCATGCAGCATTTTTGTGACTGACTACTACATGATAATAGTGATAATAACTGTATGTATGTATGAGAATTATGAAAGATGCTAAACACCTTCCAAAAGTAGAATTGTGCCGCGATGACATTAAACAGAGAAAAGAAAAAAGTACTTAAACAATAAAGCATTTATTAAAATCATTTTGTTGATAAACCAAACTTGTTCCTGCACTGATATTTAAGAACAATGTAGTTCTTAATAAGTTACTTGAGCTCAGATGTCCTCTACATGCTGCCCTTCAGCTCACATCCCACACGTGCCCTCATCCCTCATCTCTATCTCATTTCCTCATGTGTCCCTTTTTTCTCCTTTTGCTCTGTCTCTTTGACCCAGTGGTGGGACACTTTAGTAATCCTGCGAAAAACACTGGCAGATGGCACTTTGAAAGATTAGGAGCAGTCCTGAACATCTGCAGACTTCACACACACATACACAGTCACACGTCTTCACATGGACAAAGATTAGATGATAACTCACCTGCTCTACACTACATGTCCCTACACATTAATTTCTTTTATTTCTAGCTTCTAACTTGTAGCTGTCAGTTTTTAGAAAAGTTCAACAAATTGTGTGATATATGAATAAAATGCACTTTTATTTTTTTCACTCTTTTTCCTTTTTTCTCTATTACCACAATTTCCTCTACTAAAGCTAGAACCCGAGGTTCAGATGCCAGCATCAAAAGATTTTAGCCTGGCGGTGATACATCAAAGCGTACGTGGCGCATGAGAAAACTACGTAATTGGCATCAGCTAACATACCACCTAGCTTTACGCTAGCAGGCAATGTTGTCTTTGGTTTGGCTGTGTGCTGCAGCTTGGTGGGAAACATGCAAACTTTAGACCCACTGGGGAGGCAGCTGGCTCAAACCAGCTGATGTTCTCCTCAACACACAAACACACAAAGACACAGAGACACACACACCCACACACACAGAGTTAAACACACAAATACATACTACAAAAAGTCAGGACTCTGAAAAAGGCAACACACATCAGCTTGAGCTCCAACTGGGTGAGATCATTTCTGTGGTAAAAAAAATGGTTGTCCTCAGAGAGAGAGAGCGAGAGAGAGAGAGAGAAACGATTCTCACAAACAGTTTAGCACAGTTGCTGAAGAAATACAACTGGCACACATGTGCGGACAAGCAAACATGCATAAACTATTTACTCATGAATTCACCATGTGCAGGTAAACACATAAAGACTTTCCAATTGCCACCAACTCCACATCTGATGTGAATCTATATTTAAAACTAAAACTTGTCTCATTCAGAAAAGGATCTACTGGGGCCCTGCTTGTTCCATGACATCATCTTTCTACCACTTACATGTATTGACAGACATTGATTATTGGTGAATGAGGAGGATACTCAGGAGTAGTTACTAATTGTTTTTGGACCTTCCCAATACATGCACTTAAATGGTGCAGCATGTAATCTAAGCTGCTTATCTGCCAATCTACTAATCAATTGATTCTCCTAGTTTAAGGGAGGTCTAAGTAACTAAAATTTTGCTTTAAAACATGGAAAACACAGACCTGTTTTTGTAAATCTATATCTCGAGATTGTGTCTTTGTCTTTTCATCTCACCATTTGACTTTTCTTCCTTAAACCTCCACATTAATCCTCACTTGATTTGAAACAATGTTACAATGTGTACTGTGCGTGTGTGTGGTCTCTATGCATGAGGTTGTCAGTCAGATATGAAGTCATCGCAGGAGTTATTAGCATCATAAATCAGAGGCTCCTTTGAGGGGCAGAGGGGGAGGTGGAAAAGAGGGCAGCAGACTGAGGGAGAGCAGAGGAGGAAAGATAGTGAGAGAGAGAGAGCGAGATAGAGGCAGGGAGGATTACTTTTAGCAATTTTAAAGTATGCTGAAACTTTAAGACTGTGATGAGTGAGTAAAGCCAATTAAAACAAAAATGAGGGGAAAGAGGGAGAAAGTGAGAGCAGAATAAAAGAATGGCTTCATCTATGCATGTATTTGTGTATCATTTGGTTCCTTTTTAATTTATTTTTGTCCCATAAAATAGTCTAAAACTTAAAATATTCAATTACGAGGCCACAAAACAGATAATGATCATAAATAATTAACTGGAACCAGAGAATTCTTGCCAGTCATGATTGAAAGATGCACAACAAGTCTAATTGTTGTGCACTGACTCATTATTTTCTAATTAGGACCACATCTTGTTAATCGAAACAATTCAAGCAATAACCACACAAAAGCCCGAGTAAATTCTTTTAAACCATTTCCTGTTCTTGTAAAACACATAATTTCTCTAAAACTCTGCTGTGTCACACACACAGATCCTGCAGAACTCATCCACATGATAATGCACAGATGCATGCTTCCATGCACATGCAAAACCATCTGCCCTCCCAAACAGACTCATACACATGTACGCATCAAGTATGCAGAGACTCTGGCTGCTGGCTCCACTGACCTCAATAATACAACCACCTAAACAACAACCAATGCCATTGGTTGATTCCTTCTGGGGGATATTTTCTGCCACTGTTGTCGTGGAAACAGCAGAAACGCAGGGACAGAAATGGAGAAAAAAAAAAAAAAAATCCTTTTTTTTCCTCCTCTCCTGAAGACACTGAGTAAGTGCGAACTGTGAAGACTGATAAAAGACGAAGAAGAGGTAATCGCTGATAAGGGGTCTTTCACTAAGAAGGCTATGATGTCTGATCAAAAAAAGCTGAGGAAGAAAATCCTAGCTATCGGTGTGTGCATGTATGTCTGTATGTGAGATACAGTATGTTCGGATATTTCCATCATAAGCATGTGCTCAGTACGTCTCTGTGGCTGAGACTATTTGTGGAGCCTGGGTGCTTTTGGGCAATCCACAGCATCTATGAATGACTCAGGAAAAAGTGCTGATCTCCTGATGGAGGGGAAGAAGGAGAAAAAGAACAGGCATGTGTGGATACAGAGTGGAGGGCAGAGATTTGCCCGAGCAGCATGTCTCTGCCTTCTTATATTCAATCCTGACTGAGGCAGATTACGTACGCCTTTCTTTGCTGACACATTTGGGCTGGATTCATTCGCCTCTGCTAGTGGATGTGTGTGCAATGGTATCCCTTAAAAGCTGTAGCCACTGCAATTGAGATGTTATTAACTCAACGAGGCTATTAACAGTCTTGCTGGGGCTCAATTATAAGTCTTAGTGTGCTTAGTGGACACTATGACAGGATAATAACTGTAGTAAATAAGGCCATAGGATTAAAGTTAAGCTTCAGCTGTATTTCAGTGCTGCTGGGTAGGAGAAAGACTTTGGGGAAGCTTAAACATCAAAGAGTCATCAGAGAGGCTTTGTATCCAGAAAGCATGAATTTATACTCCCTCCTCCCTCTACAGCTACCTATGAACCTGTAAAGGTCTGACAACTGCTGGCTAAGAAATGAGGAACAACTGCTACAGTACAACATCACTGGGGAGAGCAACACTGTGTTGTGCTCATGAGCAACATCTGCTGACCAAACTCTGCCACGACAGGTAATTACACCGGCATGAGGTGCCACACGCCTGCTTGCTTTTCAATGATGGAAGAGTGACGTATACAGGACCAAAGAAATGTAGTCAAATTTATAAGATGTTTTTTCCCCCATTCATTCTGGAACAAGAGGAACACTGTCGACTCACATTACACCATCATCACACTCTAACATGTTCCACACGCACAAGCATACACACTTCCATACCGGTGAGCAGAGAGACTTTGTAGAAGGTGCCCTCCAACTTTCCCATGAGAATGTGCACAAAGCCGTCTTTGGACAGATGCCCTGCCTCTTTGGAGCTCTGGTCATAAACCACCACTTCCTGCTTCCTGCCCAGCTCCACCTGCACAAAAGGATTAACAACAGGGAACAGAAACAAGTTCATTAGAATTGTGGAAAATATGTCAAGCACTCACACAAACAAGGAAGAAAGAATTAGGCAATATTATTTGTCATTTGCACCAAAGGTGTCATAAGGATATCATTTTCAACCATGGGACCATGGGATAATTTCTCCAAATACTTGGAGTGCTATGCAGCTCTTTTAAACACCAGAAAGCGGCTACAAAGACAAACAAACTCAGATGTGACAAGAAAAACTGTGGCTTTACCGATGCAATTTCCCAGTCTGGGATAAATAAAGTATCTATCTATCTATCTAACAATAAGCAGGAGGAACTTATGAAAATAGGATAAATAATGTATGAAGGCTGAGTGTTGCACCATGTAATTATAACTAATATTTATTGTGCAAGTAATGCTGAATGCTGAGTCTTTGTTGTAATGGCGGGGTGATGTAAGTAAAATCATAAAAGCTGGCTACATTTTGAAGAGTGTTGATACTAATCAATGCATCTGAGTGGTGATGTTTTTGTGATTTGGTTTGGCCCAGACATGAGCATGCGCCAGTTTGTGTTAGTTTTTGATTAGAGTGTCAGCATGTGCTGATGCACACAATCCAACCAGGCTGTGTGTTGTTTCCCATGTTGTCAGGCAGGCTTTGGTCACATGACCATCAGGCAGCGCCTACTGCAGCTATGAATCACTGCATCATTGAACTGCCACTGGACAGGATGAGAGAGAGAGGGGTGGAGGATGGAGGGCGAGAGGGAAGGCGGAAGGGATGGACAGAAAGGGTGGGGGTAGTGGGGTACGATGACTGGGGAAGATAAGAAGGAGACAGGGAAAGATGCAAAAGGGAAATAAAGAAGAAAAGCAAGAAGAGAAAACTGAGGCAGGCAAAAGCGTCAGTTAGTGTTGGAAAAAAAAAAAAAGAGGTGGAGGGAAATGAGAAGGAGACAGGACATCCCTCTCCATTTCTTTGTTTGCCTCATCATACAGGACACAATCATCTAAAATGTGCCATGGAGCTTCAAGGCAAAATTACATTTTCTCAAGTGCTTCTCAGTGCCTTCATTCTCTGTATGCTGAAAGGCGACGCTCATGATGATAGCTCACAGTGTACACTGCTGCACAGTGCGCATAGTGTGTCTGATTATGTTTCTGCTTACAGCAGCTGCAGCAGCAGCAGCAGGGTGCCTTGGCAGACAGCCATGCAGGTAATCTGTACAGGACAAAGTAAGTCTGGACCAATAAAACCTAGCTTAGCTGAGCTTGCCCGCATCAAACACTGATATGCCACGAAAGCATGAGAAGCTGCAGCAGAAAATCTGATCTGCAGATTTAATATGAGAAAGACGCATGTCATTGCGAATGTCTCTATCCTATTGTTTATCATTTCTCTGCTGTTGAATTTAAATGCAATCAGATAAAGATGCAATCAAATCAGAGATATAATCAAATAAAACAGTGCAATCAGAGTCCAGTGACTGTAATAATGTATTTGTAAAATAAATCAAAGCAGTGCCATCGTAATGTGAGCATCTGTCCTTGCTTTTAGGGTTAGTGTTAGTGTTAGTCTATATATGTCTATAGCACAAATGATATAACTCCTGCTAACATATTCAACTTCACAGCTCATTTTTTTTTTTTTGCTTGAAATGCCTAAAACATCCCATTTTCACTAACCCTGGATAATTTTGGCTAATGATCCTAATGGGATCAAATCTAATTTGGGATCGTCATCTCAATGCATGAGGATTCATTTGCATTATTACATGCAAAAATACACACACATACTACACAGCACAGTCTCATGTTTTTATTTTCTTTCAGTGCAACAGCGCCATTAGGATGAAAATATAACATAACTGTTGAAGTATAGAGTATTTAATTAAGTTAATAAATCTTTTACTCACTGTCAGACAAGTGTGACTGTGTGATGCATTCAGGTGTAACAAAACAGTAAGCCATTTCTCCCTCCTTATTACAATGTGTGTTGTGTTCTGTATATCTGTATCTGTAGAAGTGCTTTAATGAGCACTGTATTGGGTTAATGGGTTTACAATATGGTGTTGACACCAAAATAACGAGCAGTTACTAAACTCAGCTTTAAAGAACATCAAAGAAAAAGAAGCAGTTAAAAGTTGAAATATTGTTTAACCTGGATTCATCTGGAGACTCCAAAGTGCACTTGGAAAACTTTGATTCATTCATTGCTTCAGCCAGCTGGATGAAATTTCAGCTCTTCTCATCCCCTTTTAATGCATTCAGAAAGCATTTCTGCTTCAGAAAAAGTAGCTTGTTATTGGCAGCCTGTATTAGTAGAGTATGAATGATAGTACAGATGCTAAGACATCAACTATACTATAACTATATGCTTTACATTATATATGAAAGATGAGCCCTTGCTATATATCCTGCTCAGTATGTGATGTACATGAGTTTGCTGCAGTGTTAGAGGTCAACGACCCAGGGGAGTGTGAGGCTGGCTGTCAGACTGCAGCAGCAGTACAGATCGCTCACCCCTCTGCAGTGCTACAGCATCACCACTACTACTACTGTACTGGCCAAGGCGCTCTGACGCATTCACACTGCAGGTAAACAAGGAATGCTACTGGTAGAGAGAATAAAGGCAGAAGAGCGTAACAGGGATGGACAAATAGGTAAAAGAAGGAAGGGGGGGTGGTGCGAGCCTACGAGGGGGATCAAGGAAAAGGTTGCAGGCCGGAGGGGAATAAGTTGGCACTGACAGACCAAATGCTACAATCCTGCTGCAACCAATCGTCCCATGAAGGACCTGAAGGCTGGCGTGTCACTAGCACAAAATACAAGAAGCAGTCACAAGGGGGCAAGGCAATTTTTTCTCCTGTCATTTGCAAAAGGAGAAAGGAAGAAAGTATGAGGAACAAGGAATAGTACTAATCAAGTAAGACACGGGTGAAATTATGTGAATATTTTAACTTTTGATGATTATTTCAATAGATGGACAGAAAATATGGAAAAAAAATGCAAGTCTTGTGCAACAGACAGAAGTCTCTGTTTAAGCTTTTGAAATAACCCCCTGTTACAAAATATGAAAGGAGTGGGAGGAAAATGAAGGTCTGGCACATGAAGCCTTGGCTTTACTGTCAATGCTCTTCTTTTGTACACAAACACAGACACATTCAAACACCATGAAACATAAATGATTGGTAAGTTCGCAACAAAAGATATCTCGGAAGACGTGGCCTTGGTGGACTTTAAGTGCTTGTGTAAGAAAATGAAACATGGTTTTCCCTGACCTGAGCAGAGCTACTGACCAATTACAAGGTCAGTGTTGAGCAGGACAATATGTGTGTTTGTGTGCTAACTGCCCTGTGACACAACATCAGCACAAACAGTCGAAATATGGGCCCACATTCTTGAAGTGCAGTCCAGGTCCTCTCAGTTTGTGCTCTATGGGATGTCCCACAGAAAACAGGTCCATTGCAGTATGAACTGCGTTGGACTAACAGGACTATTGGCTAAGGCTATGTTATGGCTATGAATGTACAGCTGAATGGACCCTGGGAGAAGAATACAGTGTGTATTTTGATATTAGTCTTTTTTTTTCTTTCTTTTTTTTTTTTTTTTTACACAGCTTACCTGACACTGCATAAAGTACATGATGTTCTGATAGGGGACCTCTTGCAACAGACAGTGACCTGTCCTGGCAGTTTAAGACTGTGCCACTCAGTGCCACATAAACAACTCTCTGCAGCGATACCACCCCTGGCCCAGATGATGTCATTGACTGGCACTGGCAGCTGCCACTTCCATGTATTCCTTAGTAGGTGTGATGAGCGTGTTATAAAGTTCCTGTGCTTCCGTCTTTATGAGGACCAAATAGAAACTAGTGCTAGAGTTATGGCTTTGGGTACAGGCTCAGCTTTATGTTGAGGATTTAGGTTAAGTTTATGGGCTGGTGAAATACAATATTGTAACCATATGTGTATGTGTGTGTTTGTTTGTTTGTGCCAGACGTAAAGAGGATGTAAAGATGAAGCTGGTGGTGAAAGTCCCTAATGCCTTTGTGCCTGTGAGGTCATCACATCCACAAATATGGTCACCTGATCTGGTCACACATTCACACTGCTGAATGTCAGAGGATCATGAAGACACACATATGCATACACACATACACACACACACACACACGTATGTATATTCAGGATGACATAGATTGCTGTATGTTTATAAGAAGAAAATTGTGATTCATGCCGTGATCTCATCACAGCAAACACACAACATCTGACTCTGTAGAAAAAGCACGCCAGCTACAGAGCTTTGTTTGAATTGAGGAAAAGGAAAATTTCGAATGAAAGACTTGAAAAATTCCCTGAGTTTGCCTTCTGGGTAATCAGGAAACAATTCATGTAGTGAGTCATCAACTACATTTACAGTTATGCTGCTAGTATCAAGATGACACATCAAATGTTCTCAGTTTTGAAATATTGCACAGTTAGCTACTGGAAACGTCTGTACTCAGAACAATACAATTATGAAAATGACAGTTGTGTTTTCCAAAAACATAACTCATCAACATTCTCGTCATTGCCCTGTGACTGGTGCTTCAACATAACACAAAATAATTTCAGCTTCGGGTTAGACTTTGATTTTCCATTTGTAGTCACTTAAACCAGAAAAGACGGAATCATAGTATTGTGTCTAATAAATGAAAGAGTGCTTCAAAAAGCTGACCTACATGATTACGGTATGTCCTTTTCAAAAATTGTTTAGTTTTGATTAGTGTTCTGTAAGCCAGTTTACTGAATTCTTCTGCTCAAAAAACCAAACCATGCCCCCCACCCAAAATGAAGTCTCCTTTAATAATGATTCATGTATCAGGCTGATTGCTGATGGCTGTTATTGCAGATCCAATAAACATCTTGTTTTCCCAAATGACATTTTGGGAAAACAATTACAAACAAACTACAAATAAACAATTATATACTGTATTCCCTCTATTAATCTGGGTCCGATTCATTAGAGGTCCGACCACCTTGTCTTCATACAGAGGGAAGGGTGATTCCCAAGGTCTGATTGCTGGTAGCGAAAACCTCTGGTCCATCTGTCAGGTTTGCCTGGGCAGCTGTCCCGGTAACAGCAGCAAGGATTAGCCAAAATTAAGCCAAGAAACCAGCCGCCCACCCTCCCATCTGACAGAAAAGGCATGAGGAAGCCCCAATCCCAACTAAGCCTTTGCCATCCCTCTCCCAGCAGAGTACTACAGCTCTCTCACCTACTGCATCCTAATGACCAATACCATGAGGCTGGTTATGAAGGGATGGGATGCAAAAGGGAGAAAAAAGTGAACACCATTTCGATTGCTGCTGTGCTGGTAAGAGATGTTCATTCAGATAATTTAACGGAAATGTTGGGAGTTTCTATGAAAGCGGGTGAGTACAGCGCCTTGAGGGATGCAGGCTATTAATGCTCAATGGGATGTGAGGTGGGAGGCAGTCGGGGAGGAGGTGGAGGCAGCAACCCATCCATGAATACCCTCAGTACTGCTCTCCCGCTTCCTGCATTCACATCCCCAACAAAGAGTCACAATAGTGTCCTTTGCTGTCTTGGCTGGCTGAGGCAGTGCTCCTGGCGATGCTCAGAGCCATGTGGGGGGTAGAGAGCATGATGTGTGTGTGTGTGTGTTCAAGGGGTTGTTTGGGAGCCGGCTTTCACACCATGCAGCCAGTCTGCACGTGCCCAGCCCGCGGCCTGCCAGTGGCCACACAAAAGGGATGATGTCATGCTTAACCAATAACAAAAGAGTCTGGGTCTGTCAGGCCCTCCTCTCTCACCCGGCTAGTTCCAGCTTTATCCAGCCTAGCATTAATCGCAAGCCTTATCCTCTTTACTGGGGGTGGGGAATGGATATTAACAAAGCAGCCACGGGCCAACTGCAAGCATGGAGAGGAAGAGGAGAGGAAACAGGAATAAATGATGAAGGAATAGGTCAGTGTTGGGAAGCCAGAGGCTACACTTGCGGGGAGACAGACGGACAGTGAGATAAAGCTGTCATGAATCTGAAAGTGAGAGAAATCAGGAAGAAGCTCAGAGTGCCACAGTGTGAGTTCTGCCAACCACAGTGCCTTCCTTCAGACATGGACCCAACAGTCCCTGCATAGTCCAGGTTTTTCATTCTCATCAGCTTTTCTTTTGCTGTTCTTTTTTCTGTCTAAATCTGTAGACTCAGAGAGTCGGTCATGCATCATCACAACCCAAAATAAAACCATTCTCTGTGCTAAACTGGATCTTCTGGTGGGGTGAGTCACACATTCTCAGATGCAGGATCTCCCATTTGGCATTAAGGCTTAGTAGCTTCTTTTGTATCCAGGTGCACGTAACTCAGGGTGGCAGAATGGATTAATACACGATGTATTACACAGGACTCTTGTCCAGCTAACAGTGGTACATTTTGGGTGAGAAGAATGGCATGTAGTTTTGACTGCCAGAAGCCTTTGCAGTAAAGCTGAATTAAAGCTAATTGGAATAACAGAGTCTGTGAGAAATAGCAGGCACAAGACTCTTGGTCAATGTAGCAATTTTACAGACACTATTAGCTGAACCGAAGGTCATTAGACTCAAGAAAGTAACAATAATCCACAGTTCTTATCCAGTTTACCATCTGACCATGTGGAAATTGTCAGTCACCTAAAAGCGCCAACTGCAATCCAAAAGGAGCAGCAAAGCAATAATCTTAAGCAATAATATATAATTATTTGCCATTTCATGGGCAGGGTGTGTTTTTGGTGATTAAAGTTCTTTAGCTATGTAGCAGCTGGAAATACAGAGTCCATTTGTTAGCCACAGCTCCAGGACTGATACAGTTGACAAGGTGTAAAGCAGGTCATAATTCACTCTCACAAGCAGGTTTAACAGAATGAGATGACTGACAGGTCAGGCTCTGGAGATCAAGGAAGTAAAGCAACAAAAACAAGTACAATAGCATTTTATAGGCTGACATTCGAGCCCATTAAATCCCCTTTTATGTGTCACTGACTACCATGGATCAGCGTTTTATTGTGTTGGGCCTATCATTGTTAAACATTTCGGAAATACCTAAAAATTGGAGCATGAGTACAGTCAGAAAAGAGAACTTCTTCTGCAACATCAACATCTTTGTGTTTTTGTTTTGTTTTTTTGCAGTCAAGCAAAACTGTTGGGTGAAGTGTGCACACATACAGTACGGCATGGTGGCACAACATACATATAACACAAAAACGGCCGCCCCCATCCCCACACCCGCCCATCTTAAACTGCCTTCAGTTTCACACAGTGACTAAAAATATAGGAGTCAGCATGCCACGGGTGGACAGGCCATGGAAAAAAGGCTGTCATATTCAGAGGAGAAGTCATGGAAAACGGGAGGATCCAATTTCAGGGCCACTGATAAGCAACAAACCTACAGTAAGCCAGCCTGTCCGCCAAATATAGCATGGGCTGATGTGGGGCAGGCATGGGCTAGCACAGAGAAGCCCCATCCAGAACCACAGGGGTACGTCAAGTTGTTGGTAATGTTGTGAAAAACAGATGGGGTATGGGGAATCTTGTTCAAGGACACTTCAGCAATGGGAACACTTGCTGATTTTGAAAATGGGATTTGAGATCTGAATATTCCAACTCACTGCATCTACTGTATACTACTGTACATGCATGATAGAAGATCATTCTCCTGCTTCACTGAGATTTCACTGACTTGTCTCAACATGCTGTATTTGAGCGAACTTCCCCATCCTCATTTGCAAGAAGACACCCCTGGTTATTCTTTGTCTCTCGGAGGAAAATCTTGTAAATTCACAAATATTTCTTGGCATGCATGCATTTTTTTAAGTTGAATACTTAAGATTTAAGATTTAAGATTAAGACTTAAGATTTAAACTTGAGTTTGAATGCAAAGGCCTTTCATGCAATTTATGGGATTTTATAGGACATAAATTGATAATTATTTCATTATGCCCTTTATGAATATTGTCATTTTTACCTGCCACCTCTACAGGTTTGTCAGAAAGCAAAACAAGTTCTGAAGCTCTCTAGCTGTTGTCATACTCTTAGCAGCAAGGTGGAAGCTTGCCATACAGATAAGATTAAGATAAAAAGGCTCTGTAATCACTTGCATCACAATATACTGTTCCAAAAAGCATTACCTGCCAGATGCACTGAGCTTTAACTCACCTTCACCTTGCCGTTGGGTTGCAGCAGCTCTGTGACCGACACTTTGTCCTGCTGCAGTCGCCTCTTCACCAACTTGGAGCAGCAAACGTTGACTGCACCTTGCACATGTGATGCATTGTACTCAGAAAAGGTTCTGCTGTCAATCACCAGTAAGCGGCCTGTTCCTCTCTGAATCAGGCTCGCCAGCCGCTTGATGTCCATGGTGCTTCGCTTAGTGGGCCCTTTCTCCCCTGCCATGATGTAGGAGGGGCTGAGTGGTAACCCTGGGTCACAGACGTGTGGGTAGTAAAAGTTTGGGTGACGAGGTAGAGGGGAAAATGAAAGGGGGAAAAGATGGAGGAAGAGATGGGGAGAAGAAGGAGGTGAGGTCAGTAGAGGAGGGCTGCCACTGGAGCAGGCGCTGAGAGATCCATGGTGCCTGCAGAAAAGAAAAGGTAAGGACAGAAGAAGAAAAGGAAGAAAATCTTAGAGTTAAAATACAGTCACACTGCCTGGCTGGCATTCAGTGGTTTATTGCAATGCTATTATTGGCTGGCTGTGGCATTCAAAACTGTCACTGTCAGTGCTCAGCTGATGATCAGACACCAAGGGCATGATCATGTCGAATACTGAGGTTCAGTCAAATCATGCCAGTGCAAAGAACAAAACAATTCAAACCCATCTCTTACAGACAAAATGACAGATTAAATACGCAGAAATTTCCAAACCAAAATTCAGTACATGATGTATTTTTGTTCGTTTGTTTCATCTTTTATTAGCGGACTTTGAACACCTTGCATTTTAAAATAGCCACAATGCTAAACATGGAATAAAACAAGATATTTAAAGACTTAAAAGCCAACTGGATCATCCACTGGGATTTATCGTTCCTGGATCTGAAGGAACATCACACATCCAAATAGAAATCCAACAATCTCAGTTCAACATGCACAACAACAAAACACCAGTGTGCATGTGCCTGCACAAGTGTGTGTGAAGGTTGGCTGTTTTTGATCGAAGGGTCTCTTGTGAGGTAGCTCATGAAACAGGAAACTGAGGACGAGAGATAAATTAAGCCAGGGGAATTCAGAGAGCAGGTCTGGACACAAGCAAACGGCCTGTGTGACATCCTGTGTATGTGCATGAATTTGTGTGTGCCCCAAAGAGCCATCCATAAACTTGATGAACTGCCTTGTCCTATCTATCACTACTAATCACTGTGATCTTCTTGCTGCTCATGTTCTTTACAGCATGTGTGCATCTGACACACACACACACACACACACACACACACACACACACACACACCAAAAAACCTATAGTTCCACATTACCAGTTGTTTGAGAAAATACAAATAAAAACTCTGTAGGTTGATGACCACCTCCTTGATCAATCAGGTGTCAAGCGACAAGTGAGAAGGTCAGAATGTGAATGCAGTCGTGTTGTTTTATTCATCTACAGGCACATGGTGTCATGAAAAATGAATGGGCCTTCTCTCATTTACCCCAAAGCCTAAACGGAGGTTTAAACCTTGGTTTAAAAGGGAGAGTACCAGAGATATCAGTGAAGGAACACACAGTGGAAGGGGAACAATAACTGAATGACAAAAAAAAAAAAAGAGCATTGTCTATGTGAAACAAAGCAAACGCAACATTTTACTCATCATAGCAGTGATTGGAAAGTTGGCGAGATAAACTGAGAGACATGACATGAAGAGAAACTGTCTTCTGATCTGTTGGTCTCTTGAAAAGATGTCCAGGTAGCTCTGTTCTGCAACTTTCCACCTTGGTTCTGCCACCAACCAACATGCAGGGTGGGAGAGGGAAGAGAAGCAGAACCGGGGCGGTAACAAAGTATTTTATTCAGCAAGAATCTAACCAGCCTAGCAATTCAGCCAGTTCATGGAAAGGGAGGGGGCCATTGAGAAGATGGAGCAGGTATGAAAAGAGATGCAAAGAGACACACTGTAAGAGTGATAAAAATTAGGAGAAGAGCTGAGTGACAGAAAGAAGAAAAGAAAGTTGCAGACGTCTGCACCAAACTTAAAGCAAAGTTAAGGATGTGACAAATGTGTTGCAGTGACATTCCTTACAACAAATGCTGTGCACAATTCCTTAAAGGATTCACTAAAATAATAATTTTCTGTCAAGCAAATGAAGTCCTACTGGTCTTATAGGCTGCTGGACAAACATGAACATAGATGTACAAATGCTGTTGCTGCCTGGCAACCTGCCTAATGCAATAGCAACAGCATAGAAACATGGAAGAAAGTCTAGATGGACAGCGGCAACTGCATAGTAAGCACAGCCAAACTGCTGCTCTGTTGGAAAGTAGCAGTAAAAACATGGCTGTCTGTGCACAGGACACAACACAGATGAAGTGCATCTTATTCTTCATGTAAACAACGAAATACAGACAAATAAATCTAGTCCGCTTTTTCTAATCCTTTCTGCTCTGCATGATTGCATGCAGGTTTCTGCATCAATACCACAAAGCATGCACAACTTGGTGATCTGCAGCAATATAGCACATAGCATACGGGCATAGAGACATTACCCCATTTTTCCCATGATGTGCATCCCAGCAGCTTTTTTGCATGAGTATTACGCCTTGCTGCAATGTCAGTGCTTCCCTAACATAAGCAGTGCCTGCCACATTACAACCTGCCCCATCACCTGTTATGCCGTACCTTATATGGTGCAGAGCCCTTTAGCCGAGAGACTAATGACACAGCTTCCAGGATGTGAATGCTTCTCTCTCTTTTTGCCGTTCCCCTGTGCTGCTGAACACAACATCTGACGCTGCGTACGTCTAATGGCGACTGCTCTGTCACCCGCCCCGCGTCTCAGATGTTCGGTTTTCGATTTCTCTCATTCCCTTTATATTGCTCTCTTTCTTTTGGACAAAGATAGGGAGTCGAGGAGCATGCAAGTTTACATCTGTGTTAGTAGGGAGAGGGAGACATCGGTCCTCAGCATCTGTCTGTGCAATTACATACTCATCCTTAAAACTTCACTCTATATGGACCATTTGTTTCTGTACATGAAAGCTAATAAAGAAAAAGAACACAAAGGGAAAAAAAAGAGGAAAATTTAAATTTAGTAAGAGAGAGACATGACATGGTAGATAATATAGATAGAGGCAAAAGCAAATAACCTTACTCAGCACAACAAGCTCAAGCCGACTTCTTATGCAAAATCATCTTTCTTCCTCCATCTTGCATCCAGGCAGGAACAATACAGAGCGAAAACAAGCAAGCTCCTCAAACTAAAATAGGCAGTGGCCAGGAGCTTGCTGTGAAGCTTCGGCTATACAGAGGAAAACAAGCCGAGAGCAGAGAAAGCAGAGAGACAGGGACAGTGTGTACAGGCCTGGAGCAGATTCTGCTGTTGCCATAGAAACAGCCCAGTCAGGGTGATCAGGGGGGCATTGGGAGCGTGATGTGATGGGATGCTACTGGTGCTGATGTTGGATGAGGACACAATAGTGAAAGCTAAAACTGACGGTGGTACACACGTTTATAAAATAGAGCTGAAGAGGTGTACAACTAAACTGCAGTTATCAAATTCATCTAACAAATGATGACATTATATGCTATCTACAACTCTCTCTACAAGTTGTTTGATAAAAATAGATCCATCCTTCTCTGGTCTGAGACAGCAAGTTTAATATTAACATAGTCAAAAGACATAGGCTGAAAAGGTTGTGCACTTCCTTAAAGTTCAGTTACACCTTGTCGACTAAGGCGGAAGAACCAGATCGGCTTGTCCTTTTTTTATTTTAATCTTGTTGAATTTATCTGCAGTGCCTCCAAGATACTGTCATTATCATTTATGTCATTACAACGAGTACCAGGGTTGCTGGAGTATCCGGTTGATAAGCATGCATTAAAGAGTTCAGATGAATACAAAATCATGCAATTAATCTAAGCCAAACATTATGTCATGTCTACTCTTTCCATGACAATCTGCAAAACTTGGTCATTTTTCAACAAGTTCAAACAATGGCTGATGAGATGATTGATCAAAAGCTATTTAACATATGAACTGAATTCCAAAATCAATATTATTTATTAAGATTTAAGGATGTATGTGTGTTGAAAAATGACTGATATCATGTTTTTAACAGAAGAGGAAAGAGGAAATTCCAGAGCTACGTACATTTTCCCCTGGCTGGCCAACTGTCAAACAAATCATCTATAGACTTAACTTTACAGCTGATAATAAAAGATGGATCATAAAAACAGCATTTTTTTTCTTTTATAACAAAGCAATAAAATAAAGGAAGATTTTTCATTTCCATTAAATGGATAATCTACACAGACATATTCACTGGCTTTTCACACAAGACCATGTACAAAGCTTGATTAACCAACTAGATAATGCCATATCAGACATTAGGGAGAGAGGAAAATACAAAGAGAGCAACTGGGGGGCAACCAACGCTGATGTAATACCATCCAGGTTATTCATTAACTCTCTGCATAACGTCACCTGTGGCTACAGCCTTGAGTAGACTGATATGAAGCTCAGTTTCAAACAATGAGAGACATGAGTTTTTTTGTTTAGGCCACAAACAGTTACATCATCAGAGCATCCCGTGGTCTGAAGTCTGTGCCTCAGACGCTCCCATGAACTAAAACCCTTAATCCCCTTGTGTTTACATGCTGTCTGTCTCTTTAGGGAATGTGTGCCGCTACCACAACAAGGCACATTGCTGGAGGACTGCAGGGTTAATAGGTGATCAATAACTGATAACAGCTTTCATTAGCTAATCTTTAAGAGAAATCTGATCACATCTCTGCTTGCAGTTAAAAATATTTTTTATTACAGGTTAATCTGCATTGTCCTCTCAACAAAAATTATTTTCCAGTAGCTCAAAAATAACAATAAAATGAATGTTTATGAATATCTGCTCCATTTGGTTGAAAGCAGCTGTCTGTAAATAATGAATGTGTTCGTTACGAAAAGAGTTAATATAATGAAAAGACTGCCATACATAAAAGGGGACACATGGCTGCACAACATGGTGCTGTGGTGATCGTGTAATTTTGAAAAATCAATTCCTGTTTGATTCTGGTGGAGCAGAAGCGTCATCACAGTGTAAACAACATGAGCAAGTATAAAGCCCTCTGAGGTCCTCTGATCGATACTCCCTCTGTGAGGCTGCTGCAGACTGCGGTGTCACATAACAAGCTGGGACAACCCTCAACTCTGCCATAACAATAATCAAGAGAAGGTAACTGATATAGTATGAAGAACACCTTGCATAAAGACAACATATTTCTTAAAAATTCTTTTTTATATATTATATTTATATATTTAAAAAGTGTTGAAAATCATTACGAAATATTCACTGATGCAGATAAAGTTAGAAGACCACAGAAAAATAGCCGGGACATCGTAGCCTGCTTGATAATGTTAACAACAATGATGAGGGTGAGCGGTCGTGAGCGCCCTATAATAAACCGACCTAGATTACAAATAAGAATGGAAGTCGACGCGGACATTACGACCATTGCCTTTACAAATGTTGAACAATTGGCATCGAATACCGTTAAAGGACACCTTAACAAAATAAAAAGGTTAGTGCGCGTTGTTTGAGTGGGAAACCTGCTCTATGTTGTTATGACGCGTGGATATGACCGCATGCGAAGATGAAACTGTCCATTGATCGGACAGCCTGTGGTGATTACGGGCCGCAACATGAGAATTAAACAGAAAATTTAAAAAAAAAGGTTGCGCACCCGCTGCCTACCTTTAAACAGTCGGACGGTCGGTGGCGACGCGTTTGAATCGATAATTCAGGTCTGGACAGGTTTAATTCCCATCATCAGAAGAGCGCGCGCCTCGGACTGGAGAGCGCGCGCTTTGACAGTCGCTGCTGCCGCTGCAGCAGCGCGCGCGCGCGTGTGTGTATATGCTTGTGTATTGGAAGGGGGCGCGAGCGCAGATGGTAAGCAACGGCGGCTAACGTTGAGCTAGCTCAGCGTGTAACACTAAACAGCGGCAAACACTTTTGTATTTCACAACAACGAAAACACTCAAACGCACAAACGCTCACCTCCGGCTCCGAGCGGCTGCTGTACGGTATTCAGCTGGCCTCCATGTGAGGGGGGGACCGCCGCGGTGTCTTCATGGGGCTGGCCGGTGTCTACCTGGCGGTGTGGCCGGGGACGACACAGCTGACGGAGGGTGACAGCGCCAGGACCGAACGAGACATGGAAGCGCGGAGAGGAGCCACGAGCGGCCCGTTCAGCCTGCACACTGACCGGAGGGACGTTAGCTTAGCCCGGCTAGGTAAAGTTGAGACGAGCGGTGTGTCCTGAGGACCGGAGGAGGGGGGGCAGTTACAGAAGGTGCACTTTAGCACTTTCATGAACTAAAGCGATGAGGTCATGGTTCAGCGCGGGGGGGCGGGGGGGGCGGGGGGGTGGAGGGTTGGTGGGGGTGGCGGGGGTGGGGGGGGTAGGATATGAGGTTGACGTCACCTCCAGCCAATCAACGCATGAGGCTCAGGGGCTCGGTGACGTCAACGCTCTGAGCCTCAGATTAAAGGGACAGTCCGCCTTTTTAAAGGGGACGCACTCGCAAAATGAAACGAGACAAAACGACGTTTCTGTATTCATGAAACAAGACTGAACGTAAATCCAGACACATGGTGATAAAAGATTAAGAAATTAGCCACTCCTTTTGTGAACACGATGCCTTTAAATACATTGTAAAATGCTTTGGCATAACGATGTTGCTTTTTAGCCCGTGGTCACATATGAAATGTGCTAAGTAACACCCAGACAAAGGTTTTACTGTGTTGTGGTAGAGATTGTGGATATTTGAGAAGAGTAAAATCACTTTATAAAGCCATAATTTTGCCTGTTCAGGACATAGAGTAAATTTGATTTTATTCTAGTCAATTTACACCGCATTTTATGATTCAGACGACCACGACATTTAAACGGAGTTTCACCCGAAGGCAATGAGCCGTCCGTAAAAGCCCCATTCAAATTATTGTTATTTGAATTTCAACTACGTTCAACAGTCAGTTATGCTGTCTGTTAAAAACAACATTCAGCTGAATCACCAGCCACGCAAATATAAAATCCTACTTATAAAAACCTGAATTGTAAATTAATTGTACAATACAATTATAAAATGTTGTAACACACGCTGCTGCACAGTTGATAAAGTGGAGTTTGAAAAAAAGCAAAGTAATAAATAAGCACAATAATACCAAAATTAAAAATCATTGTTTGTTTCAAGTTAAGATTAAGCCAGTTGCGGTCCATATGCTGACACAGATGAATGTTTTTAACAATGACTTTAAGACCTTGTACAAGCACACACACCTCACTGGAGGTGTCATTTTTAACAGCAAAACTAACAAGGGCGTGAGGAAGACAAAAAGCAAATACATACTGTGCTGCTCACACAGTCCTGAGAAGAGAGCTTGAGAGGGAACCAGCAAAACACCCATATGACTGGACTGTTGCTGTTTCCTGACTTAAAAAAACTGATAATATTTAAAAATGCATTGAATGTGTTACTCCAATCAAAAAGGTCAATTTAATAAGATTGATTTTTTTTTTCCACAGTTCAGTTTTTAAAAAATGCTGGGTAAAACAGCTGAAGTAAGTGAGATGTGGAATTCAGTACCATTTGTAAAATGTTCTTTTGTTTGATTGAAAGCCTTTGTTCTGATGGTCTGCCATCAATGTTTGAGAGTAAGCAGATGAATGCAGGGTGGCAGCGCTCCTGGCAGCCTGCACAATTAGATTGAATACACTGACATCTAGTGGTACAGATGTTTAACCACAATTTATTAAGCATGAGATTTTCTCACCGATCAGGTGTATCTATGAATGTTTCTAGAGAGGAAGGGGAGAAAGACAAAAAACGCATATTCATGAAAATCTACCTTTATTTGGATGCAAAAACTCACAACTTAAAGCAATATTGTAGCTGAAGAGAGGAATACTGATTGCTGGTTGGTTGTATGTCTACTGTTTGACTATGTCACCGTCCTCATTTTGATCATCAGATGAGGACCAGATAAGCACTGAAAAGAAGCACTCAAATTAAAAAGAGTTTAGTTGAGAGCTCTTGACATTATCAGAGGATTATGTCAATGGTCTGACAACGAGTGGTAGCTTCACTTCTTGATCTCTGTCGTGTGTTCCTGGAAAAGGGAATTTTGGCAGTTTAATTTGCTAGTTCATTTTATGTTTTTAAATTGGTCCAAGTGCACACAGTAAATTCAATCCTCTGATAATGTTCAAAACTGTTGATCTGATGCATTCATTAAGATAGAAGTTGTTTGATTTTTGTTACATAGAAAACTTACTTCACTGTTTTAGCTGCCTTAGACATAGCAATTATTTCTCATCTTGTCAACTGAGAGTGGCCTTGAGTCACAGGTGGACTAGATTGGGGACTGCGTATAAACTCAGTCTGAGGTAAAATTCTCCAAGAAAACGATAAAAACATACACAGAAAGCAAAGCATATTAAAGCAAAGCCTAAAGGCATAAAGTAATTATACTCAAGACTGAACATAATCTATTTATTTTCTGTACTGTAAGGTAACTTAGGTAGTTGTCACATTTTGTTCTGTCAAATCTTGCAATATAAACCAATGGTTTGATCCACAGTATGAGCTACATTCCATCATGGTGTAAACGGAAATATACACAAGGCATCTACTCGAAAGGATTGTATCAAAATGTTCTAAAAATATCTCTGGTTGGTTTCACAAAAGCAAACTGTATCAAAAGCATTGGCTGAGAGCAAGCAATATAATAGGCTTAAACCCTGATACACAACAAAAAGCAGGACAACCAATCACGTCGCTTTGATTGTGGACCTGTGGAGTCCCATACAGCACATGCAATCCATTAAACTCAACACAATCAAAACACAATATGGGAAAAAAATGAACTTTTACAGCTGAACATCAGAGAGACAACCTTAGTTGGTCTATTGTGCTTCATACAGATTGGGCCTGGCCTGTCTATACAACAATCATGAGCTTCTTACTTCACAGTTGTGTTTGAGCTACTGTTGAAAGAAGAGGCGTCACAGAGCACGCAACTTCGAGGCTGGCAAGCGTCACGATGGCGATGGAACATGTACAAGAATATCAGCTATATGTGAACATTTTCATCACTTAAGGGCGCAGCATCTTGCTTTCCTCTTGAATTACAGTTTCTTGTTCGTTTATGTCTGATTCCCCAGATCTCTACATTGTTTTTTTTTTTTTTGTTTTTTTTTATATATTTCTGGATTTAAGATCTATGTCCTCTCAGTGTCACAAGCTCTGTGGCGCCTCTGGGAGTAGGACTATGTGGCCTCAATGCAGGAGTCGTTTACTGTAAACATCATGGGCCATGAGGACTGCACAGGCAGCACAGTAAAACTTTAATACTGTAGTTTGCACAGAAATCCTAATTAGTTAATCAATAACCTAATTGTTATACATTCCTATGTTCCATAACATTGCACATGCCTTTAATGAACACTTAGCACCATGCAACCCAAAGATGAGGTGGCTCCTGAATGCATCCAAAATTTGAAACGGGCCATCTGTAATGATTTTTTTTTTTTTTTTTTTTTTTTTTACATTAAAGTGAAAGTCAATGGGAGTCAATGAGAAAAAGCCAGACGTTAGTTAACTTATATTTAATATGAAATTTTATATCTATATAGAGTTAAATATTAGGCTGGCATTTGATCATTTCTGTAGACATAATTTATGCTCGCACTTCTTGCAATAATCTACTAACACCTCTGCGGGTGATCTGATTATACTTCAACTCCACTTTACCCTTCTGATAACTCTACATACATTATGTGGGGTGGGGGTTGTATTTCTGAGCAAGTACCAAACAAGGTCTTGATGTCTGAGACTCATGTACAGTAACGTGATAAAAACGTCAGCAGTGCAAATGAAATGATGTCAAAATGTCAGGATTGCAGACTTGGATTATTTTGGGCCTGACTGTTGTGACCCTCCAGGACCGAGGGGACAAATAACACCCACAAATGTTATTTGTTTGTTCTGCTAAAAGACACAGCATAAGCACAAACTTCATGTCAGCCATTCAGTCCTGTCTGAGCGAGCCTGTCGTGTGTGAAGAGATTACCATGGGGCGAACTTGTTAAAGGGTGAGATTGAGATGATGCTAGCTAGGTACAGTGGTGCATACCACCAGAGGCGGTATAGTGTACAGTGGTGTGTCTCGGTCTGGCTGTAGCGCTCGACTGTATTACTCCTCAACAGTTTGAGACAGCTGCTTCTCATACAAGCTGAGGACATGATGCACAAACTGGTACTGCTCACATGTTTGGATCATCCCGCCCCTGACAAACACACAGAAAAACAAGTACATTTTAGATGGAAAAGAAAAGTTTTTACAACCTTTTAGTCGCATAACCAGTGTCAGTCAGTGCAGCACTTTGGTCCAGAGAAAAATGTGTCAACAATCCTCACTGTGGGATTAAATTGGGTTGCTATGAAATATTCACAATGCCCATAGATTCACATGTACTCACTTTGGTGATCCGTGATGACCACATTTTCTGTTATTTATACTTCACATCTAAATTGAACTAAACCTGTATCACCTTTTAACAGGTCCAGCAAATAATGTTATGCTCATAAGTTTTCTCACACAGCCCATGCAACACACAATACTGGCATTTTCACTAATCACTAATCACACCAATAATCACTGCTTTCGATGCAGATGTGCCCGTGCAAAGATACTGTGCAGGCTGAGACAGTCTCCTTACATTACGACATTAGTTACATCTGTGCTTTTCCAACTTGACAAATCTGAAACTGTGAATAAGAGAGGTTTATTGGATTCTGCAGCCGAAGCCCAAGATATCAGGGAAAACAGGAAAGCTCTAATTTTGACTAAAAATATCTCAATAACTAGATGGTGTTTGTACAAAGGAATTGATAAACTTAGTCATTTGGAAAAATGTGTGACAGATGTTTGATATATGTTATCTGTCATTCATAAAATTATTGATTTTCAAAATGTTTTATTTTGGGGTGAACCTCACAGCGACTTAGCTTGTGATTTGGAACTATGTCAACTCAAAGTACGTCACTCGAGCCTTCATGCCAAGAGATAAAGCGGGAAATGAGCATGTGTACGTGCTAAAAATGTCTCACCTGTCCAGACGGAGCTGGCAGGTGGTTTTCAGGATGTCAACCACACCCTCAGTCCTCAGCTGCTTGCACAGAATGGAGGTGGCGATGAAGCAGCCCGTTCGACCAATTCCAGCACTGCAGAGATTAAGTTGGAGGATGAAGGGATGGAAGCAGATGGAGATTGGAGAAAAAGAAAATTAATGGATTAGTGGATTGATTAACACTGATCCCATTAATCTGAATGATAAAAAAATTTCCCTGGGGAAATGAAACAATTTGAAGAATTGAGAGTAGACAAATCCTTTGCAAAAGTGCAGTGTTTTTTATTGTAATAATAGTTTATTATTGACTTTGAGCCTACTGAACGCATATATAATAAGTGAAATATAATAAAACTCTTTGCTTGCCCACATATAACAAACGTGCAGCCTTCACACCTGCAGTGTACAATTATAGGACCACTGGAGGGTGGAGCTTCCTCTCGGGCCCTTTCCACTTCCTGCACCAGTTCAAGCAAAGGTGGAGCCTTGTCTGGGGTCTTTTGATCAGGCCAGGAGGTGTACCAGTACTGCTGCAGTCTGCGCTGCTCCTCGCCACACTGGTGAAAACACGCAGACACTCAGGCATGAAATACATCTGTGAACATGGCACAGACAGACTGAGAATAATTTTTGATCAGCCTGTTGTTCCTCATACATACAAATTGTTACCTTGGTGTTAGTTGCTACGACAACAATGAATGCAGAGCAAGAATCGGAAAGAGTGACGGTGATTGAAAAGAGCCGAGATAGTCTGTTTCTCACTTGCCTGAACTGTAGATAAACATGTCTGTCGACTGCCTCTACTCTGAGTGTCACACTGACAATGATTATCAATCCTACAGATAGACGGCATAAACCAGATGACTCGAATAAACAAAAAGCTTTTAAAGTTGAGTAAAGTTATATAATAATCCCCTGGTGCTTGGTAATCAGTTGCAGGCTGCATTTAGTGAATTATCATGTTCGGCTCACTAAGTGGCAGTACCACTGTGACCCCAAATTAAATACAAAACACCTGTCATGAACACATGAATGAAACTGAAAGAGTACAGCTCCATCAGAGCGCAGTAATCATATATACTGGAGGGACGGAAAGCACGTTCTCCTCAGGACCTTTCATCGTCAGGTCACATTATTGATGAGTCCAATTAACCATAATTTTTTTGGTTGTCATTACCAAATGTTAAAATGGTAAATTGTAAAACTTAAATGGTGAACATCATAAGCATTATACATATCAGCAATGCCGTTGTGATCATGTTTGCATTAATCGAAAACCATTGCACTGAAGGCATGACTGTGACTTTAGTTTTGTTTAAATACAAATTCCAGAAATTAAATTCATGAACAAAAAGTTATTTCGCACTAAATAATATATATTGTACACTATGTATGCACTAAACTGATCATTATTGTGTGAAAGAGGGATTGTCTTTGTTACCTTCAAGGTAAACACCCTCAGACTGTAGTCATCCTCCTGGGTTACCATAACGACAGTGATCTCGATGCCCTCATGGGTCACAGTGTCCTCAGGCCAGTACTCTGCACATTTCTACAAGACACAATGGACACACAAGTGGATATTTTTTTGTATGTATCCCATCATCAGCTTATCTGTCTATTTATCCACTACTGCACCGACCATCCTCATCATTTTTCATTTCACCGCACTCACCTCATTTTTCTCTTCCAGGTTGGTGATCATCACTATAATTGGGCATCTCTCCTGCCACACCATCCTCCAGAAATCCCCCACTGTATTCACGGTGGGACCCTGCGTGGCAATGTATGCATGCTCCACACCCCCATAACCCTGCAGCGCACACACACACACACACACAGTCACATACAGGCATCTGTCTCTGTTAATTGCAAAGATGGAATACAAAGCACATCCACGGACAACAAATACAGGACATCACAGAGCAGTGCTTGTGCAAGATTTTGTTTCTTAATCGACATATTTTCACTTACGTTGAGATAATTAGCATTGATGTATGTAGTGAGGAAATCATCTTCATCCAGTGACTTCAAGATCACTCTGCTGTGTGTGTCTGCATAGATTATCATGAAAGACAAACAGATGGGTTGTACTTATGCCTGAATATGATGGGAAATAATGTTCATGTAAACTGTATACAGCACATGTAATTGATTATGTCTCACAGCTTCATTGGATTATGAAGCTGGTTCGTATCTTTTCTTGTATGCTGTGTCAATAATCTGATGAACAGATACAGACCTTTCACAGAACATTTTTGCTTTAAGTGAATGTTCTAACGAGCCGAACAGTTCAGCTGTACTCACTGGGTAAAATGGTTTTGTAGCGATTCTTTCTCACCAGCCCTGGATAGTTGTACTCCTTAGGGTCCACAAAGTTCATGGGAGTTTCCTGCCGATAGATGTAAAACAATGGGCAACACAACAATCAGCCATTGTGGGAATCTAAGGGTAGTCCTTGTCTTGCCTTGAACGAGACAACAGCACTTTATGAAATAATAAGATGTTAAGTCATCCACTGCCCTTCACACACATACTGTTGCTGTCAAATTGAACATAATTGAAAGACTTTGGGAAAAATGGGTATGATCTCAATCGCACATCTTCCTGCCCAGCCAATGCTGGAATCCCCTGCGGGTTTGATTTGTATGCAAATATGCTGGTATCTCTCAGTCCTTCGCCCACTAACAGAGAGTGGAAAAGCTCGCAGGCATGTGCAGAGGTCTGCTGGGTGTTGGTGTGTGCGTACATGTGAGCCCATGGGTAAGTGTGTGTCAGAATACGTCTTTTCTGGTGAGTCTTTATTCATCTCTGCTAAACTAAACCATGTAGGCGGGTGAGGTGCTATCACACTCACATAAAACTCAGCCTGCAGGCTCTGGTCCTCCATGGCCCGGGTGTGTAGCATGGCAGGGGTAAGGATGTGTGTTCCCTGCCGGAGGTACTCTTGGGCTGACTGGTCTCTCGGGGAGAGCTGGGCTCCGTAGCCGTAGGGCTCAGTGCAGCCCGGTGTACACATGTCCAAGGTCAGGGAAACATTGGACCCCCTCCTGTGGGATACATACAGGATCAAAAAAATGCATTGGGGTGTAAAATTTTTGTTCCCATCTGCTATGTGAGAGTACGGATTTTAAATACATGAACACAAAGTACCTGTAGGCACAGACACAAAAGATGTAAAAGGGTTTTCTTTCGTTCTAACCTCTCCTGAAGCCCCACAGGTGTCACAGTGAGGGTGGCAGCATCTCCTTCTGTCTTAGCGTCAGTGGCCATGTCAAAGACGGGCGTCTGGGGCACAGGGTCCAGGTCCAATAGATCCTCTTGAGCATCCGTCCACTCTGACAAAGTGAAGGAGGGCTGGCGGCTAACTGATTGACGCCGATCACCAATGTCCTTTGCTACTGTTCCCGACGACCACAAGCCAGTGCCATAGCACCATTTATACACCATGTGGATGGCCTGAGGACATGACCAGGAGAAGGTAAGCACTTATTCTCCTCATATGTGCATCTACTTTTCATCTGAGAAACAAACCAATAAAGTGAGAAATCTGTCAAAATGCAAATGAAGATGAATGATTCAGGTGATAGTTTCTGGTTATGTTCTTAAATTAGTTTTTTTTTCTTGCTTAAAAGGAGATTGAAATTGGAAAACAGTCCATTTTTACCATGATAATACAGATGGCCACACCGATGCCTGCAGTGACTTGGATGATCCAGTTGTACTGTGTAGTGTCCACCACCTCCCTCATCAGCACCATGGACTGGCCAGAACCAAGAGAGAAGGAGAGGCAGAAAGAGGAGAAGGCACATTGACTCAGTCAACACCAGATGGATCAAAGCTTCAGGTTTATTTCTTTGAGGTTTTCATCCAAAACAAAGTGAAACAGCTCAGGGTGAGAACCAGGACTGACACTTACATCCATTCCAAAGATTGGGTGGCATGGCAAGATAAAGCCAAGGTAGAAGTCAATGACCTGCAGGGCTTTGTAGATGGAAGAGAGCGGTCCATTTCCTTCCATCACAAAAAACACCCAATAGCCCTGGGAGCAGAAAAGGAGGGAAGGCAGATTGTCACAGCTCCAGTCATTCATGCACTGGTAATCAGGCAGCACTGTGGCTGCACTCAGGTGAAAAGCGAGCAGAGCAGAAAAGGAGATGGCCTATTGCGCAGGCATCAAATATATGTAAATTGACCACATGCAGTCTGGTGTCATAATCACGGCTGCATTTATGAGGTTTGTTCTTTTTCACATATGATAATTCAGCACCTGTCCTTTTTTTCTTGAATGAATCAAACATGAAGTCACAGGAGACAGCGACGGGAAGAGCATATGAATACAAATGATGTGTCCACTTCTGGCCCCCTCAAAAATATTTTCCATCCCTGAATAAAGCGCTTCAGAGAATGGTAATGCAATGATGCACATGAAAAGAAAATCTACGTGCAATAAGGGTCAAGTTGAGAGAATACCCAGTGCTCAAGTGCGAAGCTGTGATTTGCATTGCTAATGTTGCAGTTACACGACTGTGGATTTTACACTGTGCATTACATTCAGAGCTGGAAAGCAAAGCTTAACTGTGGTACAAAAAAAAAACAAAAAAAAAAAAAACCCAAAACAAAAACAAAACATATTTGAAATTTAAGTAGACATCTACAAATGAGTAAAGGTTTTATCCACGTTTATAACTGCAGGTTGTTCACATACCGTGACTTGGGAGATGACAAACAGTGCAGCCCAGCAGTGGATCTCAATCACCAGTGCGTACACCTTGTGCAGAAACACTTCCTCTCCCTGTGGGCTTTGGGCCACTGTGGGTCCGTCTTTGCATTCAGGGAGTCCATCTTTTTTAGGGGATCTGCCACATATTTTCTCATTTTTTGTGGGCTCATCCAGCCAGACAGGGTCTTCGTCAGGCCTCAAGAAGATGGAGTCCTCTGTGTGGGAACGGGTGGAGCTGCTCAGCCGGCGGGTCATGATCCCCCTGTTGAGTAAGGATCCTATTGTCTTATTTGACATTTCCCTGCTTTGTGAGTCTGTTTTTTGTCATTAGTGCACATTTCAAAATCTAACACAGCAGCAAAAAATTAAAAGATTTTCCGTAACACTGTTTGAGAAAGAATAATAAAAATTTGTGTTTTTACTTTAAAGGCCAATGAGAGCAATGTTCTTTTGAATGTTTCAATTGTGTCAAAAAATGTCTGGGGAAGAATTTATATTGATGTCTTTGTCTAGAGGTCTCTACAAAACTAAATACTGATTTTTAGTTCAATGAGGAGCTAGCTGTGTGTGACTGTGCCTTTTTAAATGAGTGTGTATATGACAGAAAGCGTTGTGCTTATTGGAGTAGCTCTCGTCTCTGCATCCTCTTGTCTCTCTCAGATTGGGTGAATCTGTGTGTGTGTGTGTGTGTGAGAGAGAGAGAGGGTGAGAGAGAAGCTCTATTGTGGAGAGATGAGTCAGGGGTAGCATGTTTACAGCCCTGTTCGTTGCCTTGGCAACAGAGTGGCTCTCATCTCTCTCATCCATCCTGAGCATTATCATCTACTGACAACACACACAGACACACACACGCATGCATGCACACAGCTTCTCTGTATCAGTCAGCAGCACATTCAAAGCCCTTTCTTCTTTTGTTCCTCAACCATTAATAAATTAGTTTTTTTACATTTTACTGATTACCACCACGTGGTTTGTGCGGATGTGTGAATGCGGGGGCTTGTGAGTGCTGGTGTACTGTCTGCGTACATATCACTTTAATTTGAATGTGTTACGGATTGCTAAATTTGTCAAGAATGAGTTTAGGACAAGTTTTTATCAATGACTACCAAGAGACACTGCATGAGGAAGTGATTTCCTGGTTGTCTTGCAGGATTATTAAAACAAAAAAAAAAAAAAAAACGAACTGTAAAAGCAATCACGACTCACCTAGGATAGATGGTAGTGAACTGGAGAGAGAGTCAGATCACATGATCAAGGTAAACCCTGTATCCTGTACCAACCAGCCATAGTCAGCCATTGTGCGGCAGAGTGGTTTCTGAAGGACGCAAGGAAAGATCCAGACTTACACATCTTATCGGCACTTTAAACATTCTCAATTTTGTTCCCAAATGCTACCCTAAAAACACCTCGTGACTCGGGACAGAGTTAGTAGATGGACCAGAGTAGCACCATTGTTAGTGCCCAGCTGTGCCGTCATGAGCGCTGGGTACTATAGAGGTGTAAGGTGACACAGTGCTGCCAATATTTTTCCTTCTCTGTCTTTCTCTGCCTCTCTCTCCTCGCCCCTAACAGGCACGAATGATTTGAGTCAGACTGAGCAGACGACCTCAGAAATTGATTCAAATTGCTCCAGTCCAATCAGTATGCATGAAGTCAAGCCTCTTCTCCTCTCTTCTCCTCTCCATCTTCTCCCCTCCTCTCCTTCGGTGCCACTGGACCCTGTTGAACGAACGGGGTTAGCCCAGCGGAATATGAGACCACACCAGTCGTGTGTTGAACAGAGGGGAGCTGTTTTGAGTCCTTTTCTATCTCTGTTTGCTTGCTGTGAAGGTGGTTTTGAAGTGATGACGCCAAGCCCGTAGGCATGGCAACATGCGTACATACGATGTACACAGACCTATAAAGGCTGGCACACACACACACGCAGAGATAGTGTTGTATAAGAGCAGCCGTGAAAGTTCAGCACACTTCCATTTTTAAACAATAGATGGGCTGCTGAGTGGATGGAGGGATGAATGGGAGGAAAAGTAGGTCTTTTTTATATGAAGGTTGTCTGAAGTGGTGACGCAGTGAGGTTGGCGTTTTGGTAACTGTGGCAACCAACATACTGTAGTGTGCACACGGTCAAATACACAGACTTTGGTAGACACACTGCAAAAAAAAAAAAAAACTACCCACAAACATACATCTGCACTGGGAGAGCAGAGACAATATTCACATTCCTCCCAAAAATTCTACCTTTCTTTGCTTTCATTCTTTGAGGTAAATAACTTTGTTTTTCAGTCACTTCCTTTTGCTGCTGAAAGTTTGTTGATAAGCTGTCTGGTACGTTTGACCTGCACTACAGCTAGGATTTAAAAAGAATACTGAGGCCCTACTACTATCAGAAAGTATTTAACAGAAACCAAAAAATAAAGAAGGCTACTGTAAGTTTTTATTTTATAAGTGGGGAGATCCTAAATGATTTTTAAGGCCTCAATGTGTCAGTTACCATAAAATCCTAACTGTATTGGCAGGGGGTTTAAGTCTGCCCCAGCACTGTGCCTTGTGTGGCCACACAATATTTGGTCCATCTTCGGACACTCTATGTTCGCCAGCACAGTGGTCATGGTTGTTGTTTACACAATCACAAACTCCAATCTAAATGGCATACTGCATCAATCGTGTACAATCAGGCCAAATGGATTTGTGGCAAATACCTTGGGTTAAACCTGACAGCTGATTCCTCATCGAGGGTCTACTGTCTTTGGGCCTTTACAAGTACCACCCCCTCAGTCTTCAAATAGAGTATGTGAGTAGTGTTTCCATTGATCTGCACCCATTCAAAGCATCCACCATCCTGCTGAGTTTAAACAGAGCCATACAATAAACCTGTGGCCTCTGTCCCGGGAGAACCATTCATCCAGGAGTGACTGGATATGGTGACAGTCGTGTAAAGCCTTTATTGAGATAGCTTATGGCTCAGCTTGCTCACATTTTTATGAATATCCATCTGGAAAGACAGACGATGTCTCAAAATCTATTCTCTACTTTATTAAAAAAAAAAAAAAAAAAAAGTAAAAAAGAAAAATGTTTGGCTTCTCTTTTGCTTTTTTCTGATGCTCGAATCATTAAAGTGAAATCTCATGCACACCACAACCGCATTTCCTGTTTCCAGGTTCACCAAAACGTGTGAAAACTGAGGTATTGAGCGTGCCATTGAAGTGCTCATGTAGCAGAGAGACAAGATAAGAGAAAGCTCTTACTGAAAGTGATGATGGGATGGTAATGTGAGATAAAGTCACGAGGGCTAAGACCTGCCTCATCGACCTTTCTCTCCCATACACACACAAACAAAAAAAAAACAAAACTTGATACTAAGACAAACGTAAGCTGAAAACGAGCTTAAAAAAGAAATACCCAGCAAGCTTGCAGCTTCTTCCTGTACATCATAGAGACAGATAATCAATCAGCTATATTGTTTACATATTCACCTCCAGTCCTTTGCAGCAGCTCCAGGAAATCTCACTAACACAAATATAAACATCAGCCTAAACTATAGATTGTAAATTACTGAAACGTGCTGCAGAGCGAATAGGTTTACAGTCTCCCTGGAGAAAAATCGAGATTCCCTGTGACACAGCATTGTTTTAGATGATAGCACCGCATAAAAAAAAAAACAAAACAGCGCAGGAATGGCAGTCTTCTGACAGTCATTCATACGAAGTCAAAACACCATTCATATCACGTACATGGCTACGGTGAGCTAGAGCGGCCACACAGTGCTGCTCTGGATGGATTAGTAATGAATCACCAGGGAGGGGGACTGTTGCATCTCTTGCTCTCTGGTAACTCCCACATTGTCACAGTGGCATGATAAAACACAGAGGAAATGAAGCTTTGAATAATAATAAAAGATGGGAGGAAATACAGTGCCAATAACAGATTCAAAGAACCAACCTGTTGGCAAATGATCAGTTTTTCATAATCCAGGAAAACACACACACACGCATACAGAGCCCTCATCACACATCCTTACCTTTTTACAGCCAAGAAAGCGCAGCAGCAATATGAAGCGTGGGGGCTATACTGAGGAATTGGTATTCACCTCATGTCGCACAGCCACGGAGGGGGAATGAGGGAGAGACAGAGGGAGGAGAGGAAGGCTGGAACAGTCACTCACCCAGAGCCCTAAGTCTGGTCAGGATAAGTCCTTTTACCTGGCTGAGCCCGTCTTCACATAGCCATCTGCTGCTCTGCTCCCTGTGAGCCAAAGACCAGGAGCCAAACACCTAGAACCACGCCAATCCCTTTACTGCTCCCCTGTCTGGGAGAGGAATAAGCGTGTTTGCATGAGAGAAGGAGACAGACAGACTGACAGTGAGAGACGGAGAGAGGCAAGGGATGCGTGTGAGGTTGGGAAAGGCAGAATCTAAAATTGTGGGTGTGTGTCCGAGTGCGAAAGAGAGCGGTACGAAGGGAAGGAGGTATGAAAGTCTGATGGGTTTTCTTTTGTTTGTATCCTGGAAGAGAGAGAGATCCACAGGCGGCAGCTTCCTCTAGGTATATGCAGCAAGAGGCTGTACGGTAGCCTTGGCAACAGAGCCAGAATGAGGGAGAGCAAGCAAGGGAGCTGGAAAGAGAGAGAGAGAGTGGGAAAGAGAGCGAGTGTATATGTATGGTTAGAAATCATATTGTGGGAACATTAATCTATTGATTCAGTCACATTACAGGCACCCAGCTCCAAAATATGGTTCATTTAAAGTAAACTACTGAGCCTCTGAGCGAAACACTAAGTCTGGTGATTTTCCGTGTCCTAAGTCCTCATAAAAGACAAAAACAAATTTCAACTTGACTGTTGCTCAAAGACTATTAAAATCACTCCAGTGAACCCAAAACACTGCACTGCATGACATTTACCTCCATTACGGTGCACATGGGTAATGTAGTTTAGTTTGAGTTACTCCCACATTCACCTGTCCTGCAGTTGTACGTGGGCCAATTTCAGTACGGCATCAAATGTGACTGAAAAGAGTCATCATTAAAAATCTACTGCTGATTGAACAAATGAAAGACGTGATGTTGCACTTTTACAAAAATGAAACAATATCTTTATGACTAGTATATGAAAAAGGATGTTTTGACCAGGAACCATTATGTTGGAGTTGGACACACACTGGAAAGGACGGTGCAGCGTTTTGATCTGTTCATGGGCTTCTTTCCAGCATCAAGTCTACATGCAAGTCAAATGAGCGTCCTCCCAAGTGACAAATACATGTTACTGTGTGTTTCTGTGTGTGTGTGGTGATGGTGGGGGGGGGGGTTGGATCATAACACATCACTGAGCAGTGAACACCCCCCACTGTCACCTCCTCTGCTTCCAAGCTGTAGGCTCTGCCACCCACCTCCCTCAGCCTGTATCTCACTCATCTCCATCACACACTCCCCGCCCCCACCGACGCAGTTCTTCCTCATCACCCAGGTTTGTACTCTTTTCCCGGGCTCCGTCATTCTTATATCCATGATTTGGGTCTCCATCGCAGCCCTTACACCACCCAGCTCTCCCTCTCTTTTAACAGCCTCCTGTCATTTCTTCTCTGCCCTCTTTAACGTGTTGTGCTCTCTTTCTCCCTCCTTCCTGTCGGGCCATATGGCAGCTTTTCCCTGTCAGCTCTCCGATCTGACCAGCCGAAAACACACACTACTTGATCAACACTTATACTGGCAGAGCATAAACACAGAATACTTTATTTATTTATTTGTTTGTTTTTTCCAAATAAAATGTTGTTATAGAGAAACACTGCCAAAGCCGTCTGGGCCAGGATCATATTTTAAACATAATGATTTTTTTTTGTTCTACTCTCAGAAGCATGGCAAACACAAACCTTTGCAGTCTTAATTTAAGCCTGGAATAAATGACTTTTTGATAGAAGCAAGGTGTGAACAGATGCACAGACATATCACTATTTCTTGGCAGTTTACAGATCCAACAGTTCGTCTCTGTATGTGTGTAAACTCTGTTGCCCTCAGCTCTGAATCCTCCCTCCTCGACGAGGATTTGCAGCAGTCCAAACCTTTTAGTCACCTGGAATATAAAACACCTGCGGAGCTGCAGCTTGCTCTTTCTGTCTCTGCCGCATGCTGGTTGTTGCATGCCTGGATGTGGGTGTGTGTGTAAGAAGCTAAATTTGTCAATGCAAATTCTATGCCAGCTTTATTTAGTGCCTTTTTTGTGTTTTTAAGTTTCAGTTACTAGTTCCTGATTTCACAAATTATTTGCAAACCTTGCTAAGTCGCCCCATGGGACAGATCTGTCATATAGTCTCTGTTGGCCTCAACAAACTTTTACTTACTGTGCATGTTGGTGGACCATGTTGGCCATCTTGATTGGACACAGATCACTGCAATGTGCTTTAGCGACCACAAGATGACAGACACAAGTGTCCATGAATGAGGCTCACAGGTTCTAAGTTAAGCAAAATGAAGTATAAAGGCGAAGAGAACCCACATTGTAATTTAGTAAGTTTGATATTATAACATTTTCTTTTGTGACAGTTTCAGCCTTGAGGTTCTGTTTCTACGTATAGTTCTGTTTGTTATTTTGACCCAGGCTGTCTATGAAATGATATTTTGCTTCATAATTTGGCCATAAATATTTGGAATCCTAAACAAGACATACAGCAATGTTATCATTCATTTGGAATATAATTCAAATAACTTATAACTTATGAACCTATGATCGAGGCAGCTCAGGTGGAAATTCTGTGGATTTGTTACCATGAGTGACTCAAAGGACCAACCTATAACTAGCTTTCAGACTTTTCTGCCACGATGTAGATACGAACATGGATGGGTTCCCGCCATCATGTGCAAATTGTAAATACATGAGAAGATACTGCCAGCAGCCGGTAGCTCAGCACAGTACAAACTGTAGGATATCTGGAAACAGAATAGCCCGGCACATAATCCCCCGTAAAACTAGATCATCATTAATCTTACTATTAGTACAAATCAATCAATCCAACAAGATCTAACTTACTGATTATTGAGCTTTAGAGCTCAGGACGACGTGAAAGGAGAGTTGATCTCAATTTAGGAGAAAGCAAAAAAGCAAATGGCCAATAACTTTTGAATTTTATGAATACAGGACGAATCGTGCATATGGTACATACAGTAGGCTTTATCTTTAAATACAGTAGTATTTATCTGAAGAATAAACTTGTTTTAAAGAACACTATTGAAAGCTCATAATTGTGCTGATTTTGACTTGGGCTTTCAGTATCAAAGTTAATCTAATCTTACCTAGATAAAAAAAAATGACTGAATTAACCACGACATGAGGCTCCTTTTGTAACTTATCTGTTTTTCATACTATATTGACCTTGAACATTTCAGCTAATCACTCAATGATATGTCACGTTATTGAACATGTTTTTCTTAGTCTCCCTCTCTTACTATTTTCTGACCCACTCCAGAGTCTTCTCTTTGCCCATATATCTCCCACACATCCTCACCTTCTGTGCCTTCCTCCAATCAACTAAATGAACTCCTCTGTGCTTCCTTATCTTTTCCTTATCTCTCTCGTTTTTTAATGACCTCATCTCTACACACAGACACACAAGCAGGGTCATTGTCACACAGTACAAACTGTGAGAGTGAAAACATCATCTAACCGAATTAATAATAAAGGGAAAGAGGCGCTGAACACATCAAACTGTTACATCACTTCCTCTTTTTCTCACAATGCGAGACACATTTTTCCAATGCCGTTTAACTGTAATGCGATATTTGAATGAAGGCTTATTCAATAAGGTGAGGCCAATGACCTCCAGGACGATTGGAGCTTATATCAGCGAGACATTGACCGAGCCGCATTCCTCTGCAACAAATGGAGGCATCTAGTGGTCCTGATGGCTCACTGCTGGTGTCTTGAATGCCCAGCTGAGCCTGTCTCATTAATACAAGCCTGGGAACTGATATAGTGGTGACTCCAGAAAAAATGTATTACTGTCAATCCTTCCTGTTTGTTACCAAACCGATGCTCATTCGCAGATTTGACTGATTCATCATGCGACATCCAGATGAAGGGAGCTTTCAGCCTGCCTATCTGAAGCCACAAAATACAGTCGGTCAACCACAGACAGGCCGCTAATCTTGCTGCACATTTGCATCAAGGCCAATCAAAGACCTGTAAAATGATCATCTGATTACTGCATGCTGCCACAGTTGCCTTGTTTCCTCTAGACTCACTGTGCATCACAGAGCATTGGAGCTAATGGGGAACTGCTATTTCCTGGGATGCAAAGTGAAATGAAGTGCAGCCTTGAACTAAATTAGAATCTGACATCATAGGAAAAGCCGTGGCCATCAGCAGGTATGAATTCAAATGACAAAAAGGAGCAAATTAAAGAGGAACAGTTTACTGATCTGATCACACGACATCCTGCTGCACGAGATAAACGGGAGGCAACTTTCTGAAATATGAAAAAGTAAAAATGGCCTATTGAATTTGAAAAATGTGATGTTCCATCAGACAGTGACCCTCAAAGGACATTTTTTCTTACTACTCTCGCTTGCTCATGAAAGGATTTGTCGGGCCACTTTCAATAATTCAATAAAGAGTTTGGTCTACATCGGCTGTACATGTAAAGTGCTTTCATGGTGTGCTTTTCATGATTTGACCTGTTGCATTAGGATAATTCATGCTACGTATTAAAAAAAAGTCATCATCTCATGTGTGCCCTCCAACTTAACGGAAATTATTAATGAATTGCAGTAGTTTTTTTTTTTTTTTTTTTTAAGGAATTACCTCCTAATCATTCTTTTGGTGTATTCAAAGTTCAACAGTTATTTATCACTGCATCTCGATAACCACAATGGACTTTGTCCCTTATCCTGAAATGTTGCCACTGAAATGATCATTCTTAGCTCACCACCTGGAAAAACATCTTTGGAAGTTTTGCATACTTACTAAAATAACAGCAAATAGCCAGGAAGTAGTAGTCAGTAGTCCTTTTCTGTGTTGTTATGTGAAATACTTTGACCCACCTCTGTCACATGAAGACCAGAGATGTGAACATGACTGTAGTAACCATGATTGGACGAAAATAAAACAATAGATTTACAGTAGAGTTAAAACAAAGTGTGGCTTTTTGACTGTGTGTTGCAGGATTAATTCATGTTATTTGCCATGTCCCACGACATTTACTGCCTGCATGTGTGTGTTTGTGACGGAAAAAGAAGGCACAGACTCTATCTGGGCATAATCTGGGTGCAGAAAAGTGTGTAACTGAGTGTTTTAATGGGAGTGTGAAGCGATAATCTCTTCCCACTGCATCTCTGCCCTCGCTGCAGGGCTTCGTCACAGCCGCCTCCCCATGCCAGAGCTGTTTGTAATCCCTCTTTAAGATTGTTTGATCTGTTTGATGGACTTCAGACTAGACAGGTTCAGAAACTAGATTGAAAGTCCCTGTTTACTCCAAAAGTTGAAATCCAAACAGCAAGCTCTGACAGGAAAGACGTAAACAATTGTGTTTATGGGTCATGGCGGCAATTATGACCATTTATCCAACATAAACAATGAAATGAGAGTCATGCAAACTGGGACATGTTGCAGGAGGGGTATCTTGCTCTGATAGTTTGTGAACTTTCTTTTTTCACACCAAGCTATTTGGATATAAACACAAATATAAATGAGAACAAGTGTGATTCACACTTTGTAATGTGTAAAGGTTCTATAGTGTGGTGAGTGTGTTTAACATGTTAGAAGATGAAAAAAAAGAGGATGGGGGTTAATGGGGAAGAAGACGTTCAGCTGAACTTATATTTAAACTAACTTTCAGTACATATTTCACTTTAACTCATACACTGTTGTTCATTATGCCGTGGATTGTTGTTACATTGGTGCTGTGATATTAAGAAGCTATTACATGTGAATTTCACATCATCTTCGGCTGCACAGAGAAGAAAATTAAACACTTTGTCGGAGACAAACATTCTGCAGCCGGCAATTGAGTCTCCATGGAAGCTCCACCAGAGCTCTCCATAAAGCTCACAGTATGGATCATGTCAGACGGGGTCATGACCTCCACATTAAAACAAAACCAGCTCCCTCCTCCCACTGCGGCCGTTATTTAAAGCCATACTAATGTGAATCAACCTTTTTTTGGTTGCCTTGATCACCAACAACCTAAAGTAAGAAGGCAACATTACAGATACATTTACATGCTATTTATTTAATTATAATACAGCCTGAAGTCTACTTGTTATCCAAATAAGGAACTGAAACCAATTTCATATGTTACATTATTGTGTCACTGTTTAATATCACTTGTTTGACTGTGTGCTTTTGTGGATATTATGAAATTCTTTGTTCCACCAAGGTCATTTTGAGAAGAAGTTGTGTATTGTGCAGCTTACTCAATAGACAGTAGTATCAGTCCATCACATGGAGTCTGTTCCAGCGACAGCTCCTTGTCCACCCCGTTTCATGTGACACCATCAAAAGGTCTCCAGAATCTGTTGATATCATCAGAAAAATTGCAACATCCGTAAACAATTACGGACTGATACTGGTTTCTATTGGTGTGCACGAAGTTTTAGGACTTCTGAATAGATGCAGTCTAGCATGCAGTACAAGAAGACAATTCCTTGGGTATTTCCCTGGGCGTTTTCCTTGGACAAAAAAGAACAGTCATCTCCATTAGAATCCAAGAGAGCAGATAGTGTGAACAAACAACAAACAAAAGAGTCAAGCTTTTTGGTTTGGTTTTTGTTCCACCATCTTTCAGGCAACTTTCAAATGTGGCGATCAATTTATCAGTGAATGAAGATTTTAGGACAAATAGCAGAAGAAGAGTGGATTTCACTTGGTTTGGAAAGGTTGTCCCATTTCTCTTCTGTTGAGATGAGACATTCATCTCTAGTGGAAAAGCCTTGACTCTTAAAAATAATCCCCTATTTATAGAAAATATACTAAATCACCAAAAAGCGGGACATACACAAGACATGTTTTCAAACCGATGCTTATACAGGTGACATGAAGGACAGGTTCTTCAACTGAAACACGTTTTAAAAATGTCTAATTCCTATACTAGTTTGTGGCTGTTGGCCAATAAAAACTGGTATATATTTTGGCGTAATTAGGAAGTTCCTCCATTGTCCCTGTTATTTGCTCTGGAACTTGAAATGCTTTGGTTTCTTTCCTGCTTATAACCTCTTTCAAAGAGAGAAAACGTTCAAAGAAGCACCGTTTCAGACTGATATTTAAACTTGCAGTTGGTCAGTTTGTGTCCCCGTGTTTTGTTCTTTTGGAGCTCTTTCCAGCTACACTGAGGAAATATGTAACCAAAACACTCTGTATAATGTACTCAGGCCAATTCTATTGTCCCATTCTCTCTTCCTGCTGTCTGTTCTTTGATTATTATTACATCAAATCTGTCACGGTGAAGTGTCCATAGTTGTGTCTAACATGGAAGTGAAACTCTGTCAAGCGGTAGTAAGTCTGTTCAGGTAAATTAACGACATTTATAAATAGGCACCTTCCTTATTTTTTAACACCATGACAGTTACTTTACTAATCACAAACACCAAAACTGCATATTGTATTTTTTTAGCTAACAATAGAGACACAGAATTGTAAAATACAACAAAAGAACAATATCAACATTCACTCAGTTTGCATTCTACCACTTCCTGTTGCGTTTGTGTTTGAAGTTCCTATCTGGGCCTGTGGGGAATTTTACATGACAGCCGTGAAAAAAACATCCAAATAGTGCAAATAAAGCAAAAACCAACTGGCCCCTTGTGGATTTATGTTGCGAAAAGATAGCTCAACTTCTTGAGGACATTATGTTTATATCTGTTTGTTTGCTGGTCAATAGTTGGATGAGGTGGAGCTGGGCTTGTTGCTTCCACCCCATCCCGGTCTTTTTAAAAGGCTATGCTAACTAGCCACAGGCTGCACCTTCACATTTATTTCACACTCACAAAGAGGGCCAGTGAAAAGTTTCCCGACATGGCAAGACTTTTCTTTTAACAGTCAAGCTCGTTTGTTGTTTCTTTATTATATACATTTGTGCATTGTTCAGTGTCGCTTACCTCTCGCTCCCACTTCCGTTGTGCTTGTGTGCTTCCCACTGCTGTGATTGTGTGCCTACTCCTGACAGGTTTCATCTGTGTCTCCTTGTGTTCCCTCTCCTTTTGATTCCTTGTCACAAGCGTTTGGTTTCCCTTTTCTTGTTCTTAGTATTAGCTATTCTTCACTTTTTAAATGCAGAATCTCTCCTCTGAGTTATGTATTGATTTTTTTTACATTGTTTACCAATTATTTCAGAGGGCAGTGTTTGTAAAGCAGCAAACTGTTCACCTCTGAGGTTCACATCGTAACATCTCAACAAATACTGACTGGGTTTCAAGGACGAGACCTTTCCGGATGAATCCTTTGGACTCAGTTTGATCTTCCGTCTTCATCATCATCTAGAGTCACAATCTTACAACATGTTGAATACTTTGGTTTTGACAAAGTTCCTGGAAAATCACCTGAGTCAGGTGCACCGTTAGTATTTTGAGGCTGGGGCCGACATTGGGTGAAGACGTTGTGCACCCTGGACAAGTTGGAACTTTGCCTCACTCCCAGAAAATACTGTGTGTTAAAAGCTGTGGCAATTACATGCCTCCTGACTTGAATTAGCTGTTGTGATGCAGAAAAGACAGCTAGTGGCACGACACTGAACAGCCAATTTACAGCTGTGATGATACCCACCTGTCCCTGGAAACAGCCATTCCCTTAATTATGCATCATTTTGAGCCTCCATAAGATTTATGTGGTATTCTTCCCATGTAAGTAACGGGGGGACTGTGGTGATCAGAAAAGGAATGAATGAATGAATAATCTGACTACAACCCTCATTACATGCAAGTTAACACACAATGCCCTCTGCAGTTGGAGGTTGGATGCTTTATGACAGAAAAGAGAGATTTTGGGTAGAATATGATAGATATAAATATTTCGAAGTAGCAGGGATACTCTCACCTAGGTGAGAACTGCTCTGATGTGTTTGTACAGCATTAACAGCTCTTAATATTTCTGTTGCACTGGTGAGGATGTGCTGCGTTGAGTGGGTGATTTTCTGGCCTTTAAATAGTACATGGCATGCTGAAGCTGCCGTCACTTCGTGACGGACACTTTCAAAATGGCCGTTAAAAGGAGTCTGCTGATGTTGGTTAATGGAGATAGAGATGATATGAAGCGGTCACTGTGGCCAAAAATTACCAAGGAAATGTTATGTAATCCTCAGGAGATTGTAGCAGCGTGCTTGTCTGTTTTTCTGCAGGCCTGCTCTATCTATCGGTGTTTGTGTTGCTGTATACAACATGACGTATTTATTTGTGTATTTGTTGGATGTTTGTCCCCTCTTGAGGGATGACGTTTCATGTGTGAGATGATGCTGATTGAGCAGGCAGAGGGTGCTTTAAAAAAAAAAAAAAAATAGGTGCAGTGTATTAAAATTGAATAACAAGATGCCTCTTTTTAACTTTCGTTTCATAGGAAGTGGCAGAGTTCATTTTGGCATTACATGTTAAAGTAATTCACTGTTCATAACGTGGTTTTCCTTTGTTGACCTGTTGAACAGTTGCAGAAATAAACCCAGATTTCTGCTCTCCATATCATACCATGCCATCCCCTCCATGATCGTGCTCGAGCCACTCAACTACCCACAGTACTTTGCTAAATGTCAATGGTCTGGTTGAAAAAACTGAGATCATCATATGCTGCTGCCCCATCAACTGACTGCTCTGCTCTTTTTTCATATACTGCTGCATTTACTGATAGACTTCACTCGTGAAATAACATACACATTTCTGAATTTCTAACATTGCCAGGTTGCGTAGTGGAATAATTAATAATAAATCAATTATATGAGGAAAAATCAGTTTAATAATAAATAATAAACATCCTGATGGTTCCACTTGAGTCCACCACTGTGGGCTCCAAACAGGGAAAGGGGAGCCTTGAGTTTGCACAGAGAATGACCTGACCGTCTGAAGGATGATGGTGGAATCCAATGCAGACGGTCGAGCTCAGCTGAGAGAGAGAGAGAGCAGTAACGATTAGGATCAGCATCAGGAAAGACCTGTTGGTTGAGGGTGAAGTTGATGAGATGGAAAAGGAGAGCCATACTAGGACTGAGCTCCCTTGTCATGGTGAACTTGGGGCTCAGAGGAGGCCTTCTGAGCTCGCAGCACATCCTGGATGATGCTGATGATGGCACTATGACTACATGCTGTTTGAGCTAGCCAAAATCCAGGGGCCTGGAATCAAACTGGGCCATTACAGAACCCGATCCAGAGTGTGAGGTAAGAAAATGAGGCACAAAGCAGCAGCACGAGAGAGCAATCTCCCAATTACTGCTGGCCATCTTGGCGGAGAAGAGAACAAAGACTGCCATGGAGTAATAGAAGAAAGGAAGCGTGGACAACACCAACATATCCACGAGAAATTGGTAGATTAGACTGCACCACCAGCTCAAGATGTTCCTGGATTTAAACGGGAGAAATATTTGTGATGACCCTTCAAAGACAACATAGTTTGAATGTGACAGGCAGAAATAGCCAGCAGGTGGATCCATCTATGCAGACTGTTTTAAGATCACACTCCACATCTATCATGCACAGGTTATTTGAATATTCCCTCAGGGAATAAAATGTCAACATGCATATGTTAACGTGAAGCTGCAGTCAAGTGCTTCATGCACTTGACTGCAGCTTCACGTATCACTCAAGTATTAATAGTCTATTTAAATTTTATGTGCCACAATGATTTCTGTCTTTTCTCGTCTCTTAGTGTCACAGGGCAGGCTGCTGTCAAAGCACAAGAGTTGTCTGTTATTTGCTGTTTCCTGTACAGTGCTCTGTGACATCGCTGATAAAAACGTCCTATAAATAACTTTACATGACCAACGACTATCACCCTGACTTCCATATTTTATTTTATTTCTTGATCTTACAATGAAGAGAGAAGAGCTGAAGAATCATAGCAGAGCCTCGTTTTCCTTTATAATAATAATAATAACAATAACAGAACATGCCAGTTTAAACAGATGGGTTTGGGCAGGCCTACCAGCGTCACTGCTGCTGAAAAGCTATTTTAACAGAAATAATAATCACAATTAATTTATGATAATATAGAACCTAGTACGCTTCCAGGTCTTCCATAAAAGTTCTGTACTGAGAAAGTGGAAGCTATGAGAGGATCTACCACAAAACATGCCACACACACATGCATCACCTCTATTAGCCCGTAAATTATCGACCAAGGACAATGTTTTTATGTCTTGCTCAATGACACTTTGGCACAGTGACTGGGGGAAATTGGTATTGAACCATCTGATAAGTGAAGAACCAGGAGTGTAGTGCTTTTTTGTTTGTGCAGCTTTGTTGGCACTTGATTTGAAGGTCATGCGACCAGTGCAGTTGTAGTGGCATGTTTACATAGACGAGCCCGTAAAATGACCACAAAATCAAATGACTTTGTGAAATAAGATCAATAGATAGCCTTACAGGATACTATGGATGGAGAAGGCTGCGGTAAATGAACACAACCAGCGACTGTTCTGAATGATCTCTTTTACTCATTTATGCTGATAAATAAAGCCATATTTGAGTAATTCACTCAGAATAGAAAGTTCAGAAGTCAAATGAAGCTAAAGGGCTTGGCCCTGAAAATGTAGATAAGCTCAATGTAGGCAGCACAGGCTGTCCAAACATAAGGGATCCACTGACTGAAATATTTCTGTGTAAATGAATCTCAAATAGAGAAGCAGTCAGAAAAGTGGGCGCTAAATGAAAGTACGTTTTCTGCTTTGTCACTGGAACATTTCTAATTTAATTCAGTGTTCAGCTCAGAAGCAACAGCAGCTGAAATGTTTTCCTGCATATTACTCAATGTGTGATTGACAGTTGGAAATAACATTCTTTAAATGTCAATCCGATAACTTTGACCATTTCCTTGGTTTTTATTAGTTTGCAGCATCTCACATTTTAGCAGCTGTCGGTTGCTGCAACTCACAGTTTGGAAATGAGAACTTGGAGTTTCTAAAAATGAAAAAGAAATGACTTTGGTTGGACAGTCAGTAGTAAAAATAATAATGTAGCCTATTTTTTATCAAAGAGTCTCGGATCTGTTTGCTTTGCTCCAGACATTAATTCTAATATCTAATTCTACTGCTAATATCTTTGAGGTTTATATTATAAATGAAAACAGCATCAGTTTCTCAGACTTGACCATGAGTCCTTTTCCCTGAGGTCCACCAGCATGGCTTATTTATAGCAGTAAAACAGGGGAGTTTAAATAAAAACATTCAGCTCTGTGTGGAGTCAGTTAAAGGACCCCACGGCAGACACATTCCTTCACCCAGCATGGCCCAGCTATGGCAAGAATGCAGAGGGACTCTTTCTCATTTCTGCATGACCGGGCAGTCCATAATACCTCCCCCCAGACGATCAGGCCAAAGCAGTGAAACATCTGTGGGTGATGGACAGACGGACTGACGGACTGATAGACAGATGGACAGAAGAAGGTGATGGACTGATAGACAGATGGACAGAGAAGGTGATGGACTGACGGACAGATGGACAGAAGAAGGTGATGGACTGATAGACAGATGGACAGAGAAGGTGATGGACTAATGGACTGACGGAGAGAAGAAGGTGATGGACTAACGGACTGAAGGACAGACGGACTGATGGACAGACGGACAGATGGACAGACGGACAGATGGACAGAAGAAGGTGATGGACTGAAGGACAGACGGACTGATGGACAGACGGACTGATGGACTGATGGACTGAAGGACAGACGGACTGATGGACAGAAGAAGGTGATGGACTGATAGACAGATGGACAGAGAAGGTGATGGACTAATGGACTGACGGAGAGAAGAAGGTGATGGACTAACGGACTGAAGGACAGACGGACTGATGGACAGACGGACAGATGGACAGAAGAAGGTGATGGACTGAAGGACAGACGGACTGATGGACAGACGGACTGATGGACTGATGGACTGAAGGACAGACGGACTGATGGACAGAAGAAGGTGATGGACTGAAGGACAGACGGACTGATGGACTGAAGGACAGACGGACAGACGGACTGACGGACTGACGGACTGACGGACTGATGGACAGACGGACTGATGGACTGAAGGACAGACGGACTGATGGACAGACGGACTGACGGACTGATGGACAGACGGACTGATGGACTGAAGGACAGACGGACTGACGGACAGAAGAAGGTGATGGACTGACGGACAGACGGACTGACGGACAGAAGAAGGTGATGGACTGAAGGACAGACGGACTGACGGACTGAAGGACAGACGGACTGACGGACAGAAGAAGGTGATGGACTGAAGGACAGACGGACTGATGGACAGACGGACAGACGGACTGATGGACAGAAGAAGGTGATGGACTGAAGGACAGACGGACTGATGGACAGACGGACTGATGGACAGACGGACTGATGGACAGACGGACAGACGGACTGACGGACAGAAGAAGGTGATGGACTAACGGACTGAAGGACAGACGGACTGATGGACAGACGGACAGATGGACAGAAGAAGGTGATGGACTGAAGGACAGACGGACTGATGGACAGACGGACTGATGGACTGATGGACTGAAGGACAGACGGACTGATGGACAGAAGAAGGTGATGGACTGAAGGACAGACGGACTGATGGACTGAAGGACAGACGGACTGACGGACTGACGGACTGACGGACTGATGGACAGACGGACTGACGGACTGATGGACAGACGGACTGATGGACTGAAGGACAGACGGACTGACGGACAGAAGAAGGTGATGGACTGACGGACAGACGGACTGACGGACAGAAGAAGGTGATGGACTGAAGGACAGACGGACTGACGGACTGAAGGACAGACGGACTGACGGACAGAAGAAGGTGATGGACTGAAGGACAGACGGACTGATGGACAGACGGACTGATGGACAGACGGACAGACGGACTGATGGACAGAAGAAGGTGATGGACTGAAGGACAGACGGACTGATGGACAGACGGACTGATGGACAGACGGACTGATGGACAGACGGACAGACGGACTGACGGACAGAAGAAGGTGATGGACTGACGGACAGACGGACTGACGGACAGAAGAAGGTGATGGACTGACGGACAGACGGACTGACGGACAGAAGAAGGTGATGGACTGAAGGACAGACGGACTGACGGACTGATGGACTGAAGGACAGACGGACTGAAGGACAGACGGACTGATGGACTGAAGGACAGACGGACTGACGGACTGATGGACTGAAGGACAGACGGACTGATGGACAGATGGACAGACGGACTGATGGACTGATGGACTGAAGGACAGACGGACTGATGGACTGAAGGACAGACGGACTGAAGGACAGACGGACAGATGGACTGAAGGACAGACGGACTGACGGGCAGATGGACTGATGGACTGAAGGACAGACGGACAGATGGACAGACGGACTGATGGACTGAAGGACAGACGGACAGACGGACTGATGGACAGACGGACTGATGGACTGAAGGACAGACGGACTGATGGACTGATGGACTGAAGGACAGACGGACTGATGGACTGATGGACTGAAGGACAGACGGACTGACGGACTGAAGGACAGACGGACTGACGGACTGAAGGACAGACGGACTGATGGACTGAAGGACAGACGGACTGATGGACTGATGGACTGAAGGACAGACGGACTGATGGACTGATGGACTGAAGGACAGACGGACTGACGGACTGAAGGACAGACGGACTGACGGACTGAAGGACAGACGGACTGATGGACTGAAGGACAGACGGACTGATGGAGGATCGGAGGATCAGAGGAGTGGCACACTCCGCTAAACTTCCCGGAGTGACGCACCGGGCCGCTCCTCCTCCTCCTCCTCCTCCTCCTCCTCCCAGCTGCAAACTTTCCTCTCTTGTTGCTTTTAGTTTTTCGCGACTTGGACGGAGCGCTGTCGGGGAGAGAAGGAGCTTCAGTTTAAAGGTCTGAAGACAGTTCGGACATGAAGTCTGGGATCGGGCAGGAAAGAGCCTGAAATCTGTCCCCGGAGCCGGCGGCACCATGAAGCCCCTCAGCGTCTGTCTGTGGACTCTGGCTGTCTTCCTCGCTGTCCTCAAGGTAAGAAAGCTCCCATTCATCTGCAGCTGGAACTGGATGAAATGAACCTCTGCTTCTTCGTAGAAAACAACAACAGGGAGCTTTGTTTGGAGGGTTTTTTTTTTGGCACCGGTGTGACTGCACCTGTTGCACTGGTAGCTGTTCAGCTGTAAAAATCTCTGTAGCTGCTTCTCTACTGGAAGACTACAAAGTAATAATAAATAAATGCATCTACATCCAAGGAAAGTGTTTGTGTGCATCCTGTTGGCAGATGGAGAATATGATGAAAAATGAACAATGGCCCTTTGAGTTTTAATTGGTTTCAAATTTATGTCAGCAAGTCATCAAAACAACCTTCAGTTGGTTCAGGAAAAGTGAGCCATTTACTGGAAGGCATTACACAAGATCTAACAGTGATGGACTTATTTTCACTTTACTCACTTTCTATATTTAGAATGGCTGCTACTTTAGTTATACGAAATAAAAAATAATTAGGTCAGCGACCGGGGTGAAAATATGTCCACCAAAGCTTAGATACCATCCAGCCTGAGGCAGCCAGCAGCCAGGAGCCACAGAGCCACCTGTCCTCGTCCCGCTGGTCTTTCTTGAGAGCCACAAAGGTTGACAGAAGTTGAGAATGGCATGTGAGGATGGGGCCAAGACAATGAGGTCAGGAATGGAATGAGGTTCAAACCTTCAGACTAGAGAATCTCTTTCTCTGTCACACACTGACTAAGACTGACCTAAAAAAATAAATAAAGAAATAAATAAAGAAAGAAAATGACACTATTATTTACAGAACAAATGCTGAGCTGCTCTCTGGTTCAAGCAAAGTGACAGAGACATCTCATTATCACTAGTCCCACACCATCCATTTAGGACATGTTCATAGGTCAATCAAGTTCAACTGAAAAGCAAAAAGAGGAGAAAAATCTGGTTTCTATAGTTGTATTTTTTCATAGGCCTATTTTATTTGTATGCATGATACCGTATTGGATTGTTCTGTCACAGGAAACTACATGTGCATCAGATTTTTATGACCCCCTCATTTATTGAGCTAAAAAAAAAATAATTCTTGGTCTTGAGGAGAGTGAGATATAGCACAGCAGCTACTTTTGTAGTTCACCGCTGGCCGAACATGCAAATATGAGTTTGCCACAAGCTCAGTGAGGTTGAGGTATTGCAGAGAAAGGTCTCTTGGCTCCTATAAAAATCTGGTTTTAACTGTGAGGTTCTGTCTCACGTTCGCTTTGTGTTGTGCATATTTGTTACAGCACCAAAAAGAAGCCGGTTTTATTTCTCTTTAAGCGTTTAATCATTAAGCGAAGACAGTCAGACACACAACGACATGAGCTTGATGTTTCTGAACCTGCCGCACTTTTGCTTTTCTTTTGATGAGCTGAGTCTGTTGGACACCATTTAACTTAATGGAGAAACATTTTTGAAATGAGAAAAATGAAAGACAGGCTTCAGTGTGTTTCACAGCAGGCCAGAGTGATTTTGAGATCCTTGTGGATAAACCTGTTTTGGGTTTATCCGCCTGTTCAGGTGGGACGAAGCATAATTAGGATTTTCCCCCAGATTTGTCTCTTTGCTTTATTAATTCCTTCATTTTGCGTTATTATTCTGTCCTCTCTTTTCTGTCATCTCTGTTGGAGTCATCTCATTTTTTTTTCTTGAATCTTTTAAGAGTTGGTGGTCCACTGTCCTCACGGCTCTTATTTTAAAACATAGAAGCATGGTTAAATAAAAAAAAATTAAAAAATTAAAAAATCATATACGGTGTTGACAGTTTGTCTTTTCTGGGACTTACAGGAGGGATGGCTCAACTCCACCAAACAGTTTTCTGCCATATGATCTTTTTAATGAATATTGGCGAACCCATCACGCAGACATCTCCTGCAGATCTTTATTTGGGTTGACAATGTTACGGCTGCGGTGCAGTTTCCAAATAGCTTGAATCATTCAGTGCTCCTTTTGCGCCCTATGAAAGGGGGCTTTGTCAGTAAACTTTAAAGGACTTTCACCTGTCTGTACATGCCTGCATCTGGGCATCATGTTTAGTTCCTAATTTGTTATTATTATTATTATTATTATTATTATTATCATTAAATGTAGTAGTAGCAGTAATACATAAGAGTGCAGTGTGTGCAGAGTGAGTTGGCAGACTTGTTAATTTGCAAACATAGTTTCATGAAGGAAGTTTCAGCTGAAAAAGGGGAAACACTCAACTTCTCTGAAATGAAAACCTTTACATCATGACCTTTTTCATTGATGTCCTGTCTTTTTTACCATCAGGAAAACACAGCAATCCTCATAACCACACATTACAGCCCGTATGCCAAGACAATAAAATGGACTTTCTGGACAGTTTAGGCTTGTCTCCTTTGGGTTTTTTTTTACCTCATTTCCATAGAGTGGCTTCATAAAGCTTCTGACAGTGCAGCTATTCACCACCGTTGCTTTTAGACCTGATGATGCTGCACCTAGGCTGCTGGCGATAATGGCTCTCTGAGCAGCTGTGATGGACCTGAGATGGAACAGTGAGGTTATCAAACAACCGAAGTTCATCAAGATCTCTGACGAGGTCTGAGTTGAAAAAATAAACGAGAAGACGTTTGTGGTCGGCTGGAGGGTCTGTAGGACTTTTAAATAACTTAAATCTATTAGATTTACTGCGTCAATTAATTTTTCTTGAACCCTCCTGATTAAATATTTAAAATATTTCCATATTCTGTTCTAATCATCTTTTCCCTGTTGAATCACTCTGCATTTGTTTCTGTGACAACGTCCCTGTGGGGAAATGAAAGATTGATACAAATTTTGATGTGAATTAATCTTAATGAACAGTTTTGGCTCATTAAGTTTTTGTCTTTTATCCCAGCCACTCTTCCACTCTATACAGACACAGACTGAGATGACTCAGTTGTTTTTCAAATTCAGTTCTTTTTAGAAGTTGATATACTGCGTACATATTTTTGGGATAGTAAGGAGCTTTTTATTTCGTGCATTTGTTCCGTCATGCCTATCAAAAATAGGTTTACAAATAGATTCAATAATAGAGTGTGAGCTATAAAAATGAGCTGCATGCAAAGTTTTGACACTCATGCAATAATGACCCAGGAAGAGTACAACACTTTGCATGAGTTTATCATTGCATGGAGCCTCTCTGTTCATGTTCACTGTGCTTTCTCTGCCTTCTCACAGCTTGCAGACATGAGAGCCTGGTAACATGTTTATCAGTGGGAAACATCTTGGAACAAGGAAATGTTACGTTTTCTAACACTTAAAAGAGCCAAAGCCGTTGTTGGGGGCTCTAAACTGAACAGTTTCTTGGCTGCTATGAAATGCAAATGATTTCTGATGACATGATGACGTCTGATGCTCACTGGGACATTAATTCACTCCACTGCATATCCCTTCTCTGAATAAGAACGCATAAGACTCCTTGTCTTGCATCCCATTGTTGGCCTAAAAAGCAAAAGTCACAAATCAAGTCCTCTTTTGTGAAACCCCGCACTTTCCTCCCACTCTCACCCTTCCATTCAACCGCATGAAGACAGTCCAGTTTCAAATTAACATCCCCAAACATGCTGCCCTCGACCCAGGCTGGCCTGGAAGTTCAGCCTGTACAAAATGAATTACAAAGAGTCACAGTTCCCTAGTCCATGTAAATGAGACATAGGCTCCTCTTTCACCCTCAAAGGCCTCATTGTCAGCAGATAGCTATCATTTTATCAGTGTCCTCTGAGTGAATCATGACGAGCCAAGGCTTAAGAGGCAATGAAAAATTATTAGTTTTTTTCTTGTTTGACTTGTTTCTCAATCATGTTGTCATCCTTTCTTTGCAATTTGAGTGCTAGAGTGCTTCAAATTGAATTTTGAATGGTTAAAAAGTGTTAAAAAAATGGCCATAACATTTTCACACCACTAGCTTGGCTGTAGACGCTTAGTCATGTCAGCTGAACTTTTAAAAATGATTAAGAGCAGTTTCTATTCTGTCATCGGGATGCGTTTACAGTCATTGTTGCCGATTTGTTGGCAGATTTAGTACGTTTTCAGACACTTGTATAAATGAGAGTCCCAACTATTGTTCCAGAATTGGGTGGGAGGCGACTGCTGGTCAACACGTAATTTGAATCGATCCCATTTGTTCCCTTATCTGACAGTAAGAAACAGAAATAGTAAAACGCATACATGAGAACAGGTTTGTTTAGAAATCCAAATGTATTAAAATACTGTGTACGTGAAAACCTCGCTTGTTTATTGGATGGTCTTGATATCTTCATATCGATCTAATTGGTAGTCTTGTTTGATGAAGATGTGGCAGCTCCTTGTTGACAGTGAAAACATCCATGAAGTGTCTGAACTGCTCATTTTGCTCAAGGTCAAATGTGAAAGAGCCTTTCCCAGTTGACGCCGCTCCTCAGTACAGGAGCAGGACATACAGTCGCTTTGATAATTTAAAGGCGGCAATTAAACCCTTAAAACACAGACTCCCTAATAATGCACACATTTCCCCCTTCGTTTCACTGTGCAACCTTTTTCAAGCTGGCTTCTGTCATAAGTGTGATAACGCAGCCCTGCTTGTCTGGGGTCTGTAGGTGTGAGCGTGTATGCATTCATGCACATCTTCCTGCTGCTGCATGGCCTGCTGCATTAGGAGGAAGCTCTGAAGGCAACTAAATTGTACTCTGATGGGTATCTGCAGCCAGGAGCTCAGCACAGTGAAGAGCGCAGCGCAGCACAGCGTTGGGGACGGTAAATACGACGTCAGTCATTTCCATAGCCTGTGATGTGGCCTGTGATAGCACCATCAGGACAGTGGAGTGGGAGGCTGACACCTGGAGACAAATATGCTCATAGCTAAAGTTCTAAAGCTTTTGGAGGTAGTGGATATTTTTAGACGTGGCCTTCAGCATTATCTTCTGATTCATATTCTCATAGTATTTCCTTCAAGGACGCCGATATTGAATTCCTCTTTGTGTGTTGTGTCATTTGTCTTCTCAACCCGTTGCTATAAATGGATAATCTTAAATACATACAGTTCAGCTGCCATTAGTAAATACAAATAGCGGTTAAATGTTCCAAACTGAGGTGACAAAAAACAAATTCAGTAAAATTTTCTCCACCTCATAAAGCTTTCTTGATCCGTTATGTATCTCTGTGGCAGCACTCAAACTACCAGTTCTTGCAATAAATATAAGAAATGAATACTCCCAAAAGGAATTACATTTATACTATTACAATTTCTGCCGCAGACAAGTCCAAACTGAATTAAAATTTTCCTTATTTCAGCTTATACCTAACGATCGGTAAAAATGGATCGATAGAGTAAAACTGTTGTCACAAAACAAAGAAAACGTATCATATTAAATGAACCTGGTCAAGTGTGTTAGATTGTAGTTGCTTTCTCTACATATAACTAGATTCAGGCCAATTGCAAATTGTTGAAGAGTAAGTTGTCATATATAATATATTGATGTTAGAGAATTTATTACAGAAGAGTGCCGGGCTTCAGGCAGTGGCGATGCTTCGGGAATGCTTTGAGTTGACTGAGAGCATTTTATGACTGAAGAAAATTTTGTGTGGCTCTTGGCCTCCTTAATGTAACGAGACATAATACTTCACGTTTAAGTCCTTTATGTTGTTGAGTGTGCTATCAGGGGTCTGTGGGTGGGCTCAGGAAGTGCCACAGAGTAATGTTAGCTCAGAAACAATGAGCTCATGAGAAACTACTGAGGCAATGAACTTTAAATACACAGTGTCCCAGTTTATTTGAGGCTGGCACAAGAAAATAAGAATTACAACTCTGACAGATCCCGTAACGTGGATGATGTTTTAATATTACTGTATATTGGTATATATATATGTAAGATCATGTTTAAAGCCATGGAGGATTATGATGTAATGGGTGAAATAGTCCTAATGTTCATACACACACACACACACATGTTTTAAATCAATCCTCCTACTGCAACAGCCCCTATTGGTCAAGAACACACCAACTGTTTCAAAACCACCTAAGCAAAATTTGAAATACAAATATTCCTGCAGTGTGTCCTCATTTTCTGAGACACACAAACACACACACGCAGCATTTTGGCTTGTGTCAAGTAACATGTTTTTGCATAATTTACAGCTGTAGAGGAATCAATTTTCTCCACTCAGCAAGTCAACAAGGACACCACCACCAATCTCATGCCACTTTGCAGAATTCAAGGAAGATAAACGAAACACTGCGCAATTTTTTGACTCCTGTTTTTGTTCCAAGTTATCAGATTTTAACTATTTAAGGTTAAGTAGGTTGATGCTTGAACAAACAGCTTTATGGTGAATTTTTGATTGTTTTTGGGTCGGCGTGTTATTATGGAGGAAGGAACTGGGGCGTTATCAGGAGGTGAGCGGCAAAAGGCAGACTGTTAGGAATGAAAAGGATTCAGAGAGACTGTAGGGTTGATGTAATGTTTATATAGTGGTCAGTACAACCATTTCCTCCTCCTCCTGCAGACAGGCCCAGTTGAAGGGCATAGATACAGTGCACAGGGCACACAGGTCATTAGCTGCGTCCAAGCCAAGTACGTCTAACAAAGAACATTTAATATTGCTCCTCAAGTGAAAGTTTTACGGTTACATTCAGTACCATTTAAGGACATCTAAGCAATCTATATGTTTCGAATTTAAGTAATAGCATGTTTCAACAGGAAAAGGTTATCTCCTTTTCTTTCAGTGGCTAAAGCAGAAGTTCCCCTTATTTTCCATTTTCACAGGGTCAACATACATCAAAAACAGCTAAGCTACAACGAACATGGAACAAAAATCCCAATGAGCCTTCGGTTGGAAATGAAGGTGAAAAGCAGTGAGGAGGATTCATAAGAAAAAATCATGTCCACAATTTGAACTTAAATATTTCCCAAATGAGAATTTTGGACATTATTCTGGTTCTCTGTGCTGCTGCAAACGAATAATGGCTTGAATCATTGTTTTGCTTATTTACTCAGGAGAAAATAAGTGACTGTTGGGAAGAAGGCCAAGGAAAATGAAACATTTGGGAGTCATGGCTCAGAGGAGTCACATTCCCAGAGGTCAGTTTAACATGAATGTTTAGATGGAAACATGAGATTGTCGTAGTGTTAAGATGCAGCTTTCTCATACTGGAATGTGACCTTTACCATGTTCTTGTGGAGCTGCAGGAGATTTGATTTATTGGGATTCTGTTCAGTTTTACTGGGTTAAGTTTATGTACTGTACCAATAAATTGGCACGTCTTTCACTAAGATTTTGAATTGAGCTCACTGTGTATCGTGTAAAGCTACAAAACATTTCTGTTATTAAGATCCAAAGAGTAACAAAATAACTGGATTGAATCCCTTGTAATGTTTTTTTTTTTGACTGATAATTAAAGTTAATAAGAGTCATTCTGTTTTAGTTCAAAATATCCTACTACTCTAAATGAAAAGATACAAATACATGAACATCTATTCACGGCAATATTACATTTAGCACATATACGCTCTGTGTTTATCAAACCCTTTTTTTAAAAGTCTGCTTGCTTCTAAAGGGGGTTTAAAGGGAGTGATGATACAACGCCATATGGAAAATTTGGAAGCTGAGCAGAGTTGGAGAGCTGAAAAAGGCTAAGAGCTAGAGCTAGACTGGTGATAAATGTTTGTGTGGGCTCACTGAGGCAAGTGATATCATTACACACAATTTAAGCGATTGTAAATATGAACATATTGATCCATGGAGCTTTAGTGGAGGCAAGTTTATGTGTGAATTGCTTTAAGGGATGCTATTGAAAGTTATGTGACGTGAGCACGTAAGACTACACACCGCCTCGCTGTTTAGCCTCTCCAGGAAATATGCTTATTTGGTGACGAGCCTGAAAGGACTTATAGTTCTTATATTTGGTGTATTTGGTGTATCCTTCTGTGGCTTTAACAGCACTGGCCAGACGTGTTGGAAGGAACTTCCTCTCTGAATATATTTTAGATGTTGATTGTTTAACTTTTGTAAACCTTAAGTCACAAAATGTATAGATACTGATTATTTATTAATAAAGAAAAAGAATGGCAATAAAGGTTGCAATTTTGAGCGATTTGCCATTTGTATGGTGGGAAAGTGTTTATTAGGATGAAGATAAGCTATGGTAAAACAGACAATCAGCACAACTTAGCGCTGTTAATGTGTAATGGTTGATTAATGTTTGGAGGTACAACAGGTGTAAGTGTATGTTGTAATTGTACAGGTGATAATTTGTCTAAACACGTCATATTCTATTGTGCCTCTCTTGATACTCAAATAGACAACATAAATTCACTCCTTCAAGTTTTCAAAGAGCGCTGAACCCTTGAACCCCTCAGGCACCACTCCATCTGTGGCACCCTCGTGCTTTAGAAAGAAGAATGGAGTCTCAGAGGATTGGAAGGAAGGGCAGGGTTACCGTGAATAGAAAAGGAAAAGAAAATGGAAAAAAATTAGAGAGGACACCAGTCTCCAGGGATGTGTGGGTGGACTGTGCCTTTTCTTTCGGGGCTGCCTTGTCTGATGACTTTGGAGTCACTAGGTTTATCGTGCTCTTCTCCACATTGAGTCTCAGCTGTATTTTTTCTTTATCAGCAGTCCCATAATGAGCCACAGTGTTACCTACTGTAAGCAAGTATGACTTTGAATATAAAAACCATGTTTGCACATTGCTGCAGTGTGATGAATGAATACATTGTTGGGAGTTAATTATTGACCCCACTTGGGATTTTTGTCCAGGAAATGATGCAGGTTTGTGCAATGATGCCATGTATTTAATGTTTAGCTGTGTTTTAGACACACTCAAAGGGAATATGTCTGTGAGTGACTTGGGGCTGTTTAACCTTTGGCTAATGAGTAATGTGGGATCAGAGCTGTGTGTTTAGTCCTGATAGCATAAAATAGGTGATAACCACACTGAGCACAGATGTGGAGGTTGACTTGTAAGGACACGATGTTTTATGTTTATATGTAATATGTAGTATTTCTGATCTGATCTTATTGTTTTGTGTAGTTAGAATTTGTTCATAGTTGTTTTGAAATTATGGTTTTTGTGGAATATCCTCAACATTTAATCCTTTCACATTTGGGTCCTACAAAAAACCCTGACAAAGTCGCTCATTACCTGAAGTCACACAGTCATTAACAATAGGCAAGTATTGGTAGGCTCTACTTCCTTGTTTGTACAAACTGACACATGATCACAATCAGACTTTCCACCATAATCCTGAGCTTTGTTGTCTTTGTTTGCAAAACTGCAAAAAATGTCTCCCAATGAATTGACCAAATACACATCTTGTCCCTCAGTGTAGTGAACTGAACGGCATTAATCTGTTAGTTTTATAATTTACTGTGCTAAAACAAAAAGACCTCTGCCGTAATAAAGTGTCTCTGACCTCTGAAAACTTAAACAAGCCAAAGAATCTAACCGAACATTTGACAGGAATTTGAATTGTCACTTTGCCCCAAAAAGGGATGCATTTATCTTGATTCCTGAGCGTGTGAAGAGGAAAGCAAAGAAAGGTTTACCCTTCACACATTGGTGTGGGGTGAAGAAAAACAGATGATGGTGTGTAAGAAACTGATAAATGTAACCAATAAAATTATTTTAATCCCGTTGATCACATTGTCAGGGGTTGCTAAATTTATGGCTTCTCAGTGACATTGAAGAGTGTTTGAGTTTTTGGTTGATAATGTTGTACATAATTCAATACTGACCTCTGTTGGTGCAAAATGAGTCACTCTCCTTTTATTGCCCTTCTCTTCCCAGGAAAGCCATGCAGAATGTGCTGGTAAGTATGTACCGACTGTCTCTTTCTCCTTTTAAAGGATTTTTTATATTATTATTAATGTCCATTTGTTTCATTATTTGAATAACTATATTTTCACACAAATTATCACTTGATGAATACAGTTTTGTTAATTATATGATCTGTCAATTCTGTACGTCTGGACTGTAAAATAACTCGAACAGAAGCAAAAATGAAGCACTTTCCAAGAAAGCTAGCCTTCTGAAATCTAGATGGACAATGATATTTGTTGTTTTTCCTTTTATTCTGCTGGTCCTCTGTCTTTTAGAAGTGAGCTGCTACAGTGTTGGATTGGAAATATTCACAACAACAACAACAGTCAGCGTTGTACCATCACCAAACTGCAACATATCCATTGGTGGTGAAACCTTTGAAAACAGTTCCCAAACTGGTCTAACTCCTGGAACTGTCTATGAAATCTCAATCGGTTGCCGGAACTGCTGTGCAAATGCCACGCTGAGTAAGTCTGTTTATTTTTTTATTTTATTTTTTTTTTTGAGACACTTATATTCCAAAAATGAATGTGTTGGCTAATATTTATCTTTGGCAATGATTTTAGATGGCATAGCACCAAATTCTTTGCCAAATGTGAATGAACCAGATTTAATATATAATGCTATAGATTACAATGATGATGAATTGTTAGTTTAAATGTGGATTCTTTCCCTACCAACCTCTCATTCACAGAGCCCAAACAAGTCAGAAACCTCACTGTCACAAACGTCTCCACGTCCTCTCTGTCTGTGAACTGGACTGAACCAGAAGGAAACAGCTCCTTTTATAAAGTGCAGTGGACAAATGGAAATCTGAGCAAGAATGCCACTGAGTTTAAAACATCTTTTAACATCAGTGATCTGACTGCTGGTGTCCAGTATGAAATAAATGTCACTGCAGTGGCAACAGACAACCGTACTGATGGGCAGAGCAGCAGTATTTTACAATACACAAGTAAGTAAGCAGTTGAATGTGACTGATTCTGCCAGGTTTTCTGAAGAGACCTGGTGAAGAAGACTCTGCAATGATAAGGAGCAGGAAGACATAAATCATGTTCAGGTGGAGGATCAGGAGTCCTCTGAAAAGACAAGTTCAGAGTTGTATCCTCCCAGCAGAGGGAGACAGTTGGTGGTTTTAGTCAATCTGTTTTGGGCATCAGCTGCAGTGATGCTGTGGAACTGGACCACAGTGATGAAGAGACTTCAGCAGTGAGATGAAGGTCTGAATTTGTAGTGGTCCACTTTTGTGTGTCCTTCGGTGCTCTGAACAAAGTTTGTTGATGAGGATTGAGAGAGTGAGGTCAAGGACACAGCAGCTGGTCAGAGTTACCTGCACAGGATTGATTGACTTTTCATCATTGAGCAGAAAGTCAGTATCTATATCCTGCTGCTGTTTCTCTGTGACAGCATAAGTCAGTTGGGGTGGTTTGGTTACCTGTGAAGGAGGATCCTGGCTGTTTGCCTTAAGAAGTGTGACAAAGTGAAAATGTTGATCATCAGAATCAGAACTCAATGAATTTGCAGTTGAATAGAAGAAATTCAATAACTACAATATCTTATTTCTGATTTTCAATGCAATAGATTTTGTATGTGATGCTGTAAGCGATGCCAAAAAGCTCTTGATTTGCCCATCTGACACATTTTCCCTCAGAGCCTGAAGTAGTTGGGAACCTCAGCGTCACTAATGTCACAACATCCTCAGTGACTGTGATGTGTAGTCAACCAAATGGAGAGTGCTACTTTTATAGAGTGCAGTTGTCTAATGGAACAACTAACTGGACACACGACGTCTATGAAACAAACATAAATATCACTGAGCTGACTGCTGGAGTGAATTACAGTTTTACTGTCACAGCGGTGGCTGGAGATAACAAAACACAAAGTGAAATGGCCACCGTTTCTACTTACACAAGTAAGATTACAGTATGAAGACTCTTATTGCTGATTTTGGTCCGTCAAGCTTTGGAAGATTTACAGTTTAGTTTTCTTGATATGGCCACTTTTTACTTTGAATTTCTTTCCTCTACTTTTTGATCTTCCCAACTTAAATCCTCATTTACTATTTTAATGTAGCTGAGGTGTTTTTTGTCGCCAGCAGGCACATCACTATTAAGTATTAAGCGATTTTTACTCCCTCTCCTGTCTCCTCTCTTCTATAGAGCCAGGTATGATTTTGACCCACACTAATGTATCCCAGACCACCTCCTCCATTTCTCTGATGTGGACCAGACCTCCTGGTGAGGTGTTCATGTACAGGTTGGAGTGGGACAGTGGTGGAGATCTGATGACGACATACACAGATGATACATCTGCTGTGCTGTCATATCTGATCCCTGGTACTACATACACAATCACAGTCAGAGCTGTTGCTGGAGACAACAAGACTGAAGGAGACCCCTACTCCCTCATATCAGCCACAAGTAACATTATATTTATTTTGAATGAACCTTTGTCCTTCTTTTTTAGTCTGATTGGATGGAGAGCTGTCCTGTCCTATGATTTTTTTTCAATAACTCTGGAGTATATCTCCTGTCCCTCATGACGTGTTTATCCTGCACTCCTAGAGCCCAAACAAGTCAGAAACCTCACTGTCACAAACGTCTCCACGTCCTCTCTGTCTGTGAACTGGACTGAACCAGAAGGAAACAGCTCCTTTTATAAAGTGCAGTGGACAAATGGAAATCTGAGCAAGAATGCCACTGAGTTTAAAACATCTTTTAACATCAGTGATCTGACTGCTGGTGTCCAGTATGAAATAAATGTCACTGCAGTGGCAACAGACAACCGTACTGATGGGCAGAGCAGCAGTATTTTACAATACACAAGTAAGTAAGCAGTTGAATGTGACTGATTCTGCCAAGTTTTCTGAAGAGACCTGGTGAAGAAGACTCTGCAATGATAAGGAGCAGGAAGACATAAATCATGTCCAGGTGGAGGATCAGGAGTCCTCTGAAAAGACAAGTTCATGTTCCTCAGGGTTGATGTTATAGTGATTCGTGCTATTGCCCCACAATAAGAAGGTTGTTGGTTCGGTTCCTGGCCTGAGGCCTTCCTGTGGTGGTTTCCTCTGGGTACTTCAGTTTCCTCCCACCGTCCAAAGACATCACGTTTGGGTTCATTGGTGTCTCTAAATTGTCCGTAGGTCTGAATGTGAGTGTGAGTGGTTGTTGGTCTCTGTCTGTTGCATTGTGTTGGCCCTGTGATGGCCTGGTGACCTGTCCAGGGTGACCCCACCCTCGCCCAATAAGAGCTGGGTTTGGCTCCCGCACCTCAGCAACCCAGAAAACGGATAAGTGGTTGAAGATGAATGAATGAATGAATGAATAGCTTAATATTGTCACACTTGGTCTCTTCTTTCACTATTAGCAATCATGTATTTAAGATTCAGAAAGTTTCCAATGAGCTCAGATAAAATAATATGAGGTGAAAAGCTCTTGATTTGTCCATCTGACACATTTTCCCTCAGAGCCTGAAGTAGTTGGGAACCTCAGCGTCACTAATGTCACAACATCCTCAGTGACTGTGATGTGGAGTCAACCAAATGGAGAGCGCTACTTTTATAGAGTGCAGTTGTCTAATGGAACAACTAACTGGACACACGATGTCTATGAAACAAACATAAATATCACTGAGCTGACTGCTGGAGTGAATTACAGTTTTACTGTCACAGCGGTGGCTGGAGATAACAAAACACAAAGTGAAATGGCCACCGTTTCTACTTACACAAGTAAGATTACAGTATGAAGACTCTTATTGCTGATTTTGGTCCGTCAAGCTTTGGAAGATTTACAGTTTAGTTTTCTTGATATGGCCACTTTTTACTTTGAATTTCTTTCCTCTACTTTTTGATCGTTCCAACTTAAATCCTCATTTACTATTTTAATGTAGCTGAAGTGTTTTTTGTCGCCAGCAGGCACATCAGTATTAAGTGTTAGCGATTTTTACTCCCTCTCCTGTCTCCTCTCTTCTATAGAGCCAGGTATGATTTTGACCCACACTAATGTATCCCAGACCACCTCCTCCATTTCTCTGATGTGGACCAGACCTCCTGGTGAGGTGTTCATGTACAGGTTGGAGTGGGACAGTGGTGGAGATCTGATGACGACATACACAGATGATACATCTGCTGTGCTGTCATATCTGATCCCTGGTACTACATACACAATCACAGTCAGAGCTGTTGCTGGAGACAACAAGACTGAAGGAGACCCCTACTCCCTCATATCAGCCACAAGTAACATTATATTTATTTTGAATGAACCTTTGTCCTTCTTTTTTAGTCTGATTGGATGGAGAGCTGTCCTGTCCTATGATTTTTTTTCAATAACTCTGGAGTATATCTCCTGTCCCTCATGACGTGTTTATCCTGCACTCCTAGAGCCCAAACAAGTCAGAAACCTCACTGTCACAAACGTCTCCACGTCCTCTCTGTCTGTGAACTGGACTGAACCAGAAGGAAACAGCTCCTTTTATAAAGTGCAGTGGACAAATGGAAATCTGAGCAAGAATGCCACTGAGTTTAAAACATCTTTTAACATCAGTGATCTGACTGCTGGTGTCCAGTATGAAATAAATGTCACTGCAGTGGCAACAGACAACCGTACTGATGGGCAGAGCAGCAGTATTTTACAATACACAAGTAAGTAAGCAGTTGAATGTGACTGATTCTGCCAAGTTTTCTGAAGAGACCTGGTGAAGAAGACTCGGCAATGATAAGGAGCAGGAAGACATAAATCATGTCCAGGTGGAGGATCAGGAGTCCTCTGAAAAGACAAGTTCATGTTCCTCAGGGTTGATGTTATAGTGATCCGTGCTATTGCCCCACAATAAGAAGGTTGTTGGTTCGGTTCCTGGCCTGAGGCCTTCCTGTGGTGGTTTCCTCTGGGTACTTCAGTTTCCTCCCACCGTCCAAAGACATCACGTTTAGGTTCATTGGTGTCTCTAAATTGTCCGTAGGTCTGAATGTGAGTGTGAGTGGTTGTTGGTCTCTGTCTGTTGCATTGTGTTGGCCCTGTGATGGCCTGGTGACCTGTCCAGGGTGACCCCACCCTCGCCCAATAAGAGCTGGGTTTGGCTCCCCCACCTCAGCAACCCAGAAAACGGATAAGTGGTTGAAGATGAATGAATGAATGAATGAATGAATGAATGAATGAATAGCTTAATATTGTCACACTTGGTCTCTTCTTTCACTATTAGCAATCATGTATTTAAGATTCAGAAAGTTTCCAATGAGCTCAGATAAAATAAGATGAGGTGAAAAGCTATTGATTTGTCCATCTGACACATTTTCCCTCAGAGCCTGAAGTAGTTGGGAACCTCAGCGTCACTAATGTCACAACATCCTCAGTGACTGTGATGTGGAGTCAACCAAATGGAGAGCGCTACTTTTATAGAGTGCAGTTGTCTAATGGAACAACTAACTGGACACACGATGTCTATGAAACAAACATAAATATCACTGAGCTGACTGCTGGAGTGAATTACAGTTTTACTGTCACAGCGGTGGCTGGAGATAACAAAACACAAAGTGAAATGGCCACCGTTTCTACTTACACAAGTAAGATTACAGTATGAAGACTGTTATTGCTGATTTTGGTCCGTCAAGCTTTGGAAGATTTACATTTTAGTTTTCTTGAAATGGCCACTTTTTACTTTGAATTTCTTTCCTCTGCTTTTTGATCTTCCCAACTTAAATCCTCATTTACTATTTTAATGTAGCTGAGGTGTTTTTTGTCGCCAGCAGGCACATCAGTATTAAGTGTTAGCGATTTTTACTCCCTCTCCTGTCTCCTCTCTTCTATAGAGCCAGGTATGATTTTGACCCACACTAATGTATCCCAGACCACCTCCTCCATTTCTCTGATGTGGACCAGACCTCCTGGTGAGGTGTTCATGTACAGGTTGGAGTGGGACAGTGGTGGAGATCTGATGACGACATACACAGATGATACATCTGCTGTGCTGTCATATCTGATCCCTGGTACTACATACACAATCACAGTCAGAGCTGTTGCTGGAGACAACAAGACTGAAGGAGACCCCTACTCCCTCATATCAGCCACAAGTAACATTATATTTATTTTGAATGAACCTTTGTCCTTTTTTAGTCTGATTGGATGGAGAGCTGTCCTGTCCTATGATTTTTTTTCAATAACTCTGGAGTATATCTCCTGTCCCTCATGACGTGTTTATCCTGCACTCCTAGAGCCCAAACAAGTCAGAAACCTCACTGTCACAAACGTCTCCACGTCCTCTCTGTCTGTGAACTGGACTGAACCAGAAGGAAACAGCTCCTTTTATAAAGTGCAGTGGACAAATGGAAATCTGAGCAAGAATGCCACTGAGTTTAAAACATCTTTTAACATCAGTGATCTGACTGCTGGTGTCCAGTATGAAATAAATGTCACTGCAGTGGCAACAGACAACCGTACTGACGGGCAGAGCAGTAGTATTTTACAATACACAAGTAAGTAAGCAGTTGAATGTGACTGATTCTGCCAGGTTTTCTGAAGAGACCTGGTGAAGAAGACTCTGCAATGATAAGGAGCAGGAAGACATAAATCATGTTCAGGTGGAGGATCAGGAGTCCTCTGAAAAGACAAGTTCATGTTCCTCAGGGTTGATGTTATCGTGATTCGTGCTATTGCCCCACAATAAGAAGGTTGTTGGTTCGGTTCCTGGCCTGAGGCCTTCCTGTGGTGGTTTCCTCCCACCGTCCAAAGACATCACGTTTAGGTTCATTGGTGTCTCTAAATTGTCCGTAGGTCTGAATGTGAGCGTGAGTGGTTGTTGGTCTCTGTCTGTTGCATTGTGTTGGCCCTGTGATGGCCTGGTGACCTGTCCAGGGTGACCCCACCCTCGCCCAATAAGAGCTGGGTTTGGCTCCCGCACCTCAGCAACCCAGAAAATGGATAAGTGGTTGAAGATGAATGAATGAATGAATGAATGAATGAATGAATAGCTTAATATTGTCACACTTGGTCTCTTCTTTCACTATTAGCAATCATGTATTTAAGATTCAGAAAGTTTCCAATGAGCTCAGATAAAATAAGATGAGGTGAAAAGCTCTTGATTTGTCCATCTGACACATTTTCCCTCAGAGCCTGAAGTAGTTGGGAACCTCAGCGTCACTAATGTCACAACATCCTCAGTGACTGTGATGTGGAGTCAACCAAATGGAGAGCGCTACTTTTATAGAGTGCAGTTGTCTAATGGAACAACTAACTGGACACACGATGTCTATGAAACAAACATAAATATCACTGAGCTGACTGCTGGAGTGAATTACAGTTTTACTGTCACAGCGGTGGCTGGAGATAACAAAACACAAAGTGAAATGGCCACCGTTTCTACTTACACAAGTAAGATTACAGTATGAAGACTGTTATTGCTGATTTTGGTCCGTCAAGCTTTGGAAGATTTACATTTTAGTTTTCTTGAAATGGCCACTTTTTACTTTGAATTTCTTTCCTCTGCTTTTTGATCTTCCCAACTTAAATCCTCATTTACTATTTTAATGTAGCTGAGGTGTTTTTTGTCGCCAGCAGGCACATCAGTATTAAGTGTTAGCGATTTTTACTCCCTCTCCTGTCTCCTCTCTTCTATAGAGCCAGGTATGATTTTGACCCACACTAATGTATCCCAGACCACCTCCTCCATTTCTCTGATGTGGACCAGACCTCCTGGTGAGGTGTTCATGTACAGGTTGGAGTGGGACAGTGGTGGAGATCTGATGACGACATACACAGATGATACATCTGCTGTGCTGTCATATCTGATCCCTGGTACTACATACACAATCACAGTCAGAGCTGTTGCTGGAGACAACAAGACTGAAGGAGACCCCTACTCCCTCATATCAGCCACAAGTAACATTATATTTATTTTGAATGAACCTTTGTCCTTTTTTAGTCTGATTGGATGGAGAGCTGTCCTGTCCTATGATTTTTTTTCAATAACTCTGGAGTATATCTCCTGTCCCTCATGACGTGTTTATCCTGCACTCCTAGAGCCCAAACAAGTCAGAAACCTCACTGTCACAAACGTCTCCACGTCCTCTCTGTCTGTGAACTGGACTGAACCAGAAGGAAACAGCTCCTTTTATAAAGTGCAGTGGACAAATGGAAATCTGAGCAAGAATGCCACTGAGTTTAAAACATCTTTTAACATCAGTGATCTGACTGCTGGTGTCCAGTATGAAATAAATGTCACTGCAGTGGCAACAGACAACCGTACTGACGGGCAGAGCAGTAGTATTTTACAATACACAAGTAAGTAAGCAGTTGAATGTGACTGATTCTGCCAGGTTTTCTGAAGAGACCTGGTGAAGAAGACTCTGCAATGATAAGGAGCAGGAAGACATAAATCATGTTCAGGTGGAGGATCAGGAGTCCTCTGAAAAGACAAGTTCATGTTCCTCAGGGTTGATGTTATCGTGATTCGTGCTATTGCCCCACAATAAGAAGGTTGTTGGTTCGGTTCCTGGCCTGAGGCCTTCCTGTGGTGGTTTCCTCCCACCGTCCAAAGACATCACGTTTAGGTTCATTGGTGTCTCTAAATTGTCCGTAGGTCTGAATGTGAGTGTGAGTGGTTGTTGGTCTCTGTCTGTTGCATTGTGTTGGCCCTGTGATGGCCTGGTGACCTGTCCAGGGTGACCCCACCTTCGCCCAATAAGAGCTGGGTTTGGCTCCCGCACCTCAGCAACCCAGAAAACGGATAAGTGGTTGAAGATGAATGAATGAATGAATGAATGAATGAATAGCTTAATATTGTCACACTTGGTCTCTTCTTTCACTATTAGCAATCATGTATTTAAGATTCAGAAAGTTTCCAATGAGCTCAGATAAAATAAGATGAGGTGAAAAGCTCTTGATTTGTCCATCTGACACATTTTCCCTCAGAGCCTGAAGTAGTTGGGAACCTCAGCGTCACTAATGTCACAACATCCTCAGTGACTGTGATGTGGAGTCAACCAAATGGAGAGCGCTACTTTTATAGAGTGCAGTTGTCTAATGGAACAACTAACTGGACACACGATGTCTATGAAACAAACATAAATATCACTGAGCTGACTGCTGGAGTGAATTACAGTTTTACTGTCACAGCGGTGGCTGGAGATAACAAAACACAAAGTGAAATGGCCACCGTTTCTACTTACACAAGTAAGATTACAGTATGAAGACTGTTATTGCTGATTTTGGTCCGTCAAGCTTTGGAAGATTTACAGTTTAGTTTTCTTGATATGGCCACTTTTTACTTTGAATTTCTTTCCTCTACTTTTTGATCGTTCCAACTTAAATCCTCATTTACTATTTTAATGTAGCTGAGGTGTTTTTTGTCGCCAGCAGGCACATCACTATTAAGTGTTAGCGATTTTTACTCCCTCTCCTGTCTCCTCTCTTCTATAGAGCCAGGTATGATTTTGACCCACACTAATGTATCCCAGACCACCTCCTCCATTTCTCTGATGTGGACCAGACCTCCTGGTGAGGTGTTCATGTACAGGTTGGAGTGGGACAGTGGTGGAGATCTGATGACGACATACACAGATGATACATCTGCTGTGCTGTCATATCTGATCCCTGGTACTACATACACAATCACAGTCAGAGCTGTTGCTGGAGACAACAAGACTGAAGGAGACCCCTACTCCCTCATATCAGCCACAAGTAACATTATATTTATTTTGAATGAACCTTTGTCCTTCTTTTTTAGTCTGATTGGATGGAGAGCTGTCCTGTCCTATGATTTTTTTTCAATAACTCTGGAGTATATCTCCTGTCCCTCATGACGTGTTTATCCTGCACTCCTAGAGCCCAAACAAGTCAGAAACCTCACTGTCACAAACGTCTCCACGTCCTCTCTGTCTGTGAACTGGACTGAACCAGAAGGAAACAGCTCCTTTTATAAAGTGCAGTGGACAAATGGAAATCTGAGCAAGAATGCCACTGAGTTTAAAACATCTTTTAACATCAGTGATCTGACTGCTGGTGTCCAGTATGAAATAAATGTCACTGCAGTGGCAACAGACAACCGTACTGATGGGCAGAGCAGCAGTATTTTACAATACACAAGTAAGTAAGCAGTTGAATGTGACTGATTCTGCCACGTTTTCTGAAGAGACCTGGTGAAGAAGACTCTGCAATGATAAGGAGCAGGAAGACATAAATCATGTCCAGGTGGAGGATCAGGAGTCCTCTGAAAAGACAAGTTCATGTTCCTCAGGGTTGATGTTATAGTGATTCGTGCTATTGCCCCACAATAAGAAGGTTGTTGGTTTGGTTCCTGGCCTGAGGCCTTCCTGTGGTGGTTTCCTCTGGGTACTTCAGTTTCCTCCCACCGTCCAAAGACATCACGTTTGGGTTCATTGGTATCTCTAAATTGTCCGTAGGTCTGAATGTGAGCGTGAGTGGTTGTTGGTCTCTGTCTGTTGCATTGTGTTGGCCCTGTGATGGCCTGGTGACCTGTCCAGGGTGACCCCACCCTCGCCCAATAAGAGCTGGGTTTGGCTCCCGCACCTCAGCAACCCAGAAAACGGATAAGTGGTTGAAGATGAATGAATGAATGAATGAATAGCTTAATATTGTCACACTTGGTCTCTTCTTTCACTATTAGCAATCATGTATTTAAGATTCAGAAAGTTTCCAATGAGCTCAGATAAAATAAGATGAGGTGAAAAGCTCTTGATTTGCCCATCTGACACATTTTCCCTCAGAGCCTGAAGTAGTTGGGAACCTCAGCGTCACTAATGTCACAACATCCTCAGTGACTGTGATGTGGAGTCAACCAAATGGAGAGCGCTACTTTTATAGAGTGCAGTTGTCTAATGGAACAACTAACTGGACACACGATGTCTATGAAACAAACATAAATATCACTGAGCTGACTGCTGGAGTGAATTACAGTTTTACTGTCACAGCGGTGGCTGGAGATAACAAAACACAAAGTGAAATGGCCACCGTTTCTACTTACACAAGTAAGATTACAGTATGAAGACTCTTATTGCTGATTTTGGTCCGTCAAGCTTTGGAAGATTTACATTTTAGTTTTCTTGATATGGCCACTTTTTACTTTGAATTTCTTTCCTCTACTTTTTGATCTTTCCAACTTAAATCCTCATTTACTATTTTAATGTAGCTGAGGTGTTTTTTGTCGCCAGCAGGCACATCACTATTAAGTGTTAATCGATTATTAGTATCGTAGTATAAGTATTAAGCGATTTTTACTCCCTCTCCTGTCTCCTCTCTTCTATAGAGCCAGGTATGATTTTGACCCACACTAATGTATCCCAGACCACCTCCTCCATTTCTCTGATGTGGACCAGACCTCCTGGTGAGGTGTTCATGTACAGGTTGGAGTGGGACAGTGGTGGAGATCTGATGACGACATACACAGATGATACATCTGCTGTGCTGTCATATCTGATCCCTGGTACTACATACACAATCACAGTCAGAGCTGTTGCTGGAGACAACAAGACTGAAGGAGACCCCTACTCCCTCATATCAGCCACAAGTAAGCCACCCTTTGTCTAATCAACATCTGCTTCTTAATTTTTAGCTTGTTATTTATACCATTTTTCACATATCCCACTTTGTCAGTTTTCATTTTCATGAAACAGCCTACATTCAGAATTTCTTTTAAATATGTTACTTATCTTTTTCTATTTCAGTTCATTTTTCAGCTAGCTCTAAATACCTAAGTTTGATGTCTCTCTGTATTTTTGCTCTTTCCACAGAACCTGAATCAGTCGGAGTTATCAGTTTCACCAGTGTCACCACATCATCTCTGACCCTTAACTGGACTGTACCAGAAGGAAAAGTCTCCTTTTATAGAGTACAGTGGAGAAGTACAAGTTTCAGCAATAATACAAATGTCACTGAACCACCCTTCACCATTGAAAACCTGACTGCTGGGGTGAACTATAGTATAACTATCTCTTCAGTAGCAGATGATGGCCAAACTGAGGGTGCAAGCAGCACTTATTCATCTTACACAAGTAAGCATTTAAATGTGTTTTATATTGTTAGAAAATTTAAGTTTTTTTTTTAAATATACATTTTACAAAAATGTATATACAGTGTAATTTTACATGACACCTACTTTTAGCAGGCCTGTGCTTGGCACAACTAATGTAGTTGTAGTTGTAATTGTATGTTGATGTTTGCCACCCCTTGGTGCAAGGCTCTGCAGCATCAGAGCAGTGGCTTTCTTCCAGCTGCACTGTGACGGTGCCTGCGGACTGTTGTCAGATCACTGATATCAAGGGTGTTAGCACGCTTGGTAGACCTGGAATTTTTGTGCAGAAGTTCTTGATGGAGAACACTTGCTTTACAGCTCAACAATTTCTGCAGCAATGAGATGTGTTCCCATAGTGAATCAGCATCAACAGCCTCAGAAGAAGTGAAAAGGAAAGGAGGATTTATACATCCAACCAGGAGTGCACTCCAAAATGATAGTTCAAACACAATTCACAGTTGGCCAGAGGGAATGTGTATGAGTTGTTTTTGATGGTACTGATAACCACCTCGAGCTCCGTGTTGTGCTTCTCTTTTGTCTGCTGGTAAACAGCAGTGCTTGCATATGCTTGCCATGCTTTACACGAAGACCTAGGCAGGTGGACAATGGTGGGGGGAGATGGAACCGCTTTCATGTTGTTCCCTCTGAAATAAGACTGGAGTGGCCTCTTTCGTGTCCAGGTCGTGGTGGGAAATGTGGAGATACTGGGTAGCTTGTTAGAATCCCCCTCATCTGGTTTGCTTGCCAGTGTTAATGTGAGAGCCGCTCTGCTCTCTTGGGACATGAATGAAGTTGAGCTGAGTTGGGCTTTAGTATTTTGGTTAGTTGGCTAAGACAGCACTCACCGTTCTGCCAGTTATAATGCAGCTGTGAGATAACAAAGGTGCTATTTATACTGTATGTCATAATTTTATAATGTCACTGTTTCATTCATAAAATGTTATAAGAACTTCTTTGTTTGCACAGGACCTACGAAGCCTGATAACATAACAGCGACCACACAGCGAACTGATGGCCTCCGCATCAACTGGACTTCGCCTGAACGGTGTGTTGATCGGTATATAGTGACCATCTCAAATAATGATTTCAGCTGTTCAAAAAACACCACAAACATTACCGAAGTGTTCTTCAATTTGAAACCTGGGAGAATCTACAACATCACAGTGACTGCTGTAGCTGGACACTTCACAAACGACTCTGACCTGGTTTCATTTGCAACTAGTAAGTCTAGTAAATCTTTTTTTTGTCACCGTTTTCTTGAGCTGACCTTGAGAGCAGCTTCATATTTATGTTGTTTAAAACATTATGAATTATGAATGACAAAGAATTTGACGGATAGTTTGAAAGTCAGTCATTTTTAATTTGAGAAATATAATATATTAGTCTTTTGTTTATCCCAGTCCTGTCAATCCTACTAATTAATGTCATATTTTGTTATTTTTTGAATTTTTAAATTTCATATTTAGTCACCTGAGTGTTCCAAGAAACAATCCTCTGCACTCTGCAAAAACTTTAGTTATGTCATTTCCACTTTTTAGCTCCCACACCTCCTGGCCCCATCATCATCAGCAGAAGGACAAACTCTTCCTTGTTTCTAAACTGGTCGATTCCTGTCTCAATGGAGGGAGCTCCGGGCATCAGATACAATGTCACCTACATTATTAATGATGCAGAAGATCAAATCAAATCAAATCACACCATAATTGAAACCATCAGCACAGAGCTGTCTTCGCTTTTATCTGGAGTTCTCTACAATATAACAGTTGAAACAGTTGGACCCCAAGGGTTATCTAGCACAGCTGTTAATCGATCTGCTTTCACCTGTAAGTAAAACTGTTGTTTCTGGCAATTGAATGCATTTTGTGCCTGCAATATTTGTAATACAACCCACTGTCGGGCACGGTCACTTTAGAACACTACATATTACATAATGAAATGTAAGTTATTAATGTATTATGATGTAACGAGAATCTCAGTTTATCTAGTTGCCTTTTAATGTAACACTTCCACCTTTTTTTCCATCTTTCTAGTGCCCAACCCTGTGTTGAACCTTACAGCCCGCCCTGCATCCACAGCCTCAATCAAACTGGAGTGGTCATACCCGCTGGGAGCTCAGACGTATTACAGATACTTGATTAAAACTTACGGAGCTGAAGGAACAGCTGTTGATAACATGACAGTCACCAATAACAGCACATATGTGCGTGGCCTGCAGCCAGGAACCAAATATAATATCAGTGTCACAACAATAGCAGATCCAGGGAGTGAATCCACAGAAGAACAGACATCCAGTTACACACGTAAGACCTTTTATTTAAACACAGCCAAATGACTGAAATCTTAAATGGCTCTGCACCACATCCACCTTCATATCATCTGTTCTCAAAGTGACTAAAATAACTACAAAATTATAAAAACATTTCTGTTGTTGAGGTTTTTGCCTTTAAATAACCCTCTGCTGTATTTGCTGCAGTCCCCAATGCAGTGAAGGGCCTCTCAGTGAGTGAGGTGAACACAACAGCTATCCAGCTGACGTGGTCCAAAAATGATTCTAAGCCTTCCTACTACTACCATGTGGTAGCGCTCCAGAATGGCATAGAGGTTCAGAACAATCAGACAAAGGAAGAGACTTATACCTTCTTCAATCTGATACCCGGAACAAAATACACTTTTAATGTGACAGCAGTTGTAGATGTGGCGATTTCCGCAAGTGCAAGCATATCAAGCTACACAAGTATGTCCTCAAACTTTCTGAAATGTGTTTATATATATGAGAGAGAGAGAGAGAGAACTATTTAAAAAAGAAGCAGCAAAGGTGACAGCTTTTAGTCTCTAGTATGGGTTGAGTGGATACAGCCAACTTTTCACCTGGTGTATTTAAGTTGTATTTCTAGGAAACCATGTCAGTCCAGGCCTGAATTTCCTGGTCCAACCATGACCATGCCTCTTTCCACACAGGAGAGCAGCAATTCCACAGTCATGTCATTTGCTCCTGAGAAATTTTGCACCCAGGGAGAAAAAAATATATTCTAAAAGCCAGACTCACAGGGAACCAATTCAAATAGATGGTTCCACTATTTTATAGGTATTTTAGTGTGATGTCACTATTTGAATTAAAATGATACTGTCTGTTGAAGCAACTAAAAACTTGTCTATTGCCACTTTAATCTCCAAAGAACACCAGAGCACACAACTTCCATAATGTAACACAATAGTAGCATTGTCCCTGTTAAATGCCAAATTACTCAAAATGCCACCCCTCCACACCACAATCACTTTGTTCCAATTTTTGTGGTACTTGCATTCAGAGATCTAAAATGAAGGTTTTTGAAAATGTTTAATTAACTTGATTGTTCCCTCCTCCAGAGCCTGAAGCAGTTACCAACATAACTGCCACAGGAAACACAACTGCTATATCAGTATCCTGGACCCCAGCAGGTGGAGGGGTGGTCTCGTACAGTGTCCTGCTGTATAGCAGTGAGGAGTTAGTGCAAAAAGAAACAAATCTGAGCAACACCACTGAAAATATAGTATTTCTGGGCCTGACACCAGGAGTGCTTTACTACGTAGTGGTTTCCACCAAAAGTGGATCTTTTGTGACGAACAGCTCACGTGTTTACAGCGCAACTTGTGAGTTACATTTTCATTATTACTCACAAATCTGTGTGTCCTGTATTTTGCCCTTTACTTTATAAATGCTTACCTCACTCATCTAACAAAAGAATGACCCTTCTCTCCCCAAGTTCCCAACCCTCCTGGTTCCATCACAGTGGAGTCTCAGACTGTGCAGTCCATTAACTTTACCTGGGCACTTCCAGAGGGCATGGACCATAATCAATACAGTTTCAAAGTGTCCACCATTAATGGCAGCAATCTGATTGTAAATAACTGGTACCTGCTGGACCATCTGCAATCTGGAAGCCCCTACTGGATCTCTGTTGTTACTGTTGGCGTGGAAGACCATGAAAGTGAAGCAGTGACAACAACTAACTATACCAGTGAGTGGGATTAATATACATCGATCTCATCATGGCTATTACATTCTGTTGTGACTTGTATAACTTGTATAATGTCATTAGGTTCAGAAGAACCTAATAGCATAAATATGCTATTTGTGCAATTTTGCACAAATCTGACACTTTGCCACATTTTTTTTATCTTTTCAGGACCATTTTCTGTAACCAAACTCAGGGAGACTGAAATCACCACAAACTCAGTGACCTTGGTGTGGGTGCAACCTGAGCGCAAATCTGACTACTCATATGTGGTGCAAGTTAGCAATGACTCACTGAGCCATGACCAAGAAAGTTTTAACACCACACACACATTCAATGGACTTTTATCTGGGAGCAACTACAGCTTCACTGTTACTACACAAACAAAGGATGGCACTCAGGCATCTCCTGTGACAATCTCCTACTTTACACGTATGTATATGCCATGTTGTCTTTACACAAAACATGTTTTCTCAATAAGTACAACAGCTAAAGAACATTTTCAAAAATAGTCTATATTCTAGTCCCTGTTTTTTCTGTTACTTCTGGAAGTGCCACTAATTTGACAGAATAATACAATAATTGTGCTTAATATTTTAACAGTAACACTTTCACTTTTTTTAGGGCCTTACAGTGTTCAGGTTTTGGAGGCCAAAACATTGAATACAACCAGTGTACAGCTGACTTGGAAAGAGCCACAAGAGTACAAGAATGAATATACGTATCGAGTGCACACCAGCTGTGACTCAGAGAACATGACCACTGCAGAAGACTCTGCACAGATCTCAGGGCTGACACCTGGAACCAATTGCACCTTCTGTGTTTTTGTCAGAGCAGCAAATGGCATTGAAGGGCTTGCAAAATGCATCTCGATGTACACTGGTAAGAGTCTCATTTGTCATTTATGTTTCTTTAATTTACATTATTGAGGCAGAAGATCAGATTTAGTTTTTCTTCCTCTGGACATTAACAGAGCCTGAGGCGGTGCAACCCAGCATCTCTAGCCAAGGATCCAATCGCTCAGTCCTGGTGTTGTGGGCCAAACCTCGCGGGAAAGTGGAATTTTATAAGGTTTCTTTAAACCAAACATTACAGGAGAGGAACCTGAGCTCTGACAACACCTCATATCTGTTTGAAGGGTTGTCAGCAGGGACGCTTTACACTGTTAGGGTAACAACATTTAGTGGACCCCTCAATGCACCTTCTGAATTCATCACGAATGCAACTTGTAAGTACCATACATAAAACTTGTTTAAAGTGGTTTCATATTCAACAAAGACATTTATGATCCTTTTTAATAACTGCATAATGACCCTGGAAACAGCAGTGTGAATCCTTTTATCATCATTTTGAAATCAATTTGGCACTGGGTCATTTTATGGTCCAGTTGTGCGCAGCTTTTAATGTTGACTTCTGTAGCATCATACAGTCTTGGGTGTGACATTACTCGTATGTGGAAGGACAGTATTACAAGAATGTTTTGAGTTGATGGCTGCTGCTTGGTGAGGTCAACTTGTTTGAATAGGCACAATTTTATGCACAAGAAAAGAGACAGCATACCTATTTTCAACTTTGCTCCAACACTGAAAGAAAACTGTAAGAACTATAACAGATGAAGAAGAGGCAAATATCTATTTATTTAACTATGCTTTAATTAATTACTCACATTTCAATTGTTCTATTTTTTTCTGTCTTAATTTTTCATTTTCACATTTTATCATCTAATTTTGTTGTCATTCTCTTGGGGAATTACATTTCATTGTTCATTGTTTCAAAATTTTATTGTAACTTTGAGCAACATTGATTGTGAGGCAGTCTTCCAGATTTATGATTGCTATTGCTCAATTCTTCCTTCCTCCCTCACAGTCCCTAACCCTCCTGGGCCCATTGAGGTCTTGAAAAAGGAAACCAATTCCATTGAAATAAAGTGGGAGAGAGCTCCTCTGATGACCAATACATCTTTTGTCTACAAATTACTTTCCAATGGAAAAGAAAACACCAACACAACTATAACCACCACCAGCACCAATCACATCTTTAGCCCCCTGCTTTCTGGGACTTCCTACAACATCATCATTACCACAGTGGGCGTCATGGATTTCGAAAGCAAGCCAGTTCACATCGACACCACTACAAGTAAGGGTTTTATTCCTGTACCCAAACAATTCTCTCCTCTCTTATCTACAACCCTCACCCACCTACTATCTGGAGTAACACTGACATCTCTTAAATGTCTTTCAAACAAACAGGGCCGTTTGCTGTGGTGTTTCTTTGGGCTCAGAAGGCAGAAGAAACCAACATTAAAGTCATATGGAGCAAACCTGATGAATACAAAGAAAGCTATTTTTACAATTTGACCTGGCATAGCGAAAATGGACTTAACAGTACAATAACATCAGAGCATCAGTTTAACATCAACAACCTGGATCCTGGAAGCAATTACAGCTATAGTGTCACCACAGAGACCTCAGACGGAACGAAAAGCACTCCAACATTGAATTCCACCTGCACAAGTATGTAGTAGTAACAGCTGGATTAATTTTATATTGTTATCACACTATTTCAAATCATTTTGAGTTGTTTTGTGTGAATTTGAGAAATCCAGCTAATGATATTCAGTGACTGTTTTCTTGAAAATTATCGCAGTTACGATTCTCCTAACATTGATTTCTATGTGACACTGCAGAGGCAAGCCAAGTGAAAGATCTAAGTTATGAAGGTCCAAACAATCCAAATGCAGAAATCATCTTGACCTGGAACAAACCTTCTGGTCAGTACTCAGGGTTCCTGGTAACTGGAACTGACAACATCATCATCAATTCAACAACCTGTTGCAGTTTGACTCTGTCCAATCTTCGTCACAATACTAAATATGACCTGAACATGAAGACGCTCAGCTGTGGACAGTCCAGCAGTTCTGTGTTTCTGCAGGCCCACACAGGCATTACAGGTTAGAAATTATGCTTTATTGACACTACAATGAAATAACTGCAGAATGCAAAGGCTAATAAGGTTAAATTATCAAAAAGGAGACATACAGTGACATACAGACATACAGGACAAAAGTTCTACGTACAGCAACGTTTCCCTGACTGTTCTATACGTGACGGTGTTTCCTCGACAAATAGAATTGTGTTGCTGTTGTGGTTTCTTTCTATTATTTTTGGATGAACCTCTCAAAACCAACTATTTTTTTCTTTCATAATTTTCACAACTTCAAGCTCCACCAATTCCATCTGACTCGTTGTTGCTGTCCACGGTGACTAAGACTGAATACAATCAGTTCATCTTAAGGATTCATCGAAGTCTGCTGAATGACACGTATGGGCCAATCAAATATGTTGCAGTCCTGGTGACAGAAAACCCTCCTGGTGACTTTTCTTTTTCATTCGAAAATTGTTGTGCATTATTTGTATCTTTTGCGATAATTAAACTAATCCTAAGTGCTAATTTAAGGCCTTAAGGCAGCTGGAATTACTGCTCTTTTTCTTCTTATGATTCTTACAACTCAGTAGTCATTGATGTTCTTTCAGGTGATGATTTAAAAACGTACTTGGATCAAAGTTATGATGACTGGAAAGCAGGAAAAACTCAAGCATACCTTGCAACAATCATGGAGGTTGATGTGCCGTCACGCAGTACAGAGGACAATTTGATTATGAATGTAGGAAATGGCTCCAAATGGAATGGATACACTAATGGTCCACTGGAAGCCAAAGGACGTTATCAGTAAGAACAAAAATGCTGCTGTCTGTAAAAAATGAACATCTCAAAGGTTGAATAAGAGTTTCTTTACAGACTATTGCTGTGTTATATAAGATCTAATGTATTTGAACAGCCAACTTTACTGTGGTGTTTGTCATCAGTAGTCATTAAAATGAATAATTTTAGTGCTTCAATCAAGCACTGTAGTTTTATCTTAATAATTTCATTTATCATGTTCAGAAGGTTGTCTTCAAGTAGACATTTTAATAGGTTACATTTTTGACACATTAGAATGAGTCTGTATTTTTAGTTTGACTAAATAATTTATTATTATTTATTAACAAATTTTGCTGTGTTATTCTGAATTTGGAGAGGTCAATGTTAATTAATTAAAAGGAGGGAAGTCAAAATGCTAATTCTCTTTTCTTGCAGATACGCCATTGTGTTGTTCACCAGTCTAAATTTAACGGAAAATGACCTTGTGAATGTTCCAAATTCACTGGTCTCAATAACAGCCTTTTACTCTGCTTTTGTACTCCCACAAAATCCAGGTACCCATAATCAGAATTTTTTTGTGTGGTTGTTTTTGCTATGAAGCCCCGGTGCTGTTAGAAAATACTAATTGGCCTCTTTTGTTGTCTCTCCATTATAATATTTGTCAACAGCCACCATTTCCATGGCTGTGGGAGCAACACTGGGAATTTTTTTTGTTCTTTTCATCATCCTCATCGGCTTCATTATTTACTGGAAAAGGTTGGTCACTGTCAGCAGTGATAGAATTTAAGCCACCTGTGTAAATGACGAAACTTAAATCCAACTCCTTTTGACTGTAGGTCCAACAAAGAAACACCAGACATCCAGATTCATTCAATGAGGTAAGATTTTCATTTTTATTCATGTTATATTTTATATACCATATTAAGTTTAATGTAAATTAACAATAGTTAGTCAATATTGTTTTTCCTTTCTTTTTCTAGAGCCAAAGTGTAAGTAGAAATCTTATCAATAAATAAAAAAGGAAAATCATATTTATCAAATCAGATTATGACCAGTTGCCTTAACTCTACTAAAGTGGTTTTCTGAACTAATTTATTCAACCCTGGTGTCTCTTCATTCAGGAGTATGGTTGTGAGAATAGAAGACTATGAGGATTACTATAAGAAGCAGAAAGCAGACTCCAACTGTGGCTTTGCTGAAGAGTTTGAGGTGAAACACACACTTGATATCCAAGAACTGATGTTTCTATTCATACCAGACAGTTAATGCTGTTAGTATGTTGATAGTTGTTGTTAGGAAGTTGATAGTTTCTTATTAGTTGTGCGATTTCATAATTTTGTAAAATTATCAATAATAGGATACTGACTTCATAATATTAAGGTGATTGATTTAGCATCCAGTCCTATGAAATGTTTTCCCACTTGCTTTTCAAGGACCTGAAGCCTATTGGTACAGCTCAGTCAAAAAACAGCGCTCTGACTTTGGAGAACAAGCCCAAGAACCGCTACAACAATGTGCTTCCCTGTGAGTTACCTTAACAAATCCACCTCTGCTTCTTTCAACAGTCATACTCCTCATTCTTTAGACCAACTCATTGCTGATCATGGTTCATCTACTACCATTATTCCATTTTTCCATTGGACATTACACCGGAGTAATCATACTTTACAAATACACTAACAATTCTATCCACTTCCCTCACTTAAGAGACAACTGAGCATCAGTGCAGGCATGACATTTTAAACATGGCATATTTTTCTCACCTCCTAGATGACTCTTCTAGGGTGAAACTCTCTATAGTCCATGGAAGTCCCTTTGATGACTACATCAATGCTAACTACATGCCGGTGCGTACTGACATTTAACAGTTGCAGCTCTTTGCTGCAGTCATTGCCTCAGTATCGATACGTTCGACTGAAAAAAATAACTCATTGCTCATTGCCTAATACCTTGCTATTTAAACTACTTCCGCTTCAAATGCACACCGATGATTGGGAAAACCTAAGAAGCTCAGAGGACACTGAGCAGGATGATGTTTGTGTTCTACAGCCGTGTTGATGTTTTATTTCGCAGGGTTACAACTCAAGGAAAGAGTTCATTGCAGCTCAGGGTCCTTTGCCCACCACAGTCAACGAGTTCTGGAGGATGATATGGGAGAAGAACGTACAGACGCTCGTGATGCTGACACGCTGCAATGAACAAGGACGAGTGAGCCTAAACACCATGCCTAGAAGCAACATGCACGTCAATGATAATCCAATGATAAACACGTGGGTGCATCCACTGTCTTCCATTTCCAGGTAAAATGTGAACAGTATTGGAGCTCTGGCACAAAGCACTTTGAAAACATCACTGTAACAACAACTTCTGAAATACCACTTGAAGACTGGACCATCAGAGACTTTGACATTAAAAATGTAAGTGGTGTAATGTATATGTATTTCAAACTATTGAGTCAGGAGTGTCTTGTGACTCATAAGGCAGAAGAGAACATCGTAGTCATCCAGGAAAAACCTGCTGATCTCAAGGCCGAGATGGGCCCATCAGTAAATAAGACATGTAACTCAGTATGTGTGCGCATCAGTCAGTCATCAACTCCAATCACAGCTTATTTAACATCTATTTTGAGTTTGTTTGTTGTTTGTTTTCTAGGTGAAAACAGCAGAAACCCGTTCAGTTCGTCAGTTCCACTTCACAGCTTGGCCAGATCACGGCGTACCGGAGACCACTGAGCTTCTCATCAGCTTCAGACATCTAGTCAGAGAGCATATGGACCAATACTCAAGACATTCTCCTACTGTGGTGCATTGCAGGTTTGACCTAACTCACAGAAACACACACACCAGCCTTCAATCATATGTACATTTTTCAGAATTGATGAAGACGTTTTACTGATACTCCATCTTTTGCCTCTCTTGTCCGTGCGGCTACCTCATCTACATTCAGTGCTGGCGTTGGGCGCACAGGCACTTTCATCTCCATTGATCGCATGCTCTTTCAGATTGAGAGGGACAATGTTGTCGATGTGTTTGGCATTGTCTATGATCTGCGCATGCATCGACCCCTAATGGTGCAGACAGAGGTAGGCTTCGATTGTGTTCACTGGGGTTTAACATGTCTTACTGTACATGACTGAAATGATCAGCTCACTAAACTTTTGCATTTGGTGTCCCTGCAGGATCAGTATGTCTTCTTAAACCAGTGTGCCATGGACATCATCAGGTCAAGAAATGGAACCAATGTGGATCTAATCTACCAAAACACTGCTGCACTCTCCATTTATGAGAATGTGGAACCCAAAAAAGGTTTCCGCAAAAATGGTTACCATAATGCATAGGCCAGAGAAAGTGCTCAGGTCTTTAATTTCTTCCTTTCCTCTTAATAATTGACTGTGCAGATATTTGTAAATGGAATGCCTTAAACCGACTGTGCTGTATTTATTTTTAAGGACACCATAGCTTTAGATTTAAAAATCTTTTTCTGGTATTTATTTGTGAAAATGTTGAATGTGACAAATTAGAACATTGTGTATGGAGAAATCATAATTAACATTATCACTGACCAAAAATATTTTGATGATTGTAAAATATGGACTATTTTTCTTTTTTTTTTGTATTGCTGTTTTTCCCCTCCTTTCTTACTACTGTAAAAGGCTCACTGATGATTAGATCTTAAACTCAGGTAATGTGTTGAATGGGGTATTATTGCAGATATTTAAGACAGAAGATTTTTTTGTAATTAACTGAATCATTAGAATGGCTGCATAAAAAACTGTTGTTATAAATACTGTGCCTTTTATAACCCTTTGTGCTTTGACACCAATAGGTGGCACCCTTTCATTTTTTGTTGTTGTTAACCCAAAACTTTAAAAATCCGGAGGGACTGGGATTTTATTTTTTTATAGAAATCATGAAAATACGATTTTCAATGTAAAGTGAAGTTTTCAGATTGTACAGCTAATAGTTTTTGCACCTGCCAAGCCAGTTTGAACTGTTGAAAGCTTGATGATGAGTTTTGTATTGAATGAAGAAAAAGGTCCAAGGCACTCTGATAAGGTGAGAATATAAAAAATGCTCAGATGAAGGCTCCTCTGTGAGCTGAAATGCTTTGACTTTTTTTTTTTTTAAACTTTATTTAGTCCATGTATCAATAAAGCATTTTTATATATTGCTACCATATCACAGTTCCTCGGACATTTTTTCTTCTTCATGTTTGATTTATCGGTTTATCCCCTTCCTGGCTGAGCAACTGATGTTTCCTGACTCAGTGTAGCACTCTACATTTTTAACCATCCAGTGTTTTGTATTGGTTTGGTTTGCACTGTTAATAATGCACTGGATGCATTTGTCCCTATACACTGGTTCCCCTTTGTAAACTATGAAATGTTTGTTTTGTTTGTTATATCAGTGTCTTTCATCATATATTTTGACCATTTCTTTCTTCTTTCTCACTCTTTTTTTCCTCACTACACTGTGCCACTGATTATTCCAGTCTTTTTTTATATGTTTTAAAGTGATGTGTCACATTAAGCAAAAGCTCAGGAACTCAAATTATGAAAGATGGGCATTTCACTGGGTAGTAGGGTCTTATAAAATCCATACCATGTAGCTGGTCACATCTATTGTTTTGTGGTGTCGAATGCCCTATTTTTCTACAGTGTACATTCCTCATAGAAATAATAATGTCGCGTCACCTTCTACTGCATATCTGGTCTATTTATAGATGTTTCCTGTGATGGTAAAACTATCAGACGAGCCCAAGTTTTATTTTCAGCTTCCAAAGGGCAGCATTTTCCATGAGGCGTGTAGGTTTTTTTTTTTTTTTTTACAATAAGGTTGTAGATACTTTTAGGCCAAACTTTTATTTTTATTTTACATTGATGTACTCAAGATGATTTAAAGCACTGTTATAAAAAAAGAATGAAAAAATTAGGTATGGAAATTTAGGGGTATTTTTTAAATGCTTTATGAGATGCTTGCTGGTACAATGCAAAAATAAAAAGGAGGAAGATTTTAATGTGTTTACCTTTCAGTCTGTCAAACTAATAGGATTAAAGATGTGACTACATTTTTTACCAAATATTCCCATGACTATGTGGTGTGTGCCACATCGAAGTGTCTTGCATAGTGAACAGAAACATCCATGTGGAATATCCTAAGGTTAAAGTGGGATATCCCTCCAAAGATGGTTGAGACTGACTGAGCCAAGATCCTGTAACACTTCCAGATACAGTCTTGACGGACTGCTGATGGTGATAACCTACAGCTAAGACACTGTGGAGAGCCCACGTTTAATTGGAAAAACACACAGAATACCATGGGTAATTTTTTTAAAATCCATAACTATATCTCAGTTGTTTAAAGTCAGAATATGGTTCTTTTTATTTTAAGCTGATATTACTGAAAAAGCAACTCATATCATCTGGGTAGCAAATAGCCTTTCAGTTGTCTCAGTAATATCGAAATATTCAAAAGCAGCAAAGCAACTGAATATGCTGCAAAGCACATTGGAGGATTGAGGCAGTGAACACCTGCATTATTCAAAGCAATTCTGAGGCTGTAGGTAGCAAAGTGCACCCTCAAAGGATAAATAAATAATACAATTTCTTCTTCTTAGTTCATGTGAAAAAAACCAAACGTATGCAGTCCTTTGTACACAGTCATTAAAATGTTCTAATTTAATGCCTCACAGGGGGGACTTTGTACAACGTACCAATGTTTTACGTGGGATCACTTCCAGACAGGAGATTGTATGGTGTATGTTTAGCTTGTAGATCAGTTAAGATTTTGTCAGCATGTTGACTTCAATAAGCCAGATATTTCTTACATCATAGACGGTACCCTGGTTTCTCTACATCTCCCTCCATTCCTCCTCATCGCCTTTGTTTCACATCTCTCAGATCCACAAGCAGGATCTAAAAATAGATGTGGCATTTGAATGTCTCTTTCTTCCTATGCTGCGATTTGCAATAAAATAGGATACAGAAAATTCTACCCATTATGACAGCAATCCAACACACAAATAGAAAATTCAATTGGGCCGACAAATATCTGGGTGATCCCAATTAAATGAGAAGCTCAAATTGTTATGTGCCATTAAATGTGCCATAGTGGATTACGCTAGGATATTTCAGCTTTACACAAAGGTGGGATTTTTTTTTTTTTTAATTAAAAAAAAAAAAAAAAAACAACAACAAAAAAACCAAACCATAAGTAAACAAGGGTGCACAGGTAATTATATTAGATATAAGGTGCAAACACAGTCACACAGTTGAACTCCAGTTGAGACCTGACTTCATTATAAGGTCTTTACTATAAACATGGCTGATGCCGTCCGTCTGATGTGATCTTAGCATATTTATGTTTCTTTACAAGCCTCACCAGTCTGAACATTTCAAATTAAATATTGGTCAGCAAAGCTATAACATGGGACATTCAGTTTGAAGAAAGAGGACGAAGTGACAATGTACTGTCAAACTAAAGCCAAAAGACAATAAGAAATACTCATCAACATACTGCTGGCTAATGTAGGGCCCCAAAACAATAAAATACTACCGACCTACCTTCTTCCTACACTTTAATCTCCAAATAAATAATAGATACAGCAAAAATGGGTTTTAGTGAGTAGCCTCCTTTTTGATACTTAAATTTATTAGCATTGCTGGTGATAAAAAAGAAGAAAAAAAACAATAATGTATGACTTTTACTCGCTGTGGAGTATTTCTTGTTTTCTTTTCAAAATAAACAGTCTGAAGGGGGTTTATATTGTAAGTTATTTTAGGTTTAAAATATTCGTGTTGTGTCTGCACAAACGTGTTGTTTACCTTATGGAGACGGTTGTGGGGGTCCACGCTGGGAGGCGGTGCAGCGCCTCTGCGGCCACAGGTGTCGCCAGAGCGCCGGGACTCAGCAGCCCGATGAAGCCGCCGCTGCCGCCGCCGCCGCCGCAGCAGCAGCAGCAGCAGCAGCAGCAGGAAGGTCCAGTCTGCTCCATGTTGGAACGGGACCGGTTCTCCTTCAGCCGACCGCAGCCGCCCGCCCGCCCGACAGACAGCTTCTCCCATCGGCCCCCCCTCCGTGCTATGACGCCGGTCGGGGAAGGACGCCCGGAGACAGCCGCATGAGCCCTGCCCTGGTTGACACAGAGTGAGTTTACACTCAGCCTGCCCCGCAAACAACACAAACGGACACACAACTCGTGTGCGTATTCAGCGACCGTTACTTGTATTTCTACCAACTAATTGTGTGTTTGTTTGTTTGTTTTTTTTTAACTGATGCTAACTAGCGGAGCTCGGATAGCACTGACTGATGAACTGGTCAAACTGGTGTTTTTGTAAATCTCCTTTAAACCGAAGACAGCTGTTGTTGTTGTTTTTTCTTTTTTTGTTTTTTTTGTTTTTCACGGAGAACTGTTAACCTTAAAGACGCGGTGTTTGGAGGAATTTAGTCCGTGGTGGCAGTAACGGTATCCGTGTCCGTGTAGTTAGCCGCCTGGCTCGGCGGTGGCTAACGTCAGTAGCTAGCCTCCCGAAATGAAGCTCCGTCTCCCTGCCGGAGCGGCACGTCCTGCCCCATGCGGCTGCAGCTTGGCTGCAGCTTGGCTTTCACTTGTTTGCATGGCAACCGGGGACGTGGCGGGTCTCTTGTCTGATACCCCCCCCCTCCAACATTTAATCGGGTTTTACCCCCACCCTCCTCTAGCCCCCCCAGCTTTCACCTTCTTCTAGCCGGATGGGGACACCGGACCAGCCACAGGCAGATAACGGCGCATGTGGCTGAGCGGTATTCGGACCGATCACCGTCGCGATTTTCGTTTTCTGCAAAAAAACAAAAAAACAAAACTGCATGACTCAAAAACACAAATTTTACTCGAGTCCTGGTCGTTAATATCAAGCGGTGCACGACGTGTTACGTTGTGACGGGGAAGCTGTGGATGATTGTAAGAGCACTGAGGCTAGTAGGCATTTAAATGTCAGATATTGTGCAGTGCAGGCCAAGGCATCTTCAGCATGATTCAACTCCAGTGTTGCTGCTCTGCCAAAACTGTAACCTTTGTGTCATGTGTTCTCTACTAGCACTAGCATTATGAGTGTCAACAGGCTTCCTTTGGCACATGGCAGTTGTGATGATTTGCCACTATTTATGAAAAAAACAAAGAAAGAATTGCAGTGCAGTGAAACCAAAATAAAATGTTTTTAATTGCATCTTTCTTTACATTAGAACATAAATAGTCTGTTTTATCAATTGTGAAATGGCAATTAAAAAAGGCTTATTTGAAGTATTCTTGTCAAACATGCATTTTTACAATATATAATATATATATATATAGGTACAATGAGGGGAGGGGGGGGGGGAATAATTCAAATGCTGATATTGGTGGTGGCAGCATAAAGAGTCCAGAGTAGATGAGAGTATACTTGTGATATTTGATTGTGATGAGATAATGACTCAGAGATTTTGCCATTTCACTTCACCTCATATATTCATCTATTCCCAGTGCAGACAAAGATAGAAGTTCTCATCATTTTTAATCGGGTGGTATTATGTGGAGTTGAGCCATGCAAGAGATAAGAATAACACAGAAATGCACTTTATTTAATAGGTAAAATGCTTGCTGGAATGTGTCCCTCGATACTGGAAAAAAAATAATCTCAAGAGAGGGCAATCTTAGCACAAGAGGAAATGATTACCAGACTGCTAGAAGAGAGGCAGTTCAACAGACTGTCTCTTGTTCTCCCACATTCTCATAGCAAAGTCGTCATTTGCTCTGTGGCTTCAGTTTTTCTGTGGTCTGTCTGCACTTGCAGATGACTCCATCTTTCATAGTAGTTTATAGAGAACAGGGAACAAGAGACAAAAATCCAATATTGTGATTCTCTTCCAAACTTGCAATGGATAAGAATTGATCTGATATTGATTGGCCGCAAAATGCCCGACAGCATATTGTGTCTGTGGCAGTGAGGGAACCATCTGAAGGTTATTAATGTTCAGTGGTGCTGGAAATGGGTCATGAGCCCAATAAGATGCACTGCTCATATTTTCTGTCTCAAGTCATTCCAAGTTACCTTTTTCAAATGATGACAGGCTTGATGGTGATTACCAATGTAAGTCTGGTCATGCCATGTTACAATCTACTTCCACTAATCAGGCAGGGATATTTAATGGTGTTGCTCCCTAAGCCTATCAACAAGAACTTGGCTTTGCCCTGCCGTGAATGCAAAAATGGAGAAAGAGTGGTAGTCAATGTAGGAAAACAAAAAGGGCGCTAAGAATTTCAACAGCTGTTTGTCCCCCTTTTTGTGCATGGTTAGTGCTTTTTTTTGTGTGTGTATTTGCTTTCTCTAGCAGCAAAACACAGCAATAGTCTCAACTTCCATGCTGTGCTGTGAGGAATTGTCAGAAAATAACAAGTCTGAGTATATACTGTAGAGTCACGGGGGGCAGGGGGTGTCTTGCTGAGGTCAGCCCTCCCTTTTTTCCCTTCTTTTAAAGTTAAATCAGTGATATTCAGCATAAGAATTCAAGGGAAGAACCAGAAATGTCAAAATTATAATATTTCTTTTGAAATCAAGTTAAGTACTGTTGTAATTGTATTTTAAATGTTCAGTTGGATAGTTGTTTTACTCTTTATTTGCAAATAGGAGATGTGAGGGAGATGTCTGTTTATCTCAGTTGGCATTTTGCCTTACCCTGAAAGTGTCTCATGGTAAATGTGCTGCATTACTCTAAAAATGCATGCATGTGGTTGCTGATATGCCTGCAAAGCCACGAACTGAATTGTATTGTTTTAAAAAGAAAATCTGAAGTTCAAATGCATTGCCTGAAGATTAGACTCCACCCTGGATGTGCATTATGCAAAATGTGCTCTGTAGCGCTGTAAAATCAAATGGAAAGAAGGTAACGGTTTGTTTCAATCCCCAGAAAAACACAGAACAAGCTGGTATTTGCTGTAGAAGTACAGATTAAGTACTTTGGACCTAGTCCTTATCCGTGTCCTTCACTGTTGGTGTCAAGAATTGCTGGATGAAAAAATATTGTCAGTAATTAATTATTCCAAAAAAATACCTTCATCAGCGATAAATAATGAATAATTTTAGATAAATATATAGCTGATCTGTGTCCAGTTCCATTCTCAGAATAATAACCCCTCAGGAATTGGGTTATGTAATGTATTGGAAATTGTTCAGACTTTATAAGCTGGACAAACAGCGGGAAGATGAGAGCAGAGCAGGAACAGAATGTATACGGGTAACCTGTACTGAGAAATACTGAAAATGCAACAAATCTGCTCTACCATTGGAAACGTTATACTATCACGTTATACAGGGAGCCCAAGTGTTCTCCTGAACTGTCAACACAACTACCAGCACCCAAGCTCACAAGCAAGCCTACTGTTAAATCATTACCCCATATGCAGAGAGTGCAATTTCATATTGCTCAGTAAAAGACATGATATCAGTTTAAAAACAATGCTGCCTTTGTTTTATGCAGAAATCAGAAGAGAGGATGAAGGACAGTTTTACATGCTACTGACATGAAGCCTACTATTGCATACATTTTTACTTCAAATTGAAATGATCATTTAGATCCTTCGCATACCTTGTTATTATTGTAGGAGTCACATTAAATATAATGTGAAAATATTTTTTTCCCTCACCATAAGGCATTGTATGAAAGTTTTAGTTCATACACATTGGCCGTTAAATGCTTATATTAGTACATAAAGTAAATTTAAAGTTAAATCAAAATTTAAAAAACAATTGGCTGTATTGTACAGCTCTACCTGAATGTTTGCAAACTACTCTTTGTTAATAAAGATGTATTGCTCAGCTTAAATGCGACTCTCTGAACTCACCACTTGTACCAGTATGCCCAAGTAATGAAATGCTTGGTTTCTCTTGCAAACTACAGTAAACAAGAAAGTTACCTGTTCTGAACCATTATTGTGACATTATGTAAATTCTGCTATAATTATGCCTGAGTAGTGGCGGCTATAAGAAGAGATGAAACAATATGTCATAACAAATTCAAAAAGATATTTAGAGAAGAAGAAAGATGCAGAGAAAGAGACTACGGAGCTAGGAGAAAAAAATAACTGGAGGCTTTTTCCTGAATTGCAAATTTCCTAATGGGGAGTGCAAAGTGGAAAGAATGTACCAAAGCAATCTTGAAGCAGTTTAAAAAGCAGTCTTTACTATCACTGCAGGATGTGTGAAAATACTTCCCTGTAGTGTTCCCAAAGATGCTCCGACCTATAAACTGTGTGTGTCTCTGACTGCTCTTAACAATGAAACTGTCCCACTCCTGGGTTTGATAAGTGGCCCAGTGCTGTTCCAGTTACCCTGAGATATAAATGCTTTCCCCGACATCTAGTGGGGGAATCTAGGCTAATACTGCTCCATATTGAATCTGTCTCTCTGCCCCTAGAGAGCAGATGCACTTTTAGCAGCCTCTATTTTCCAAGTTTCCCTTTCCCTTCTGGTCTTGAAATTTTTTTTCTAAATAACTTCACAGCTGTATGTTGGCCTTTATGCATAAAAACAAGTCCTTTCTCATAGAATGTCACTTTTCCCCACAAAAGCTAGGAATTATGCTTTGGAGTTTTTGTGTTGTCTGTCTCACGAAATAATGTCCACTTTGGCTAAAGGAGCAACTGAGCAAATTCTGTCTCTGTGATACCACAGAAAACCTTTTTGGTAATAATTAAGATCATATACTAAATATTAGGGATGGGAATCTTTTGCTAGCCAATGATTCTATTCGATTTCAATTCTGGGGCTATGATTCGATTCAACACAATTTGATTCATAATAATTTCTGCTTCAATCTATAGGTGTGCAAAGCAGCACAGTGGCGTAGTGGTTAACGCTGTCACCCCGCAATAAAAAGGGCACGGTTTGATTCCTGGTGTGGGCACCTGAACATGTCTAAGTTAATTGGTTATTTGGTGATGAGTAATGGACTAGGCTACAGCAAGGAACGGCAACCCCCCAGCTCCTAGACTGGACCAGAGACCATACCAGACTAAACCAGAGTACAGACTCCTCCAGAGACTAGAGACCAGACCAAATCTTTGCCTTCAGCGAGGATGGGGCCGGTTGAATCTCTCTTTCCTCCATTATTGTAGTTTCCTCCTTGTTTTGGTGCTGACCACGCATGTGTATGTTCCAGAACCAGCTCTGTGGACATCCCGCATACAAAATGGAGGTAAATGAGAATCACGATTCTTATATGAATCTATTTTTTTTTTTTTGGGGGGGGGCACACCCCTACTAAATATGACAAAATTTTAATGTAAATGCCTAATATTATAAAATAATAGGGACATCTTACATCCAGACAGTTGTCAAAAGAATCTTTCCTGTTATCAATTTTACAAAGTAAAAAGAATAGAAGACAGCCCCTGATTGTGACATATTTTGCAATATTTCAAGAATTCTTCTTAAGTTAATTTGTTAGAAAGTTAACTGCAATTGAATATGGAAATGTTGCCCCACCCTTTTCATAAACTTGCATCATTTCTTAAAATTGGAAAAAATAATATTTGTTAACCCCACTGTTTGTCATTTTATGTCTGCTTGTTGCTTACCATGACCATCTCACAACCAAATATAGGGTTTGTGATTAACCTCCTTACCCTGTTGAAGTTTGTTCCGCGTAGCTGATCTGTATTTATAGTAGAACTTTAACACCATAGATCCATTGCACTTCTTTTCAAAGAGGCAGTAGCTGTTCTCACAGTAGCTGGAGCCTCTGCAATCAATATCCACCGCTCACTCATTGCCAGCTTAATGTATGGCGCCAACACTTGTGTAAATGCTGCCAACTTGACCCAGTGTATTCTCTCTTGTAGATTTGTTACAAAATCCAGAAAATTATAAGAATAGAAATATCATAAAGCTGCACAGTGTAAAGAAAATACTGTATATACAGTGATTGTCTGTGCATAGAATAGGTACATAACTTTGAAGTAATTAAGATACAATATGTAAACTGCTGGTTTGAAATGTCTGTGTACTGCTTATTCAAAATCTTTACAGTCTGTTTGATGAAATATAGGGAATATTACTTTTTGTTATCAACTACTTCTAAAGCCCAGAAAGTTTGGGACAGTAGATATCTTCATCACCTTGGCTTTACATTACTCTTTCATTACTGCTCTGCTCTCATTTGCGTGTCAATGTGTAACCGATGCTGCTTCTCAGAGGTGGGTATGTTGTGAGTGTACAGCTCTGGCCCAGACCATTCGAACTAGGATGGGAGAAGGAGAATATTATGGCACATTAATTACATTTAATATCTGTGATAATGTTTCATTTCCTGCTTTAAAGATAAAACATCAAACATCAATCAAACGATAATCAGCATGAAAAAAACAGAAGTTAAAAAATAAATCTGTCCCAGCAATTATCCAGTTCATTTGACCCAGACGATGTGATTACTGTAAGTGGTGTCCTCGTACCTACAAGTATGAGGCTGTAGCACATAGGACCCAGCATCTCCGTTTGTTTTAAAGCTGTTGCTGAGCCTTGTACAAGGACTTCATCCAGCACCAGAAAATGATTGGCACTGTGCACATCCCATGTCACATGCTTATAATCTGCTGTTTCAAGGGATAAGCTGCAGCGTCTGGAGTGAGTTTACAGCTGGGTTGTTGTAGGTTTCTGACATACTTTTCACAGTGTTTTATTATGAAAGAGGTGTTGCAGAGAGGATTGATTACGTCATGAGTTTAACATCAGCCTGTTAAAGCCTTCTTTGGATGGTCATCATAGTGCAGACTGACTGACATTGGCTCTAATTTTTGTCATCCTGCTGCTGAGGCCATTTTATTGTTTCCAAAGTCAGTTAATAGCCACTGATGACAGAACTTTGTTGATTATGAGAATTAATACAGTACAGTTTATTTTTAATGGAGTAGCCAGCTAAGGAGAGAAAGTGACACAGTGTTAAATTGCACGAAAAAGAAACTTGTGATACTTGTGAAAAACCATGCCAAGCAAGTCCCAAAAACAAGCATCAACTTAACCTTTAAGTGATCTTGGGTTCCAGATAATGGCTGGTTTCCATGCAACAAGATCATCATCTGACGTCTGTCTTAAAGGGATACTCCTTCCAAATCTGTCTTTTGGGACACTCATTCCCTCTGTACGAGAAGTGTCTTTAAAAGTTGTAGCTCCAACTTTCATCACTAAGTGCTGTTTAAAATGATTGCAAAAATACAATATTCATCAAACTTCTTAAATGACTCTCCCTCTAGTGTTTGTGTCTCAATGATTCCAGCCTTTCCTCCCTGCTTCCGCTCTTTTCTACAAAGGCAAACACTTCTTGGTCCGATCTTTCTATAACATGAGCAGAGATGAAATTGATATTGATATTCTCATATGACTCCTGGTATGGGAGCAAAAAAGTGTGTTTTACTTAAATGTCAGAGAACTCACTTGATGCCATGTCATAATGCCTTTGTTAAAGGAGTGCTGCTGGTTTTGGCATTTAAGCCTCTTTTAGTGAGTGATCAGTGCCCTCTTCCTATTATGCTCATAATTTACATACATAGCCACCACATCCTATCCAAGCCAACTCAACTGGCAATGACTTATTGGTTGCTCCACTAAACTTTGGATAAACTAGGGGCATGATAAGTGACGGTATCTGTTACTCACTGATATGCAAGCTCAACTGTGATTTGGACATTGGAATGTCAAGTGTAAAAGGTAAACTCTTTCACCAAGCCAAACTTGTATTTGTATATACATATGTTATAAAGGATTTTTATGTTGTTAATGCCAGTTGACAATACCAGGCTTGAGTGAACAGCCACCTCTGTTCAGGCTGGAAAATTAATTTAATGGTATTGAAGCTAAAATCTTCAATGAATTCACAGAAGAGATAATGTTTAGCATGAAAGAGCAAGTCAGTGTAGCCAACTGAAACTTCAGTTTATTTGGTCCTTATGTTCCTGTCTCTTTCATAAACTGAAAATTAGACACCCAGTCCTCCCTCTCCCTGCACACTGTAACTATACCTTCTAATAAGGCTCTCTTGCTGTTATGCTTCAGTAACATTTAATAAATAACCTGGTGATGGCACACCAATTAAAATCTTGACTGCTTGCAGCCACAGCTCACTTATTCACATATGAAGCTAAATTGCCAATCTCTGTTACATTTTTGGAAATAATCAAATTATGGTCTCTGCTATTAGTAGAAGACTAACATTAAAGGCTTTATTTTATTTAGCAAAATACTTTTTGACTGGATATACAACCCTGGAGCAAGTATAGAGCAATACCCTTTTCCATCATGGCCAGTGTGACGCATAAATATACTTTTTCACATTTACTAAATGAATTTATTGAGGTTGCACAGTGCAAACACATTTTCTTCCCTTTCTTCAATTTGCATCTTTAACCTCATAAACATCTTTCATAATGCATTTTTGCCATTTTTTTTTTTTATGTTGACGAATGATAAGTCACCAACAAAATGTTTGGATATGAGGTCTGCTTGTTGGCTATTGGTCCTATTGGTTCTGGATCCCAAAAAAGCATTAGAGCCAGTTTTAGCCAACCTAGAGATGAACCTAATCTTGCAGAAAACAGGGGTGCAGGTTATGAGGGAATGTGATGAGCAATAATTAGTCTGTGGAACATTTGAGGGCAATTAATGTTAGTGCCCTTGAACCCAGTGCCATTCCATTAGGTCCAATCTGCCGTTGTTATGATCAGTGAGTGTCCAGTTTGTCCTTATGTTTCAGTCTTCTGATTGTTCTGCATGCAGGGACTTCATATTTGGATCTGGGCAGTTTTCCATTGTAACTGCGTAGCCATGTGTGACCTGCTTCAATCTCTTCTTTAGGATTAGAGGGCATGCATGAATAGAAAGGGAAGTGGAGGTGGCTGCTGGTGAGATATTTGACTTTGACTTGAAAAGAAGACACTTCAGAACAGCATGTCTGGATTCTTTTTGTTGTCAGTCAAAGCTCAAGGTATGATCCTAAAGAAGCAGATGATGCATGCTAGTTACATACTTGAGTTTATTAAATCACACTTTTGCACGTTAGATGACAATTTTATTTGTGTAAATTGTTATTCAAAACAAAGATTTTGATTTCAAAGATTTGAAATGTATCTTAAAACCATGTTATTGGATACATCAATAATACCTTATGCTAGTTAAGGCATCAGCTGTTTATAAATATACCAGTTTTGCCTCAGTTTCTTGCCACTGTTCCAGTCACAGCTAAAGCAGCTACATCTTTCCTTAAGATTACTCACTCCCTTCCTATTTTCCTTTCCTTGATTGAGCCTGGCAGGATCTGGCCTAGGCCACTCCTATGAGTCAGTCTTGGCACTGCACAGGGAAAGTTGGCGAGCTCGCGGTTCTCTGATGTAAATGTTACTTAGCTGTGTGTTTGGAGAGCAGCATGCATAGCTATACAAGATGAATGTGCCAGCATTGCACGTATCTATAACCATTTAGTTTAAAAATTTTAGGCCTAGTTTGGCTAATTTTGTGCTTGCAAGGTTTTACTTGGCTAACATACTTGAACCTGCATCATGTGCACCACAGGTTTTTACTATAAGTGATAGTGTTGAACATAGGATTTCTGTGTACTTCTCTCCTGATCTTCAGTTATACCTTGAATGAAGTAGCTCAGTGTCACTGTCTTTCAATGCAGCATGTAGTTTATCTGCTAAACAGCAGATATTTTGTCTGATCTTGGTGAGGAAATGAAGGACAGCATGTGTATGAGAGGTTGATTTATTCCTGAATACCTTCCATTCACACTTTCCTTATTTTTGTACCTAATGCAAATTTTAATGAAACCTGTTTGTTATAATTTATCATATAAATCTATACTTTGTAAATAAATAAATAAATAAATAAACAAACAAAAAAAAAAGTAATGCTATCTCCAGAAATTGCCACAAATTACTTTTTCTGTCTTTTTGTCTTTCTGTTTTCCTGAAATTGCAGTCTGTATTTAGCTTCCATCTTCTCCTCCTTCCTTCGGCTTTGTCACTCAAGTTCTATCAGCTCAGGATTGTCAGTTCACTCCTCATTTAGGCTAGACAAACTCAAGTTTAATGGCTTTCGCCTTCGCTTTGCAATCGGATTTAAGGGCACGGTTGCCCAACCCATTTTACACTTGTTGGCTTGCTGCTACATCATAAACTGAGTTGCTAACTGCAGCGATCCATGCCAAGTCCAAGTTTGTCCTAATTTATGCTGCTATTATACTGTCACTGAAAACTGTGGTATGTGGTGGCGGTGGTATGGCCATTGGTGTGAACATTTTTCTTTTCCTGTTTAGTTGGTGATGTTCTGCTGCCTATGTAGTGGTAATAAGATGTACCTAAACTTAAATCCAGACAAACCTACCATCCATATGTTGAAGACAATACAGATTAAAAATATATATTTTTAGCTTTAGTGGTTGACATAATGCATTTGGCTGCAACTCTGCATTTTTTAGGACTCATGTTAATGTGTGTCTGTATATATTATGGTGTTTTGGTGCTGATTGTTGTGTGAATTGATGTGTGTGTGTGTGTGTGTGTTGTTTTGTTTTATTTTTTGGATTTGTGGCTTATCGCACATCCCAGCTTTTCGAGAATGCATTGTTCTTTGCCCTCGCAGGATTAGGAGGCATTTCAAGGAAAAACAAAAGAGCAGAATGGCGTGTTCAAATCAAACTCAACAATACAATATTTGTCATGTCCAACCAATTAGAACGAAAAACTGAATTTAAATGAGAATTATGTTAATTTTAAAATAAACTCTCATGCAGCACCCAGATACATTTAGTTTTTCTGGATTCATGATAACTTAGTAAAACAACTATGTGAAATACTTTTTATACTGCTTGTTTCACTTACCTTTTTCATTGAATGAAGAAGTTTGAAGAAGTCCTTTTGCCCCGAACCCTTTTGAGCTGGGGTCTAGTTTTAACTGACCAACAGCGGTTTGTGAAGGTGGCAAACAGACTGTGTACTTAGCCTAGAGTGATATCAGAGGCTCTCTAGGACCGGGACAGGGTGAGGCCCCGCCCTCCTAAGCACAATGGCACAACCAGGAGGAGCATGGGAAGGCGAGACACAGGAGAGCAAGGCAGTTTGCAAGGCAGTCTGTTTTCATTGTATGGGCAAAAGTGAAACCTTTCTCTAACTTTTGTGTGTCTGCAGGTGAGACAGGCTGCTCCCACAACGGATTCTTGATGCAGTGTCTCCTGAGGCTCAGGTGAAAGGTAAGATGAGGTATCACCTGCTGGCCGATTCTTTCATGGTTTAATAATGCATACAGGCAGTGAAATCAGCTATCCGTCTGTTTGTCGCAGTTAATCAAATGGTTTGTGCCTTTCACATGTTTTCAGTTCAGTTTTCACTGTTGGTATTTTCAGAATAAGGAATTAGGGCCTTTCATAACATTTTAAGCTATTTCAATGAATATATTTCCTTTTTGTTTAGTTGCGCTACCATTTAAAGTGTTTTGGTGATTTTAAGTCCATGCCAGCAATATGCTTCAGCGCCGGAAATTTGGAGCAAAGAAGAGCATCGAATTGTTTGACAGATCTCAGCAGCTTACAGGGTGTGTCAGGTTCATTTGGGTTAGAAAGGAGTAAATGTTTGGGGTTGCACAAGGACAGCTGGCTACAGAATGATACTTCAGTGAAATACAGAAAGCTCAAAAATAGGCACAAGGCCTTGAGTACATGTTTAGCTTTCCTACAGTGGCACACAGAGTGTAATGATTAGTTCTCGTTTCTTTTTTCAGCTTGCTGTTTTCGTTAGCCTGGGTATTTTGATCTCTCCTTGCAGTAGAAGTTCTTTATGTATGTCAGTCAATACTAGAGGCAGTCAGCTGGTAAGCACATCTCTCCACTGGCCCTAAAAAAAAAGGAAATCAGGTGCTCTTATTACACTAATAAGAGTACATGTACCCAGATGATTTGGCCCCTCTTCTTGTCTTTTTGTATAGATGAATCACAACACTTTTGGAATCCTGTAGTTGTGTTGTACATAAGATAAAAATAATTTTGGCTTTTCCCTGTAGCTTTAAGACAGTAGCAGGTTGTACTGCGGTAATGGGGTGGGACTTGCTTGCTTATATCAGTCAGGAAATGTTTGAATTCAGACTTACCCAAGCTGTTTACCTTGGCATGTGTATGCATCACTAATAAGTAGTCAAGGTTTAACAACAAATTACAGATTAACCAGGCAAAATGTCTCATTCTGCACCCAGTAGCTCATATTCAGTTGCTCTCATTTTTGTCCACATTACAATCTTATACATTGAGACTATCTGATTTACTTCAATAGTAAGAGTAAGATAATGGCCATAAGTACTTGTTGGATTTATTTTACCCACAGACTGAATGACTGTATACATGGCTTTCTTATCAATGTTGCCTCTATAAGGCTCAGTATTGTGCAAACAATATTGTGTCCACTCACCGAGAAAGAAATTAAAAAAGTTCATGTGCTGCGAGACAACAGATGGAGGATGTCTTATTCTTCTCTACATGTCCTGTCCAGCATATCAGCTCTGAATCACTCTAGCTTGGCTTTGTTTTTGTCAGTCACCACAATCTAACAGTTTCAGTTTTCTACTGTAATCACAGATAGGTTATCAAAAGTGTAGTGTACAGAAGGTTTCTCTTTGATGAAAATACAACTAAGATAAATAAAAAATAAGAAATTAGTTAACATCAGAGCTGTTCTCTGTTTCATAATTAGGCTTTTCTCTGAGAGTTTGTAATTGGATCAATACATTCCTTGATGTAGGTCATAAACAAAATTTGCAAAAGCTCATGTTGTGTTACATCATGTTATCCTTGTGATAGTTTATGTAAGACTACTCTTTCATTCAGTAAATCTAAATTAACTGTAGAATAAATAAAAGCAGGTGTTAGTAATGCTAAATATAATCTGTAATGAATATTATAGATGTCTATTCACAGAAAATACCGTACCCAGCAGTCCCTTTTGATCAGCAAAGCAAAGTGTAATTTAATGAGATCAACACTGAGGGAGACATTGTGTTCCTGATGGCTGCAGAGTAGCTTCACCCATTTGTGTGTGATCTGAGACTCTCACAGTACATTAGGGATGTGTGGAAAAACCAATCTGGGCTGCCTATTCTTTCTGAAACAGCACAGTGACATAAAGCATCAAACAACAATGTAGGAGAAGAAGTATAAGTGGTATCAAATGAAACTGACTGACAGTGTTAAAACACATTTTCCCTGTTGTTTAGTTGTACCAACCCTTAAATGTAAAGCAGAGTGGCATCTTTAAATTATCAGTATTTATTAAGATCCATACTCTCTGTAGTGTGTTGTTGGTGATTTGTGCTCTCAGTTAGTCTGTGTATCTTTCAGTAAAAAGCCTGGGAGCTGCTGCCAGCTTTTATGTAAGTATCCACCAGGGGTTGATGGCAGGAAAGAGAGAGGGCAGGTGCCAGACAGGGAAAGGGAGAGGATGGACAGGTTGTGGGAGGTGTTGGTCTGTTGGCCAACATTGTAATTAGGACTAGTGCATTAGACAAATGAGGAATGCCACTTCAACATTATAGCTGACAAAAATAGTCATTTTTAGTATAGTATAGTATAAAACAAATCATACGATGGCCCCAGTCTTTTGTAAATATTGTACAAAGGAATTGATTGTCTTAACATATGTTAGAGAATGCCAAGTACAGAACTCTCTAAAGTTTCTTTTGGTCGAAGCTAGGCTGCTGCTGAACACTTTGACCCTTTGTTTAAGCTTAGTTTACATTCACTTCAAGCTAGCTATGTTATGTATTATTTACAGGATATATTGGGGTTATTCAGTTAGGCCATTATGAGGCATGTTGACATGTGATGAACTTCAAACATGAAACCGATGGAAAAAAGCTTCCATAAAGTTCTATACAACTTTTGTACAGATTTTGCATTGGTGGTCAACCTATGGAGTTGCCCCCTTGCTGGAAATATTTGATATATGTAACACTGCAACACGGTGATAACACTGTATGTTATTTATAACAGCTTTTCATGGCTAGGAGAGTCCTGATATCTGGCTGTGATGCATCATTCCTGTTCCTGGTGGTTTTGCATTTGAATAGACTTGTTTACAAACCTTATGATTTGTTAAGATTTGTGGATATGCCACGCTTTTCAGGAGGATGACCCAAACATGGCATTACAAGTGGAACTCTTTCAAATTATGATATAAATAGATGCTGTACATTTTTAATAAACATTAAACCCTGGACAATTATGGGTTGGTTTTATTAAGATAGGAGTGTGGAGTACAGTGGCTTATCAGTGATTAGATCTATAGATCTGTAGAAATCTAACCTCATTGCATTGTGTTCATTTGGATCCTCTGCTCGCTTGTGACATGACTATCAAGTGTGTGATCAGACAAAGGGCAGAATAGCACTCTTAATAAGTTGACCCAAATTGCCTCCCATGAAATGTTTAACAAATCATGAGCTGTGGCACTAACCATTAATTTTGCTTGTGAGAGCACTAAGGAATCTCATGTGGTGAGACAACTTTTTTTTTTTTCTTTTTTTCTGTTTGTTTGCTTTTGAAGAGTTTTCTTTTTTTTTTTTTTTCCCAAGATTAGAGAGGCTGGCAGTTCACAGAGGTGGTGTGAAGCCGGGTCGTTCCCTCACTCACTATTCTTCAGTGGGAAGAAAACCCAAGCTGAGGTCACAGGTGGAAGGGAAGTAACAACTCACGGATCCCACCAGTTTTCTGAAGGCGATTCCAACTAATGCATTCACAATTTGGATTCATGTACGGGATTTGCAAGACAAAACCTGTAAGTGAATAAACGTACGGAGGTATTGAAAAGGATAATGTTTAGAGTTTGGCAGTGCAAAAATACAAGTAAACATATTTTTCATACAAGTATTTAACTTTTTTTTGCCTTTTTGCAAATTGTCTCTAATTTTATTAGTAGCTTTGGTTGGTCACTTCAGGGTTTTGCCCTGAGAGTGATGAATTCAAAGTATTTCACCTGTAGCAGTTACAAGTACTTGTTAGACTTGTTACCCTGAAAATATGGTTAAAGATGCCTTATTCTACTTAAATTTTATAAAAAAAAACGCTTTTTTTATTAAGTTTGTCCTGAAAATGCAATAGATCAGACTTTGAAAATTTGCTGATGTTTTCCTTTTTTTCTACATTTTGTAAATTTAAAAAGGCACAGGCAATGGTTTTGCCTCAAGTGCCATATGTCTTATTGCGTAGGTAGTGCACAGCAGTTAATGGGCAGACTGTATTGTATTTATTAAGACAGCTATAAATTGCCACAACATAAAAAGTATAAAATCTACAGGGCTCATGGCATTGCTCAGAGTTGGCAGTGAATTTTTAATTGAGTAAATACATTGGGATATTAGTCTGAGGTATATTTAATGGGATCCATATACCTTCTGCTTTTTGCCTATCATTAATTAAATAAATAGTTTTGACAGCTTGTCATCTATTATCCCTAATTTGACCTGTCTTCTGTACAGTCATGATAGGCAGTCTCTGCTGGTGACAGTCTCCCAGCACCTTTAAACTTCTCTCTCTCGCAGACAGACAGACTGCCCTCACCACACTTTGTCCAGACAGTAGTTCATTATCTGTTCTTTCACTTTGTTTCAATTTTCTCTTTCTCTGGAACCTCCACAGCTCATTATTGCCATTTTCTACCACAGAGATTTTTAGCTGTATTAAAAGGCAGTCAGGATATTGCAGGGCCTTTAACTCTCTCAGTGACTGGAAGTAAGTCAGATGATTCAATTTGCATAGCCCTTATATATAATTTAAAGTTCAATGTGAAAAGTAAAATCAGCTGATATAATGCTGTTTCATGCCTTGACTTTTTCAGCTCTAAGACTGGAATAGCAAGACTGACATTAAAATCTTGTGTGGAGTGGTGTGGGAAGTTTGTTGACAGTAAAATTTCATAGACACTTCAAAAAATTTTATTTCTCTTTGGGAACACAAGCACAATATCTTGCCAAGACATGTCTTCAACGATCATCTTCACAACATGTTCTCATAGCACTTCTTCTTCTTCAGCAACATTTTGCTCAAACATGTACACAATGAAAACTGAGACAAAATTGCCCTTGAGTTTGGAGTTGCTCCAGTAGTACTTAGTATCTGTGGAACCATGAGTACAGGTAATGGGAGGGGAAACACTGGGATGGGTCAATTTTCAACTTTTCGATGTAGATGTCTGGAAGAGTAGGAAAAAAATATATATATTTTTTAAGGTTAGGGTAAAATTTCTGAGTCATGAATTACATTCAGAGAATTGTTCAATAGTAGAACAACCAGCAGTTGCATCCCTCCCATGTTTGTTGGCTTACTGTTGGGATTGCATTTCTGGACCAGTGGATGAATGTATTATACATTAGAATCTGTGATGCCGATTCACTTCACTGACACTGAGGATATTCTTAATGGTTTTGAAGTGGTGCCATACAGTGAGTGTCCTTGAAGTGCTGAGAGAGGGAACACCATGAAAACTACAACAAGGGAGAACATGTCAGTGCAATTCAAAGTCATGGCTACAGACTCTTACTACAACACTGATGTCCTCTGAGACTTTAATTGTTCAGCTAGTATCCCTCTATGTGCATATGTCTGCATGTGTCTTTGTCTGTTGTTGCATTTTGAAGTAAACAAAGGAGGGCTTCTGGACCCTTTTCCATCATCTCAGCCTTGCTCGGCCTGCCTCAGGCTAGTTCTCACCCCAGGCCTGGATCCAACTGTATAGACAGCCAGCTGGCTCGGCTTGCCAGGTCAAACGTGCAGTCTAATTCAGATTTATTCTATAAAAGAGAAATTAAAATAATTGTGTAACAAATAATTAAATGAAATGCATGGTCACAGTCATTTTTAAATAAATAAGATCGTTGTCTAGATACTGTTGCTGTGGATGTGTGGTTTGTTGTTAAGAGAGTTATATTGCAATAGAATTGAAGCCCAAGTATAATAATGTGCCATAGAAAATAGGCCATTTAATGGGGGTTCATTTTTAGAATTGCATTGGATTCTGATGTGTAAAAATGGACAATATGAATGAGCACAGTTGTCTCCAATGTATTAGTGAATTATTTTTGTTTTATTAACAAGGTCACATGGCTGCTTCATCAAGGCTGTAGAACAATATAAAGTTCTTACCTACCCAAAATTTTGAAGTGAGACAGGTGACACATCTGGTGTATTTTGAGGTACCTTTTCATGTTTTGCAGACTGTTTTGTAGTCTTCCCCAGTGAGACTGCGGAAAAAACAAATATGCACACACGTGCATGCCAGAATTGAGTAGCTCAAAGAGAGATACTTGAAGTGGTCCCTTTGATATAAAGAATTAGTTTTGGATCTGTGCTTGTGTTTTGATGTTGGGCTGTATCTCTGCTTCACACACAGCCAGAACCAGAATATGAGCCCTTATTCCAACCCCCTTGTAGCGAATTCAAGCTATCGTTTACAGCCTATGTTTACCTTGCTCTTCTCCTATCCATGGCTGAAGTCTCTGTACTCAGAAACTGGCTTTATGTACAAAGGGAGGTTATTTCTCCCACCTAACCTGCAGCTGAAGCAATTGTGACGGTAGTCTGCCTAAGTGACAAATCCTTTGCCCAGGGACAGGCAATTAAAATTCAAGGAGGTCCAGTTAAACTAGATCAAGGCACAGAAGGAGGAGACGACCCTGTGGAGATGACGAAGAACTTTTCCACTGATTGTTCTTTTTTCATTCCTGTAAATACGGGTTAAACCGAATACAAATGTTTTTTAATAACATGCATCTTAAATCTTAAAATCTTAAAATGAAGTGCCTAATTTTACCTAAATTTGACAATACTTGATATGCGCAGTAAACTCTTTCTATTTTTTTCCCCACTGTATGTTTATTGAAATCACTGACTTGAGTCAAAATCATTGATGGTAGTGAATGCATAAACATGCACAGCAACATTCAGCTTGATTGCTGGCCGTTCTGCTCCATAAGGGAGGTGCACTTTGGGTGGGACAGGGTGTATGCTGGGTTTACAAAGGTGTAGTTAACATATATGCGTACATCACCTCATTCACTGTGGAACAAAGGGGGTTTCCTATTTTAAGTACGTCTGGCTAGAAGGCATTTCTCTGTGTGCATTCCTTAAAATATACCTACACCCCCACAAGACTCAGAATAGAACGAAACCACACGTCCTCCCACAGTGTCACAAAACTAGATCATGTGTCTCCTGCCTTTTGCATGTCTTCTTAGACACATAAGTTATTATGTATCATGTATATTATGAGTTATTGTTTGATGTTTTAATTATCAAGAATGGAAGTAGTTGGTTGTTAGTCTTAGTTTCAAAGGATACCATCACATTGTGATGATACCAAAATATTTTTACTGCTTAGTTTTGGTCAAAGTAGACATATGCAAGCTAAAGCCAGTGTAATAAAAGTTTTATTAACTAGTGTTTGGTGAATGAACATATGTGTTAATGGGTAGAGCTTTGTTAATGCCTTGACCTGAATTCTTAATGCCTCTCACCAGACTATGCATAGCCAAATGGTAAAAAGGGTGTTTTCACACCAGTAATTTTAATTTTCCTTCTCATTTTTACTTTAATGTCTGCACATCTTGCTTGTTTGTGTGCTTTCCCTTTGTACTTTTTTTTTTTTTTTTTTTTTACTAGCAGTCTGGCTCCTACAATATGTCACTGCTTTCATTGCTGATGCACATACAGTACTTGGTGAAAGCCTATTGGCGTATATCTAGGCCATATAGAGATCCATTAGTCCTCTTGTCATCGGAGATGGGGGTTAACAGGGTTCGGGGCGCAGAGGGGAGGAAAGATAAAGTGATGGAAGGACAGAGCGAGTGTCTGCACTTAATCTGTGCAATCGTACAGCTGGATGTTGGTATTAGAAGGCCCGTGCCCTCTTATAAACAAGCTGCATACAACAAGATGTACACGGACACTCACATACATACATTAATGAAGATTTTGGTCAAGGCCACATTTGTTCTTATTTAGTGTGATTGATTGACTCAAAAATCATTTGACTTGTTACTAGCTACCCATAGCTATGAATTCGATCACATGCCATCACTGAAAGTTCCCTGTTTTTTTTATTGTGTACAATTATACAATAGTGTAGTTACTATAGTGTGGTGTTCATCACCTATCGTCTGTGGTTAAGTGGTATGTGATATTTATAATATTAACTGGAGAGCCTCAGTGGGGCCAGCCCTATAAATGATTTTTTTTATTAATAACTGGGCAAACAAATCATATGGTACTGTCCAAGCAAGAAAAAACGAGCTGTGAAGACAAATAGATCCTTAATGTGTGCAGTTAGACCTTAGGGAAGAATGATGAAAAGGACAGAGAGCGGAAGGCTTAGATGAGGTTTTTCACCAAAAATAGCAGGTGTGTTTATATAATTGGTGTCAGTAGATAATTTAGGGTTAGTGGACGCTGTGTAAACCAAAACAGTAACCACCTTTACAGTGTGAATTTTATTTAGAAAAAAAAAAAAAACAAACTTTGAAGTTTGTTCAGGAGAGGGCTTTCGGAAATGGTTCCACTTCTTCACTGAGAATGGGAAAATCTGTGTGGCTTGGAAGTTGAAATTTAGTGAAACATATTAACATTATACAGGTTAGAACATGTCAACATGTTTCCCTACACACATCTCCCATATCTCCCTGTGATCCCCCTGCAGGTCATATGGGACAAGGTCTTCCACCTTAATAAAGTAACTGTGGCTCACACACTGTGGTTGTCGTTGACTTATATGCCCTTTTTCTCATAGCTTGAGGTTAATATGTGACAAAGGAATGTATGTTATTGACTGTTCTGGTGCTTCTACTCTTAACTCTTAACACTAAGGTGTTCATATCACTGGGTAAATATTGATTTAGTAGCTGTGTAGCATGGCTGAAGTTAAGCAAAGTCAACCAGGTCAAGCCAGGCAAAGTACTCACTTTACTGTGTACACTGACTTGAGAGAGAAGAGGTGAATCTCGATTGCATATTATGTTTCAGTATTAATAGAAGATAAAATAAAGGGTAGACTGACTCAAAGCACAATGCTTGAATATCCCCTTACGTTGCTTTTTGATGGGCTCTCACATTTCTTGGAATTAAGATTGTCTCAAAAAAAATCTGTTAAACACAGAGGAACGGACTGTGTCAGCTTATTTTGTGTTCCGACCATGTCACCAAAGGGAAACACCACTAATGCAATCTGTACTACAAGAATAGGCCACGCTGACATTGGGCTCACTGATGAATGTAAATAACCTTTTGCTGTTGATATCCAGTTATGTTTCCTCTTACAGTGTCACCTTCTCAATTACACACTTACTTCTCCAAAGACCAACAGTGAACTTTTTAACCTCCGAGAATACAGCAGTCAAATTTTTTGAGTGATAGTTGGACATAAAAACACCTTTTTTTCCTTTCATAAATTTTTTATTATATTTTGTTTATATTTTAAAAACATCTCAGTGTGTCACATTAGACACACTGATTATGTAAATGTGTGGAAATTTAGTTGAAATCATGTTGCCACTGTAACCAGTTGAACTATGGTAACTATAACCACAGAGACTAACTTACATGAGTGTCACTGAAACCTCTCAAAAACTGACAACACAGTATCCACTCATTTGTTTTGGTATAATGTTGCTGTGGCTGTTGAGGAGCATGTCAACGCCACAGAAATAAACACCTTTCATTCATTGCTATGGCAGGCTGCACAAACACACGAATTAATGTGAAATTTCATATTAGCAAAATGCTGTCTCTTTAAACATTGTTGTTTTGTGAATTGTGACAGCTGGTATCTTTTCTAGAAATGATCCAAAAAGAGATAGATGCTGGCTAATATTTTGTTGAGGCTAGTGTTTAGATCATAACTCCAGTTTGGTGCTCATAAATTCAGTCATGTACTGTCATACCACTCAGTCAGTCAAAATAACACTTTTTTGGTGAATAATTTCACACTGTGGCTCACCTTGTTAGTCAGTATTAACTGCTGCTTACACACTGTAAGGTTGTCGTCCTGTGTGTGCGCATGCACATGTGCGTGGCTGTTAGCACACAGCATGTGCCAAGTGTCTGTGTAACACTAACTCTATTCACTGTGATCTGTGCCTGAAGGGCACACTCCTCTACAATGACACAGAGTTTCGGAACAGGATATGAACCATGATGTGCATATTTGTCCAATATGGATACAGTTCGAAGAATCAACATATTGATTCAAGTTCACAGTTTAGTTTGGATGATCATATTAATTGCATACTCGTCAAACCTGTTTGGTTCTGGGCTCATTCATTCAGATTTGTCATTGTTACTGGCCTCCATGTATGTTTGTGTAATGTGCACTCGGTGACAGCAGCTCGTAAGTCTCTGGAGTAACCCATTTTGTATACTTTGACTTGAGTGGCCCATGTATTGTTTAACAGGATGCGCAGACCTCCACTGATGGATTGATGAAATGTCATTTTATTCAGGTTCTGATCAGAGAGCCCCATTTTCTGGAGCAGTGAAGCTTTCACTGCCGGCAAGACCAGCTAGCAGTGCCAGGCTGGTTGTAGCTGCTGTTAGCATCACCTGTTGTCTTTGTTTGGTGGAGCCAAGTTGTCCGAGACCTGGTCTTTTCACCCACGCCCCTGATGGAACTGTGAGATGTTGTTTTATTGCGGTATGCCCCTATGACTGTACATCCATCAAATCTGATGTCTGTGCTGTCCTCATGGAGCCATGAGACATGCTCCGATCAGGTCACCATTACTACTCAGTGATCTGACATTTGACACCTGAAAATTATTATTATTTTAAAAATTTTACATGACATTTTGTTCTGTTGTAGAGGAAGCAATGCTTTTAGGAGGAAGTGAAGATGTGCACTTGAAAAATTACCTAATTAAAAATAAAATTAAAATATCTGTGAGAAAAAAATTATATTGTATTGTATTTGATATTTTCCACAAATTGCCCTGCCCTGACAGGAACACCCAGTCACGTACAGCACATACACTCATTCTCTACACTTATGACACACACACACACACACACACAAACTCTTTCTACTGACGTGTCCTCTATGAAGGCTGACAGGCCCACACACAACACAAGCACATCATGTATGGAGGGATGCCACACCCATGCTCAGTCTAGACTCTAGACTAAGTAATATGCTCGTACACAGTCTTTTCCCGACAAATCCCGCCCTGCAGCTGTTAGAACCATCTGTGATTGGTTTGTACGTTGAGTCTGCATGTCTCCCCACACCTTGACCCGCCCCAGGGCTCACACTCTAAGTGGTAATAATTTTCTGTGTGTGTGTGTGTCTCCCTGTACAGTTCGGCAGCCCACTGTGCTAAGTGCCCTGTAATGCTGAAGCTTCGAGCTCTGTTCCGTGCAGCCTGCTCCTGACTCAGGGTTCATTACTGTGCTGCACATACACATGCGCTGCAGCAATTGAATGCTATTTATAGACCTGCCCCACAAGGACAAATAAGACTCCTTTTCATGAAGAACAAACTTACCCTTTCACTCTCATATCTTGTCTGCAAAAGGACAAAAGAACATTGGGCAGTAAGAAGAAATTAACAGAGGAGATTGTAACATCAAAAACGAAAAGGGAGTCAAGTGGTTGAGAGAATGAGTCAGAGAGGCAGAATAGAAAACAGAGCAGCAGGGAGTGGTGAGACGAGTATACGGATGTGACTGTTGTGTATTTTTATATACACGTGTGTACTTGCAGAGGGAGGACTTCATAACCACCAAAGCTACTGCAGCACCGCAGTAGTGGTTTTTACTTTCCATTTTAAGCCATTGTCAACCCACAGGTTTTACTTCTGTCACTAACCGAATGAACCGTCTAACATGTTGCATTTGCCTCATGCACCAGATGTGAAAAGATGAATCAGCCAACGAAAATGTTCTTTGAATGAACTTTATATAACATGCTGTTCCTAGATGTTGTAATTGAGAACTTGGGCGAGACTTGCTCTGTAGGATGAGAGTCAGAGGGTCTTGTCTACTGTGTGTGGGTTTTTCCTGGGAGAAAATGAATATGATTATATTGATCTGAGCAGAGCACAGTGTGGCTGTCCAGACAGTCCCAGGTGGGAACAGCCACGCTCCATTAAACTCAGCGTTCTACCATTAGCTCTGATTTTCTATGATCAGCTCGCCACTAGTTTGAACAAGCATAATGATCTGTCTGGGAACAGACGTGACCCTTGGCAGTTATTAATGCCATGTTTTAGCTCAGCAGAGGAGAAAACTGTCAGAGAGGCTAATGCTACACCGTTGCAACTCCTAACTCCCAAGACATGCAGAAGCTTCAGTTTACACTGCTCTGATGTGTGTCTGTCTGTCAGTCTTTGTCCCCTTTCTGTGGGCATAGTGGCATTAAAATATGACTCATTCATTCACGTCAAATTGCAGTGCAATGCCAACATTAAGCTGTAGAGGCACAGCCACAGATACTGCACGTCTGCAGTGTTTGTTTTCATCTCCTTTTGTGTGCGAGGATGAGCATCTCATTAGTAGTGAGGATCCTTGTGGATATCAAGGGAACGAGTGAAGAGCGAGCGTTTTCTTTGGATGCAAGTCTGTTCATGCAGACAGACTCGGAAGATGGGTGGAGGAGTTGTGGCAATGGTGGAGGGGTTCGTCTTGGACAGTGAGTCTCTGTGGACAGAGTGGTCAGAGCCAGTCTGTCATATAATCTGACAATGTGCAGCCTGAACTGCTTGTCACTACCATGCACAGTGCCATTATGTAGACAGGCTGACATGCCCTCATATAGTAAGTCTTTGTTAGTGCAGGGGAGGAGAGAAACTGTGGGGGTCCAGACAGTTAGATATACACAGAGAGGAGGAGGACTGAGGATGGTGTTTTGAGAGCTCAGAGTTGGTGACAAAGGGAGAGAGAGATCGGACCCAAGAGAAAGGACACTAAGAAAGAATGGATTACTTCATTAAAATGTTTGTAAATTGTAGTATTACAGTGCATCAGAATGATTACATCAGATGGGTACTGGCAAATGTAAAAATCTCTTAACTTTGATCTGAATTTTCTTTCCCACATTTTTCTGTTTTGTTCTTCCTTTCTGCATCTTCCCTCCCTTCCTTTCTTCCATCTGTGCTTTTCACTCTACAGAGGACAAGCAGGTTGTCAGGATGAAGGAGGAGAATTTGTTCCATCGGAGATTTTCTCTGTGCCCCAATGCCACCTCCCCACCAAAAATTGACCCCCGCACCCTCACCCGGAACCTGTCGTATGGAGGAGACAATGACCTCTTCAACCTCAGCCCAGGTAAAAGACCAAGGAGGTCGTAGCCTGAATGCGAATATGAAAAATCAGACATTTCAGCAACGTTTTCTGGTCTGTTCCGGTGTCTGTGAAATGACATGTCATACTGTGCATTACTGTTCTTGTCCCATACAAATCTAAGAACCTCAGCTGCTTATTATTAGCTGCTTTTGGGGCTGTCATGCTTTAATTGTCTGTCAGCAGGTTTATTCACTGAGTTCATTTGTATGTGACTGTGTGTTGTGGGTTCCCACCAGGCAGTGAGACAGACAGGAACGGTCTCTCCATGCTGAGTAATGAACTTAGTCCTGCCCAATCACCAGGCAGCAAGGTAAGAACACAGTCTGCGATTGGGCAACTCCTCAGCTCTTCTCTGTAACTAACTCACTGGGTTAGGCCACAGCCCTTGTCCTTTGTATTCTTTGATGATTTCTTTCCTTACGGCTGACTACAGTATCGACATCCTGAATATTAAGTAGGCAGTCTTTGAGGCCTTTTCAGAGGACGTAATTTCATATTAAGGTATTTTACAAATGAGTCATTGAAAAAAAAAAAAATCGAATGTATGATATTTTTTTCATTTTTTTATTTTTTTTTTTGGTAAAACAACCCACCTCAAACTAGGAATTGCTACCATTTTTAACTAATTTAACTGGGCAAATCAAGCCACGTCATGTAAAAGCTTTGGGACTTTCTATGTCAGGGCCATGGTGGGAACTGTGTCCTTGGCACCACAAGCCATTTATTTGGCAGCTGGAACTTTTATTGTCCTAGTGTTTCCCCTCTCGCTTATACTATCTTAATCCCAACACACTGTCTCCATTTCTTAGTAATACTAACTAGGAGTGGTCAATAAATGTTTCCAGCAACCGGGTAATTTCATCCTGTCTTGTCTCCTCTCCCCTTGTTGCTTTGCCTTGCCTTGTCTTGCATATTATTGCCGAATTGTGGAATGTGGAATAATTCACAGGCACAGTTGCGTCTGTTGCCTTTTGCCCTCTCTTTCATCCTGAAAGTCCGTTTTGGGACAATAAGAGCCTAACACCCTAATACTTGCATGTTGTCATTCTTAGTGGGTTTCAGTTGTCTGCACTTTAAGGATTGCCTCTTTCAAGGAGCAGATACGTCTAAGCTCTGTAAATAATAGTGTGATTCATATTGGTTTTTGTACACAAAGAACAAGTGGGTATGTAATTATATATTGCAGTGAGATTACAGGATAATTTACAGCTGAGATTATGAGCTCCCTTTAGTGATCTGGGGAAACCGGTGACTGATGTCTAACCAAGGAAGTCAGTGGGTGTGTGGTCACAAATGAGAGCCAACTACCTGCTGAGTTGCCTGACAGTAGGCAGTTATGACTGGAAGGGCCACCCACATGTTTTACACAAATTTGTGGCAAACAGATGTACTACTTGACGATGGGAACAATTAAATAATGTACTGTTCATAATACAGTCCAGCCAAGTTAGGTAACTCTTGTTGCAGTGCATCATTCATTAATCACCATCATTCAATAAGAGATGGAAGCATTCATTTGTATTTGGCAAATTCTGACTAAATGCAATGTTCATAGATAAAATGCCTAGAGCAGTTCTCACACTATACTGTATTCATCTATATTTTGAAGTCTCTCTTCCTCCTCTTCATTCTCTCTGACCTTCTCTCCACCTTCCCTCAGTCTGAGTCCAGGATGTTTAATGGTGTCGAGAAGGACTGCCCCTCCCCCACAGAAAAGCTGGCCCGGAAAGAGTCTCTCAAGGTACACGTCCCTTTTCTGCTTGAGACAACTCTGAGAACTGCTGAGCATTATTGTATTCTCTATACAGATTAATCATGAAGTGTGTAACTTCATAATAACTTTACCTATTTCATAGCAATCAATTATATGTGAGCCATTATGAATTATTTTAAAATACGCATCTTGTTGAGATGTCTTGAAATGTCAACAATACATTGTTAATAATACAATGTTGCTAAAAATAAGTGCTAGTATGTTCGTATTTGTTTGACTCTGCTTCCCCCTAGTGTTGACTTTCAGACCAGACCTTTGACTAGTGAGACTGCAGGCCATTCATATGTGTTTTTATCTGATTCACAGGTCCAAAAACAGAATTACAGACAAGAGAAGAAGAGAGCAGCTAAAGAACTGTTCAGTGCATTAAAGGACCCCAGTGTTGTCATCATGTCCAACTGGCTAAAGGTTCAGGGACATTGTCTCATCAGTTTCTCACAATAAAATACATTTTATTTCTTTATTAATTATTATTAATCACCAGTTCACAAAGCACCTCAACTTTTTTGCACATTGCTTGTTTGTCATGTTATTTTGATAGGTTTTTCATAGGTTTTCCGACTGAAATTATCTCCATTTTCGTCCCTTGATTTCCCTTAGATTCGTGGATCCTTGAAGAGTTGGACCAAGCTGTGGTGTGTCTTAAAGCCTGGAGTTCTTTTGATTTATAAGACCCCAAAAACAGACCAGTGGGTGGGTACTGTCCTCCTTAGTGCATGCAAGCTGATTGAGAGGCCCTCAAAGAAGGACGGTTTCTGCTTCAAGCTCTACCACCCACTCGACAAATCCATCTGGGCTGTCAAGGTCAGACCTATTTGTATGCTTAAGAAGAAGTCAGTGGTCATTCTGAGACATTCATTCATTCAATTGTTGCATAATTTTATAGGCTTTATATTTAATTCTTAGTGTCAGTCAAGTCTGATTCTTTTTTTTATTTATTTATTTAAACGTAATTCTTTTTTGCAGGAGGGATTTTGCTTTTATGAGACTGATGTTACCACTATGTCAGACTGGAAATTACATGTATTAAAATGAATGGCTTTGCAACAGTGAATGAAAACAGCAATTTGTTATCCTGAAAATTTGTCTCTATATTACATTTTTTAATCTTACTTAGTTTTGTAGTGCATACTTTTTTTTATCCTAATTTCCGTTTATTCAGGATTAGTTTCCATTTTTAAATCATAATTCTTCTTTTCGCTACACAATTATGTTTCATTATGGCTTTTGAGAGAGCCAATTATTTCTGTTGGTACAACAAAACTGAAATTGCATGAAGTGTGAGTCACCGTTTCATTTCATCCATATGCTCAGGGTCCCAAAGGAGAAAACGTTGGCTCCATCACACAGCCTCTACCAAGCAACTACCTGATATTCAGAGCTGCCTCAGAGTCTGATGGTGAGTTTTGAGTGTGGAGATTTTTGTTGAGCTATGTGCATTTGCGCACAAAATTTATTATTTTTACAAGCAGAATTTATTGTAAGTATTCTTTCCCCTCTTTAAAATGCCTGTCTCTTTAGGTCGATGCTGGATGGATGCCCTGGAGCTGGCTCTGAGCTGCTCCAGCCTCTACAAACTGACAGCCAAAGCAGGGAGAGAAGGAGATATCAGCATGTCTTCAGAGTCCACCCATATATTCCACCTGCTGCAGTCTACTGCACTCAGTGACACGGAGCTGCTACAGTGAGTGATATACACTTAGATATGGTGCCACATACTGAAGGCACTCAGATATAATTAAATTACATGTTACTTTTCTTACTGGCTGTTTTTGGATGATCCACATTTCCGGTAATCATACTCAAGTTGTTGCACAATTCACACATAAGACTGATGGCGATGCTGCCAAACTCATTTATGTTGTTTATTTATTGCTGAAGTTAGAAATTTCCAGATGGTTGATCTCAAATATGGTATTTGTGCTGGTCATCAACGTAGAGTCACAGCTGAAGGCATGTGGACTCCCGTACATATTTTTGCAGAATGCAAAGTTCTGTCTTCCAGTACAACACACAAGATTAGCTGTAGCCAACATTTCGTCAGAATCCTTCACAATTAAGAATGCTAAGTTGAAACATTGACATGAAATTTTATATTCGGAAAAACAAAGGTTTTACACACTTTGGGGCAATTTGTGCTATAATTTATGTGTGTACTAAATGAGGGCAGTACGAATTAAAAATAGATGTTCCTGTAATTATTAATCATGTTATTGAAAACTTGACCATAATGGTTGTCCAGTAGGCCCATGTAACCAGTTCTTGACCATTGTTAAACATGAATACAGTCTAGTTGAGATAAAGTTGAGTTAAAAATAATCAGAATAATGTTGAATAAATACATTTTAAGTTTTTTGTAGCTTTTAGTGGTCTGCTTAAAAAAGTCAGAAAAAAAGATGTAAATACACTCCACACAACTCCTGTGCAGTTTACTTGTTTCAAAATAGAAATGCTTCAAAAAGCTCCAACAACACATAGCTTTATTATCAAGAAAAAAATATAAACCTGATTTACTTTGAAATCTCTGCAACTATATCATCTGTGTAGTGCTGCTGTGATCATATTACACTTTCTGTATGCATATCTATCTGTATGCATGTGTTTCAGTGTGACATGAGAGAAAGTGTGTGTTATTCTTGGTTGGAAAAAAAATATAAATTGCATCAGAGCAATGTGACTCTTCTCTTGTGCTGAACAGTGTGACCATTGTATGATATTGCCCTAGTGTGATCCTCTAATTTTTACTCTTGAGCATAAGAAATACTGGTTCCTGTAAACACTGTGGTTTATAATACTGACAGAAAATTCAATTCAAGAGAGAATTCAATATAGATTCTGAAATAATGACAAAACGGCCTCAAGTAACAGTAACAGTGCTTTCTGGCAGGTGAATGCGTAAGGAGATTTTGCTTGGCAACTATATCTTAATTGCTGTGTGTGGCAACTCACCCACATTAGACAAAGGAAAGTTCAAGAATGTGGCTGTAATGAATTATGAACTTGACCAAAAACTAGCAAACTGTTGTTTGACAACAAGCTATACAGCTAACAATAGTAACCCCAGCCATTTTTTTTTTTTTTTTTTTTTTTTTTTTTTTTTATTATTAATGGTTCTCTTTATAGGCAGTCAGGATTCTGTAGTAATGTGCTGTTTACTGTTTACAACCTACATTAGACATCTCTTTCCTCCCATTATTCCTTCTTCCAAGTCACCACCTCCCCCCACCCTTCGATCCTACCTCTCCCTCCTCCCCTGCTCCTATGGCAGCCAATCACAGGAGTCCACTCAATCACATGACTGACACAGGAGCAGGAAGATGGAGTAGAATATGAACCATAAACCACCTAGGAAGAGAAGCAGCGTCACAGCTATTGCCAGCCTGCGCACGCACACATGCATATACACATGCAAAGTGGCAGGCAGACAGAAATATACAAACACATTCAGGAAGCAGGTGTGCCAAATACAAGGAAATAGCACTGCACCTTAGGTATACAGTAGATCAAAAACATTTACACCCACAGTGACGAGTGGATGAGAAGCAACTGCATGTTTTTGGACTTGCTACTAAAATCACTGGCTGTGTTTTGATTTCTGAGGAGCAGTTTGTATGCTGTGTCTCTGAGGTAAGGGAAGCTGTGTCTGTTCCTGGGCGTGTTTGGGTTAGTAAATAACATTACTGGTTGCTTAGTGAGTCACACAGTGTGCAGGAATAAGATTGTTCAAGTCTGTCACGTACTCGGGCATTTTAAAAATTGCACCATCTTCCATTGTAGTTTGTTCGAATAGGCTGATTGATTCTGTTCTGAAAACATGTGACACACACACAGAGTTATCTTTTGCTGTTTTAATGTAGAGTGTGTCTTTACACATTACTTGCTCTTATTTCAGTTTGTGTCTCTGTCGCTGAATGAATCATAGATGTCCGCCGTCTGGACTTTTGTCTGGATTGGAAGTGTGATGTTCTTTTTTAGCACTTCCTATCTCTCCTTCCCTTTGTCACTCTCTCTTCCCCTTTCTCTGGCCGTTTATAAGCTGATGAGTGTTGTCCCCCCCCTCCCCCCTCCCCACCACCACCATAAATATGTTTCCCCTTTTTAACTTTGCCCTGGTTGTTAAAATACTGGCTCATCGGATAGGTTCGCTCTATCTTAGTCTAGAAAATTCCACAGCATGCAAATGGTAGTTCAGCACCTAATAAAATCTAAACTAGTTGTGTGAGTGTACTGTGTCTACGTGAAGAACATGGATAAGCATGTATTATCCTGTTTTTAAATGTTGCTCTGATTTTAGCTAGCCACCTTCAGACTAGGTGAATGGGAGATGGTAAACAAAGGCAGATGAGGTTGTTTCCTGGTTGTCTTGGCCAGTGGCATTGTATTTGATGAAGCAGTCTAATAAATTATACACTAGTAAGGGCCTGCTGACATTATGAACATCTCATATGATACTGATATAACTCTATTAGAATAGAACCATGAGCCAAAGTTACAGAGGAAGCACTTCATTAAGATCTGATGTCATTAGTGTCTGCCATTTTTGACAGCATTTCCAGAATATGATTTTCAGATTCTAACCTTGCTGGTAACTTCTCCTGTTTCCATAAGGTTGAATGACAGTGTGCTGCTGGGCAATCACCACATGGAGCATGACGGGTTTTCAGACAAATCAGAGCGTGAGGCGCATGACGACTGGGACACTACAGCCCATGAGAACGGTGGAAGGTTGACAGAAGAGAGCGACATGGACCAATCAGATGAGCTGTCCCCCGGGTCACAGGCCACAGTCTATGTGGAACAAAGCACAGAGGAAATGGCTGCGGTGAGGCACCAAGTTCAAAGCTATATATGCCGAGAGCTAAACCTTGTTCTGTTTGAGTTTTAAGTCCTACACATTGACTGATACCTTTCATTGTGAGGGGAAAAAAAGGAGTTCAGCATAGTTTACCTCTGTAATCCAATATTAATACAGAGTGTAAGTGTTTCTTTGCCACCAGTGTGAATGTAAAGCCACTATCATCCTCACTCCTTGTGTGTCTGTTACTTCAGGCTGGTGAAGCATCCCAGGTGGAAACTGTATCAGAGGAGAACAAAGGTCTGATCTGGGGCCTGCTCAAACAGCTGCGTCCAGGCATGGACCTATCCAAGGTGGTGCTGCCTACCTTCATCCTGGAGCCACGCTCCTTCCTGGACAAGCTGTCTGACTACTACTACCATGCTGACCTGCTCTCACAGTCAGTAACTTTAAGTGTCATGCTAAGTTTATTGTGCATGTGTATTTTAGATTTCCCATCAAAGACAGAGAAAATATTCTTCTTAATTCTGTCTGACTTCCACTGGTGTCCACAGAGCTGTGCTGGAGGAGAGTGCATATGGTCGGATCAAGCAGGTGTTGAGATGGTATTTGTCTGGTTTTTATAAGAAACCTAAGGTAAGATTTGTTCATGCCCTGGTAGTTTGTTAATATCATGTCATTATAATTACTGTAAAATATGTAAACCCTGATACTTTTTTTGACATCTGCATTTCCATCCACAGCAAATCAGTTGATACGATATGAAACATAATGTAGTTAATTTTGTGAGTGTTTACTGTAATAAAATAAGCTGCACAATGCAGAACTCACTATAACTCACTAGTGTTTTTGTTTGTTTGTTTGTCAAATAGCATTTTGCCATGAACAAAAGGATTCAGTTTTTTTAGCTGATTACTAACTCTAACTTAAAAATAGTCTGTCATATTGTCTTTTATTCAATACTTTAAACTTACTCAGCACATTCTGGGCTGATCTTTTTCAACTACAAGTGTAGGGGTGTTAAACTGTAATCTTGCGCAACTGAAGTAAAAAAAAAAAAACAGAAATCTGTTTCCACATTTGACTTGAGAGAGAAAAACAGAACTGATTCTTACATTGATACTAACACAGCTGTCTGCTTGCATTTTTCTCCCAGGGTCTGAAGAAGCCTTACAATCCAATCCTGGGGGAAACATTTCGCTGCTGCTGGCTTCACCCTAAGACTGACAGCTGCACTTTCTACATAGCTGAACAGGTTAAACCAGAATTATAGTAACATCTTCTCCCTTGTGTTGGTATTTTGTCCAAGAACGTTGAGCACACACCTGCAAAATACAGCAAATGTTAATTTAGTTCATGCCAAAAGGTATCTGATACTTCTTCTCACTCTGCTCCCCAAATATCTCTCTCCTTTTCCTCTGCCAGGTTTCACACCATCCACCCATCTCTGCCTTTTATGTCTGCAATAGGAAGGACGGTTTTTCTATAAGTGGAAGCATTCTGGCTAAGTCTAAGTTCTATGGTACGCAGCATACTTTAAATTGAATCAGTGTGTCATAACTGAAAGTCAGCCTGGAACAGTACACAACAATGTGGTTAAATGTTTGATCACCATTCTGGTATCTTTTGTTTAAACATTTAAAGATACATTCCTACAGTAGTTCTTCCCCCCAAGGCACACTGAAAGGCTGATCTGCTTTAAATCGTGATCTTCTTTGTCTTCCTGCTCTGGTAGGTAACTCTCTGTCAGCTATCTTGGATGGCAAAGCCAGGCTGCTGTTTCTGAGCAGGGATGAGGAGTATGTTATCACCATGCCCTATGCTCACTGCAAAGGTAAAAGGTCGACAGTAGATAATGATGACTCTATCACTAAATCAGTTCATGTTCTTGTTGCTATGTTACCATTGGCCCTTGGGTTTCTATAACTAAAATTTCTTTGGATCAGACTATTAACCAGAGACACGCACTCTCGAGCAGGATAAAGGGTCAATTTCCTGTCATAATGTCTCTCCTGATGCTGTTGTGTTAATGCCACTCGTCACTGGCACACTTAAATTACCAAACACAGCTACAGTACAGTACAGTGAGTATAGGTGCTTAACATACAAACTCATCCGCCACAAGAAAATAAAATGTGACCACTGCAACGAATCATGTGTGGGTTTTAAATTTTCAAGTGTCTGTAATAATGGAAATCAAATGACATCCGGTTCTGCTCTGACCTCATGGAAGATCAGTGGAAAGTCTATTGTCTGAGTGGGTATAAAGTTAATATGGACTTGCAATATGCCTTTTTGCATCCTGTGTATTGACATGATTCTGTAATACTATAGGTATCTTGTATGGCACAATGACACTAGAGCTGGGAGGGAAGGTTACCATCGAGTGTGAGAAAACAAAATGTTTCACAGAGCTGGAGTTCAAACTAAAGGTATGTTTTTGGACACTTGAAAATGTTGTTTACAGCAATCATATTAGTAAGCTTCGTTTGAATTGTTATTTTCCCTGTATAATCGCTGCTTGACTAGTTGTTTGACTTCCATTGCAGCCTTTCCTTGGAGGCTCCTGCTCGGTGAATCAGATTAGTGGGAAGATCTTTGTGGGAGAGGAGCTGCTGGCCACTGTTGATGGACACTGGGTAAGCCTTTTAAACTCTGTTCCTTCCTGCTGATTCCAGTCTGTATCTGAAACGTAACTGTCTATATCCCTATCTGTAACTTGGTACCATGAACTATCAGGGATCAGGGAAAGAGGGGACGGTTTGACTATCTGATATGAAAGGAACATTGTTCACAATTAGTTTTAGGGAAATATTTTCTAAAAGAAATAAAAAAAAAAAAAAAAAAAGAAACAATGAGTGGTCACAGAGGCAAATTCCCTTTATCATGTAGTCTCTGATGAATTGGTCTGGCTAAACATTTGTTGCTTCTTTTTGTAATCAGGACAGTGAGGTGTTCATCCACGAAAAGCACTTGGGCCAGCAGGAGACACTATGGAACCCGAGCACAGACATCCGCAACAGCCGCCTCAAAAGACAAGTGGTACAGATGGAGCAGCAGGGAGAGTTTGAGTCCGAAAGGTAAAACGGATCCCTGTGTATGTCCGTCGCTGTCTAAATACTTCATTCAAACACAAGAACACTATGAAAGATATTTCTCACAGCACAGTCTCTCTGTCATCACTGTCTTGGCAGACTCTGGCAGCATGTGACTAGTGCCATCTCGGATCGGGACCAGCTGCGGGCCACCCAGGAGAAGTTCGTGCTGGAGGAAGCTCAGCGGAGAGAGGCCAAGGAGAGAGGAGATAAACCTTGGATCCCTCGACTTTTCCATCAGGACGCCATCACCTCCGAGTGGACCTACAAGCACCTGGAGTATGAGCACAAACACAACACACAACTAAAACACTGATGATTTCAAATTACTATAACTGTAAATAATTATCAGATGATTATGATTTTCAAATTAAATGACACTACTACAATTTTGATATCATCGTATTTGGCAGCACGCAGCCGTGGGACCCTGAGCGCTGTCTGCTCCAGTTTGAGAGGGATGGAGTGATTCAGACGCATGAAAAAAGCCAGAGACAACACAATGGACTCTCCTACAGCCACAGCTGGGCCAGCCAACAAAAGGTTAGCCAGAATTAGAGCTCTACACATTGTCATTGACAACTTTTCTTTCAAGCCAAACTGCTCCTGACACATCAGTGCAACAAGCGCAAACAGCCCTTTTTTCCCCACTTGGTTTTTGATATCCACACAGTTAAACCCAATCTTCCTTCATCTGTTAGCATGATGTGTGAACTTTACTGCCAGTTAGTCAGCTGTGAGGTTTGAGTAACCAGGCAGTTTCTTCTGCCTCTGCCCAGACTGAGTTGAATGGGAAGCACAGAAAGGCCAGCAGCCAGCCGTCAAGCTGCAGCCAGAACACGGAAAGCAGCAGCACCACGCCCGAACCCACACATGAGTCTTCGGACACTGAAGGTGAGGTGCTCACACACGCACTCGCCAATTGCAAACCAAGAGTTTCTATTGAGAAGCCTAATCAACGTTTTGTTCCTGACTGGCATCTGCCCAGGTTTTTCCAACCAGTGTGCAAGGTGCAATAAAGAGATGAAGGACATCGCCCTGATAGAGACCTCTGTCATATCTATACAGAAGACACAGCAGGATATTCAGAGGTGAAAATAACCCGTATACAAATGCATTAGTGATAACAGCAAGATAACATGGTGGCTGCAGGAAGTGCTGTCTTTAAAAGAAGAAGCAGTGTTCAAGAGTATAGTGATCTTAGTTTTCTGCAGGTGAAAAGATTCATGTTACATTTTGAAAATCTTTCTTTATATATTTCTGTGGTAAAGTGAACAGAAAAGGTAAACACATAAAATGCCTCAAGTTGTAGTTCTGTTTTCTTGTCATAGAAACCTTGTCAGTGAGGGCTCTTCCTTCTCAGATCACCAATAAAAGGATTTTCACAAAGGACGAGGACACATGGCCAAAAATCTGAAAACATTAGCTGTCTTATATTACTTCATCTTTTGAACCCTTAAGTTCTATCTTGCAGAATTTGATAAACTGCTTCTGAGCTTTGTTCACTTTGACCGCTCTTTCTCCCTGTAGGAACCTGGTGGTCCTAAGTCATCAGCTGGCTCGTCAGAGGGCGACAGATGACAGCGTGACGTTAACAGGCCGTCACTGTCTCATCCTTTGTGTTCTGCTCCTCTCCCAGCTCCTCCTCAACTATGTCTTCACCTGAATCCACTCCTCAGGGAGGAGTTTCCCTCTGGCACTTATCTGGCATTAGATCCCTCCAAAAAGCACAGACTATAATCAGCATAGGGTGCTAGAAAGACCTCAGATCAGTGTTACGAGATTAACTTTGTCCCTTTTTTTTCCTCAAAATGGGGAAGAGCATGGACATTATAGCAATAAACACAGCCACAGCCACCGCCTGTCAGTCATCTGCTGAGAGGAACGGCACCCCCTAGTGTAGCCAGACTGAAACAGCACCGGCACCCATGCACTTTGGACAGGAAAGGAGGGATGAGAGACAAGCAGGGCTAAAAGGGTTTTGAATAATGAGAAGAAATGTATGAAGAAGATGAAGAATGATTTTGCAAAAAGGAATGACAGAGAGGATGTTTCACCATTCCCTAGTGTCTTTTTATATTGCCCTGCAATACTGTTTATCTCTGAGTGTGCTTGTATATGTGTTGTTCGTACCTACAGTAGGCCCTATGGGTGCTGGCAGACCACCGCTTGGACTTCTCCTTCTCCCCTTCCAATCCAGATTTTGGGCCTTAACGCTGACGCCAAAAAGAAGAAGAAGAAAAAAAACAAAACATAAACGAAGACGGAAAATCTTCCAACAGTGCAATTCTGTATGTTTTGTATTGATGTACGCTGAAATACACTCTGTCTAGTCTTTCAATGATGATGATTTTACCAAAACAGTATTTATAATCTGGAAGATCAAAGAGTTCTTGTTTACAGGGAGCAGTTTGTGTTAGTAGGGACGCGCAGGAAGGAAGGAAAATGGGAACGAGACTCGGCAGAGAGCCAAATGGAGTGTCTTTGAATTTGTGTGCCTCTAGTGAAGTAACTGAAGAGATAATAGCGTAGCACTGCTTTGGTCCAGACCATCACACTAGTGTGTACAATCAGTTGCATACAAAAAAAAAAAACGCAGGATGTGGAGGACAGAAGAGACAGAACAAGTGGAAAAACATTTTAAAATTGGATACTAATCGGAGTTTGTGTGTGTACATCTCAGTTCACAACATGCTCAAGTGACTGTTTAAACATGTAAACACTTAGTAATGAGTTGCTTGTTTTGTTTTTTTTTTCTTTTCTTTTAATTTCTTTGAATCAACTTGTATATATTTGTGTGGCAATCATTGCTTCAAAAAGAGATTTCAGAATGTATTTATTGGGTGATTGACCTTGCCTTTCCCAATCTAATCATCTTGGAGGACGGTGACCAGGGCTGACAATCACTCTCTCATGGTTGTGTACGTGTGTGTGTGTGTGTGTGTCTCTGTCTCTGTGTCTGTGTCTGTGTGAGGGAGCACATGTGTGCAAGTAAGCCATTATGAGTTGTGCTAAACAGAGCCAGGTCAGTGATCTTGGCTTTTAGCCCTAGAATTTCAGTCTCCATTGCCAGTACTGATCCACCCACCGTGAGAGAATCGGACAGCACAAGAAAGAAGTTGACTCTTTTGAATGCTTTTATTTAAATCTTAATGTTTTGAATTGTTTTCTTTATTTTCCCATTTTCTACTCTACTGCCATGTCGTTGGGATTCTACATGCCAGGCATTTTTGTCATATGGAATGAAACTACAGAAAACATGTTGCCTGATGTTTTCGTTCATACCTGTTGCATACTGTAGCACTACAGTAAAACATTTTAATCCTGCTACTGACTTGACTCTCATTCATGTCTTCAAAAACTAAAGTTGCATCCACTGATTTTCCAGAGAATGACCCTTAACAAGAAATGCATTGTTGGATATCATCCAGTAGAGGGAGATGTTGGTGTGGCTGAAACTGAGGCCTCTTTGCTGGCACTTTAGCTTAAGGTACATCATGTGTGGCTCCCTTTGATCCATGTGGATCAAATGAAAGACCAAACTAGAGGGCCACTCTTTAGCTCTTAGACTCCAACACAGATCCACACAGGAATTAATGTGGGGGGCAACATTTTTCTACAAAGGAGGGGAGAACTGCAGCGAGTGGCAGACGGATGACGGCGCTGTGTTGAGCCCTGAGTCCAGTTCTGGGAGTTGAACCTGAACAGGTGAAAATCTCTAGTTAGACGCTACATGGATCAACAGATCTGCCACACAGATTGAAGCCCCCGTCAGGGTGGTGGGACTGTGTTTGGGATCCTTCCCACAGTAGACTAAACAGGGTTCAAGTGCTTTTAAACAAGTAAGCGAAGGTAAAAGTGCAGCATTTATAAATACAAAACATGATAAATTACTATCAGGAAATATTCAAGGGTTTAAAAAAGAAAAGTATTTTATTTCAAAATGGATTTGGATGTTTTTTGTATCATTTCTGCTGCCTGTCTTAACAGAGTGACCTTGTAGCTGCTCCGTTTATGATGTTTAATGTGAAGCTGACAAAATGGGCCTTAATCGATTAACGAAATTTCTTTCCAGTTTTGATAAATTGTGGTCTCAGTGTGACTGCAGTCATGTTTTTGTGTATCAGACACAATAGTAGCCAAGTTACATACACCACATCGGTAACACGTTAACATCTTACTGTTGTGTATCAATGTCATTAAAGTAACAAAGTTTCTCTGTGCCTTTACACATCGCACAACTGTCTCATCGCTACACCAAATATTTGAAGTCTGATGAGGTGTCATCACTATTCAAACAGACTGAGTGAGAGAGAGTGAAATGGCTCTTGGCTTAACTTTTACTGTAACTAAGTGGAGCCTTCAGTTTGATTCAACCCGATCTGGCCTGCTTTTGTGTCGCAAATACATTTAATTGTTGGAAACGACCCAACTATGATTCATGTATCATTATTGTATCAAGGACCACAGGTATTATTTAGAGTGTAATATAACCTGGAGCAACACTAAATTATGGCCAAATTTATCTTCAGGTCACCATGAAACAAAATGAAATTCAATCGTGATGGCTTCCGTTTTGGTTCTGTCCTTATAGATGAACTGTTTCTTCTTTCTCCCCTTTATGGCAGTGAGAGCAGAGAGCAGAGGGTCAGCACTGACACAAGATCTCAGACTTTTATTCAAAGACACTCGTACTGGACAGATTCTTCCAGAAAGAAGGATTTTGCTGCTGAACCACAGCTGGTCAGATTCAACGGTAGCTCTCCACACAGATCCATGCTTGTATCCTGTCTGTCGTGCCTTTCCCGGGTCTTGACCAGCTGCCATGTGTTCTGATGTTTTTCCAAAAAGGAGGTGAACGGGGTGAAGACGAGGGGAGGAGCAGTGGAGTGGGTAGTTTGGTAGCTGGGTAAAGATCAAGTGGTGATCTCCTCCTCCGTTGCTTGTTTCCATTCCCTGGAGTTAGTTGGATGTTTGAGTGGGCGCACACAGGACCATTGTGTTGTCTTACAGAGTGTGTGGGACTGATGGAAGGAGTGACAGTTCAAATTAGGCCATTGGTGTGTGAGTGTTTATTTTAAAAGTGGTAGATGTTCCATCAGACGGGCTCCTTTTAGCTTGTGTCGAACACTTTCCCTCTGGTCAACCGCTCTTTGTCCGTGTCCATGTGTGTCGACATCTGGATGAATGAAGGGTGTAAACTGCTCTCTGGTCAAATAATCCTACTCCCAGCCTGCACCAGTGGACAGTGAAGGGAGCGTTCAAACACTGAGTCAGACGGAAGTGAAGGAATGAGACAACCTGTGAGCCACAAAGCCCATTGTCTGTGCCTTGGGTAAATCCTGAAGGGCCATCATTTACAGATGTATGAATGCACTTACATATTTCTCAGCATGGCCAGCTAATCAACGTTTCAAATTTCATATTCAATCAACAGACAGTGAGAAATAATTACTTTTCCTCTTGCACTAGTCAAGGGTTGTAAATAAACCTTTTATATAATCATTCTTGTTTTCTCCCACTTGTCCAGAGTCCAAAGAAACTTCATTTAATGATCCGGCATCATATTAACAACCAGACACACACTCTCATATCTCCAGTCTTGTAAACATCAAGCAAGTTACTGAAAAATTAGGGCTAAAATCAGTTCAATTGAACTGTTTTTGCTTTGGTTGTCTGTTTGCATGGGCAACACAACAAGCTGGAGGGTGTCTGTTCTACTGTCTCGTCTCTAGTGGGTTCCAATCTTATGGGGGGGGGGGGGTCTGGTCTAGTCTCTGGTTCCAGCCATACGGGCGCCCGGTCTGTGAAACGGTCTAGTCTAGTCTCTGAAACAAATCCGTTTTGGTGTCAAAACTCTCACATCTGGGCTTGAGATAATTATTTCTTAAATCAGCAGAAAGTTAATTTCCTCAGAATTTTGCAGAAAATAAAATCATCAGCTGATGAAACGAGCAACAAGAGCTTCAATTGAAATGTGGTGAAGTAAAAGTAAAAGTATTCCCCAAAAATAATAGTGCAGTAAAGTACAGATACTCAAAAACTGTACTTAAGTGCAGTACAGTAATTTACCTTGTTGCTGTCTCCCCCTCTCCACATGAACACAATCACAGACTGATGCGGCATTAAATTTAACCTAAATTATCTTATGAACCGTAATGGAGGTAATAATAATCATTTCCTAAGGTCTCTCTGTGATCCAGGCCTCCCCTCCCTGTATTTTCTCCCCAGGTAAGCTGAGTGCGCGGCCAGCTGCAGCAGGGTGTGCCCTGCTTGTTTTGGCTGGCGGTTGCTCTGCTGCAGCTCAGGCCTGGTCCCACAGAGGGCTGAACCCTGCTGGAAGGCAGGAAGGACGCAGAGACGGAGGACTTGTCCAGACTTGCCTTCCAGAAGAGAAGTCTGGCAGTCTGGGACACCCTGAGGCAGCGAGTGTGTCAGGCCTGGTTCGTTATCCTCGCTGCACAAGATCAGATAGTGTGGAGTGATTTCCACTAAGTAAAGCTGAGCTGTCATACAGCAGGTCTGCAACAGAGGTTTGACTCACAGTGAATAAATACAGTGACCGGGCTGCTCCACTTAACTAATTACTGTAAGGAATTCTGCTCTACTTGAATGACTCCCCACCTCTTTGCTTGTTGCAGACCTTTTGACAACAACACAGAGTCATCGTCAGAAGATGGAGCTCACGCCTGAAAAGCTTAGTTGCCATGGCAGCAGAGAAAGCACAGTTTTTCTCACCGTGAGCGTGGTCTTATAATGTGCTGTAATTTTAACGTTGTCAGTTCAAGTTTCCAGGAAAAATATACAAAATATAAATTTTCGTGGACGTAGATCATTGCCTGTCCAGTTTCATTGGCCAGCTGCATTTCCTTAATGAGGCCGTGAAAACAAACTCAGACAGCCCATTAAAACTTGGCCTTTGATCACTCAAAGGATGAATAATCAAATTTTACTATATATATAAAAAAAAAAAACTCTCCCAGGGAAGTGCCGGTTTTGTTGGGGCTGTAGCGATGCTCCTGCCTGTCTGTTGCCATGCCAACCACCCACATCATGTGATGTAACTGTGAGGAAAAGGATGTGGGGTGGTCAGTCTTCTTGTGCTGACACAAATGACCCATTAAAATACAGACTGTGAGGACATCTTTTTTTTTTTTACCCTCCTGGCAAAATGAAAAAGTGAGAAATGTCAAAAAGGTGAAGTAATGAATTTCGTTCACAGCTTCTTTGTTGGTACACATAAATCCCTCCCACAGACGTTCCACAACCGAGCAAACACAGTGCCACACTTTGGTTTGCTGCCATGTTGGCGGTGTCACGGTTCACGTAGAGCTGCTGCTCCTGTCAGGTCTTGTCCTGTCCCGCAGTTTAATGAAAAATCAAACACTCGCTCAGAGGGGATTTATTTCTCCTACACACCCTTCAACACCACACTTCAACCCTCCTTGAAGACAAAAGGCCATCGTGTTCCGTCACTCCAAACACAAGCAGAGAGAGTAATACTCGCAGAAAACAGAGAGATGTATTGTTTTTATGGCATTTTTATGAAGAGTGTGGTTAGTTGTTTGGTGTCTTGATAATGTCCACATCACGTCTCCTCTCCTCGTCTTTCCTCTCTGTCTAACAGCTGCTGCTGATCTAATAAACAGGGCAGTGGAAGCGATGACATGAATGGCTGCTGGTGCTTCTGTGTGTTTGAAATCCTACACAGACGTCGGACTGGGAAACCAGAACATCGACATCTGCATTAAGACAGACGGGTGACACGAGGGAGTTTGTTGTGTTTACAGACAAACACACTTCTGTCTCTGGGCTGGATTTGAAAGACACTGAGTTAACAGACAATCACATCAAAATTAGAAACTTACAGATAAAAACATCAAAAATGTTTCACAATAAACAACAGAAGGAGTTTCTTTCTCAGTCATGCCAGCACACACACACACACACACACACACACACACACACACACACATACACTTCTACAGTGTGTTCACCAGCTCACTAAGGAAAGACAATAAATTGCATTGCACTTACACAAATTACATACAAGCACACACTGTATATGCACCCCTCAGATTTTCTACAGTAGAGGCCTTTGTTATAAGGACCATGTCTTCTGTGGGGACAGCCTGACCCAAGTCAGACACACAAGAAGTGTATGTATGGCTGTGAGAGTGTGTGTGTATGTGTGTGCGTGTGCGTGTGCCTGTGCGTGTTTGTGCGTCCTACTGTCATGCATGTACATGCACACTGCATGTGGCCTTCCCACTCAGCTCTTCCAGCCATAGGTCCAGATTCCAGTGGACCTCCCTGCTCAGGCGTCGGAGGGGGCGTTGAGGTTGGAAACCGTCTTTGAAGGAGGCTCCAGTGACTCATTATCCAACAATCCACCCACCCTTCACATCCTCTACACCCCCCCCAAACATCTCCATCCTCATCCCTGCCCCTTGTCCTTTGGCTCAAATGGCTCACCCCCACCACACACACACATAACTGGCAAAAAAAGGAGATTCTGTTTCAGCTGGGATTGTGTGGACCGTGAAAGATTCCTCTGTAAGTGTGTGTGTGTGTGTGTGTGTGTGTGTACATGTTGTGCTGTCAGTATGCACATTTGTATTTCAAGTGAAGAGTGATAATATTCCAGTTTTAATAACACGTACGTTTTTTTTTTGCCATGAAATTATCTTTCATATTTAATGTTCTAACTTTCTTATGAAAAAAAAAAAAAACTTGAAATCTTAATCTCTGCCTTCATTTCTCCTGAGAGAGGAGGAATTCCTAATTTCCTTGGGGATTATGAAAACCTACACCACAGACTTTGTTCCTGCTACTCACATCGGTCACACACCCACCTTTAACTGGTGTGAACACAAATCTCTACACCTCTGGGAACAAAACTAAACATCTGTGTCCATGTTTATGCCATTTTGCAGGAGATGTGGATGTTTTTAACATACTGCAGGATGTCGGCATATAGTGTGTTCATTAAAGATGACATCACTGGGAGATGACATCATCGGGACTTTTCATCTGAAGTCGAAGGAGCAAAATTACATTTTCGAACTGATCCACAAAACAGAACAAGTTATTTCTCCTGTCATGGGAAAATGTTTCTAACAGGCCCAAACATAATTGAGTTTGAAAATTAGTGTGGAGACTAATGCAAAGCTCAGAGTCTGTGCCGAGCTTTAATGCTAAGTCAATGTGAAACAGGGTGGAGAAGAAAACAGAACTGCATGAGAGCTAAGTGCTACCTTGTGAACATGAAAACAAATTTGTTCTCTCAGACAAACATATATTTAGCAGCTATTAAAAGAGCTCTTGACTTGCACAGGGAGCCGTCTTGATCAGCTGAGCAAGAAAGCTGTTTATATTGTCTTTTTTTCTGCCGACAACCAGCCCAGGCTGAACCAAACCTTACACTGTCTAAGTCTCTCTCACTGTAAAAAAGGTTTTTTTTTTTGCCAACAAGTCAACAGCTATAATATGCACGTCATTTTTCGTAGCGTTCCTCCAAATCAGGTGAATATTTATTAACAGATTAGGTTGTGTTATAGCCAGTGACATCATCGATGACATCACTAGGAGCATAAAACCAGGAAGTGCTGCGTCACCTCCCCTTTTTGTCTCATGGAGTTCATGGTGAGTTTGGGGGATTGAAGTGTTCAGATTCAACCAACTTTGTTATCAAACTGACTGTAACTGGAACAAAATGCTAAAGAACATCCACAAACAGTCCTGTTGTGACGCATCCGCAGTGCTAAAGATTAGATTTGGAAATTGTGTCTAAATGAAGCGTGTATTCTCAAGTATACATACACACAAGCAGAAATGTGGACTAAGAGACTATAGCTGCTAAATTTAGGAAATTACAGTTACAATCAACAGTTCCTTCTACAGTTCAGATCAGCTGCTTGGTCACATTTAGCTTCAGTGAACAATGCCAGTAACTTTATCTTACCAGCTTTTGCTCTCTCAAATGAAAATGTGTCTGTTATGTTTTATGGAAAGCAAAGATAGCATGTAGCACCGAGCATGCAGAAGAAGGAAACATTGTGCGTCAATGGCTGAAACAACTAGAACATTCTTAAGATGAAACACACTGAAATACGTCTTAAACAACTTTTCTTTTTGTTTGTTTCAAGGTAAACAACAAGACTCTGTTTGGTTATTGGATTAAATAAGTTTTTGCAGTTTGATAAGTATTCACAAAGGAATATAATGATAAATAGTTCTCATAGTTATGTTATATGTGGCCAAGCTGGGGGTATGTTCAAGATGCTGAAGGATAATTAGGAAACATGTTTAATAAGCTACAGACAACGTGCCACTTTTAAAGCTGTCTTCAAAATGCTTTATCTTTTTTATTAAGGGCTCTGGTGCCATTTCTTTGCTCATGTTAAACCGCTTCCTGTGATGAAACAACAAAGAGAAAGATAAAGTGAAATCATTGGGTGTACTGTTTGTGCAGGGTGTTGATTAGGGAAGTCCTGGTATGTTGTTGGATTTGGTCTGGCACAGGGGAATTCCTGCATCCAGTTCTTTCCCTTAGCTAACATGTCTTCTATTACGTTTAATATTCTCTATGCTGGAATTTTCCCTCTTTCCCTTTATGGCCCCATTTATCTTTCTTTCTCCACCGCTGGTCTTCCTCTTGTGTAATATCTACGACGGACTAATTTCCTCTCGCCCTGATAATGGCTCTGGACCCGCAGTCATGATTAAACGTTATTGGAGCCATTTATTTCACCTACAGATTTTTGTCGGGTGAATTTGATCATGTGGCTGTCTGATCTGCTGAGCCTGCAATCTGATGAAACTCTCCATAAGTCACTGGAGTGACAATCATTTGTGCTGTTGAAAGAGTTGTGCCAGTAGCACTTTGATCAGATTTACTTTGTTTAATTTCATTTTGAGTCTTTGCTTTATTATTATTATTATTATTTTTTGTTTCATTGCCAAAAATCACTTCTTGCTTCATAGCAAGCAAAAATGTGAAGATACAATATGTGAACCTCCATACATGAGTATTTTCATTAATATCTGAATAAAGTTTTTTTCTCTTTCATAATATTGAACACAATATATGCCCAGATAGCAAAACAAGTAAATCAATAAATAAAGTAAGTGGAGAAATTGTGTATTATATGAAATAATGATAGTAGAAAGGAAACCAACCAAATGTTGCCTTAACAAACCATCAGTTGACCACCATAACGTCTCAGTTCTTATAAACCACCGCAGCCTTTCACCTGATCAAATCCAGTATCTGGATTGAAATAAATGATTGGAATCCAGCCTGCCTTAAATAAATTGTGTGGTCTAGATGTACCAGTTCATGTATTTTGCTTACTGAATACAGTAGAATTAAACAGAATATAACTCAAAGCCTTTAGTGCTGTCTTTATTGAGGAAAATATCAGGCCTGTGTTTTGATCCTTCTGATAGAGCTGATAGATTGTAGAGCAGCTGGTGGTTTTTGTGTCTAAATGGACTCAGCACCTACTGTGCCAAAGTAATAATATCTAATTCCTTTGCCTCTTATAATGATAGCATCTGCACGCTCGCTGTATTGGGGTCGATTTTAACCATCTGCTGGATAATAAGTCTCATCCAGTAATGTGAAAACGTAGTGCTAATGTAAAAATGTCGAGGTCTGAATGATGTCTCTCGTGGGACTTCCTGGGACATGTAATGTTATTGTAATCTGTTCTTGCTCATCTCTTCACACACCCACTCAGGCAGGTGCTGGTAACTGAACCCCCCCTCAGGAGTCCAATTAGTCTGTGATCAGACTCCTGGATCCCAGCTGCTCTGCTCCTCTGCTCCGCAGTCCCGCCATCCCCTGTGATCCACATCCTTCTCTTACTGACATGTTGAAGGATTAGTTTTGGTTTCAGCTAGCCGCACGGATAGTCTTGGTCTGTCCAGGTTAATGATACATAAGGCCCACCTTAACTTTGCGACGCTTATTGGAATCTGACCTGTGTTGATCCCAGACCTGCAAAATTACTTTTAACTTGTGGAGCCAATATTTCTTCCCTGATTACACTGAGGAATTCCCCAAACACATTGCTCTAAGTGTTTATGAGGAATATTTTGACTTTTTGAAATGAAAGGAACATTTAATTTTTTTGCAGGAAAAGATTTTGCCTACCTGTAGCTAACAGCAACTCGCCTTATCATTCATTTAGGGCCAGCAGCTGACATTTTAATTTCCTGCTAAATATTTGTCACATGAATAGCACTACATTTTAGCAGACATGAATGCCTCCTGCTTTGGATTTGGATTCAAATAAAATCTACAACCCCTAATAGAACTGTTGGAGGAGTCATTATTAGATTTTGCAGCAGAGTTTGATATTTCCTTCAAAATGAATTATGGGCACACATTTTTGGAAGAAAAACTACCTTGTCATTATTTTGCTTTATAATCAAATATCTGCAAATGTAACATTCATGTTAGCCTTAGGCGTATTTTGTGTTTAGTACTAATCAGAAAATGTTTGTTGTGCTTATCATACATAAGTAAGAATTAGCCTGAAGCCTAGGTACAGTTAAATTTATTAAACAGAATAATTACATATAGATGGATCAGCAGGTGATGTCCAAACTGTGTGGATAGCTGCCACAACAGAGAGACGTCTCCACTCAAAGTTGCTTTTGAGTCAAATTCAGCCACATGCATCATTTGATAACTGTGTTGTACACTTTGTGTTATAAGTAAACATGACTGGATTGTTGTTGTTGAGTGTTTGTGTCACTGCCTGTAGACATGGCTGACAGCGTCTCCTCTCTCTCCCTGAAGCTTCCCTCCAGACAGCTGGGCTGTAAGCAACATGATCCCCCTCAGCTCTGCAGCCCCTGCCGACGCTTTGTGTGAGTACATATACAACGTGTGTGTGTGTGCGCGCAGTTGTACAGCAAATACACACACTTGTCTTAGCTATGTGAGGTGCCACATTCATAAGATTCAATGTGAAAACCAGACAGACCCAAAAAAAAAAAAAAAAGATACTCTGGGTATATGTTTGAAAATGTCACCTTACTCTGAAATAGTTTTCTTGTTGATTTTTTTTTTTTTTTTTTCCCATATTTAAAGTATATGATGTCACCTGGATGTGGAAAGATATTAGGTTACTACTGGGAAGGTCCCTCAAAAGGAAAACAATAAATCACCCTTCACTTGGGAATTTTTGGTGTAAAATCCAAAAAGTGCTGAAGAGTCCGATGATTTCTGACAGCAGGTTTTATTCAGTCATGGTGGCACGACAAATCCACGTTACTGTCCACATTCAGTGTTGTTCTCCGGCCTCTGAGGTTATTTAAGTTAGTGAGTCTGTGACAGTGGATCACAGCCAGCAAGTACACAGATAGAGCTGAAGAAGCAGATCTGGCGAGTTATTCCCCTGTGACTCAGTAGATAGAAATGGATGTTCGATATAATCACAAAAATGGCTGTCATGGCGACAGGCGATCAGGAGAATGACGCCTTTGTGGATAAAACGGGGGGGGGGGGGTTTGTCCAATCTATCCAGAACACCACATCTGGGAATCAAATGACCTTTATCTGGATGAAAAATTTCAAATGGGAAACAGCAGTGAACCATGGGGAGCTGGATTCTGGTCAAGCACTCAGATTTCTCCCCCTTTGGTTAAATTTATCACAAATGTTCAGTTTCCTGTAAAAACTTGAACTTTACTTCACTGTGGCTATGGCCCATGGGCGCGTCTGTCTTCTATTTGCTGAGGTATGCGCTCACCTGAGCTCTGCGTCACCAAGTAAAATACCGGTCGAGGTTTTTCCGGTAAGATAATCTGAATAGCACTTAACTGAGCTCATCCATTCCTACAGCTATAAAAAAAAAAATCAGACTGGTAACACTGTAAACTGCTGCCTGCATTTTCATGACTTCAGTGGTTCGACTTTATCAAAGCAATAAATGAAAGCTGTTATGATACACTCTGATTTTCATCTGCTCTATTAGGCGTAGCCCAACATCCTGGTGGCCTCTGCTGTTTGGCTTTTTGGAAGATTTCTATTTACACGAAACACTAGCGTTGCCTCCCACTGGCGTCAGATTGGAGTTGATGTTCCCACAGATTTATAGGGAGCTACCTCATCCGACAAGGCCAGATGAGTCATGAGACATACCTGAGTTCCACTCTGAAGGGGTTGTAACATGTCATCCAGCTGAACACCCAGACAAGTTCTCCATGAGGCCAGACTAGGCAAGATTTTGTAAAAACAAACCTTTTCTATATTTAGCATCTCAACTGCCTCATGTCGAAGCCTTTGACAAATGAGTAATTGGACATTGGTTGTAGAATATTTGCTCAAATTGTTGTAGTCACTAGACTTTGATCATTAAATGTACCATTTAGAAAAGCCGGAAGTTCTACAAGTCTGTAGCTGGGATGTTTGACTTTTTGATTTATTTTTCTTTTTAGCACTTAAGTGATAAATATCAGTCCTTCCCATGTCACCAAAAAATGTGAACTTTTCTGATTAAAATGCAGTTTTCCCATTTTTCTAAACTTTTTTTTAAGTTTATTTTTTACTTGAAATGCAGTTTGTAGAGCGTAGACTTTTCTTCAGGTCATTCAAACTTCAGCATTTTAAGACAGTGATGAGAATGTAACCACGACTTTCTTCACTTTTGTCCGGAGGAAAGTAAATGCATGATACTTTGAAATTTCATCCGATCCTCATTCAGTTTTGTTTTCCTTCCGAGGTGCTGGTGGCCTGAATGGTGGTTGTTTGTAAAAATTAATGTCCAGAAATTGAGCAGAGCACGTGGGGGGGGGGGCTGTAGATGAGGACAGAGTGAGACATGTCTCTTCTGTCCACCTTCACTTAACAACACCCCGCCCAGCTGTCACTCCAGACACACCAGCTCACATTCATGTCAGCAATGTGCCTCATGTTTACAATAAACGTCTGCGAGTTCACGTTTTGTCCCGTTACGTTTCAAATCTGAATGTTAACTGAAGATGTGTACACAAATCAAGGCCCTGCAGGAGCCTACATCCTCCGACGGCATTTATCTTTCTCTTCAGGGTGTAACAATGTCCTCACTGTTGAGCGCATAATGACAGCTTATGGAGCGATGACGCCAAGGCTACAAGTATGGCCTGAGTGTGTGCCAGCCCTGCGTCAGAGGATGTTTACACAGGCTGAGATCAGAGAGGAAGACATTGCAGAGAAGTGAAGGAATAAGGAGATTCGTTTTGTTTTTCTGTGACCAGAGGCACAGCAGATCATGGCTTTTCTTGGGAAATTGGAGGGTTGTTTTGAAAAAGACAGTGCTGCTTCAAAAAAAGGACAAACAACAGGATGTTACTGCCTAAAAAAAAAAAAAAAAAGTTCTTGTGGTGGCAGTGGTGAAGACCCCTATGTGTGCTTTGTGTTAGGGACCAAAGATGTGTGTGTGTGTGTGTGTGTGAGTGTGTGTGTGTGTGTGTGTGTGTGAGAGAGAGAGTGAGATTAAAGTGGTGCCAATTTGTGAAGCAATATTTTTAGAAAGGAGGCCCATCCGCTCCGGTAATGCTCCTCAGATCAGTCTAACCCTTTGATGCATTCATTGGAGTGTGATCCCACTTCAAAGCTGCACACGAGGACAGGACGGGAGGGGCGTGCAAGTTTGTCACACTCTTAATTACTGTTGGCCAAGGAATCTGTTTGCTGTCACCTCCGACTTGTATTTTTGCACACAACAAACCGCTCCGCTGAAGGTAATCATGTGTAGGAGGACTCAGAGCAGACCAGACACGCTTCTTAGTTTTGTTTCTGAAGCTCTAATATGTTGGATTAAACCTGTAATCTATGGGCACCTGCAAAGCATCGTGCCATAAAGTCCATGTTTCTAAACTGATTTTTTATTTTTATTTTTTTTAATGAAGGCATCATCAGAGGGAATCAATACGACTACAACAGCTGAATGTAGCTTGTAGAGCTGGCTTTTTTTCCTTAGACTGTCTATGAATAAATACAGTAAACATAACCTACTCCGCGTGTTTATGTGTGGCTTGCCAATGAAGCGAGACAAACAGCCAATCTGAATCATATCCTGCAGTGTATTTGAACAAAATATGTGTGTGTGTGTGTGTGTATATATATATATATATATATATATATATATATTCTGACTTTGATGACCTCTTTTGTAGGTCTAAGGTTTTTGAAATGTGACTAAGGCATCTCTCACTGGTTTTAGAGCAGTAATTAAATGGGTGTGTACACATCATGTCACACAACCACCCTGACACAGCCCTTATTTTATGACAAAAGCGCAGTAAAGCTGACTTCCTGTGCGTTTTAAAGAGTCCAAACGTGTGATAAGGCACCTGCGTTGGATTTCTTCATCTGCCCACCTGTTGAAAGCAGCGTAAATCATTTAAGACCAGCACGCCTCACTGATAAGTCAAAAGCGGCCCATACCGAATGAAGCTGCCTGTCAACCTGCCACACCTCATGAACAGTTAAGGTGTGTTCAAAGGCACCACAGCCTTTCAGATGTCCCGTGCTAAATCTGCCCCCTTATCAGTGATGACTCAAGCCGAAAGCCTCCACAGTCACATTCCACCTGGCAGCAGAGAGGAAAGGGACTTTCCTGTCCTCCTCTCCCCTTTCACTACTGCACGCCTGACATTTTCTAAGAAATACTTTTGTTGCAAAGTGTCACCGACTGTCAAATATACTGTTACTGACTGTAAAACTTGTAATGAGCTGCTTCACCAAAGACCATCACAGGAAATGGGGGGGGGGGGGGAAATCTCCCTAGATCAAAAAAAAAAAAACAAGAAAAGAAAAAAGTAGATGAGAGCATGAGTTAATGTCAAAGATGTAGGAATATTTATTCAAATAAATACACTGACACACTCAACACACATTGAAATAGTAAATAATTTAAACAACACTGGCTGTTTGCCAATAACATCATATTCTGGAAACAAATAAATTAAACATCATGATTTTAGGAGTCACTCCTCCCCGGAGAGCAAACTTGAAATAGTTTTGACGATTCAAGAGTTCAGTCTTGGATACAGAGCTTCTGGGACACACACAAAAAAAAATCCCTCTGCCGGCTTAGATCAGTTGTCCAGTTCTCTCCGAGAGCTCAGTCCTGAACAATCCTTCATCTCTGGACCGGATGACCTCGTCCTCCTTTTGGTCCGCTTCTTATCTCTTTATGGTCCACAATGGCACTGAAAGGAGACACAAACGAGAAGAAGTTAGTTCGGAGATTTCCCAAAGAGTGATGTCAGGTTTATTTTTACTCATTTATATTATATCATGTCAGCTATATGCCCCGGTGCGTGTCTCACCATATTTGGAGTAGTTAAGTGTCAAGTCCCCCCCTCCGGTCCCCCTCCAGCCGGTCAGGGCGCCCTCGCCATGCGCCGCTCCTGCTGGCCGGGCGACGCGCTCTCGTTGTCCTGCCTCGTCTTAAAGTCCTGGATGGCTTTCCTGTTCTGGTAATCGATCAGGGCCATCGTGATGACCGCGTTCCAGCAGTTCTCCTCCCCGGAGCACCGGAAATCGATCTCCTTGTTGTCCGTGGTCACGATGGTGAAGTAGACGAACTTGCCGGTGCGCTCCACGCAGTCCACCTTCTTGATGGACTGCAGCTTCAGCTCCTTGCCCTTGGTGCGCTTCTGCGTGTCCGCGTAAATGTTGAGGCTGTCCGTGGTCAGGACGCACGTCTTCCTCTTCCAGAACTGGAGCAGGTTGTCGCTCCTCTTCTCCAGCTCTCCCTCCTTGAGGACCTGGCTGATCTCCGCCGCTGACATTCTCATTGTTTATGTCGGACAAGTTTTGTGAGATCAACCCCCCCCCTCACTCCAACCTCCTGAGTTTTCCACCCCGGTGTGCCGTCCGCGGAGCTTCTCCTCAGGCCTTCAGATAATCCAGCGTGGCTTTGTGAATGAACCGGGGGGGGGGACCGGCGGCCTCTTATAGGCCAGACCGGCCTCGGCCCCGCCCACTTGACGTCATGTGGTTTGGGAATGTATCAACAGTTGCCGGTGGAGTAATTCAAGGCTGTGTGGGCGGAAGCTGCTGGTGGGGGGGGGGCAGAGGAAGTCCTAACGTGGACCATTACACCGCCAGCATGTCAATTAGTAACCTGCTTCCGCCTGCGGAGAGCAGTCCAAATATTTGTCCACTCTGCAGTCATGATTCAGTCTAATATCGCTGAAGAGCGCACACAGATGAGGACGTGCGTCGGTCAGCACCATCAACATATCATTTGTTTTTTCCACACTTCCTCCCTCCCCGGTGCCACCCTGCTCTCTGAAGTAACTCCTTTAACCTCCCAGACTAAACATGTTTCACATCGGTGGGGTTTTGCACCAGCTCTGCCACTCCTGTCTGTGGATGTGGAGCCAAACAGCCCACAAGCTGCCGCTTTTTTGTTCTGAACAGGAGGTTTGTCAGACTGAATGTCAAAAGGAAGGCGAAGAAGCCCAGAACATTTTTAGCTTCAGTTATTATTTCTATTTTGCGTTACGAAAGTGGAACAATCGGTTCAGTTGTGATGATGGAAAACTAAGATGAGGTTCAGTAAAGCTGACACAAATATCTTAAAACCCCAACACAGGAACGATTACTGGGCCTAATGATTGTCTTAAAGGAAATCAGTACGTGGGAGATTGACTGAACACATAAATACAAGACGGCACATTTAGTTTACCTTCATATGGGAAACAATTCTGACTTAACGTGTGATGTTCTGTCATGTCCCTCTTATTATGAGTATAAAAAAGTCTGGGCAGTTTCAGTGTGCTCAAAGGATTACTGATTAACATAAAAAGAAAGGTCAGATATAATGATGTCCTGGTGTCTTGTGGTGTTGGTACAATATGAGGGAGTAGTAACTGAAAAGGAAAGATAAGTGACTGACTCATAATGAAATTGGCATCGCTGCATAGATGAGTTCTGTTATTGACCTCAGTCACTCCCACGCTGAGCCCAACAACAAACAGCTGAGAGCTCAGAACTCCCCTGTCAATCATCACCGGCCTGGTCTTAGTTAATCACGGCAGATTGACACCGGCGGGCTTTTACATGTGTCGCTGAGCTCCTGGAGAGTTTGTGAATCAGCAGCAGGTAGTGATCAGAGGCCTGATGCCATCGAGTCTTCCCCCTGCAGCCTGTCTTGTCCTGTCGGACCACTAGCAGCACAAAGACCACCCTGACCACAGTGTTTCGCTCAGATACACACATCCGATGGGCGTGCACCAAGCACCCACTTCAGGCCCTCATGTCCGCCTCCCTATCAGTCTGTCCTCACACACCCCACAGCTTCCCTCAGGAAGTGTCATGTCCTTTAGGACTTCCACCCTCACATACAACATTTCTGTGGCAACTGGAGTGGGATGTGGCGTTCATGTTTGATCATCTGACTTAAAAGAAAAGAAAACCACATCTGTTAAACAGCGTGCCAGCTTCCGTTGTACCACCACATCTTCACCTCCTTCCCCCTTTCTCTGAGGGGCTTCTCTTTTTGTGGCCTGGTTGTGTGTGTGTGTGTGTGTGTGTGTGTGCGCGTGCGTGTTGCACATATGTGGGCTTTTTGTTTGATGCCGTTTTGACTGGAGTCTAGCAGACGTGCCCAGGCAGTGACTCAGGACGTGAGGGAAGCGCCTTAATTTGAAGGAGGTTTTTGCTTGCCCAAGGAGGGCCAGGTGTGTGAGTCGGAAGGTTGCGCATTTGTGTGTGCACAGGTTGAATGTGTTGTGTGTGCCTGGACCATAACTTTTCACGAGGAGGGGGCTGAGGTGACACTCCAGAAGAAATCGGACTTATTTTAAGGCAGCGCAGTCAAATTTCTTTAAATGAACTGTTGTGGGTTTTGTCTGACTTTTATAATCCCCCCACGCAGCTGAACCGCTCAAACATCACTCCCTACATCGTGACGGCTGAGTTATAGCAGCAGTAAAACTTGGATGTGTCACTGTTTTCTTTTGTTTCTCAGCCATTTGGGAAAGTACATTTATTTCTGGAGGGAATCAGACTGCGTGATGGATCTCTGGAGGTGTGTTGCAACAACCCTGGCTTCATATCAGTGCTCTGCATAGACAAAACGAAACCCCCGGAGAGGAAATGAGATAATGTGCCAGCTGCACCAAGTCAGGAGGGTTTTTATCCCAAAAAGTGAACAGATAAACTGTGGGGGGGGGGTCGTCAGAAGACCTGAAATTCTGCCGGTTCCTTACATTGTTTGCTTCCGTGCTGTGGTGCTTCACAGCCACGGGCATGTAGGTGTGACAAGGCAGCAGGTGGAAGGACCAGAAAGGCCCAACATTGGGAGTCATGTCAAGGCATGTAGCTGTGAGTCCTTCAGGTAAAAGAGACAGAGGAGATGTAAACTCATTGTACCCTGATGAAATTAATCAATTTTATGACCATGAGACGGTATTTCTTAGAAACATTGTCTCATTGAAAGTGTTTGTTAGAAATTGGTATCATGTCAATGCAAGATTGAGAGTTTACATGATGGAACAAGACTGCAGAACGTTAATGAAAAGCAATAAATACAGAAACTGCCAACGAGCACCATAAAAGTTTAAAAAGTCCTGACTCCTCCTCCCTTTTTAGATTTAAACTACTGTCAAAATTATTATAGTAAAGACTCCAAAAGTGAGACATGACCAGGACGGCAGCAATAAAGTGTGAATTAAAGTGTGGACTGCCACACCCGGCAATTTACTCCAAATAGACTGTAATATCCTGGTATAAACCATCGGACTAGAATATCACAGCGAAAGAGATCAAACCAGGCTTTTACGTCTGTGTGTATGCCAGCACAGGTAAATGGATGGGATGCTTTGTGTTCATGTTGTGCGTGTCCACGTGTGTTGGGTTAGCCGGGGAAAGCCTCCATCAGACGGTGAACTATACATAGTCGGCCTGACAATGGGGAGTAGTATGGATGAGCTCGCCATGATGGGCTGCTGACAAGAGCAGCAGAGCCGGCAGGTAACAGCTGCATACTGTGACACGTTTACGACTTTGGCCTTCTCTCGCGCACACACACACACACACACAGATGCAGACACACACCCTCTTCAGCTCCTCTGCTCTTTGGTGGCATGCCCTTGTGATGAGCTGGAGCTATTTGAGGCATTGTTCTGATAAGCCCTGTGTGTGTGTGTGTGTCTGTAGCATTTAGCAGCGTGGGAAAAAGAACAAATGGCTGATGAGGGCAGCGTGCACAGTCAAACACAATGCTGCAGGAGGAACCACTGGAGGACAATGAAAACAAATGGCTGCTGCCTTATACTCTTTCTTATGAGCTGGGCAGTCCTGTGTGATGACAGATGAAGAGGCCACATCGCATTTTTAATACTCAAGCAGTCAATTGTCTTCTTGCATTACAGCCAGGCACGTACTTCGTGATGGAGGAAGTGTTGAGCTTTATTACATCTTTTGTAAAACAGAGCTTTTTGTACACTGGGACTGATAATCAGATAGCTAATTGGAGGATGGATATTGTCGTTACTTTAATTACTTTGGGCACTGAAATTCGTATTAAAATAGATTTAAATTTATAAGCAGAGCATACAGTTAATGGAGTTGGCAGGTCAGGCAGTAAAAAGAAACATATTTCTGTCTAAAAGGTGGTGAGGCTGCATAAATATCTTATTAGTCCACTATTCTTTAGCCACAGGAAACAATTTACTAATATAAATTGTCATGCCATCATAAACACAATGAATTGTGTCCCACTGTCACTAACACATACTTCATCGTGAAAGGAGTGCGAACTATGCAGTCTATGATAACTACGCTTCCTTCACACACCCCACAGGCTCTGCGAAAGTTGAGGTTTCATGCACATTTGACTCTGCAGGATGCAGCAGGTATGCAGGTCTGCAGCTCTGCAATCCTTATCCCTGCCAGGAATGTAGCGCTCACTTGGTCGTCGGCATATTTTCACCGTAGCCTGCTTGGCCGACAAAGTCATTCCAGGCAACTATGGAAGTGAAGCCCATCGATTGATCGTTTAGACTTAGGTGTTGTGCTGTGGAGGCATGAGCCTCAGCAAAAATGTTTATATAAATGATAACTTATCCAGGAGTTTACTCAGTCACTGTGGATTTATAGCTAAATACTAAGACAATCCCTCACTGTCTGGAATATTTGCTCATTTGTGCTGCAACTGACACAGAACAAGTCTAAATTTGACTGCAGGTCATCAATCAAAGACACTTTGGTGCTTTCTTGTAAGAATTATCTGAAATTACCTCATTCTCTCTCCAGTTCAAGACCTCTGAAGGAGAAAAAAAAAAAAAAGCAGAGCAAGAAGCAGCAGGCAAAACTAACTTAGACCTAAACCAGCCTTGTTTGAGATATATATATATATATATATATATATAATTTTTTTTTTCCTTCTGCGCCCTCTGTTATGTAAGATAATACCTGCTCATGTAGGTCTGACTGGCAAGTTAATCTGTGATCGGAAGTTAAGGAGTGTGACTCAGGTGAAACATGCCACACCTAGTTCCTCGTTCATTCACTGCTCCATTCATAAAAGCAGATCATACCAGAGGTGTACTGCCCGGTTGCTGTGCTATGTTTGGGCGTGAAGCTTACTTTCCCACACATACCAGGCAGAAAGGAAACTTGATAATGAAACTCGAATGAAATAAGATTATCTTGGTTTACAGTGACCCTTGTTTATTATCTTACTTTCTGAGCACACACAGATAAAGTTAACAGAACAAAATGTGCTTGGTTGACCGCTGTAATGGAACAGATGACAGCAGAAGGTTCAGATCATAGTTATTCCCACATTGACTATCTGAGGAAAAGGAAAGGGTGAAGAATTAAATGTCAGATGATCATGAAGGAACTCAAATACCTTGTACCTTCTTTTCCATATTCTGCCGTGCTGTTTTTATTACCACAATTCAAAGAGACATGTTTGCCGCATAAACTGCATGCTGGGACAGAGTCCAGCCTGAAATAGTACATAGTTTTTTCGCCGAAAGCTGACAAAAGCCACATTTTCATTACCTGACGCCCACGTGAACGAATCAAACAGCCAGAACAAGGCTGGAGGGATCTAATGGAGCAGGTTGGCCCGAGATGGCAAAAAGGGTTTATTGTGAAACCTGGTGTTAGTCACAGCCGTGTTTGGTCTCGTCTCTTGGAGAAGTTTGTGCACTGCTCTCCTCAAGGACAGCGCCTTTCCCCAGTTTTCCATGAGGTCTTGTTTATGTACAGCTGGTGCCATAAGAAAAGGTTAAACAGACGTGCTTATTCATTTGCAAACTATTTGAATCGCTTACATTGGCTCATAGGATTTTTGTGATGTGATGTTGACACGTTGTCATTTCCTTTCCAGTTCGAAGAATTACCAGATATCACCACAATACCCTTTTGATTATCTGATTGGGTCCATTTACTCTCAAAGCAACCCTACAGTTTTCCAAATAAATGTAAATGTGCTGATGGAACTAAATCACCATCAAGTTTTTAGAATTCATCTTGAAGAAAATACAATAATTTTTTTCCCCCTAGAAACTTCCTGAGACGTTCCCTTCAGAATCGTAGATGTGAACCTTTTTCTTCGGTGCCGCCATGACAGCAGCTTGGTGATAGTGTGTGTCTACTTAAAATCTAATGGCAGTTTCAATCTGGCCCAAAGTGACAGACAACAAACCTCAGTTCTGTACTTCATCCAGCAGCTAAAAACCAAGGGACAGATCAAAATGTCTCAGAATTAGACCGTCCATAATCATTCTGTAGTCAGTGTGTGCAAAGCAGAGTTCTTGTGTCAACGCCACCAGCAACATTATCAGATCTAAGAGGTAATGGGCTCTTTATCACGCTGCCAGTTCAGCTCATTCAGTTCTGAGCACCAACCCGCGGTCAGCAGCATAAAGCGCCTCTCTATTCCCCGCTCTCTGTGGAGCACTATCTGGCTCGCATCACTTCCGACCGGGAGGGGACGATACAAAAGACCCCACACAGAAAAACCCCCCAAATCAAACACACACTCGTATGTCTGCTCCTGTAGAAGAGCTGCCAAAAGCACCTTAGGGCCAAGAGTGGGACGGTGGGTGCAGCTGCATTTGGGAGGAAGGTCGGAAGAAGACTGCACCCTTCACCCTTGTGCTGGACGAGGATAAGAGGATGGCGGACGGCCTCATTTTGGGGTTATTCCGGTAGTCTGAATACTTTCCTTTGTCCCGCTCCTGTGTGTAAAAGCATAAAGACCGTCTCCTAACTGATTTTCTCGATATGTGTCGTTGATATGGTTAAACATCTTTGTCCATCCACTGATGCACAAACACACTTTTCTAAACATTAAAGAGCCGAAGAGGAGCGTGTAGAGGATGTCACAGGGAGTGTAGAAGATAGAGCCTGATTGTTTTCTCCTGTCTGCCAACAAGATCAAGTTGAGTTGATTTGTCTCATGAGCAGTCTGCTCTGTTTCTGAGATCCTCCTCAGTCTTTGGATCTCAGGGTTGGCTGCTGCACCTGTTTCCTTTTAGTCCAAGTTTCTAACGTGGCCAAATGTGCCTAACGTTGATTTGAAGATGTCAGCCGTAGCTCATAATACACACAGAGCATATTCTGATATGAAGACTGAAAGCCTGAGAAATCTGTTGTGATGTGACAAACAAAAATCCACCATTGGAGCAGAATCTGAGCAGAGGTGTTGAACAAACACCGAGCACGTCTGTGTTCTGCCTATTAATTAGTATTAATCCAAGAGTGTATCTGACCTTAGACTGGGCCAACAATTTAACTCTCAGCAACATTGTGCTTTATTTGACTCTTTTATTTTTATTTATCTTATTCTATTTCATTTTTCCTTAGCATATTGTGTTTAGCACCTTTAATTATTTCTTGTTGTTTTTATAGCTTTGGGAGCGATCCCGTAGAGAAGCCCCCTTTCTATTTGTCTGTACTACGCTGTGGTCACAGAGAAAACGACAATAAAGCCTGATTTGATTCGATAAAAGACCCAAAGCATAGAGGTAGGACAGCACGCCTCTGACGGAGCCTGAGTGTGCTGAGCAGAACATCCCAGATGTGTCCAAACCAATCTGACAAAGCAGAGCAGATCTGTCAGGAACCATGAGATTAACTGTCCAAATCCAGGAGAGACTGAAAGCTCTGGCTGCTGTTGAAGGGGCCTTTATGAAGTACTGAATGAAAGATCTAAGTGACACATTTATAATACATAGATAAGCTTTTCTAACATGGATTGGCATGATAGCTTAGGTAAAAAGTAAAAAGCTGCTGTATATATTATTATATGTATTATAGCGTCTAATTTTCTAAGTTTTAGATTTAAGTCAAATGCATATAAGTGTACAGTTCAATTTCTTGCTCCTAAAAGCTGAGAAATGAGCGTTGAGACAATCGGATTCCTTGTTACAGCGAGGCAATCCTCGGACCCACACACAGCAGCCACAGCATGAATAAGTTCTTGTTCGCTAGTCTGTAGAATAAAATCCCCGAAATTGCAGAAAGTAACTGGAATGATTTCACTCAGTGGTTGGCCTGTTTAGGACAGAACGATCAGAAATCACCCTCCAAACATCAAACCCCCTCTTGCATGTAGAATTTGTTTGTTTTGTTCACAGTATGAAAGACAGCATGTTTAACGTCTTGACAGTGACGTTGGGTTTGTCGAGATCTTGATTAAATCCAGACTTGTGTTTTCTCACATGCTCACGTTGTCACCTCTGTTCCCACGATGATAAAATTATAAAAGCACACAGATGTGAGTGTTGCTGGACAAGGTGACAAAATGAGAAAGCATTCTCCTCTCAGCACCTCGTAGAAAACTTAGGTCGCTGGGACACAGATTCACTGTCCTTCTCCTAAAACCTCCTGAACACTCAGCTGCTATCTCCCACAATGCATTACAAGGGTTTCACAGAGGGACGCACATGCTTCCTTTATCTGCAAGACAGGATTCCAGACATTCTGGTTGCTTCGCCTGATATTAGGCCAACCATGAACAAATTCCTGCAGCCTGGATACCGTCCTGCTGTCACTGAGCGAGAGAGGCTCCTCTGCTCAGGCTGCAGGCTTTTCCTCACCTGATGCCTGAAGTTTAGACTGTGTGTGTGTGTGTGTGTGCGTGTGGCTATTGTGCTGTAGTGATGGGAAGTTCGGATCTTATTACTGACTCAGGTCTTTTAATCTCGTTCAGTGAAAATGAACATATCTTTTTTTCAAGTAATTTATTCATTTTGTTCATTGGAAAAACGAATTAAACATCCGTTCCGTAGCTGTGTAGCTAACGTTAACTTTAGTGCTAACGTCAGATCGCTCTCCTCACCAGGAATAACAGCATTGGTCATGTTACTGCTGTAACCACGTGAATAATGAACAAAAGACTTGAAGACCTTGAAGATCCGTTTGTAAACGAATCTGAGCCCGTGGACCGGGGAAAAGGAACAAATCACCCTCTGAGATGACTTGTCATTCCCGAGTATCATTCACAAACGACAGATCACTATTGTGCTGTCAACTCAAGGAAAAATCCGTTGAGCAGTCTAATCTAGAATTATAGAACGATCACGAGGCTCAGGAGGCAGACATGTTGGAATGTCATAATAGGAAAAGCGCATATGTTAATAAGAATGAATAATAGCTGAACTGTTAAGCTGCTTCAGTTTCAGCATCCTGGATCATTGGAACACTGTTATTTGAATTGTTACTCAAGAACTTCAGCTGACTACATTCACAGTCCACATGTTCTTACTAGAGCTTTGAAATTCTTGAGCGAACCTCCCAGAGGGAAAATGATTCAGGCAGTTAATACGACAACAAAGAAGTTGAATCGAACTCTGGTTATGAGTATTTTTCAATTGTAGAACATAAATTCCATATTCAAGAGAAGCGCTCATTCAGTCTGTTAACAAGTTGCAAGTAAATTCAGTTTGAGTACAAAACTTCTGTGCTATTGTCAAACCCACAGACAGGACATAAACACACCATGGACAAAGACACAGAAAAGACATTTCCATGTCACACAAGTTTAATAGAATATTTTAACTAACTCTGTACAAATTGAAAAGAAATATTGCGCAAGTAACAAATTGTGAATAAGAACCAGTTAAGGCCATTGCTAGCACACGGTCCAATGTGGTAGATTTGAAGATGTCAACCGTGGCTCTGAGAGATCTGTCCAACAAGATCTACAATCATTCTTTTTAAAAAGAGAGAAAGGATGGGTTACTGTTACGCCGTCACTGCCATTGATGACCAACCATGACATAAAAGGGTCCAACCAAACTGCCAAAATCCAAGAGCAGTATATAAAATACATTGGCAACCTCTTTCATTTTTTTTCCACAGACATTCTACAGAATCATGAGACAATAACAGAAATATTTATATATTCTTAAACAACTTTAAATGTGGAATTAGATTATATTATGTTAATGACATTTGACAATTTCAAAGGACGGCCCGTTTTGTCTTTCAGTTTAGCTTCTTGGCAACAGAATTTACATTTATTTCAAGCATCCTGCACCTGTCCCTGTAACACTAAATGAAATTTGTTAAGAAGAAAAATACATACTAGTAGAGATCTCTTACAAACCTCCACAAGAGGTGGAGTGTCAGCCAGTGTGTCCACCTAAATCTGTCATTTATTAGATTATATGTGATGCTTGGCCAAACCTTGTCTGAAACTCACCACTTGTTCTCTGTGACAAATAGTATGTGCGTGGGGTTACATACATAACCACACACCTGACACATAATATTAATACACATCAACTCAAGTGCTCAGTTGAAATGCTTGTTAAACCCAGTGCATCTAGGAATATGTGAGGAGCATTGATGGAGAAACAGTTTCAAATGCATTTTGATCACGAAAAAAACCAACAAAAACAAAACACTGTTTTACATGTTTTGTTAACCAACTGTCCCCAAATAATGTTTGAGCCAACGAGAATTGCTGTGGCTGGGGGAGAGATCTCACAATGCACCAATTCCTACAGCTGCATGACACCAGAATAAATAGTCCAATGACATGACAATGAACATTTAAAAAACTGTAAATTAAATTCAAAATGATACATTGTATGTCTTAAAAAACACCTTAACAAAAGAAAAACACTTCAGCAACCCCAGTGAAGGATTAAGTCAAACTTGTTCAGCAGTTTCCTGGTTAACTATGACTTTTCCTGTTGGCATTAAAAAACCCTGAGTAACTGATTTTATTACCATGAAACTAAAGGTGGGATCCATTCCTTTCCTATGTTTTTTTTTAGTTTTTTTGTTTTTTGTTAATAGATGATTATGTTCTGACTTTTTTTTTTTGGCAGTAGCAACCTACTCCGGCCTTACCAAGGAAGAAGACAACTGTCCTTTCAATTTACGTCAGGTCACCCCTCGCTTTGAGTCTGAATGAAGTCAAATAAAATGGTGTGATGGGCGCAAGACAAAAGAAAAAGAAGTCATGCACATAGTACAAACGCAGTTTGGTTTGCGTTCTATTGCGTTCAGGTGAGAGTTCATAAGAGGGCGGAGCCTGTAAGAGTGGGAGGACTCGCTGATTGGCTAAGATCGGAATTGACTGACAGCAGGTCTTTACCTCCCCTGATCACCAAGGTTACTGTTGTTTGCATTCGGCAGGCTGGGGCTGTTCTTTCTGTGGAGAGCAGAGAGAGAAACAAAAGATTAGTAAATGAGGTGACCAGAACGTGATGAAGCCACTAGGCATTTAATGTCAAGAAGAGGAAGCTAAAAAGGAAGCAGACACTAGAGAATCAAAGTACCTAGGGTCCGTTTCACAAAGCAGGTTCAACAAACTCAGAGTCTAACACTGAACTCTGAATTGATCTACTCTGAGATAGGAAACTGAGTTTTCAGTTCCAGAACAGCAGATTTGAGTTAGTTTGATCAACTCGGAGTAGTTTCACCTGGAGTTAAGTGTGTGCACTGCAAGTATAAAAAGACAGCATCAATGGAGCCCAGATTCGAGTCACCATGGCAATGGGGAAGAAGAGAGCTGCGTTTTTCACCCCAATAGAATTGGACATTTTAATGCGCTCATACGGTGAGTTGAACATGTTTTTAGAAAAAAGTGCAACACCACTGCAGCTGTAAAAGAGAGGGCGATGGCGTGGGAGAACATTGCTGCTGATCTCATGGGGTATCTCATTTTGATCATGCTTCTATGTGCCTGGTGGGGCGCCCTCACACATCAACAGACCTTGTAACTGTAAGTAGGCAATACTCCAAAGATTTTGCCAAATGGTAGTTTAAGTATACTAAAATGTATCACTCATCTAGGATGAAGAGCACGAGGAAACTGTGTCTGCTGCCTTTACAGAGGGAGATCCAGAAAGGCCTATAGAGGTTTGATATGTTACTGATAGTTCTCTTCCCATTCACATCTCTCAACATTGTGTGACATTTAGCCTACATTGAAGTATTAACACATTTTTATTCTTTTTTAACAGGGCATAGCTGGGCAGCAGCAGGAGGGTCCCTCAACTTCCACTGCAAAGATTCAAAAAGTGAGATAGATGTTCAGTAGACATGAGGTTCATTCTGTGGAATTCATGTGCAACTGTATCATTTAATGTTCTCCTTATGTATCCAGTAAAAAAGATTTACAAAATTCACCTGCTGTATCTAGACAGACGATGCCGTGAAACGATACTGCTCAAAAAGATAATTGTCTGGAAATGCTATGCGCATAATGCCAACATCTATGCGCAGTCTGATCACCATCTCCCAACGACGATTTAATTCTCTGCACAGTCATGCTGCACCTTCCTCCACAGGATTGTTATCAAAAGGACATGCAATGTTAGTGAAAACAGTCGCCTAATGGACTTCTCACATAGGCCTACTGACTGATTTTTTTTATTTATTTATTTTTTTAATAATAGACGGCAGAATTATGCTATGCCAAAACACGCCTGCTGACTGAATGAATGAGGAAATCAAATACTGTGTGTGGCTGAAAGAGGGTGGAGTCAGGGAGAAACTCAAGGTTTATTAAAAAAAAAAAAAAAAAAAAAAAAAAAACCTGATCCCAACCAGGTTAGGTAGAGTCTGTTATTACGGTAACTGACCAAGAGCTTAAGTTACCTCTCAGGGAAACAGGCTAGAGTCACCCCGCTTTCTCCTGTTTGAGTTACCTCCCTTTGTGAAACAGAAAAGAGTTTGACCCTCATTTCAGGGTTAACAGACTCCGAGTTTCCAGTAAACCTGCTCTGTGAAATGGACCCCAGGTTTGGTACAGTAAAGGGAACAATGTTAGAAACCTGGGATGTGACCAAAGGAGGAAAAACAAATAGTTGAACAAGACAGGAAGAAGAGGGGCTGCACTTGCAAAGCTGTGAGTTTAGGGTGTTAAACCCCTTAGACTACTGGGAGGATGGAGGATACAGTGAAAGAGACCAACAGCAAGAACAACTAAAAGCTACCGAAAGACCGACCAAAGCTATCGAATGAAGACAGTGTGTTATGTATGTGGGCGTCTTCCTTATTTCTCCCTTACCTAGAAATGCATGGGATGAGAATGTTTGATTATTCCTGTAATGGAGGGGAATCCAGGGGAGAGAGAGACAATATGCATAGGTTTAATTCTCACTTAAAGAAATTACATTACGAGCACAATGAAACAATGGTGAAGTTGGTGAATTGCCACCCTAGATTCCAGAGCCAAAACCTGTCAGCAGGTGCTGCAGGAGAAAGACTCAATATAAGCTACACGGATAAAGCAGCACTGTTATTCTCTCCTAAAATTGTTAACAGGACATGAGGTGCACACATACTCATCAGATTGAAACGGCTTCCAATAGACCATAATATTTAAAATTAACTCCAGCTAAATTACAAATAAAGATCTGTCTCTCTCTGGCTGCCCTTAGTTAATATTTTGCAACATGTGAGAGCAGTAGACATTCTCACAGTGCTGTGACGTGTGTATTAAAACTAGGTAGTATAGATCACAGCTCTTTGACGTATTTATGTAAAAATCCAATTAGTTCAGTGTGATGGGGGAAGCCAGTAAACAGCTCAATGGAGGTTTTGACAATCCACTGAGTTTTGCCCTAGGATGCAGATTCATGTCTTGATAACAGTGTTTGTTTGGTGGCTTTTACATGGAGGAAATGCCCTGTTATTTTAATTATTAATATTTCATAATTTAAGCGCTGGATGCAGACTCACCTTAGGGTCAAAGTCTCCCTCATCATCATCGTCATCATCACCCTCCTCGTCCTGTTCCTGAGACAAAAAAAAAAAAAAAAAAAAAAGACAGCCCTAAGAGATTCAGATTACCTGACGAGTGTAAGGTTTAGCATTGATCTGTATGTCCATACAAATTTCAGATCAAGCAGGATTTCTGAGTGACACTGGGAGATATTAAGAGAAGTACTACCAACCTCCTCATCTCCCTCTTCCAATTCCTCCTCCTCAAACTACAGTAAAAATAGAAAAAAAAGATTTGGAGTGAAAACAAACCTAAAACAATGACAAATTTGACACAAGTAACATCATACAAGGCAGTTTGTAAATATTTGATCATCAGTATATGCTGCAGCAGAAAAAAAAAAAAAAAAAGACGTACACTTTCATCATCTTCCAGGGCCTCTCCGGTGAAATATAGCACAGCTCTGGGAACTACTCTCTCACGGAAGAAATGACCAATCTCAAAGTCTGTGGCTAGAGTGAACTCAGAGTCTTCGTCCTAAAAAAACCCCAAAACAAACAGGATTTTTTTTATGAGTAAAAGAAGAAGCTATCCAATGTTGTTTATTTTATGAGGAATAAGTTAAATATTACTCACCATTTCTCCATCTGGTAAAGCTGAAAGTTAAAGGAAAGTGAATTTAAACAATGAGCACTGTAACACTGGTGTAGAAGGAATTTGTAATGTGGAATAAGAGAACTTTTCTTGGCACATTCATTTAAAAATGTACATACATTTTTTTAGTTGATAGATACATTAACTCTATTAATGCATTGCATTAACTCTAACTTTACCAAAACTTGAAGCCCATTTGTTTTTATTTTACCACAGAGATAGTGACAGGCCTCCACAAAACAATTAACTAAAGGTGACATCATCCTCTCCGACCTGTTCTGTCCACACTTATATTTAAGTGCTCTGTTATACTTGCATGGGTCTGTGGTCACATTCACATCATAGTTTTATGAAGGTTCTCTATTGCTCTATCATGAGCATACACTCAAAAACAGGCTCAATATGACTAATGTTTTGCAGAGGAACTGCAAAATCTTACCCTGAAAGATTTGCTTTGGTGGCATGAGATCCATTTATGTCTTCATTACTATTACTTCATTACTATCTATGTTCACACATTTTTCACAAAGAAATAATACTAGTATGTTGTTTTACTGCATGTAATTATTCAATAAAACACTTTTTACATTTTTAAATAACTACTCCTGTGCTATACCAACTTTTGAACACATCCTGAGTCTGAGGATGGTGCTGTATTTATGGCACAGTGTAGCATTTGTAACAATCGTTAGTGTTGCAATAGTGAATAAATGAAACCTAATGTATCTCTGCCCATAAAAAAAAAAATAAAGCTCTTATGTGTGTTGCTAGTTTGACATCAATGCACTAGTTTGCATGCTCAGCACATGGTGATTTACTCACTTGTGAACATCTCTGCCCTAAAGCTATACACTATTTATATCGCTCCAGTCATATATGACAGCTGTGATTGAACTGACAAGACATATTTGCTCAAACGATGAGTGTTTAGGTCAACTCCTCCAAGTCAGAACGAGTCTGAGCATGTCTCTCAGGTAAGTTGACTGTACAGGAAAGACAATACAGTCAAACTGAAGCTGTAGTCTGCCTAACGTACGGATCCTTTCTGGGAAAATGACTAATTTCAAGATACCTGGCTTATTGAATAAGTCAATGTATTAATGGTCTATTGTTGATTAAAATGAAAAGGGCAATTAAACTGAAACAAAAGACTGACTTTCCTCTCCATTGATAACAGCAGCTCTAAAATTGTTTTAATTAACCTTTTTTCAACCTAATTTAGGAACTTTATCCACTGTTTTATAGTCTGTGATTTGATATCATTCTAAATTAATTCAAAGATGAGCTATTATTAAATTTATAAGGAGATTTGTAATTAGAACAAAAGCTTTGGGTAGTGGTTAGAAAAACTGCTTTCATCAGTGGTCTCACAACACTGCCTCATACTGTAAGTCCTTCACATACGCAAGTCAGTCACTGGCTGTGTAGCCAAAAAAAAAATTAATACCCTAAGATGGAAACTAAGCATAAAGCCAAAGTGCATTTAAAGTTCTAAAGTTGAACAGCACAGTTTTAGGTAAAAATTTCCCCCTTGGTGAGAATCAGGTCTGCTGCTTTTTCCTCCTATATACACATCTGACACAGTAAGAGTCTGGTGCCACCTGCTGCTGAATCCAGTACAACACAGCAATAATAAGACCGCATGCCAATATCTCTGTCTGCATGTTAACAAAGACGTGTTAACTGTCAAGCAGATGACTGTGTATGGTTCCCCAGTCTTGGTTTTCAATGAGTCAGGGCTTTCTGAAGGACAGCAAATGTTTAAATCTAATCAGTTACTTGTGTTTGACACTGTTTGTATTGGTTTGTATTTGAAAGACAGACAAGCTGTTGAAAAACAGAGATTGACTCAAAAATGAAATGTAGACATTCAGAGAAAATTGACTCAATTTCTTGTTTATCTGTGTTCTCACCTTTGATAGGATTAAAGAAGTTGAAGAAAGAGTCGTTGGGGACTTGTTTGATAACAGTACGAACAGTGCCACGGCCTTTATGCTTCTGCTTCTTCTTAATTGTTTTCACTGTCACGTCCTTCCCCTTGTGCCAATCTATCTGACAGCTGGAGAGAAGATGTTTAGAAATAAGAGGCTACACAAGGTAAGGATGCAAAAAAGGTAAAAGCTAGAAGAGGTGCCAAGAGGAGGCTGATACGTGGGGTGTAAATATAGAAAGAGGGAACAAAAATGTTTTACACACCACACAATGCCTATTTTTTACTTTAATCAACATTATGCATGTCCACAGTTAAACGCATACGTGTGAACTCTGGCTCTCACCCTTCGCAGTCAATGATCTCTGGCCCCTCAAATGAGAAAGGGTCTGAAGCATCAGGCTCTGCCTTCATCTTGTAGACTTTAGTGAGTACAGCATTATTGAAGTAGCCATTGGGCTCAAAGTGGAACTCTAATGTGAAAGTCTGAGGGGGGAAAAAAAAAACAAAACAAAGATGTTTTCACACAGAATTTTAAAATTATCTTATTTGAAACTATATAAATTCAGGACAACACCAAATAGATACTGACCATTGGCTGTCCTGGCTCAGAAAACTTGACTTGAATATCTCTCAGGTGTTTTAGGATGGGCTCATCATGCTCCTGGTCACAAACAAAAATGTTTTAAATTTAGGATACTGTTTAGAAATGTGACATTTCTATGAGGCGGCAGAGGAATGAATGAAACGCACCTGTAGCATGTCACTGAGCATGTCCACACTCTTGAATATGGTGAGCCAGAACTCGGGAATGCCTTTTGGGTCTTCCTCTGGTGTGGCTGCTTCTTTCTTTGCATCTTCAATTGCAGCTTTCTCCTTAACTTCCTCCTGTAAGCAGTGATCAGACCACACATTCAAGTTCATTCAGTCATTCTGTCTGTTCAGTTTTTACGATCTCTTACTGAGATAGAGACACACAGTTGCATTTTAAGAAATTTAAGATATACAAAACCAAGGCTGGTCACTCACAAAAAGCCATCACAGCTTGATATTCCTAATTAATCTAATATAAACCACAAGAAGACAAAGATGTTCTTTTGCTCACTCAGAAACATTCATGTGTGGTTCAGTCTTAAAAATCTCCTTCTGTACGCTCTGGCCAACCAGATGAAGCGGGATTTGAAAAAACAATCAAGTTGAAATCATACTTACAGCTAGCTCCTCTTCTTCCTCTCTGTCGCTGTGCCACTCACACTCTTCATCTGTGGGTTCCACTGTTCCTGTGACAATATCTCGTCTCTGTGGCCGACACATACGACAAAGTTAATAATTTTATAAAGTGACTTGAGAATATTAGCGTGAATTATCTGTGAATGTCCATTTGACGAGGGTGAATTATTTTCAGCTAGCATGCTGAAATCAATACCATTTGAGAGCGAGACGGACTCACAGGCACACACACAGACACATGCACTAAAAACAGGTGCAGCAGAGTTACAGCTGCCAGTCTTCAGAGCGACTAAGAATGGCTCAGTTTTTGTCACTGGCTCTGGAAATAGCCTTAACTGACAAAAGGACAGTTGACTACTCGTTGTGTCAGTTTTTGATTTAGCACCAAGGATTCATCCACACTGACTTCAGTTCAAACCAGAGAGATGAACTTTACCATCCATTGGTGCAGGGAATGACAAACGGCGCCTAAATATTTTCTCTCATTACTTTTATTAACAGTCTACTTTTCTAGTTAGAATGTTACAGTAAATTACATTAAACCAATATTTAACATCAACTATACCTTGTCAAACAGTGGCTGGTAGAGGGCAGAGTACTTCCTCTCTAGTTCATGGACTTCCTCGTAGAACTTAGCTTCTATATTAGCACACTGCACCTGTAGCCTTTTCAAGGCATGCACTCGCCGCTTCACTGCTTTGGGAAGCATGCTGCCAAAAAAAACATGAGAGCTGAATAGAACATAAACACTTTTTAATAAAAATGTGATTATGATTTATTTTGTGAGCATCAAAGAATCTCAGTGTGATATTACAAGATTGAAAAATGACTTGAGGCGTCAACAGTGACCCCAAATTACCTCCACTAGACCTGTGAAAGTCAATCTCAATTGCAAATTTTGGTTTTTACGTTTTAAAGGCTTTGTCCCATTTGAAGTATATCTAAAGCTAAACCATCCATGCTTACCTTTCCAAGAAATGGAAGCTGACAGGTCTGTCCATTTGCCCACCTGGATTTGGCATTCCTTGTTCCCCTTTACCTGCCAAACCAATAAAAACATTGACACAGTCATACTTTTTACATTACGACTGGATAATGACTGAAACTGACACTGTAGGTGGTGCCGTTCTTTTCCTCAGCATTTTTAGAGTTCAAAACTGAGCAGCAGTGGGATAAATACATCTCAAGCTATACTAAATGCTGTGACGAAAGCTAATCCATACAAAAACCTTCACACACTTGATTTTGGAGACTATGTTTAGACTGACTCAGAGTTGCTTTATTACAAATCAAGTTAGACAATCTATTTCTCTCCTTATTAAATTGATGTAAACATCAATATATAAGCTCTAACGTTAGGAACTAATTCAAATCAGATGAACTCGCATTAAATGTCTACAAAGACTAGATGAAACTCTCTTTACCTTTACTGGCGTCCATTGTTACGTGCCAACTCCTTCCTCTGTCAGAACAGAACAGCAACAACAACGTGAATGATGAACACATCGTACTAATGTGTGATGCGTTACAAAATCTTTATTGAATTATCACTACTAAATCTATATATATATATATATATCTACATACACACACACAAAATCACACATCATTAGAGGTGCAAGCTGCGACAAGTCTCGGCCATAGAAAACTGATCAGTCAGACAATTGACATTTCTCCAAGGGATCAACAGCAACACTGGTGTTGAGCAAGCGCAGGCCGATGACGCACTGACATGCTAATGGCAGCTGGGCTAGTCTTTGACAGTCATAGTTAGCACATCTTTGTTAAGACTGCTTGATGTGGCCACCGCTGCCTCTGACAGCTACAGAGCCCCACTGAGAAAACAACATCGCAGTAATTCACATGCCAACATCAGCTTACCAACGCGCACATATTGTTAACCACGCAGTATGGGCGGTGCCAAGGATCTGACAGCAAGCTAACGGGGACAGCTAGCTAGCTACTGAATAACTACGAGACAACGTGCTACGGTTAGTGCTTTGGCTTCCAGCAAATGTGAAGGTTAACACATAACAACAACCCCATCTTTGTTCTCAACGCCCCACAGCGTTGGGAACAAATCATCCCACTGAATGACTAAAGCAACAACGCTACGTCTTTCGATGATGTAGATAAAACTGGTCGTTGGACGTTTCGGCTGCTAGCTCCTAGCTAACCGCGCTCACAAGCTAGCTACCGTTAGCTCGCGGGCTGATTAAAGCCCCGGAGTCAGAAGGGGGGAAGTGTCGGAAAGACAGCTCAGCTCCGGCCGGGAAAACTAGCGAGGGGAGGCGTACCGCTGGTGGTTAATGAGCGAACATGCCAGCCAACGTTCAGGTCGGTGAGACACCGCAGCTCATTGACTGTTTCTGCGGACTTACCTCCGGCTGAGCGGAATCCTGGCTAGTCGCTTCGCTCACGCGTCTTCGCTTCGACCCCCACGCGCGAGCATCACACGCGCTTCAGAATCTCGGAATCTGATTGGATCGGACAATGATGCGTTCAAGTGCTGCAGTGAAAAATAACAACAACAAAACACATCATTATTGGACTTTTTTTGTTGTTGTTGTTGTTTTGCCCAGTCGCCCCTGCTCTCACTGCTCTAAAGAGGAAAACAATGGAAGAGTTTGCAAAAAGCATAATCTGTCACATGTCTGATTGAATAAATAAATAAATTCCTCCCTTAGAGGCTTTAAACTGTAAAAAATACTCAGCCATGATAAAAATGAGCTTTTCCAACATAAAAAGCGAAGTAAAAAGGGAGAACTGGGGGCTTGAGGAACATCTGAGAAATCTCTGAGAAATCATGCATCAGGCCTTGTTCCCCAGTCATCAGTCGATCTGTGAAACAGCCTTGGAAGAGACCACCACAAACAGCCTCATTTTGTAGAGTAACTGTTAATCATGTTTAAATAGTTTGTTCTCGTTTAACTGGCTTGGGGCTGACACAGTGTTAGTGGTTGAGCTAATGCAAACTCTAGCTCTCTGTAATGAAAAGGTTTCAGGCCCATTCATTTCACCAAATCCCTGCCCCTGTAAATTCATTGGATTGGTTCCTCAGTTTCCATCGTAGAACAAAAATATACATATTGACTGGAAGTCTTTGATGGGTGGTATACAGTATGAAAAACACCAATGTGTGTGCATTCTCAACAACAACACACACACACTTATCCATCACATTTTTTTTGTGATGTCTTTTGGTGTCTATTGCAACAAGAAAAATACCTGTCGAAGTGGACAGAGTGCCATGAAACAGGTTTTTCTATATGGATGTGCTTGGAGAGAGCTCCAGATTATTGTCAGACCACAAGAGGGCTTCATACACCTGTGGTTCATAAGACAGCAAGAGATGACAATCAGTATCAGTAGACGTACACTGACAGAGGCTTCTACATAGACACATATATAAATATATGTGTGCTGCCCTCCCTTTTGGTAGTGCAACAACCCTTTAACAAACTTGAACAGGTACCTGTACAACGCTGTCATTACATATTCTTTCTCTTTTTCCTAAAATATTCGGTCCCTCTGAGCACTGCCAGCCTGCATCTCAATTCCTCTTGCAAATTATTAATTCCCTCCCTCTCTTCCTCTGTAGCTCTGCTTTCTTAATCGTCTTCTTACCTTAACTAAGTTCTCTATCTCTTTGCTGTCTAGACTTAACGAACTGTACTCTTTCAACCCTCTTTCTGTCTTGCACCCCAAATCTTTCTACACCATATGGGGAAATTATATCTCCCATCTTCTCTATTCTATCACTTGCATTTCCTCCTAGTCTTCTTAAAATTGCTGACCAATCCCTGTTGACTGTCTCCCATTCTTTGCTGCTATTTTCCCCAGGCCATTTAACTCTAGCTTTCTGCTCCATATTTCTCTCTCTGACTGGCCTGTTCACTTCACAAAATGTGTGCAAATAGTCTGTTTATGTGTGTATATGTATATCTGTGTGTGTGTGCTATAGTGAGCGTATGTGTCTTTTTCATATTTTGGAGCATTGATTTTACTCTGCAAAGACATATCTGTTAAGCCTTTCGCCAATGTTTCACAAATTCTACAATCTTTTTTTTAAATCGAATTTTCTTCATAAATGAATAACATATTTACACCACTTTAATTTTGGCTACCTTAGCGCTTTGGATGTTAACATGACTGAGAAATTATTCGATTTGAATTTGTAATTTGTTTCTTTACAAATTTTGAGCAATACATAAAATAAAGTTTTAAGTATAACTTTATAGTTTTGGAATGTTAAAGCTAAATGTATTGTCTCTTTTAATGACACAAATGCTGCATTTTCATTGTACACAAGAAAATAGCTGAAATAACCTTTCTGTATTCTAAAATGAACATTTATTGAACAAAAAGCCATATTTCTGAATAGGCATGAGCGAGTGCTGGTAGTTTTTGTTTGCATGAATAAGGCAGTAGGATAGAGCTATCAATTACCTGCTTTGTCAGAAACCATCAGTGTTTTATTGGATGCAACAAATGATGTAAAGGGAGATTTTAAATATGTGTGACAGATTTCAAAGTGGGAAGTGGTAATAGCTTTGAGTCATTTCTGTCACCATCCACAAATTGACCATTTTATATTTTTTTCTCTTGTCGTTAAAAAAAAAACAAAACTAAATTTAGAAATGCCACATCCTTTTAGTATTTGATTTATTTAAAAAAAAAAAACGAAGAAAATATTGAAAATATTCTGTCACAAGACCAAATCAATAGTAAATATATGTTCATAGCCAGTATCCCACTGATGCACCATCTGATTTTTTTCTCCTATAAATGTTCTTTTTTCCAGAAATAGCCCATTCAGGAACAGACACTCTAAAATTCTGTTTGCTATTAACCATAATGGAGTCTACACACTTGAGAGGAAGTGACAGCACTGGGACCCCTCAGGGAACGATTGCGGTGACCAGGCTTTGTGCCTGTCACAGTGTGACATTTACCAGCAAAGTCTGTACTCAAAGAGAAAATCAAATGTGATTGTCTAGCATTTAGGATGAGCACGTGGACTAGAAATGTAGAAAATATACAGTAATGAGAAGTTTTGGAAATGAAGAGCAGTGATTTCATCATTTGAGACAGTGTATAAAGGAGCTCTTTGTGTACTCTCACAATAGCAAATTAATGAACTTTGAATTCAAGTGTATCACAAAAAAAAAAAAAAAACAACAAAAAAACCCAAAAAACAGCAACCGCTTTGAATTCAGGTATTTGAAAGCCTTTTGTAGTTTTGTGGCCCTTTGCAAAGTCTTTGTTACGATAATAGTTGAACCTTTAGCTCTCACACAATGCTGAACTTCACAACATTAAATCAGCTGAACTCCAATATTACACCCCCGTTCAGTCATTTGTATCCCCCTCCCCAACCCTGAGTGGGTAGCACACACCTGGCTGTACGAATGTTATGGATCCCGGTGTGTCTTCACTTATCTCGTCAAATGGTGTGCCCAGCTGTGTATTTTATTGCATAACAGTGCAAGTGTTTGCTCCGCACACATAGAGGAAGCAACAATAATTCTTATCGCACTCTTCTGCATTCTGTCAGATTGGCTGATAGCAACCAGACCTTCAAGCGCTGTCTGAGAGTTACTAAAGCAGCACCACAGATTGGGTGTTAAGACGTGCAATTCACTGACCCGTGCGGTCATTATATACCACTCTTTCTCCTGAAGAGCAGGTTGCAAGAGCTGGATGGAAAACAACAACAGCAATAAGAAAAACAAACATGAAACACTGCAGCAAACCTAAATTGGTCAAATGCTTTTTATCTGCCATTAACAGTCACATAGAGTGTATGTTTACTCTCACTTTTCATTACAGGACACATTAAACACTAAAACAAAATCTGTGCAAATTGTCTTGTTTAGCTTTTTCCTCAGCACCCACTACAAAGAGCATATCTGTACATCTGTAATTTTCCATTTGTTAAGTTAAGTTTCCAAGTTGAGAAGATACAGGTAGATGTACTGTGGGTTACTTGAAAGATCAAATAAAATATATATATATATATTTTTTTTTAACAGAATGGGCTTTTTAATAGATAATTTTGAAGGATGCTTCGCCAATTGACAGCAATTATTGTGTTTGTGAATTTCATTATTAGCTATACAACCATCTGGCAATATATGGAGCTGTTGCTTTGCCTTCTGCCAGATGCATGCTTGACCGGGACATCGTGGCAGTGAAAAAAATAAGGCGGCTTAAAAACAGCAAATGACTGACCAAACCTTTGTATATAATTGTCTTCACATTTTCATGCATTGATTTGTCAATCTTCCAGCATTGATTGGTTGGAGGTGGAAATGTGGCATCAGGAGAATCCGGAGTGTTCAAAGATTTCCACGATTAACATGTTTTGCCTTGGGAAGATAACATTTTCTGTGTTTATTGGTCACGATTTGTAATCAGAGTGGTCTATGGTGGAACATATATCCAAATGTCCCTGTTACAATTTATCGGACATTGTCTTTGTTGTTCTTGTTTCTCAGTTGTGGACAGGCACACAAAAAAAAAACAGAAAAGAATTGACTTCATCTTAAAAGTGGATTTCATGATAGCGCTTGTCTCCTCCCATTGATTGAACATGTAGCAACATTGTCTCCGTTGCACCCTTGTCATCCCACTTTGGTATTGGTTTTGTGAATGAAGTGTCCAAACTCCCAGATGGCAGTATTGATATAGCTGGGAGGATAGGGACGTGTTTACAAGCTCTCCTGCCCGTGCATCCTCAGTGGTCCATTAAGCCCCTCTCTTCCTAACGCAGGGGTAATGGCCTATCTGTACACCATAATCAGACGGACACACACGGACACACTGACTGTAAAAAGCCATCAAAATAAGACCCGCAAACAAGCACACATACGTTTAGCAGCCACATTGACACAGCTGCAGTCATTATTCACAGGAGGAGGTCCGAGATGTGTGTGTGGGCGGGGGGTCTGTGTGTGTGGTAAAGGGGGCTGAAAAATGGCAAGCTGAACCACTGAATCTCATCTGAGGTGGCTGAGACAGACAGCCCTGCATCCGTAACAAATTCAGCCAAGCCATCAATCCAACCTGTGGCAGGCTGAGTTCTCTGCTCACACTTTACATGATGTCAGTGCAATTTACTTTAATCTGCACCAGTAAGCAATTTCAATCATGACATCCTATTTGTTTTTTGTTTTTGTTTTGTTTTTTTCACTTGGTTGTCCTCTCTGGTTGTCTTCATTTTGCCTCTGCAATGACAGCTACACTTTTTAGCTGTGAACAAAAATAGCCCTGAACACTTCCTATCATGTGCATAGACAAACAAACACACACACACAAAACACGAAACGCATGATGACAAAACAGAACTGACTAGAGACAGTTCCCTATAATTTTGCTATCAAAAAAATGACATCAAAACAAGGTTTATTCAAAGTCACTTCAGGATTTTCTGCCAAGGGCAAATTTAAGTTGAGTTTTTTATTATGAAGAGAGTTAATCAATATGGTATAGTTTGAGTTTGAGCATTATGATGCGTGACTGAGCACAGGAAGACACAATCAAATTTTAATTCTGTCCCACAAAACAAAATATTTCCTGTATAAGTTTAAAGTAAGGCAACTTTCAGTTTTCCAGTTTTTGTTTTTAGATCTTTCAATCATATCTAATCTTCAGTCTAAATAACACCCTTTACCAAAACAAAATACATAAAAAGCTAATAAGTGAATTTGAACCTTTTAAAACGAAAAAAACATAAGACAACTTTGAGTATTCATGCCTTAAGTACCTGCTTACAGGACTTGCTATTAAATGCTGGCACAAAAACATCTATGACATATAAAGCACTTCGACCAGCTGGCATTTCCTATCTTGTGCAGCCCATTTGACGTACAGGTACAGAGGTGAAGTATTTAGCCTCTATTTTGGTGGAAATATTTCCTTTGGTATTCCTTCTTAGTTTTATATCCACCAGTTTGTGTCCATTCCCAAGAATGTTGCAAAAACAATGCGATGTTGCAACATTTCTTTATGCGTTAATTTTAAATGTATGCCAATTTCACAATACTTGAAATGTTTTAAATTCTTTTACAGCATAATTTCACTAACTTTTTAATAATTAAGATCCATCTCTTTCGCTGGATAATCGCATATGTGACAAAAAGTTTTTGCATGTGTCACGCAAGCAGAATAGAGTCACATATGACAACAGAACAAGCAGCAGCACGACAGCTGGGGTTTATCGGAGGCACTAGCTGCTCAATTTCTTTTCTTTTTCTTTCCTTTTTTTTTTTTGTCGTGAGCTGCAATAGCTTGGCCCTCCGGGCTGCTGGTTGACAGGGACCCATTAAGGAAAGGTAAATCTAATTAGGAGTCTTTCCAGCCACAGCGCCGAGTGTCACTGCTGGAGGGGGAATGAGCAATGTTACAGCGTCATTATGTTGCTTCTGTAACTCCAACATGAGGGAAATGATTGGATAAGACTTTAACATGGTGCTTAGACTACTTATCTAGGAGCAGGTTTATGTGAGAGGACATCAGAGACGAGAAGTGTTGCGTCGTATTGGCGGTCCCTCTGGTAACTTTTCTGTAAGTCTGCGTGTTGAGCAAATGGATATGTGTGTTCGTGTGCATGTGTATCAGAGTGGATCCTGACACTCAGTGGCTGACAGAAATCATTGTTGAATGACATATGGCGCCTCATGTAAATTCTTATCCTACTGGGCATATCCGACATGACGCATGCAGTAGATATGTGGGTGCATCCGGACCGCAATCGGCCATCAGCCATCAGCTATTCATAATGTGTGGTAGACAAACATCAGGCTATTGATTCGAAAGTTTAGGCCACTGATTTGTTTCCAATATATTGTATCGATCATTTATTTCTTTACCTGTGTAAACCACTAAGTTTGGAAATCTTTGCTCAACTTCCCCTGTTCTGTCAAAATCGGATGACATTGAATTACTTTTGCACTCCGAGTTAATGTTTGATACCTCAGCTGTGAGGATGCTCTTTTTCGCTGAAATTAGGCAAAAAGACAAATACAACAACAAAACAAACATACAAAAAAACAACTATAATGAGAGGGCATGAAAGGGAAAGCAGGTTCTAGTGATGATGTTATCATATCACATCCAGAGCTGTACTTACCAGTCGCCACCATGGCACCAGTGTGATGACGACAGTTTGCGTTGACCATGGAGACCACTCACCAACCCCAGCAAGTCTTTACGCCACCACAGTCAAATTACACATGCAGAAAAAAGCATCTGAGGAGCACTCTGTGTGATTAGTCATTCCACTTGGCAGCTGTATTTTGACACATGCAAAAACAATCACAGTCATCACCAGTTGCAGATGCACAGATTTTTTGTTAAGAAGGAGACAGAAACAAGAAAAAATACTTCACGTTACCCACTTCTTACACAAGCTCCAATTTTACCACCTGTTTGTAGACTGCTCATTAGTGAAGGCACTGTATTTAAAGGTATCTACACCAAAAAGAGTTTTTGAACATTTTATAAATCTTTCCCACCAATCAACCGGACGATGTTGTGATGTGGTGATGCGTAGGGTAGAATAAAATGTCTTTTAAAAAATTGCTTTACGTATATTTATATTATGATTTGTGATTTGTGGCATTCTTAGTGTCATTGTGTTTGTGCGCTCTAGTCATAAATGTGTAATTTCAAGCTGAAAATAAACCAGAAGTTGTGCTTCTGACTCGCAAAGAAATATTAAATTTGATCATCAGTATTACTATCAATGTGTATGTGCAATTTGTAAAACCTGAGGTACAAAAATGACAGCAAAACTATTTGATCTTAATTACAAAGGACGATCAATCAAACTTAATCAGACATTATATCGATGACTCAAGCATCACATTTGTCAAGCTTGTGTTTTTTCTTTTACATGAGCTTCCCTGAATGTAATTTTTTGGTGATCAATTATCACCAAAACAAACATTTTTAAAGACGTGGCAGCCAAAAGCATTAAATTTCAATCGCTGGTCAGACTAGTCACAATGCAATCCATATGATGGATAATGGATATAGACGCATGTGCACACATGAAGATACTGCTTACCAAAGCGGTACAAGCTAATATGTTCATTTTGAGGCTGTTTACCCAACATTCTTGAGATTAATAGGACATTTATTTTGTGTTTCCTCTTCTCTTCATCAACTGGATGAGTCTAATGACCCCCATAAAGGTGAGCAGCAGCGAGAGAGAGAAAAGAAATGTGGGGGTAGATGAATAATAGCCCAGCTGGCCATGTTAGCTGCAATTAGCCCATCTAAAGTCCTACAATTATACAGGGAAAAGCTGACTCTCACAATGCCACAATGCTGCTGCTGAATCAATACATAATTGTAATAATTATCATCCTGGTGTCATTTGTGGACATGTGTGACACGTCCAGAAAAGAAGATTGAATTGGATAAACATTGGATGCATTGCAGAGAGATTTTGCCTCCTAAAGCACAGCAGTTCTAACAAAAGACGGCTGTGATACCTGGTATGGGCAATGACGGGGTGTGGTGGGCGGTCCGCTCACTGGTGAAGATGAGTCAGCCAAATGTAGAAAGTACTGCACACCGTCACTGTAGTCAAGTCAGGTAGGAGCGGGGTCTCTATCAACACCTGCTGAACTTTAAAATGGCAAAACTTTTGAAAGTAAATTACTGCCACCACTTTCAAATCTCTCTTGAGCAGACATTAGGTACTATGACCCTTAAATGGCACATACCCTAACCGGGAAACAAGATCTACTTTCATTCCTCGGTACAATGGGGGTTTCTTGACATCACATCAAATTAGATGTCAAGTAATCAGTGAATATCAGTGTAGTTGTTAATTTTTTGATGGATTACTAATACTTTGCTGATTATGTCACTGAAAAGTTTATATCTTTGGGTTTGAGACTGTTGATTGAAAAAAAAGACACTTAAGGACGTGACATTAGTTGCTTTGTTTTTTGTTTGTTTTTTTGACAATGTTACAAAAAATTAATGATTGAGTTGATTGAAAAAAAAATAGGCAGATTAATTAAGGATGAAAATAATAATAACAGGAGCTGTGGACATCTGATAACATATATATATATATGATATCAATCGTCTCACTTAGGCTTGAAAAGGAAATGAACAAAACATTAACTACATACAATTTGGTTGGAAAAATAGGGCTAATTTTTTCATGCTGCTCTATCAGCTTTATTTCTGTGTAGTGTTATGTACAGGGCTTCAGTAAAGGGAAGGGAGGATAAAGGAAAGCTATTTCTCTGGGAGATTTTAAATGAGCAGTAATAGGCCATGGTCTTTATAAACTGGACTGACACAGGAAAGACATTTGGAGGGAGGGGTAGTTTATCTTGATCCTGTTTTGTAGCTCCACAGATGATAGTGTGCTGTTTTGTAATCATTAAATCTTTGGAAGTTTGGAATACAACTATTGAATATAAATTCCATATTTTTTCTTGACTCACTTAGGGAGGATATGAAATTATAAGAACATGGTTTTAACATATCTCTCTTGGGAATTTCTGTACATTGGTAATTATTATTGCAGGATGAAAGCAAAATTTTCCATCTCTTATCGTCTACATCCACCCCAGGAATGACTTATAGGATCACAACTCGGTTTAACAAAATAAACAGCTTTTGACATGGATGGATCAAACCATGAAATTGATAATTGTTCCTATTTCTAGTAAATGTCAGACTTCTGCCTGTTGGTCAGCTTTTTATGGCAGACCATGTTAAAAAAAAGGTCAAAAGGAAAGAAAAAAGACAACAAAAGTTCATTTCTATGGATAATTTATTCAGTTTTCATGCAGAGCAAATTCTTAAAACGGAGTTTTTATCTTATTGTCTGATAGTTTTAGATTAATTTCTTCATACCCACTCTGTCATCCCCACATAAATGAAAAGACTGCTGCTCTCTGTCCCCTGGGCTACATTAGTGCTTTTTAACATTTGCAGCCTGAGTGTTCAGCTTGGAGGAAAAGTCACACTGAGGTCCGTCTGACTTCTCTTCACCCTTGTGAGGTCGCTGCTGTGGCAGCGTGTGGTCAGAGGTCTAAGGATAATCCTTTTACCCCTGCTTGCCTGTGGGCTCTGCACATTTGTGAGACCCATACATCACTTCACAATCTTGTGAGTATGGCCGATAACCTCCAAAGTCTTCAGCCAAAAGCGGCACACGATCATTTAATGTGGTTGTTGCTGAACTAAGAATTAGACACAGTGGCAAAAGCAGGAAAACAATGTGTTGTCCGTCTTATTTACTTTCCTTGTGTTACTTTCCTCATTATGTGTGTTTGTGTGCGAGGCCGAGAGAGAGCGTGTGTGTCGTGTGCTTTGCCACGGATCAAATTTAATTTTGTGAGGACCTGTGTAGATTGGATTGAACTGATAAAGTGACTTAATTTTCCACAGTTGAATTTTCTCAGGTCTAACCTTTACGTAAAGCCCTGCGGTCAAAGCTTTGATTATTGTCAAAATTTGACTACAGTGTACAGCTGGTTTTCCTAACCACCAAACAGCACCACACTAATGTCACAACGTATGATTAAATAAACATTAACTTTCAAAAACATTTCATATAAACTTTACAGTCAGTGGGAGTTTTATTCGTGGAAGGCCTTAGAGCACCAACTAGCTTTTTGAAGAATGCTTATTATACAGTGTTTTACACAGACATTAAAGTACCAAGATTATTTGCTAAATATACACTGTTTAACATTTTATTGTATTTTTGCAGTAAAATGTTGCCAGTAAGTTACTGTAATTACTGGTCTGCAGTACCTTTACTGTAATGATGCTTCACGGTATAACCAATTTACTGAAGATATGTTTTACAGTACAACAGCTTTACTGTAAGCGAGGTTTACAATTAGAAATTCTTATCGTGAGTAAGTTTTACAGTAAATGTGGTTTATGGTGTAATACTGTAATTCTTTTGTACAGCATAACTAGTCTATTCTGTAATTGTCTTTAACAACATAACACATTAAAATTGTGGTAATCACTGTAAGTTTAAACAGGTTTACCACATTCAATATAAGAAACATTTTCTATGAATAATACTATTTGATAAAATAAAAATTAGTCTGAGAATAATAAAGCAGGCGTCAACAGATTTTAAGCAATTAAATCCATTTTCAGTGGCATAAAAACAATGTCACAAACCAATGAACAGTATGGGGCACTATACAAAAAAATTTATGAAAAACACCACAGGAGATGGCAAAGTTTGTACAATCAATACACATTATACCCAACAAAAAATTTCTCAATTTATTATCAGTTACATTATTCAATAAGGGAGTTGTGTCAAAAAAAGAAAACCTACCTTAAGATAACTGTAAACCATAACAGACCTTCAAAAAGGTAAACTGACCGAGACGTTTTTTTTGGAGGGCCGATCAAGCTACCTTAGCTAACGCTGTATAAATGTTAGCATAAACCAAGAACAAACTTTCTACTGAGCTAACTCAGATAACACAGATAAGATAAGCAAAGCCCTTCCTTATCTGTGTCTCTAAATGTCCAGACTATATTTTATTTTTTTTTTCTTCCTTTAAATCTGATTAAATACGATGTCTTGTTTACCTGCTGCTTTGGCTTGTCTTGCACAGAGCTGAAGCTAAGCTAACGTTAGCATCCCGGAGGGCAGGACAAACACAAACAATAGATTAATGTTACATTAACTTAGCCATTGAAAGGCGGGAGTGTGTCGGGATTCTGAGACACTTTACCTGATAAAGAACAAATCTCAGCAGTCCAAAATTCAGTGGTTTTGAAAGCTGTCTACCAATTGGTAGTGAACTGGTCCACTGCGGCTTCGTGATATTCCGGCTTGGCGGTAAAACTACCAACGAAACTAGAACCTGTGGATTACTTCCTGTGTTTACTTCAGAATAAAAGCCAGGCAGTGTGATGGGGAAAAAAAATCAGTCAGATTGGTGGAAAACATTTACTTTGAAAGCCGTATACAGTTTAACGAACACCAGTAAATTTTCATCATTTTCTCAGCAGCTCACTGTGCTTTATGTTACAGGAGTAGATCAACACACATTCCTTACTTACCTTGAACTCCTTGAATAAAGTGTTGATTTTGCTTCAGTCTCGAAGTCTTCTTTAAAATCTCGCACAGAACCAAGTTTTTGTCAACCAGTTAGATATGATATATAGGTAAATTCTGATTTGTGCATTTAAAAGGTAATGCATTTTTGCAACCAACCACTGAAATAGTAAAAATACACAAACAGCCTAAGTCGAACCTACTGAGCCCCTAAATTCTCAAAAGCATATATATATATATATATATATATATATATTTTTTTTTTATCCTGTTGGCACAAGTTATTATCTTGTGCGTACAAGATTAATATCTTGAGGGTACAAAATATTAACTTGTGTGCACAAGTTAATACTTTGTTTGAAGAAGTTATTATCTCTTGCGAACAAGACACTTATCTTGTGGGAACAAGTTAACAGTAGGCTAAAAGCATGATAGGACTATGCTTTGAAAACCACGGATAAGATAATAATTTTGGGGGGCCCAAGTTATTGGTATTTATCTTGAGGGAACAAAATATTAACTTGTACACACAAGATAAAAAATACCATCTTTTGGGACTTTAGGGGCTCCATATGAACCATAAAAATAAAATCATATAATTTCAGTAGCACCACTACTGATGTGTTAACAGTACATTACTGCAATTTCAGAAAATACAGTAAGTTACTGTATTTAAGAGCACTATACCCATAATGCAAAGCAAATTGTGGTCAGTAACTGTAACAATGTTTTAAGGTAGGTTTATTATTCTGTTTGTGGCATTTTACTGTAAAAAAACAAAGGGTTAGGGTTAGACCTGTAACAAAGGCTAATAGTGTAAAAATATAAATCACAACAAATCATTTTGTAAATTTGATACTCATTCTGTTGTTTTTTTTTTTGTGTGTGTGTGTTTGACGTTTGATAAAAGTGACAAATGGAAAGAATATGATCTACTTGAAACGTAAATGTGTCTGTGTGGACCTCAGAAAGGGTCAAATACACAAATACACTGTAAAGAGACGGCTCCAAGTTGGGTAGTGACTGATGGGATTCTGCGCATTGATTGATTCGAGTGGGATCAGCGTGTCTGACGTCAGAAACGGCAAACAAATGACCCCATAAAAAGAGGGAACCTGTCCGAGCAAAAAAATAAAAGCTCTGGGCGCACAGCACAGCCTGGGAGGTGTCACTTCAGCCACACAGAGAGATTACGGAAGCCTGAAGATGCCCCTTTCAAGCAGCTCCACGTCCTCCACTAAGAGCATCCGCAGAGCAGCATCCGAGCTGGAGAGGTCCGATTCCATGACGGTAAGAAAGATCTACAGCACCAGGTTCTCACCTGACAAGTTTTTTTTTTAAAGACCGATTTAATAACGTTCTTCACGTCGTTTCATTTCAATTAATATGTCAAAATAATTTTCAGAGTGTCACTGACACATGTTGCACTGACAGTTTGGCGAACTGGTCACATTACGCAGTGCCCGATGCGCACAAAATTATTTTCCACATAGGAAAAAAAAAAAAAACAAAAACAAGACACAAAACAATTCACCTGTTTCCAGCTAACGGCATCTTAAATGTATGCTGTGGCAGCCACTCAGTCTTAGCTATGCCGTAGGTTCACCTTGACTGCATTGCTGTTCTAATTCGCTTTTGGAGATGTAAAGCGCTCCCATCAAATATCCAAAGAGATATCCAAAAGGTAAGAAAAGCCCAGCGGCTGTCCTCCTGTCTTGTTGTGTCTGTGTGTCCCATCAGTCACTTTACATTCAAACTGCAGCACACTTCTTCTTCTTCTCTCTGTCTATTTCTCTCTCTTCACAGTCTCCCAGATTTGTCGGTAGACGGCAGAGCTTGATTGAGGACGCGCGCAAAGAGCGAGAAGCGGCCGCTGCAGCGGCAGAAGCTGCAGAGGCCACCGAGCAGATAGTGTTTGAGGAAGACGACGGAAAAGCACTTCTCAACCTTTTCTTCACACTGAGACACTCCAAGACTCCTGCGCTATCCCGGACACTGAAGGTTTTCGAGGTGTGTCTAAATGAGTGCATACATTTTAACGAATGGTTTTTATTATTAACCCAACATGAGATGCTAACAAAGAGTAAATTTGGATTTGGCAGGTTGCTTAATTTCTCCCTATTTGGTGTTTTTTCCTCATTATTTCTTAATAATAAAGACTTGAAATGTTGGTCATGCATTCATATAGTCGTCTTTCATCCTTTCTGATGCGCCACCAAATCTGTAGTTTTTGGTTGTCACGGAATGGATTTTGATCATCATCAGCTGAAGTCAAAGAGATTTTTCCCAAGCTGAACACCTAAAATAGTTTTTTGTTTGTTTGTTTTGTTTTGCAAGTGAACTGACTTTTGAGTGCAAAGTACTGGTAAATGATTCCTCGACGTTAAAAAACAGAATTGCTTGTTGATGTTTTTAAGAGTGATTGAGTGGTATCAAAAAGATTTTAGAGGATGAACACATGTAATCATATTTGGCATCATCACAACGTATCACATTTACTGTGGGCAAGTTCACCTCATTTACTGGAAAGTCAAATCCTGAGCACTCACTCATGAGAGATTCTCACTAAAACTTATTCAAATTGAATTCATTATGGTTTTTTAAGATTAACAACAGAAAGCCTGGTGGTACTTCCTCATGAGGCATTTACCAGGGATTTGTTAGACACCTTAGAGAAATTATTAAGAATAATTTCAAATTCAAATTTTTGTGTTTTCTTTAGCAGTGCTTTCTGCTAAAAATATTTTTGCAGTCGTAAACTATTTGGTCTGCATTTTTTTCTTTCTCCGTTACTGTTGAGTGTGGACTGTTTGTATTTCAGACATTTGAAGCTAAGATTCATCATTTGGAGACTCGCCCATGCCGAAAGCTCAAGGACAGTCTGGAAGGCCTGGAGTACTTTGTCCGCTGTGAGGTGCACCTCTCAGACGTCAGCACTCTTATTGGCTCCATCAGGAGGAATGCAGAGGATGTTAAAACCACCAAAGAAGTCAAATGTAAATCATGTTCACTGGTTTTACGAAATAAATTTGAAATATTGTTAGGTGGAGTTAACCACAAAAACAACACAATGGAACTGAGACATTTCCTCCCTTTTCTCTGTTAGTTCATTGGTTCCCAAAGAAAATAGCAGATTTGGACAAATGTCATCATTTGGTCACAAAATTTGATCCAGACCTAGACGAAGATCATCCAGTAAGTACCAGCTTTGCCAGTTGTATGCACAATGAAAAACGATTGTTGCTACTCCGTTGCTTCAAATGTGGGGCCAATAAATCATGACACAATGTGATCGGTGCTTGATATATTTGATTTGAATAGGGCTACAGAGACCCTGCCTACAGACAGAGGAGAAGAATGATTGGCGACATTGCCTTCAGATACAGACAGTGAGATACAGTGTTTTGCCATATTATTGCACTTAAGACTACATTAACAAAAAACCCTGAAAACTTTAAACTCGATTATTCCTGATACGGTTGTATATTTGTCCTCAGTGGAGAGATAATTCCCAGGGTGGAGTACACGGAGGAGGAGATCAGCACATGGTAAGTGCTGCTGCATGCTGATAATATACGTTGTGCATGTGAGAGCTGACGACTTACACCACCAAGCACAAAATCGAAGATTTACTCTCAAACGAGATGTTTGGACTTCCTGCTGTTTAAGTGTCTCACCACTCTCTAAATCAGTTTCATTTCTGGCACTGCTGGATTTGGTTTGTCTTTCATGGATATTTTGGCACATTAGTTACAGATGGGGGTATCAAAGCAGCTTGGGGTCATCTGAGCACAATATATGCTGAATGGTTCATTTTGTTTGGATGGTATCAGCAGGAAGAAAAGCCTTCACTTAAGATTTATGATTCCATCAGAGCAGCTACACAGGCTCCTTTTCTGAAGCGTAGTTCATGACTTAATAGGTGAAAAGTGCAACACACACACACCCACACACATATTAATATATTCATTCTTCTCAAGGCATTGGTTTCTTTTTTGCTCGAGGAGGACGTGGTATATGTTTTCTTTAAAAATATAAATCTGATCTCTTGTGCCTAATCAGGCGGGAAGTCTACTCAACCCTGAGGGACTTGTATACCACCCATGCCTGCAGCGAATACCTTGAGTCCTTCCGCCTGCTGGAAAGGCATTGTGGGTACAGTCCAGACAACATCCCCCAGCTGGAGGATGTGTCACGTTTCCTCAAAGGTAGACGAGAAACAATGGCAGGCACGATATGTAAATACCCGCATTGGAACAAATGTATAGTGGCCACCTGCCCAAGGTTTGACGTTCCCTCTTTGTCTGTTTATCTGTCCTGTCCCTAACACACACACACACACACACACAGAGCGCACAGGGTTTCAGCTGCGTCCAGTGGCAGGTCTGCTCTCAGCAAGAGATTTCCTGGCCAGTTTGGCATTCCGGGTGTTCCAGTGTACCCAGTACATCCGGCACGCCTCCTCTCCCATGCACTCACCAGAACCGTGAGTACATCTGTGAATCCTCTTACTTTTCTTCTCACATATAATCCGCTTGCTGCCAGTGTTTGTGCTCTAATGCTGAGTAAACCTCCACAAGCTTTCCATCCATATTTTAAGAGATGTGTATTGCTCTCATACTCAATTTCTCTTTCATCTATACCCATAAAGAAAATGATTACTTAAATAAATGCATTAAATACTGGGAAAAGAAAAAACACTGAGCAGACAGAATGAAAGTGTAATGCAGTGAAGGAACCAGTTTAATCTGTATTTCTTTATTTATTTTTAATGGACAAATTAATGGTTATTTGTATGAGCTGGAACTGCCTTCATTATAGTTTCACCTGGGGCACTTGTTTTTCAGCCTTTAATCACTGTTTTGTAATATTACTACAGTAAACTACTGCGATCGCAGAGTTTTTATCGAAATGTATCCGTGTAGAAATTTCAGTGTGAATTAAATCTGATCATAGCTGTATTGCCTGACTCTCTTTCTCATCAGTGACTGTGTCCATGAACTTTTGGGTCACGTCCCCATGCTAGCCGACCGGACATTTGCCCATTTTTCGCAGGTGAATGTTAAAAGATCCAGCATACTTGCAGAATATTAGTTTGTAAGTTGTGCTGTTTCGTTTCGGTGATTATTTATTGATTATCTGTTGCAGAGCCTTGGTCTAGCGTCACTTGGGGCTTCAGATGAGGATATTGAGAAACTGTCCACAGTAAGACGTTTATCCTCACTTGTGTGAGCTATACGTAAGAGAAGAGTGTGTCCAAAATATTTTGAGGTTGAGAGATGGATTCAGCTAAGCAATGAGCCACAGCATTATGACCACCAGCCTAACATTGTATAGGTCCACTTTTAGTGCCAAACAAACCCCTGACCTGTCAGGGCATGGACTCCGCTAGACCTTTGAAGGTGAGCTGTGGTATTTGTCACCAAAACGTTAGCAGCAGATCCTTTAAATCCTGTAGGTTGTGTGATGGGTCCTTCAAGGATAGCACTTTGCCCGGCCCATTCCACAGATGCTGGATTGGATTGAGATCTGGGGAATTTGGTGGCCAAGTCAACAGCTTGAACTCATTGTTCTGTTCCTCAAACCATTCCTGAGCCATTGTTGCGTGGCAGCGCACCGTGGCAGAGCACATTATCCAGCTGAAAGAGGCCACTGCCATTAGAGAATGCCATTTCCATAAAATCCACATTAATGGCAGAACCCAAAGTTTCCCAGCATAATATTGCCCAATATGTCACACTGCCTCCACCAGTTAGCCTTCTTCCCATAGTCGCTCCAGGTGCCATGTTCTCCCAAAATAAATGAATCCCATACTGCAGTTCAGATGCACATGTGTCCTTCATTGGAGTGATTGGTCAAGGACAGAGCTCAGCAGGGGCAGCCTTCCTGGTTTACAGCTCTATACCGAACAAACTCCAATGTGCTGTGCTGTTCTGACACCTTTCTGTCAGAAAACAGCATCGTATTTCTCTCCTATTCAGGCTGCATTAGCTCATCTGTTGGATCAGTCCGCACACATTATTTAACCCTGGTAGCCCATGACCCTGTCACTGGTTTCCCTTCTGTGGAACATTGTGGTGGGTACTAACCAACGTAGACCAGGAACATCCAACAAGGGCTGCAGTTTTGGAAATGTTCTGGCCCGGTCGTCTTGCCATCAACATTTCGCCCTTCTCTGAGTATCTCACATGTTTATTGTCCTCTTCCAACACAGAAAATATTGACTAAGTGCGTCATACACCGCCACCCCACCACCACCCCACCCTCCCCTACACATTGGCAGGCACCATTGTAATCTATATTGCACTTCACCTGTTTGAGGTCATACCGTTATGGTTTATCTAAAGGTACATTTTAAACTTGCTCTTTACTGAGAATGAACTTAGAAAGACTTTCTTTGAAGAGAAAAAACATTTTTAGTTATGACACTATGGCACAGATCGTCTGTTGTAGTTTTCTTTCTCTCAGTACCTTATGTTTTGTTGTGTTTTTTACATTTATTTTAATCTCCTATCAGCTGTACTGGTTCACTGTGGAGTATGGCTTATGCAAACAGAACGGAGAGGTGAAGGCTTATGGTGCTGGACTTCTCTCCTCCTATGGAGAGCTTGTGGTGAGTTCAGGCATGTTCTGTCTCTCTTGTCTCTCTCTGCAAGTTTCTGGAGAATAAAATGCAACAACTGAAGCCAACTAATTCTCCATATTTTTCTTTTTTAACTTCAATCCAGCACTCTCTGTCTGATGAACCAGAGACCAGGATGTTTGAACCAGAGACTGCAGCCGTGCAGCCCTATCAAGACCAGACCTACCAGCCTGTATACTTTGTTTCTGAGAGTTTTTCAGATGCCAAGGAAAAATTCAGGTACTTTCTCTCTTTTTCGACCAACACATGTAAATACTCAAGAACATACAGAGGCAGTAAGAGAAAAGACGAAAACAAAAACCAAAAAAAAAAGAAAAAAGAAGGGTTGTGTAAGGACAAGGTCAAAGAACAGCCAGCCAACCCCTAAGGCCACAAACTTTTGCGGGTCAGCCATAGCAGCCAGAAGACAGCTGTTACTAATGTAGTGTTTCTTACCAAGGCAAAATGCTGAAGTTTTATTTGGCAAACACATCAAATGTTGCCCGGCAAAACAAGTAGCTTTGGTGAGTGTTTTGACAGTATTTGGTCTCTAGTAGACTATAGCACATGACATCCCTACCACACTGAGTGAGAAAATATCAGCCTGGGAATGTTTGTGCAACCCTTGCATAGTAAATATGAAACAGAGGGAATGTCATTATGGAGGAGTGTATTTCTTATGTGGTGCTGACACCACAGGATATCCCAGTTTCTATGGAAAGCAGACTAAACTACAACTGTGGTGTCTTTTTCTCGTCAGTTAAAGGAAGTTTCTTGCAGCCAAGTGAAATATTTGGGCTGACAATTCTTCGACAGGGCAGCTTCGATGAATACATTCATGAGGAGCCAAAAGACACCGTTGCAGTTGAGGTCACATTTCTTTTTTTTTTTTTTCTTTTCTTTTTTTATTTCAAATTTGTAACCTTTTCACACTTTCAATCAGGACATACGTGGCCGGTATCAAACGTCCGTTTTCAGTGAGGTTTGATCCCTACACCAGCAGCATTGAGGTCCTGGACAACCCACTGAAGGTCCAGGGAGGCCTGGAGGGAGTGAAGGACGAGCTCAAGATGCTGGCAGATGCCCTTGGTGTTTTGTCATGATTCTGTGAACGTCCTGCTGTTGTTTGCTTCCTCCACGCTGTGCTGTGCGACATCCAACGTGTGTAAACAAGACCAATGTGTTCATCTCTCTGTGCTGTACCTCCAGTGTGATGCTGTTTTTCTGATGAGATGTCGCTTGTTGTGGCTGGCTGTTTGGCTGCGACCACTGCGACCACTCAGTACACATGACACCGGCAACGTTTCCAAAGTTTTTTAAAGCCTCACTGAGTGTGGATCCTTTCATCGTGCGATGGGGTTTGAGGAACTGGGCCGTTCATGCTTGAAAGCTGATTTATGCTGTTTATTTCAAACTTTTCACCAAGGGCAAAGGGAAGTGTGATAATGAATGTTTAAATAAAATGGGTAAAATTATTTTAAAAATCCAAGAAAAATAATGGAGTAATAAAGTGTATATTTAAATTGTAATTATTTTGTTGAGAAGAAAAAACTACCACTGCTGTGTTTAATGTTTTATTTCTGTATGTGCGTGCAGTATTTGAGTATTGCTCTATATTTGCAGATTTACTTGGTTCTGTGTTGTTTCTGTCTTGCAGGGCAGCTGCTTAAAAAAAAAAGAAAAAAAAAAAAGAAATGTTGAAACATACTTTCCATATGATTACTGCTTCTGTGAAAAGAATCCGTCAAATAATAAATAGTTGCAAATGAACAACACCTTTAGTTGTCATGTTTACGACATCTGTGAACGTTTTTGGTTCTGCATTGACATGCTATTCTTGATACTCGTTTTTCCCTCCAGGACAGTCGGTCCACCACAAGAGGGGGCTGTTCAGCGGGCCTCCGGATGTCAAGCTCACAGCAGCTTCTTATTAGAGAATTATATCTTCTTAATTCTCTCCTCCTGCCTTTAACCACAACGTTATTTGATACTTAAAACAAGCTTATAAAATGGTGAATGGAGAAAAGCTTTATAAAGTAGTCTATAGTTTATATATTAACGTTGAAATAAATGTATTATAGGCCGTAACTGCTATCTACATTAATTGTTGGAATTATATTGAACTACTTTATATGAACATTTTATGACAGCTCATTGTCAGTGTTTATTATGTTTACTTCTATATAAACGCTTAAAATTTCTTTCTGGTGGTGATGGGGGGAGTGTGTGTGTGTGTGTGGGGTGTGGGGGGGGGGGGTCAGGTAACAGGCTGTGGGTCAAATCCTGGACCAGAAGCACACAAAGCATCTCTCCAATAAATGGTGGTTCACCACCCGGACCACTAGGTGTCAGTGTGAGTCTAGAGACACGTCCGGGTCCTTACCTTCTACATAAAGGAGCCATCAAACTGCTTCATAAAGAAAGAAACATGTAAAATCACATTTTCCAGATGAATGTATGTAGCTCCTTTTTTTTTCTAACCTAAAAGCTTCCAATGCAATGTCAGGAAGGGGTTTTACTGCAGGATGAGACAGAATGTGTTTATGTACAATTATATGAATGACACATTTATTTGTTGTTTTTTGTTTTTTTTGTTTGTTTGTTTGTTTGTTTTTTTGCTGTTTGGTGTTTTTTTCTTGTTTTTTTTTTTTTTTTATAATTTTGTTTTGGTGAAAATTATTCTACACGCCCTGACTTGCCACCACCACTTAGGGTTAGGGTTGCTTGAAGAGTTCAGACTATACATTTCTGTATCAGTCACTGAGGCTCACTGCTGCACCCCCCCCCCCCCCTTCCCACACACACACACACCCACTCCTGCGTATCAACCCCAGTTTACTTCTGCTGGGACAACCACCTCACTAATGAACCTTCACTTGCTCTGTCAGTCAGATTTGACCCCGGGTGACTACATCTACACCTGAGCCAGAGGAAAGCCGCAGACCTCGGCCGCACTGCTCCCACTCTGAAATGTTAATCTTAATTACAGCAGGGCGGAGACATTGACATTTTTCTTGGAGTCTGAGGAATTACTTCTATTCTTGTTCAGTCTGCGTCCCGTGTGCAGGCATTGTGATTGTAGGTTACAGTGCGTAAACGTGGAAAATGCCTATGGAATTGTTCCATATTTTTGCGACTCCCTCTCCCTCGTTCTTCTTCTTCTTTTTTCTTTTTTCTTTTGCTTTTTCTCCCTTTAAGCACTTTTCCATAAAACGTCTCAGGACCGTTTTTTTTTTTTTTTTTTTTTTGAAGAGGAGGAGCGAGGGGTGGGGTGTGGGTGTAAGGGGCGTGTTTTGGTATATAATAACGTTTCCCTCAGAAGTTTTGCCTGTCGCCTGGTCTTTGGGACAGCCTGTCACACATCATCTCTATAGCCTCACCAACTGGGAAATTAACTCACCCGCAACCTCTCCAACCAAATAAAGCCCCCTTCAACGTTTTTTTTTTTTTTTTTTGATTGGTTTCATTTTATTTTGTTTTGTTTTTGTTTTTTGACTACTGCCATCTGACATGGAGACCCAGCAAAGACACGGACCACACTCACTTTGCCACACCTGCCGGAGGACGGAGAGCAGCAGAATGAAGGTAACCGGAGCAGAACAAGTAGTTTGACGCTCGGTTGTGTCTGCGTCCGCGTATTGAAACACCTCCGGTTTGGCTGGTGCCGATATCTTCTCAGGCTTATTGAGGGAAAAAATCAGGCTTCGGGCTGAGGTGATGCATTGCTCGCATTATTTGTTGTTTCAATCTCTCTTCTTTTGTGCGTGTGTGTGTGTGTGTGTGTATGTGTGTGCAGGCTGAGGCACAGACCGGGCACCTCTTAAATTTTGCATGCAACAGAGAAAGTTAAAGATGCACGGGCTTCTCTACACTTAGAGGCTTTTTCCTGGTTTTGTTTTGTGTGTGCAACAAGTCCAATTTGACAGAACAGCTGAGAGGTGTTTTATTTATTCTCTCTCGCCCGGATGGTGCGCCGTTCAGCTGGACTCGGAGCAAACAGCTGGTCTGTTTTTGCCGGCAGATAGGGGGCGGTAGGTTTGAGGGTCAGCGAGCTCGTTTCAGGGTGAACAAGGGGAAAATATATGCTGAGTCTAGCCTTTTAGATAGTTAACTATCGAGCAGCCGGTCTTGTAACTTCTGGAGAGTTGTGTAAGGGTGTGAAACCAGAGATACCGTCTACTTTTTTCCTCCAGAATAAGCACTTCTCTCAGGTGCGACATGGTGACAGCGGCTGATAACTATCGTGGGAGGGAGGGAGGTGGGGGGGGGGGTGCAAAAACTGCTCATTTGGCATCATTTGTCTCACGCAATAGGCGTTTTTTTCGGAGTTAGTGGGTCAATGCATTAAAAAAAAACTCCATTATTTCGCCTCAGACTGGAAGCCGCAACATCTTGAGCAAGCGTGCAAATATGAATGCGTAAAAAAAAAGAGAAGAGCTGGATCTCCTTCTGTCCTGTCACACTGAAAGGCAACATCTGGCTGTCATCTAACATTCGTCATTATTATTATCATTTATACACAACCTCTTCGTGTGATCACCCTTGCTTGCATTTGTTTTTCCGTTGATCCAAATGGATTTACCCTGCAATCTGTGTTTTTTTTTTTGTTTTTGTTTTTTGTTTTTTTTTTTTTTTGCAGGTCAAGAAAATGTCCAGTCCTGCGCTGCTGTTTGCACTGGCCCTGACGCTCTACGTGCTGGAAATGGCCTCGGCGGAGACGCTGTGTGGGGGAGAGCTGGTGGATGCGCTGCAGTTTGTCTGTGAAGACAGAGGCTTCTATTTCAGTAGGTTTTTTTGTTGTTGTTGTTGTTGTTGTTGTTTTGGGGTTGGGTTTTTTTTTTTTTTTTTTTTTGAGCCTTATGCACGGACGTTGGTTCCTGCTCTTTATTTCCCCTCCGTTGTTTCACATCTGTTTGGATAGCTGAGCGCTTTTTCGCTCTTGTCTAAAGGGGCTGTGTGGTATGCGTGTTTAGTGTTGTTCTTTCTCACGCACTCACACTCAAGCACGCGCGCGCGCACACACACACTTGCGCGTGCACGCACAGACACACAAACACACGCAGACTGACTTGACTGACTGAGTGACTGAGTGGGAGACATAAAAAGAAAAGAGGGAGATTATAGCCAGCTGTGTCTCCAGATCCTCGTCCAGGGCTGCACTGCTGAGTGAGCGCATTCTGCCTGCAGCCCGAACCACCTCTCATTGCATATGAAAGGTCGGCGAGCTGTGAAGGCACACACGACCCAGCGCGACACAATGGGCCGCTTGTTTACCAGTAAAGTAATAGCACCCCAAGAGGCATACCAGTCACCTCAGCACCAGTGTTCCCAGGCCGGCCGACCACACTGATGAGCCGAAAGGAGGAGGAGGAGGGGTGGAGAGAGACGTAGAGAGAGGGCGGAGGAGAGGGAGGAGGGGTTGTGTTTTTGATGTCAGGTTAAGAGCAAAGATCATTAACACCAATTCTGATCATTGCTTCCCATTGTGGGGATGATGGGAGTAGCTGTAAAGCATTATGGGAAATGCATTGTAGGCGGCTGTTGTTAATCCTCACATGGATGAGCTCCTGTTCGCAAAGAGTTCTCCACAAACACAACTTCACCTTCTCTCTGAAAATGATATGAGCTCGCTCTCCCACCCACTGTGTTGCGCCCTTGAGAGACAGACAGCTCCTTTGTGTGCTGCTTGCCACAGAAGCTTCTCTCCAATCAGAAAGATCATTATCCAGTTTGAGCCAACATAGATGTGCCTCCCCCCTATTTGTGCACCCCACCCCCCAAATCACCATATAGCCCTCCCTCTCATGAGATTTCTCCAACATTGTGTGGAGTGCAGGACTTCAAACAAGCCCTATATTGATTGTGGATAGTGTTGCCCATTGCAACATGCAAACCACCCCCCCACACACACACACCCCCACCTCATTCTTCTATACCTTCTACTCCCATCTCTACAAGTTCCCCTCTTTCGTTTTTGCATTCCTTCCCTGTTTTGACCCTTGCATACCTTCCTCTCTGCATTGATCCCTGTTTTCTGTATCTCCCTGCCCCTCCTTTCCTCTCTCCTTCTTCATCCTCTTTATCTATGCTGACTTGACAAAGGCCAAGGTCACAGAAGAGTTTCCATTTTATGCATTCGTTCACCCAAAGGTCCGTCTTAGCTGAGAGCTAAGCTGTTTCTGTCACTCGCTTTTAGTGTGTGCAGCACAGGGTGTTTACTTGTGTATTCACTCATTAAAGGACTTCCAGATAGCCTTAATCAGATTATCGTCTACAAACAAAAAGATTTGTTGGTGTTGGTCATAGATTTCCTCTTATCCTCTTTGCTCCATGGATTGCTATGATTGCCGAAGTAATCCTTCAACAACAATCCAGATTCATTACCGATGCCAGTGTTGTGCCATCGGTCTTCTACTTTGCCCTCTTCCTCACATTTCTTTTTCGCCTCGCTTTGTTTCTTTTCAGGTAAGCCAACCTTCAGGGGTTCCAATCGGCGCCCCCAGAACCGTGGGATCGTAGAGGAGTGTTGTTTCCGTAGCTGTGACCTCAACCTGCTGGAGCAGTACTGTGCCAAACCCGCCAAGTCCGAAAGGGACGTGTCGGCCACCTCTCTACAGGTCATTCCCGTGATGCCCGCACTAAAACAGGTAGATCTGAAAAACAACAACAGCGCATCAGTATTGGAAACAGTGTTAGTCCTCATCACTATCTGTCCCCATCTCCTATACCTCCATTCACCTTTGAGCCATACCCCTATGCCCCTGACGCTGAGTACAGACTGAAACCTGCACAAAGACAGGTTTATCCTGTTAAATGGTCACTGCTAAGCAGTTACCTTTCATACAAGGTGCTGATCATCGTGGAAAACAAGAAGACAGTCAGTGCGCGTCATATTCAGGAAAAGGCAGAGTCATACTGACAGAGTTGAGTGTCCCTGTGTGTGCGAGTGTGAGATGGTGGAGCCTGCTGGTTCGTAACAAAACAGCGTGTCCTGTGTGTGTTGTTATTGTTGTTATTAGTCACGGAACAGCAAGCTCCCCAAAACTGGCAGGCATCTTGACCTGCATCAGAAACACTCGATTTGTCCAGCAGAGCTTCTCTACGTCAAAAAACATGAAGGGAATCGTCAAACTGTTTTTAAGTCCTTTCATTGCGGTCACAAGACAGAGCTGGGGCCTGCTTCCCAGACCTCTCACAAATCCCCCCCCCGCCCCCAAAGCACTTCTCTTAGGCAATAAGGGAAAGATGTTTATACTGTTTCTGCTGTAACTTGTTAGAAAATCAGTGTCAGTGGTTTGAGATTGCTGGTGATGTAAACAAGGGAAAACTGGATAAATACTGCAAATGACAAGAGGAAAGTAATGGATCTTCTGTCTGAAATGCTATATAGAGGCTGCTAGGGAATTAGTTGGGACATGTCCCTAGTTTGTCTGGGCAGGGAGAGTTGATGGGTACAGGCTGCTCTGAGGGCCAGCTGTGTTTAGCCTATTGAGCAAGCCTGAAGTGAATGAAGGGGGATAAACACTCTTCAAGTGGCAGGACCAAAACAAGCCATTCAGATGGAGCACTGGCTACTCACGCATAAATTCTAGCTTTGCTGCAGCCACTCCCACTTTGTCACAGTGTCTCATTTGCCATGTGAGAATAGATGTTTTGAAATGACATTGTTACCGTACGTCGTTTCATTCGATCTCTGGAGGTTAGTCAGTTCAGGGCGTTGTTGGGTGAACGAGAACGTGCTCCTCATATGTATATGAGGTGAGTGACCACCCTTCCTTTTGACAGTATGTTAAAGAGGCTGAGCTAAGTACTTGTTGACAGCTTCTCTCAGTCAAGGAAACCAAAACAAGGGCAAGTCAGAGGCAAGGCAAGTCTGTTATGACGCTCAGCTCTATAAGAATGACATTTAATTTCCATTTGACTGGCCCAACAATAAAAATAAACACAGTTTTCATCCATTGTAATGAGCCCTTGCACAGTACCCTATCACGCCTAATGAACTGACTCCCTCTTTTTCCCTCTTTCCTCTATTTTTGCCCGCACGCCACAATAGGAAGTCCCAAGGAAGCAGCATGTGACTGTGAAGTATTCCAAATACGAGGTGTGGCAGAGGAAGGCGGCCCAGCGCCTCCGGAGGGGTGTCCCCGCCATCCTGAGGGCCAAAAAGTTTCGGAGGCAGGCGGAGAAGATCAAAGCGCAGGAGCAGGAAATCTTCCACAGGCCCCTGATCAGTCTGCCCAGCAAACTGCCTCCTGTCTTGCTCGCCACGGACAACTATGTCAACCACAAATGAGCCCGCTGCCAGCCCTTTGCACAGACAAGAGTTTGGAGAGAGAAAAAAGACTAGGGGATTATAGCTTTGTCTCTGACGTCATTTCTGTGGCAGTCCTCTCTGACCTCCCCTGCCCTGTCCGAGCTCACCAATCCCTCCCCCTGCTCTCATCCACTACTTCTTGACCCCCTGGCCCTTTTCTAATGCCCCCGTCAAAACCCACCCACCCATCCACCCTCCTCCAGCACACAAACATGCCTTCACATTCTTCCTGTCTGAACTCTTACGCTTTCTCTCTTTCAGTCACTGACACAAAAGGCACAAACACAAATGATGAACAAAAAGTTAACAATTCGGCTGAACGCAATTCAGGTGGATCCTCAAACAAAAGAGAAAAGGGAAGGGAGAAAAGAAGATGAAAGAGATCTGTGGTTTTCAAGTGTCAAGAGGACACCCGGCGGAATGTTTTTTTGTCCTTGTGGAAGACAACTGAAAGTGAAGAGCAGCTTGCATGAAAGAATCCATTCCACATCATTTTTCCTGAGGCAAAAAGAAAACTTAGTTCTTTTTCTTATTAGTTTGCACCTCTACCTATAAAGGGACTTCCACACTGTAAGGAATTATTTTGTAAAATTAGATTCCTGTTCCAGCACCTTTTGATCACAAACAAAAAGCAGAAAAGAGTCTGCAAAATTGCACATTGCCACGGATTACGTCAAAGTAAAGAAAAAAATGGCACTATTTTTTTATGAACAATGAACGTGTAGCTTAAAAAAATGTCATGGTGCTAGCTTTGGGAATGGCACGTTTTTTTTTTTTTTTTTTTGTTTTTTTTTTTGAATGAATATTAAAACTTTCCGTTTTAAGGAAAGTGTGACTCTTAAAAAAATGGAAAATAAAGGATATGGGGGAGCTCCTGGCAGTGGCAATGTCAAGGGGGAAGTGTCACTGAGAAAAGATATGGGCTGTGTTGGCATCTCGGCTCACAGTGCTAGCGGCTGCTCATCACTAGCTTGCCAGCATAAGCGGCAAGGGGGACCTGAGACCCAGTCCCTGCTCCGCCTGTCCCTCTGAGGCTGCCGGACACAGGGAGCAGTGTTGGGACACATGTGGGACACCGTGGACAGCCTGGATTGGGACATTACTACAGTTCTGGGACTGTGCTTCCTGTCTGCCATGGCTTTGCAGACTGCTCGGACAGGAAGTAACATGGCATGGACAAAGAGCGAGTGGGATAATGATGATTATATATTATTTTGTCTTTATTTTTCTGTTTTCTTTTCATATCAATGTTTCAATGAAAAAAAAAAAAAAAAAAAAGGAAAACCCTGTCAGTTTCTGGTACCGTGACATTCCTGTTTTTCCAAGTTAGGCTTTTTTTTTTTTTTGGTTTTTATGGTTGTTGTTATAATGTTATTTTACAGTTCTAAAGAAAGGCACAAAATTTCAATTCAAAGGGAAAAAAACAGCAATAATGTCAAACTAACATTTTATTTTTATTGTATATCAGTAGTATTCACATGCTTTTGCCTGAAAACAAATACTTGAATATATATATATATATATACATCTATATATATATATATAAATATATATATAAATATAGATATATAATTAGTTTCCAGGGACGTGTTATTTTCCTTTAGTCTGAGCTGTATCTTGCGTAATGAGCCGCCAAGCTTTTTTGTTTGTTTGTTGAAATACAAATAAGGGCACTGTATAAAGGCATTATTTATTTTCTTATAAAATATATTTGAAAAATTGGTCCAAATAATATACGTAGCACTGATGCTCAACTGACGGATTTTATTTTGTATGATCTCTGTTTTCCAATTGGAGTTGTAAGGCTTTTTTGTAGATGCTTTGTACCAAAAATAATGTCTTTTTTTTCCTTTTTTTTTTTTTTGTTTGCCATAGTTACTTTAAATTAATATTTTAACAGCAGCATAGCCTGGATTACTAAGGCATGTTATGTCACAGAAATAGGCACATACTCTGAATACGCTGGTCTGCATGGATTTCCAGAAGCCTGTCAGGGTTGTCTGTGAAAACAGAAAGCATCAATGAGTGACTTTTTATCATTGGGAAAAATAACTGTTCAACGTTGATTGTACTCAAACCCACTATGTTTCTAAAGCCACTTTAGTATTGATGGCGGGGGAAATAACCAGTCCTTCATTAAATCATGTCTTTGTAATTGCGCATGGTGTTGTATGATCTTCAAAGGAGCTTATGAGTCAGTGGCACCGCTGCATGTTGGTTTGGGTCACAAGGTCATAAATGTCTGGTTGGCTAAAAGGTTAATCTTCCATGTGACCGACACTTTTGCCCTAATTGGAGGTAATGATATTGCTCGGATGCTAGTAACTATCAAAGGTCACCTAAAGGTCATTGTCTATCAATATCAAGGAGAGATGATCAGCGCTCTACACCTCACTATCTATCTATCTATCTTGTCTATTTTTCTGTCTATCTTTCTGTCTGTCTGTCTGTCTTTTCTTTAGGAGACAATGTCCCCAAGGTTGGGGGAAAGGTTGTTAACCCACCAGTCACCCCTCTGAATCTGTCAGTCATCCGACCATTATGCATTTCGTGAAGGGCTGTCAAGTGGAACCAATTCTGTGGCAAAAAAAAAAAAAAAAAAAAAAAAAAAAAAGCCCTCCAAGGAAGACGTGGAGTAGTTGCTGAGTGTAAGTGATAATCATGTTGAGGAAGAGCAACTGAGGTTTTAACACATTACCTGGCCACAATGATACAGCTCTCTGCAACAAACCACTGAAGCCCATGTCAGAAACAAGGTCATTCTGTGCCACATTATAGTTTTCGTCCTTGTCCATTGTGTCATGCAGTAACCCATGAAATGGAGACTGAATGGATACTTGCTGTACTGTGGTGGAGAGTCAATCGAATACTTTATATCTTCGTTGTGTCAGAGAGATCACAATTATCAAGGCTGCGTCCTGTCTCTAATTATATTCTACTTCAGTTGTGCAACAAAGCAGGCAGTGCAATTATTATTATTATTATTATTATTATTATTATTATTATTACATTTTCAATTCCATACAGCATTATATTTTCCTGCTAGGACTGCATTCATTCACTATTGTAATGTTAAAACAGGCTACTCTAGTGTTCTTATGAATGGTGTGAAAGACAACCACTTCTTTTCGCTGAATATGAAGAGATATATTGCCGAGCAATGGCAACTTTTTCTGTGTCAGTAGCTCACTCAGCCTGTGTGTATTTTATTGATTTAACCTCTGCACGCTAGAACGTCCGAAATGCACAGTTCATGTACTTTCATTTTTAATATCAATAAAAAAACATTTTATCAAACATCCAACGTCTAAAAGCGTATAGTGTATTTGCCTGCACTGGATGTGTGTTAACACTTTTCACTGCGAGTCAAGGTTGGGGGTATTTTTTTTATTTTTATTTTTTTTTTATTATTTTGTATCAATTAAACTGAATGTACCCTGTAAATGATTTATTACATCTTAAGGCCTTGCGAAGAATCTCCAGCTGCTCTTAGCACTCTCTCTCTTCCTCTCACCCTCCCTCCCCTCACGTCTCTCTCCCTGTCTCCCATCCTCCCTTCTATGCCTGGCTCGATGTCTGTCCGTCTGTTTCTGCTGATTTCCGCTTTGTCACACTGCACAATCGCAGAGCAGGAGAAATAGAGACACTCGTAGAGTGGCAAGCGGGCTGGCCAGAACTCTTCAGAGAGTCTTTCCTCTCCATGCCATGCTAAATCTGGCCTATTCTCACTCACCCAACACACCCATCCGTACATCCATTCCTCCATCTTCCAGTGGCTTGCTAACTACTGGAACAAGCTCCACTTCAGTAGCTAAGTTTAGTAACCAGCATGTCTCAAATTATCACATGCATATTCTGAAAATGGCAGGACCTCTGATTGTTGACATGCATGTACACACCCACCCATTAGATGTCTGTTACTGGGCAGATTTGGGTTATAGTATCTTTGTTCTCAGAATGCAACTGTTTTGGGCACTGGGGTTAACTTAGTGCAGCACAGTTTACTGTGTTCTCAGTTCTGCTTTAAGTTGGCATCAAAGGGTTTGAACTTTACAGCCAGGAGAGGCAGAAATGTCTTTTTCATTGGCTGTAGTGCAAAGTTCTGCCTTAGAGTGATGAGATGCACATGTGTTGCTTTGTGGGAAAGTAAAGACGCTGGTCGGCTACGTTGCAGAGGAGCTTGTGCTCTATGTCGTATGGTCATAAATTGTTGAATTAAACCACCTTTGTCTCATGAAAGCTTTTTGCCCCACTAAGGAGTCCATCCTTCTGCAAAGAGGGAAAAAACACCCAGATAGAAGTGCATGCTGTCAGAAACAGATCATCTCTGAAACATGGCTTGAGGCTGCACAAGTTTGCACACAATCATGCACATGCTGCCCCTGCAAGCAAACGTTCGCATCACTTCTCTGTCAGTGAGTGAATCCTGTCCTATTACTCAATTCCCTTTATTGATAAAAGCCTTATTAGAGCAGTGTGGCTATGCTGTTATTCATGGTGAAATACTTCCCTCTCACTATTTCTCTTATTTTCTTTAAGCCACTGACAGGAGTGTGTGTGTGTGTGTTTTCTAGCACATGCTCTGGGACTGAGCTTGTTCCCAGCAGGTGTTTATACATAGTATGACTCTCTAGAGCTTGGAGATGAGATCAGGGACACTGTAGTGCTCCAGGCTAATCACGTCACCACAGTGCCTGGCAGAACAACGTCTGGCACAACATAAGTCAACCAAAACAAGCTAAACCGGGCCACTGTGCTTTGTTGAGTTTGATGGCTCCATTGGTTTGATCCTATCAAGGTCATTAAACTTGACACCACGGTGCTGTGTTGAAGTCTGCATTGAGTTATTGTCGTTTATTAAGGCCTTAATTTGCAAAAAAAAAATAAAAAATCACCTGAACCAAAGACCGTGGAAGGAAGAAACTAATTCTGGGAATGCATGCCATTTACGTAGGTACACGTTAGACTTGACAAATTAGAATTTACTTCTGCAGCTAAATCTGGCACCGAGACATAAAAATCACTATAACATTATCCTAAATAGGTAAACAATAGAAAGAGCACAAAATGCCACCTCAACCTAAACTGATGGAGCCAAATAAACCATAAACCCAAACCCATACTTCCATCCCCATCACAGAGGCCTCCTGAACTGTGGAGCGGAGTGTAGATGTGGGTGGCACAACTCTCCCAAGCCTGACATTGGAAACTGCCAAAGAGCACACTAGAGTTAGTTGTGGTTGGCCGGATGCACGGGATGCATGTAAGGCCAGGCCAACTATTGAGGCACAGGGTTTGGCAAGCCCAGACCATCACAGCACAGCGTGGCCACACAGGCCAATTAAGACAGGCCTTCTCCTCTCCTTTCTTCTCCTCCCCTCCTGTGTCTCTCTCTCATCTCTTCCTCTCTCTTTATCTCCCACTTTCTCTCTTGTACTCCCTCTCTCTTTTTCTCCCAATCCTCACAAAGCGTGCTCACACATTCCTCTTCTCCCACTTTGCCTCTCTAATTGCTGTGGACTGAAAGGAGGGATGGAGAGAGGGGAATGAGATTGAGAGAAAGAGACAGCGAGAGGGAGAATCAGAGGGAAAGGGGGCATACCACAGAACCTCTATGGCCAGGACAAACTGTACTGGCCCCCTAGAATAGTCAAAACCCCTGTGTGGTGTGCACCCAGCACTCTCTTGTCGTAATTAATTAACAGAGAAACATCACCATTTGGCTAATTTCCCCAAAGAGCTAAATTTCATAAAGCAAAATGTAATTCAATCTACATCCTTGCATGGACCCTGAGGTGGTTACAGCAGAGTATAAAGAGGTGATTGTGTTTCTTCAGTGCCCCACAAAACTATCTAATTGTTAATTCCTAATCAACCAGGAGCTGCAAGGAGGCTTTTCTAATTATGTAACCGTAGGCTCTGACATATTAACAATGAAGTGGAAGTTTTAGTGCAATTTCTACAAAGAGGGTCGATGATACTGGATTTTCTTCTTAATCAAGCTCATGTTACTTGTTGTCATAATTATTCTTGGATTTTACACATTATTAAGAAAGCCTATTGAATATGTCACAGTTCATAGTGTGCAAAAAACAACCAAAGCATTCATGGCTATTAGGATGAGACAGAAACAAACTTATTCTTTGCACAAAAACAACTGCACATTGGCCATGTTTGTTTTTGGTCTATGTTTGATCGTGTCCGAAAAAGACACAAGAAGGATCCATACAACCCACGCACACACTAAACATAGAGCGCTTCGGATGCCACATTTGTAAAGTTTTGCAATTTTGAGGCTTTTGGTGTCTTTTCAACACACCATCGGAAGGTCAGAGATGTCAGAAACGGCAGAGCAATGGGGATGTGACAAAACGTGCGGGGGAGACCGTATTCTACCAGGCCAGAACATGGGAAATGAGGTGGTTAAGCCATACAGAATCATAACAAAGGGGGAAGTGGTTTCTAGTGTGGTCACTGGGTCATTGCATGACAATTTCCTCTTACTGGAAAACAAGGGGGTCACAGCTTTACACTGAAATATAGCCTGTGTGTGGTGCAGAGACTGCCTGGGCTAAACTTATTCATAGGGGTCAAATGTTACACCCTGTGGGCGCGTCAGTTTTAAAGATTTAAAACTCGCCTAGATTTGCAAATGACTGAATCAATAATGACAATGTAATTGCTCTCTATCTTTACCTTCATGCAACGGGGACCTTTATCGGTTTGAGCATTGTACAGTTTCATGGATCTGTTAAAGGCAAAATTTAATTGGAGGTGTTGCAGGAAGAGTGAAGAGAGTGGCAGTAAATGTTTAAAAGCAAAGTGCTGCACTTAATTAAACAAGGAGGTCAGCATCTTGTAACGTTTAAGGTTTCTGAGTTTTTAACTTTAACATTATCCAGGTGGGTCCTTACTTCACTCTCTCGGGGCATTCATCATCGTTGCACGTCAGTGTCACTATGTGGAGGTCACCAGAGCACTACCTGGGACTACACACACACACACACACACACACACACTAACACACATTCACATACACATACACGGTGACTGAAGGATGCAAACCTGTCACAGCTAAACTAATTCTGCTGAATACACACACTTTACTGTCAGTGAGAAACTAAAAAAGAATTGAAAACTTAAAAACCAAAGGGAGACAATCAGTTATGCTGGCACTTGTTGTGGTGGTGAAGGCAGAACAAAGCTGCCTGCACAATAACCAGGGACACTCCCCTCTATGTTTGAACAACATATAATTACAGATCAGGATAGGAGAGCCCATTCTAAGGGGAAAATAGCAATCTCTCTTAATTACAAGGCAGGCCATGATCCATACCTATCCGTCACTTCAAATAACTCTGGTGGATGACTCTGTGTTGGAGTGGCTGGCAACATTTCTGCTCAGGTAAAGAACGCAAGCAGCACAGAGGCAAGTAACATCTCAATAGAACCCAGAATGAGAAGACTACAAAGTTATTTAGAGGAGGATCTTTTAGTTTTTACCAATTTCCAAATATGACACTTTCAAAACAATTAATTAATACTTGATTTATTCAAAAGGAAAAAGTAAACAACTATGTGGGAACGATCACCTCTGCTAACTTCTGTTCGACATGTTTTTCATTTTCATAAACCATACACAGATCCCTGTGGATGTTATTATGTGCTTTTGAATGACAAGTGTTGAGTTGGACTTTTGTGCAACAGTTGAGTGGGTGCCAGCGTGTGTGTCCAGCTGTCATGCTCCCACACACGCACAAACAAGCTCCAATCTCTGGTCTCCAGTGAATAGCATACAGCTATGATGGAGGCTTCTCTCTCTCTCTCTCCAGATGAGCATTTTGGTTATCTTCCCCACATTAACAAGATAAGCTCCATTTCCTCGGCCTTCGCCAGAGACCCGGGGGTCACAGAGTTCTTTCCTCCTATTGCACTCTTTCTCTTCCTCCCCTCGACCTTCTTCCTCCTTGTTTTTCTACAAACGTCTGTTTTCTGGGTTGTTAAGATTCAGAAACTAGCACAGTGCCCACATTACCCTAGCTGATGAAATAATTGATATCTGCTGATTAATTAACATAAGCCCCTCATCATTTCCCTGTGGCACATGTACATAATTCCACTCTAGATCATCTTGAAGATTACGATTGCTTTCAAAGGAAAAAAAAAAAAGAAATGAAAAGAAAAGAAAGACAGAAAAGTGCAAATATTTTAGGAGGAAATGGTTTGAGCAGGACATTGCAACTGTGCCATTTGGCTGCCCCAAACTATTGTCTGTCGAGACTTGCCATGGAAGCTGGCAGCGGTTGTTTGTGTCTGCTGTGCCATCCTTCATCCCAAGACTGTCAATTTCATTCTCATGCTTCAGTAATTTAGATGGGAAGTAAACAAACACGAAACATACGTTTATGCATTGACAGGCATTCGCAGATACGTAAATACGATCACACACCTATGCACACAGGCACATACAACCACACGCATGCACACAAACACACGGACACACTCATATGCACACAAAGACACACACAGAGCCCTGCTAATGAGGTGTGGCAGTATGATGTTTGTGTGTGTTCCAAAAGAATTGGCATTACTACTTGGGCCAAATCAGCAGCCAACAGCAGCAGGCTATTAACAAAACTGTTTCTTTGTTTGCTTTTTTTTTTTTCCAGTTTTTTTTTTTTTTTTCTCTTTCTTTCTTGAGAGGCGCCAAGCAATTAATGGTCTGCCTATGGGAGAGCAGTAAACTGTGCCACAGTGGAGAACATATGCACAGTGATGCAAGACATGATAGAAAAGAATAGATCTCTTGTGACTGGTGAGCTTTCACCACTCTGACCTTTACAGTTGTCTGGAAGAAACTAAGTTCTGAGAAGAGCTGATATCCAAAAGGGGCCAGATGCATTTTCAACCAACCTGGCCACTGTTACCAAGTTCAAAGCCTCCAGGCGATGACGAGGATGAGAAACTGTTTATGTGTGTGTGAGGGAGGGATGGTAGGAAGGATCACCATGTTGAATTAATCCCCTTTAACACACAGAAGAAAATGAGGCGAATGGAGCGAAAGGTTAAAAAAAAAAAAAAAAAAGAAAGAAAGAAAGAAAGAAAAGAAAGTGTTTTGTTCACAACTGTAAGGTAGTTAGACCGGCATTCAAATGTAAACGACTTCTGTTGAAGAGTCTTTATCTGGCGTTATATTGTACCACTTAGACAGAGCTGATAAGCAGCATTGATATGAAACCAGCAAGAGAAGAAGAACATTTCACTGGCAAAATTAATAATAAACCTGACTGGATTCACCCTTCCTATTACAGTAATCACTTTGAGATAGTAGAATAATTTTGATAAAGTCTTCAAGTCAAATCAATAATATTAATCATCTTCTTCTTATTATTGTTCGTTTTTTTAATTGTTCTTTTATTTTATGTATTTTTTTTTTATTTATTTTCAGACTTGTTTTTTAGTTTTTGTTGTTTTTTTGGGGAGGGGGGGTATTTTGAGCCCTCAGTATTTACAGTATAGTACAGATAGATGTGAACTCTGGACTGGTATTGCTGGTATAACAAGACCAGTCCAGAGTTCACATCCTCCAACTGGATGTCAGGTGGAAACAAGCAAAAGGATCCTTTGAGATAGATCGGCCAAGTGTGCAACGAGGATGGGCCTGACTAATCATCAACCAGATAATGCTAAATTAGAGGATATGACTGAGCCATAAAAGTGGCAGAAAGTGATATAATGAAGTGGATTGATAACCATTTGGTGGTTCTGAGTACACAAGATCATGAGATTATTAGATTATTAGAAACTAGTTTTGACATTGCCCAGAGTCTGGAGTATGTCCTGATTCGTGTTACGACAACGATTTACTCGGTGTCCTGTAAAAACCCTGTTGTGTAGTAAAACACAGCAGTCACAATTTATGGTTTCTATATATAATAACAGAATAATAATGCTGGAAACACAACACCAGAAAACCACCCCCAAATTACCTTTGTTTTATTGTAAATTCACACAGCACATTGTCAGGGAATCCTGTTGCTCACTCAAACCTCTCGGGTGTTTTGAAGGATGAGGTAACAGCGGTGGCTTCACCTTAACTGAATGTTATTGGGCTTCGGATTAAGCTGCAGGTCCACATTCAGCGGATCTGTGGCCCTAACCCTTGCACATGTACGGCTAATTCATATACACAGTGTTTGGATATTCCTGAATGTGTGTCTGTGCAACTGCTGTCAATACCATCAAAGTTTTTTATTTTTTTATATTTTATTTTTTTGGAGGTTAAGTGTGTTTGTGAGAGGTGGCTGTAACAGGTAACCAGGAATTATCCAGTGGCTTGCTCCCCAGACAGACTGTGTACGTACGCAGCGTGCCAGGCTAGTAATTGTGGGCTCAGAGGAAGAGAGGCTATACCATGTTGTCTTTATTATTATCATTAAAGCGAGAGTTAGCTTGCTGTCTGAGGCCAGGTTGAACAGGGAGATGTTCCTCCAGACAAACTGCTGCTTACAAACCTTCTGTTTGTCCCATGTGAGCTCAGTGAATCAACCGCTGCCTGTTAGCAATTACTGCCAGGCCATTGCTGCAAATAACAATTTGTCTTTATTTGACCGCCGTGCTGATACAAATTTTTAAAAATTCTCAAATGAGAGGTTGTGCTGATAGTTTCAGACATTTTTCTCTCCCATGAGGGACATCTCTCTCCCTGCGTGTTAATTAACGCTGTCAGTTGGTAGCCCTGCGGTCTTGGCCACCTGCAGCCCTCAGCGCGACGAACAATGAGAGCTGCTCAGCTGCCAGCACTCAGAGCCAACTGTGAGTTTCTGTGCAGGACAAACTCTACCTGTGCATCAGCTCTGGAGTCTTTTAACACCTGTAACTGCCCTGACAGCTGCTCACCTATGACTGTAATAGCACTGAGGGAGGGGGGTTAGAGAAAGCTTCCAACCAACAGGACACTACGACTATTTGCAAAAATACTGGAGTAAAAAACTGATTCTAACAGTAAAGTAATTATAAGGAACTAGACTAAGGAGCAGATTAATAACTATGAAATTTCCAAGAGAGTTTAAAGAAAGCTCTTGAATTCTGCTGAGGATTATTTAGTGTGACAGGAAGACTTTCTCCTCTAGCTCATGTATATTTCATCTCCTGACTCAAAAAGGAAGAAAATTTTTATTTCAAAACCAAAAAGAAGAACTTTCTTTTTGCATTTTCACTTGTATTTGGTACTTCCTGTAATTACCGCCTATCCAAAAATAAGCATTATTTTCCAGAGAAACAAAGATATCGTTCTTACTATTAAGTGTGTTTCACAAATCAGGAGGGACACAGAGTTCTCGCCACGGACTGGCAAAACCAAACACAAAAGTGAGCAAAACAGAGCCGGACAACAGACAAAGTTTTATCAATAAAGATGTTCTTTCTATGAAAATAATCACAGCGGCCAAACAAAACACGGAGTGGGATCCAGAGTTGTTGTCGGAGGTTTGCCAGCATACTCTCGTGAAGGAAACCATACAGCAGAGGGGTCAGGGATGATGCCATAGGGCCCTTTTCCCTGAAACGTCCCCCTCCACCTGTCCCAGTCCACATTCCAGCAGTATCACCTGCTCATCTGATCCCCCACTGGGATACTCCAGAAGGCCCGGGGGTCCTGGGCTTTCCAGCAGTCTGATAATAAGGGATGATGTATCTGCCAGCTCAGCTTGGCTCCCACGTGTCATCAGCGAGGGTTTTTTTTTTATCGAGTGGGGGAAGGGCGTGGGCAACAACAGCAGAAAAACATTGAGATTAAAGCGCACAATAACACTTTTTGAAATCATTTTCGTCCACTCTACGTATGAATCCGAACCCAGTAAAACAACACTTGGGGGGAAATAAAGCCAATTTTTTTCTCCTCCTCTTCATAAGCTGTTCAACTTAGAAATATGAAGGAAAAGGGCCGTATTTTCATCATCTGTGAGAATTTTTTATTTTTTCCCACATTTTTAGACACAGGTGGAGTTCATAAGTAAAATTCCATTGATGGAAAGGAGAGGTGAAATACGACCTGTGGAAAGGACACAAATGACAAAGGACTTAAGTCTAAAAACCCTGGCATTATCAGAAGGTCAGGAATGGAAAGAATTTTGATTTCTTCAATTTATTAATAGCACATGGCAAAGAAGTAGCCTGTGTGTGTTTGTGTGAGTGTGCGCGCACGTGCTTGCCTGTGTGCGTGTAAGTGTGTGCGTGTCTCCATGGGTCTGTGCGCGTGTGTTTCGCCCACAACAGGTGCCAAACATAACAAAGGAGACGAGAAAAACATGATGGGGTTAGCTCACAGCCGGGCTTCCCGCTAACGCTGTGTCACAAACAAAAAATGGGACAGTGCATAAGTTTGAGACAGCCTGTGCATTTTTGTGTCTATGTGTCAAATTATGTACGTGGGTAGTTGGGTTTGATAGACAGTGTGTCTGATGCACATGTGTCTGTGTGTGTGTGTGTGTGTGTGTGTGTGTGTGCGCCAGTGTCTGCAGCCTTATGTGTGTAATGAGCAAAAACAGTGCACGGAAATGAATGAGGTATGTGTAATGGCTTGCTGCTCTGCTATGTTCATTAGGCTACGGCAAGTGTGTGAGTGTGTATGTCCGTCTGTGTGCTGAAGTGTGTTTGCTTTGCTTAAACACAAATTCCTGGGAAACAGTAGGAGGTATGGAAAGTGTTCTCGGCGCAGCTTTTGAGGTTTGGTTGTCAACATCGTCAGTATAACATCGCTGACATTAACAAATGAGACAGATGCTGACACTGTTGCGGATTACCCTACATTCGCTTGGCTCTATCGACCGATAGATCATATTTCTCATTTCATTTCTCTGCTGCCTGTGTGGAGAGTGACATCAATTCTGGGACTAGCTTGTTTTGTGGTGAAAATGTTATGCGGAAGGGTGATGCTGAGACAACAGTTTTGAAAACAAATTATATTTCTAGCCATTTTAGTTTGTCACAGATTGTACAGTTACACATACATAACATCCATTACAAGCCCAATATAAATCGCAGACAGTATATGTTTCTGTGTATACATAAACATACTGCACAATGTAACATCTGTTTATGAAGTGACTTACTACACTAGTTACCTGTTTTCACCTTGTTTGGTGGCTGGTTGAATTTGCTTCTTCTCCCCTGGAGCTACATAATAGTGATATATGTTTATGTGTATTTGTCTTTGCTCTTTTTATCGTGTCCGTATGTATCTCACTAAACGCTGTCACAGGTACTGGCCTCTTGGACCAAAATGCATTTGTGATTTACGTCTTTGTCATGAAGCAACAAGCTCCTCATTTTATTTGGAACAGATTTACTCTTCCCTTCCCTTCTGCCTTTTTTTTTATTATCATTATATTTGCTTTTATTTGTAATATGAATGTCTTCTTAGTTTTATTTAACCTATGTCATTGGCAAGCACTTTGGACTGTGTTTTTACTTTGTTTCAAATGTAATGGCCTCATAACATCTTATGTTTGCTGGATTTCTATGCCTGAATCACTTTAAATTATCTTGTGGCTGAAGTCCGTTGAGAGCCAGGGAAATTCATTTTATGTGCAAATATACCAATGAAGCTTCGTCTTGTTCATATCTCTGATTGACAGCCACATATCATTTCAAAACGTGCGGATGTTGTGGCGTGCTAGAACGCACTATACTTTATATACTGTGTGTGGGCCCCTTATTCCAATACTCAAACAATATGCAGTACATTAGCTGCTGCCAGTGTCTGCTTCAGTAACTTTAGAAGGTACCTTACTGCTGTTTGCATTCAGAGAGCTTTACATAAAATCTTTTTTTTTCCCCCACCTCCTCATATATCACTTCACCCCCATCTTATTAGCTGTTCTTTCATTTAATCATCAAGTGATGTTTTTCTCCGGGTTACTGAGGTAACTGAGATATATCATCCATATGTACTACTTAGTTCAAGAGAGCAGGGAAACATTGCGGCAGAACAATGTATAAAATATAATTCGTACCAGAGTGAGATTTTTCCCACAGGATTAAGTGGCTATAAATAAGATCCTAATGCTCTTCGACATATTTGGCAAGCTGTCTTGCATATTCCATACATATATTTCAATAAAATATGCTGATACATGCCTTTTGAATTATCTCATAAAAACAGTGATCTTGTGTCTAGATCATATAATAATCATCCATTTTACAACCTCAAAGCCAGGTTGTCCCAATATCTTTAAAAGTATGGACCTTGTTATAGAAGCCATTAAGTTGTTGTTGTTGAAGCTGTTTTCCAAATGAGGCTGTACATTTCCCAACACACCCTTTGCTGTCCTCATATGGCTGAGCTGGGCTGGCTGACCCACAGCACAGTTTACTCGGAGTTTCACTTCTACAGCACTTCCCAAAAAAACTTTTCTGACAGACAGCTGCATAACTGACCATCCCAGAGCTGACATTTCCATCCAGCTCTCATGTGACATATGATTCACAACGTACAAACTAAAGATGTATATTTAGTGGCGCTGAACAACAACAACACCAAAAAGCAAACAAGCAAAAAAAAAAACAAACAAAAAAAAAAAACAAACAAACAAAAAAACAGGACATCAGTGATGAACTATGTCATTCTAAGCAGGTGAATAGACCAAGTAGCCTGAAGCTGCTCAAGTTCTGGGCTCTGCTCTGCATAACAGTAAGCCTGAAACAAAAACAACTTGAATGCCTCTTGAGACTGGGCTGCAAATAAACAGTTTTACTCACTCTGACTTGAGCTCTGTTTGGTTCATGCCATCCATGCTGGTGAGTCCTAAAGGTCACAGTAAAGTAAGATAAAACGTAACTATAGCCGTAATTTGGCGTATCAAATGTAATATAGAAATGAAATAATACTCTTGGCAAGTTGAACCAAACCTAAACTTGCAGTTTCATGTAGGTCATAATTTCTGATGTTCAATCCTGAGGGGACATGACAAAACGGACTGCTCTTAAAGTTAACTGCCAGTCTAGAGTTTGCAGCAGACACTCATCCTTCAGGCAATGTTATCAATGGATTCTGAAAAATCCGCATTGTTCACATTTTTTTCATCATCTGACCCTTGGCACTATAATTTGCATGAGAGAACTTGTACTGCTTTATCTGATAGTGCTGTATCAGTCTGTATGATTGGCTGAAAGCAAATTCTTTGTAATCCACCTTAGCATATAAGTAAAAACTTCAGTTACAGAAATGATTTCTTTCCCCCAGGCCGGTAGAAGATCAGAATGTATGTGTGTGTGTGTGTGTGTGTGTGTGTGTGTGTATGTGTGTGTGAGAGAGAGAGAGTTTGGGGGAATAGTGTAAGGTGGGACTGCAAATAAAAGTCCTGACCCCGGGCCATGGAATTCCAGGGTCGGTATTCGAGGAACATGCCTAGCCCTAAGAGCAGGCGAGCCCAAACCCCCCTCTGGGCAACTTCAGCCTTACACAACACGTCTGCAATACACATACACCCATGCACTCTCACACACACACACACACATACACACAATAAGCAGACAGTCCCCTGCCCCCTTCCTTTTGTTGTTGTTGTTTTCTCTTCTCCCCCTCTCACAATGGAAAGGCATCTCCACTCTCTAAGAGGCCACAGTGAGAGATCAGCTCAGTAGCGGAACAATAAACAGAACAATACTTGCTACGCTCTGCACCTACCTTGGACTTTAGTCAGCCAACTGATTCTTAGATACTAGGCCTAGATAAGGAACAAGCACGCATGCTGTAGCAGGAGTAATGAAGCTGCACACAAACTCTCCTTCTCTGTCAAACTGTATTGTTGATAAGACCACTAGCCCACTTCAAACAGCAACAACCACTTGGGAAAAGGACTTTCTGCCGCTGAGGCCCCAGTGGCATCGAGGCACTCGGTGAGTCGCTGTCAATACAAAGCTCCTTTGAGCATGAGCATTGTCTCCCTCCTGGCTCAATGATTAGTCAGCAATCTGCTATCATAGAGGGCCCTGGCCTATTTCTGCAGAGGAATTCGATCTATGACATCAGTCTGCTGCAAAGAGGCCAAAGTCTGTCTGACAGGGGCCTTATAAAAGACCAGGTGGAAGAGTTGGAGAAGATTTTAGCTTTTTTGTTGCTCTCCTATTAATTATCACTATTAAAAAATAAAAAGGGCAATATTCAAACACAAAGTTTGTGGTGAATATGGTGAGGACAAGAAAAGAAGGGAGCGAGAGAGCGATCTGGGAGCAGTGATCTGTCGAGGGGAGCAGGCTGTGCCTGTGGTTCTGCACGGCTCTCTTCTGCATCCGCCTCATCAGCAAACTGCATTTGATTCATCCCAACAGACACGGGCAGAGCAGTAGAGGGAGTTCAGGACCACATCTGGTGGCAAAGTCCAGTTTTACAGAATAAGCACTCAACAGAAGACAACAGGAATGTGGTCTGAGTTTGTTTGGCAGCACAATGTTATATTTCTTTGATTTCTGTTCTTCTGCGTTCCAAATAGTCACATGCCAGATATACTACAGTTTGTGTGATTAACTCAACAACTCGTTTTAATATATAGAAAGATCTTATAAAGGGAAAAAATAGAAAAAATTAATCAAAGGTTTATTTACAGCTGTCTGTACTTAAGGCTCACATCATGATCACATGTCGGAGCTGCTAACTTACAAAGGAAAGTGAAAGAACTACAGTTTAATGTGTCGGTTATATTCCATGTATTGCCCTACAAATCATCATAATTAGGTTTTGGCGAACCAGCCCTAGTCAAAGGTTCTGGGCCAATTTTTATTCCCATTCCTGGTATGTCTTGTTTGATTTAGGCCTTGGTGGAGCTCTTTGTTCAAAGCAAACTGGATGACAGCAGACAATAAAATGTTCACTGCAGATATTAGAGGCTTGAGACTGGACTTGGACTTTCCACCACTTCTGGTGGAAGGACAAAAAAGGGTCGAGCAGAGGTGATGGCCAGTTGATTTCATAACCTGACAAAGAACTAACTTCTTTAAAAGTGCCCATGGTATGGCTAATGTATGAGGGGGCATTACCAATAAAGAGCAAAATATCATCAGCAAACAATGTTATACAATACAGCATGTATCAGAAGGTAATCAAGGGGTTCAATCTTAGCTTTTGTGCTAAAGAACCGAGAAAAAGAACAAATAATAAGAAAGATAGGGCACATCCTCACCAGAGCCCCTTGGAATGAAGATAGAAGAAAATATTTCCACTGGATGTTAGCTGTGGGCTCATAAGACTTAAAGATTTGAATGAAGTAGGGACCCACGTCCAGACAATCAGTCAAACCAAGCCAGCATTTTATATATATTCAAAATTGAGACTTCTTTCTGTGTGTCAGCGCACCACACCATCAGTACACAGATTGGCACAAAAGTGAGAGGGCGCAAAAAGGATGTAATAACCAGAGCATAAGTATAAACAGACAGAAGGTAGAGACAAAAATGTTGTTGTGGTAAGTTTTTCTTATTTAACCATGACCAAAGACTTTCAAAGACTAACCACGGCAATAAGAACCAACCATACACTAAATTGCTTTAGTCTCTTAACCTTAACCAAACCTTTGACTGCCTAAACCTCACACTAACACAAACCATCAGGTAACCATTTATGTGATGAACACAAGATGTCAAATCTGCATTTTTGTCACATGACCTTATTTGTGGTAGAGAAATACACCATCTGTAACACATAATTTGCAAATTTTGAGCAAATTTTTGGAGATTTTACAAGTATTTGTGTTTTCATGCACACACACACACACACACACACCATTGTAGATGCACTCACACAGACGCACATGCAGGGATGAAAAAGACACTGATGGAGGAGGGGTAAAAGAGAAGGAAAACAGAAAACGTGAGAACAGAAATGGGGAAGAAAGACTGATTAATCCTCCCTTTGGTGGTGCTCTTAAGACGTTTGATTCAACCGCACTCCCTCCACAAAACCCCCCCTCCTTCGACCCCAAAACCTGTCTACTTCTCAGTGAGGTGGTTTGATGTTTCATTCTTTCTTATCAATAGCACCTTTGCATCAATTACACAACAAAAACATCCTTCAGAGCGAAGGGGATGGGGGAGTGCCAGGGGGAGGGGGATTTCTCTGAGGGAGTGTGGGAGACAGCCTCCTTGTAGTGCATTCCAAGCTTTTGTCATCCCTGGGAATTTGTTTCCTGTCAACATCTTAAGCCAATAGATAATATGTTATCAGGGATGAGAGGAGCTCTCTCTGCCCCCCCCCCACCCCCCACCCAATCCTGATCCTAATGATAGAAGAAAACATATGTGAGGAATCACCTTTTAACTGAGACGTCTTCCATAATGACAAATCTTTGTTGCCTTATGTCTGTGGCAGTAGTCATTACGGCAGAATGGTGGAGTCATGAACTGAAGAACCGCCAACCCTCAATGAAAAAATAACATAAATAAAAGGAAAAATCAGGACAGCTGATTGAATCAAATGGCTCTTATATATATATATATATACGGACCATGGAGGTGGGGGGGGGGGTATTATTTCACGGCTTTTTAGCCTAATTAACAAGGTGCTCCACACACAAACTTTTCAGTTTTACGGCCCTGTGTTTCCCAGTGGCTGCAGAGAGATGTGTGTGCCCTGCAGACGTCCGGCCTGGGGGGGCAGTAACCGTCTCCCTATCAAACCTATCTCTCTAAATAACATCACCTTTCCAGATCCCGCCAGTGAAACTAATGCTCACGTGCTGCTGGATTCATGCATGGTCCCAGTTCACTTCCTTTTCTCTAACCAACTATCAGACATTTGAAACCAAAAATCTTGCTCAGTGTCTGAATTTTCGTCTCTTTTAAGACAGAAAGCAGCTCTGCAGATCAGAGCAATATCCAGAAACTGACCATATTTCTACAGTTAAAGTTGTGATCAACACCGTCGACTCCTTTCACTGTCCTGGTTCCTTCTCATCCTTCTCCATCTATGAAACGACTTGGAAGGAAGTGACTGTGGGTCAGTGGTATGTCTGCAGAGTAAACAGTGGCTGTAGTGGAGTCCTGGACCAGGCTTATCAGGTTGCGTCTGTCTGATTGACCCTCCACTCCCTCTTTGTTTAGACGTCCTGACAGGCGGGTCACCGCTCCACATCCTCCTCCGCCTCTGTTCCATTATTCCCACAACTTTGTGTTGTAAAAGTGAAAGGCCATGTTTTACTTCTTTACTTGAAGGGCAAACAAGTAGCCAGAGGTGCTTTTGGGGAAACTAAACACTGCAATAAAAGGACTCGGGCTGCCACCTGAGGCACTGCAGGTCATGATGCTCAAACAGGCATCTCAGATATGTGGCCCCTTCTACAGAGACAGTAGGGAAAGTTAAAGGCATGTTGCAGGCTGTTGACAAATATTTACAGCTCACTTTGACAACAGGAGGAATGCAGCAGAACGTCTCAATCTGAGGTTACTAACCCCCACCTTCCTCTTTTGCCTCTGTGTGTGGTACTGCTGTGTTCTTCAGCTGTTCCCCAGGTCTGTCTGAGGCCACTGTGGCCTGTCAGCCTGTCAGATTAAAGCTTCAGTCTCCCAGTCTTCCTTAAATGCCACACGCTTTGTTTTCATTGAGGAGGGGTGCAGAATGCGTGTGATCTCTTGTCGGCCTCCTTCTCATCCATCTCTGCCAGAAGCTGAAGGGGCAGAGGGGGTAAAAGGGGGTTCAGGCAAGGGCAAGGGGCAGGGTCACACAGGGGGAAGAGCAGGGTCAGAGGTTAAGCTAGGTTACCTAGAGCCTTTGCACTAGAGCAGTGAAGAGAGGCCTACCAGACAGAAACACACACGCACGAACACACACATATATACAGAAACGGGCACACACACACTTCGCTGCCCACCGGTAATAAAGCCTTCCACTGACATTTCACTCATGTTTGCAACACTGCTGTTATTCATGCAGAGTGTGGCCTGTTATTGAGTGCAGATGTGGTTCTGTAATGAGCAGTAGCTTTGGCACTGACTATCAAGGGATGAACAGAGGGGTGCGCTGTGCCCAGACATGGAACATGAGAGAAGGAGATGGATGGAGAGAGTGAAACGGATGAGCTGAACGAGATGAGCTGTTCCAGACCTGCAGGAGGTGAGGAGTTCCAGGCTCTTTCGCAGGTGCACGGCGTGTTGTTCACAGTGACAGTGACCGGTCACTCGGCGGAGCTGTGTTAGTGCATCTTCAGCTTTAATACCTGCTTTCAGGTGAGTGTTATGCAAATTATTTTCCATTAATTTATCCTCTTCATAAATAAGGCATGCACTCTTGAGCTTCATTGTTTGTCCTATTTCTGCAAAAAGGGGGCAAAAGAGGTGTACTTATGTGTGTGTGTGTGTGTGTGTGTGTGTACAGAAACAGTAAAAATCTTTTCTGAAAGTTTGACAGAATCAGGGAGATAATGCAGGACCGAGGGAGACAAAGAGGAAACCAAAAAGGAAAACAAAATCTGTCATCTGAGAGTGTGTTGTAACTATGAAATAGTTTCCTCCGGACACAAATCGAACACACAGGAGTGAGCTGAGTGATCATAGATCTACTTTTCTTATTCTAGCTGTAAAGTTGTACGGTTCATAGTTAGCCCACCAGATAACCTACTTGTGTATCTCCTCACAGGTTTCTGACATCATTGAAGCACAGCATGGAAATTTAAGTAGACCTATGCATTTCAAAACAAACAACAACAACAAAAAAAAAAAACAACTTACTGACAGTGCACGAGGCATGACATTTTATCCATATTGAGGATATCCTCTTTTTTACTTTGCAGCTGCACTTTTAAAGTGTGAGCTCAGCAAAGCTAAATTCAGAATTTCTTCAGGAGCGACACTGTTGAGTAACTATTAAGAAGCCGCTAAGATGTTTTCACTTCCCTAAAAGCCGTGAACACTCAGTACCACACTGGTGCAAGTGAAGCTAAAGGTGTGTCCACCAGGGATAATCATATGAGAGAATGAACTCTAACAATTTGCTCCATATTGATGCATTCAAGTTCTAACCCTAACCCAAGTTGCTGGAATTGTATAAAATATTTTTACAAAATCGGATTCATTCCATTGACCCTCAAAACCTCCGGTGTCAAAATGAAGGCAAATGTAAAAAGTTTGTCAAACAGAAAGGAGGGACTGAGTTGGTCCTGCCGAAATATCTTATCTCCGACTGATACCTTACGGTAGTCGATAATGACTGACGGTAAAATGTGAACATTATGCTCACTGGCACCATGACACACAAACTATGAAAGCTATAAACCACCAACAGACCTCGGTAATGTTAGATTATATATTATCACATATGCAACTGGGCCCAAATGTTCAAGAGCCTCTCTCTGTTTTTCTCTCACTCAACATAATGACATGTCAACAACTGCCCACCTTAAATCTGGCCCTGCTTGGGATTTCTACCTCTTAAAAATGAAAATTTACCTTGCCGCTGTTGTCAAGTGCCTGCAGGAACAGTTAGATCACTGAAATCAATATTATAAAGAGTACCGTCTAGACCTATTCTAAAGGAAAAAGTGCCCTGCGATCATTTCCGTTGTGATACGACGCCACATAAATAACAATTGATTCGACGTGAAAGTGGCCTCAGACTGTATTAGTATCAAACTTGAACTCCACAACTTTCCTCTGCATGCGCAGCATCATTTCCAGCAGACGTCTCGTTTCGTTGATGTACTGATCGCCCGCTGTTGCCACGGCGATGATAAGAGGAACAGGGAGGCTCCAGCAGCAGAACATCCAATACAACACTATGCACTTGTCTGAGCCTCTGTCCATGGTGCTGAAGCAGTCATCTACACCCATAGACCTAGAGCAAGTAGAACCAAATGACCAGACATTTTATCAACTGCCTAAGCAAACAGAGGATAAGCTCAAGAGAGAAACTGGCAGCAATGTGAAGCAACTGAAATTAATTTGGATCCAAAAAAAAAAAAAAAAAAACCCAAACAAAAAAAAATAAAAAAGGTGGTGTAACTGTTTTGCTAGTTTTTCAGCACACAGTTCATGTTAAAGATGTCGGACTAGAATGCAGAATTTCCAGATAATAACACTGTAAGGAAATTAGTCATGTATTTACAAATGGCTTTTCATAGAGAGGAGGGAAATACTTGCTGGGATGTAGTTGCTCTGCTGGAGAGAAGCCTTTTTGTAAAAAAAGATGTGGCGATTCACTTCAAATCTCATGAAAAATGTAAAAGCTATTAAAAGTTTTACAAGTCAGAAGTCTAACGTAAACAGAGCAAGCTATCTGCCGGACAACTTCCGACTGTCTTCTTTCCTCTTCCCTTTTCCGAGCATCCCATCTTCCTTTGTTTTCACCTTGACTTGCACTCTCCTGAGATGTCAAAGGAGTAAGTGTGCCAGGAAGAACAGAGCACTCACCTCAAATGGCGTCTGTTCATATAATGCATGAGGAGATGTCTTCAGCAAACACCACAACAGGAAGCGTATGAATCTGCAAAACATCCTGCTTTCTGAAAGTTAAATGAAATGCTGTAAATGTTGTCCTGCCATCTGTGTGTGTGTGTGTGTGTGTGTTTGGATGTATGTGACTAATACATATACGAGGGTACAGACTGTGCTGCTCACGGCATAAAACCAAGATGTTAAACCGACTCTACCAATTAAACAAATTTTTGCCGTGTTTACAGAGTGTGGATGTTAACAGGGTGCCTGTGACTCGCTGAGGATGTGCGTATGTCTCTTACTCCCCTCGAGCTGCAGACCATAAACCTGAAGAGATCCTGCTGTGAGCTCCCGACCTTCCACCCTAATAACATCCAGCTCACTCAAACTCACACCTCATGTCCGACGCTCGCACACATATCAATCGTGTTTGGTCAACTTTTTACAGATAACTACCGTTAATATGTTAAACATTTCCATCTTGGAATAAAAGAAGAAATGTGTGTATTTAACATTCTGAGCCAAATATGAGAAGTTGCAGATGCACTGTATGTCAGGATTGTTGGTAACTTCACCTCCCTGGGTAAAACAAGAAAATGTGTTGTCTCAGCAAATACCCAGAATGACATATGTTTTACATTCACGTGATTTACGAAGCCCTCTAGTGGCCATTGTAATGATGACCTTTGTTTGGTTTGAGCAAAAGAGCATGTGGAGTAACAGAGTGAGCAACAAAGTCCACGACCAGAGAAGGCTGGCATGGAGGGAAAGTCAATCAAATTTTGGCTTTTGGCATCACAATCAGATGGTCAATACTTGTTACTTCATGACAACAACTGTTTCACTGCAACCAGATGGATGTTGTTACAACCATGTCAATGAAGGTCCCCTAAAAAAACAAATAAAAGAACGGGGGTGTCCAGACACAACCAACCCTTAGTGAACAGTGATGATTCGGACAATTGTGAAGTGGATTCCTGACGAGCTGGATCTGAATTGACCTATTTGAAAAAAAAAAAAAAGGCTTGGGGTCAGAGTGCAGTATGTGTCAATCGGACACCAACCTTACATTGGACAGGACAGGTGTAAAATCAAATTTGACAGTGTGGGAATGGTTGGCTCTTTCCTAAGATCTGGCTGGCCAAAGTGGAACGTGCTAACACCCAATATCAGGGAAAGCACAGAATATCGATCAACAAAAAGACAAACATCACAATAATCTTCCTGACTGACGTTTCAGCGGTGAGAAAATGTAAGTGATACCGAAGTTGACTGAATAGGCCTTGGCGATTGGACTTTTTGTCAACCAGAACTGAAACAATTCAAGGAAATAATGGCTTTTTATGCTTTTAGGTAAGCTGATAATATCACCAAACAAGTCTACTCCCTGCAGCGACTTCCTTGTCAAGACATCAGGGTTTTTGTAGCTATGTAGCTATGATGTTTTACGTACTTCTCCTTCTCCAAAGGCTCAGTTTGTGTTTCGGCAGTCTTGGCTCAGTGTGCTCTCAGCTCAGATGGAGGGCCATACTGTACCCGCTCTCACATGATTTTCTCGGGAACAACCAAACACTTCCTTGTAAACCTGAAACCCTCTCTGAATTTCCCAGGTCCTTCAAGAACACTGTAATGGGGTATACGAGTACCTACCATTGACCCTTCGAGTATCACAAACTCCAACTTGCTGTGGCTGGTCACTGATTAACCAGAGTCTCGATAAGATCTGTTGGCTGAGTTGATAAGACCTCTCGTGTCAAACACAAAGAGAGATCATTGACACTCACATAGAATTATGAAAGACCAAGGCTTCATCAGCAACCTGTCCTTTCGCAGAATTGGAAAGCTTATTGATTGATTCTGTTCTGTCTCCATGAGATGTTCTACCTGACTATTGCTCATCCCTTCCAACCCTGTAACCTTTATCAGAATATGGGCAAGTGCCTGGTATCAAGTAAAAATTCAACAAATTAAGAAGAAACACGTTGCACTGTCAAAGGTAGTGCTGCGTGAGCCGTGGATTCAGGATTTACAGAATGACAGACAAAGTGAGATCCGTGGGGAACAAATTAATGTTTGCTTTTGAAAACTAAGAAAAGAGGACAGAGTAAAATTTATAAATTAACAAGCGTCATCAGAGTGAGACGTAAAATTTTATTTCGACTCCAGCTGTGCAGAAATTCCCTTTAGGAATTTAGAAAAATCAAGAGGACATCTTCTGAAGTCACTTTTTTGTATAACATGCAAAAGAGAAAAAAGCAAAAAAGAATTGGTGTGTCAACATCAGTCTACATGCATCAGGAAAGGAACTCAATTGAGCCAGTAATTCATAATGAGAGACCAAAGAGCGCCAAGCTATCCTTAAATATCTTGAAACTCACGCTGAATAATTATTCTGAACAATTAGAATTGACTTATTTGCTGTGGGCAACCACAAACCAAAACGGCCACACAAAAAAAAAATATCAAATGACACCACACCTATTTGAAACTCATTCGGAATTTGATGAAAGAAATCTAAAGGCATATTTAACAAGTTTAGACTTGATAAAGGTTTAACCAGCTCATCTCTGCACCTTTTTGCTCTGCAACATTTTTGCCCCTTGGGTAAACACTCAGCAGACCTGCCCCTGCAGCTCATTGCAGACATTTACAGATCTTTGCCCAAACCTCTGAGGCTAACACTAGAAGTCTGGCTGTTCAGAGAACAGAATGTGAGGCGGGAAGGGAAGCTCACACGCCAAGATGCTGTCTGCTGGGCCTCACGATTAACTTGGGGATCAACCATTAGAGGGAGAAGCCAGACTCCACGCTGACCACGATTGGTGCAGAGAGTAGACGGCATGTTCACAAACTCCATGAACTCACTCTGCCAACATCGAAACCTGCCCAGAGCTAAACCAAACAGATCACACTCCAGTGTCCAGGTGCACAGTCCTCGATCTTTGATCAGCTCTCCAAAAGCCTTCATTCACAAATTCAGTTAATGCTCATTGAGAAAAAGGAATAACCTTCATCTCTTTGCTGCCAGTTTTTCCAGTGTCATCAAGTTATCTGCAAAACAACCAAATCCTGTTTGGTCCCTCAAGATAAAAAAACAAAACAAAACATAAAACACTTACATTTTCTGCAAGTTTAATTCTGACAGTTGATTTGACTCCACTCTTCAGGTGTGTGTAATCATCAATACAGTTAAATATACAAACTGCTGTTATTCACATTTCAACTGATACAACTTGAAACTAACAATGTTTCTGTCCTGATTTTTGTGCGTGTGTGTGGGAATTGTGTTTTATTTCACCCTTCATTCTTTAAAATCATTCCTAAATTTGGTCCTGCTCCGCTACCTTCACTTCCACCTGCACCTGTCCTTCATTTTGCCGGCCCTTCCAACACACATTCACACACGAAGTCACGTACGCACATAGCTGCACTTGCACAAAAAAACGCTTAAAATACATGCACAGACACACATGACACGCTCACATAGATGGACAGGCACACATTTCCACTGCAAACACTCACTTTCATTTGAATTATACTTCCAGGCAGGGAGCAAAAAACTTTGCTTAGCTTCAGCTGCCCTTGAGAAGATAACTCTGTTTGATTTGCAAGATTTTGGACTTTAGCTCTGGCGATGGCCTGGGAAAAGGAATGTTCTGATGTATTTTCACGTGGATCAACAGACTAGTTTCATCATGATGTCATTTTAGTGTCACTGAGCTTTTTGCTCTTTTATATTTATGATACAGATGAAAGCTGCTGCTCCCTGTTGCACATCTAATTAATTCCTATTTTTTTCTGGCACATCGGCGGCAGTGGCTCAGTGGGTTGGGAACCGGAGGGTCACTGGTTTGCGTCCCAGCCCAGACAACGAAAAATGTGGAGTGGAATGGACAGGTGCCAGTCCACCTCCAGGGCACTGCTGAGGTGCCCTTGAGCAAGGCACCGCCCTTGTACAATGACAATAATGATTCTTCTTCTCGTCTGAAATCAAATCATTCTGACTCTGTGTTTAACGGACAACCTACAGATGTCACATTTCTCCATAACAGCACAAAGTGCCGACAGATTTCGACTGGGGGAACTAAAAAAAAAGCCAAAGGGTCGCCTGTGGTTTTGTGGTATTCACAGGCCATTGATGCCATCATTCTTTTATGGAGTGTATTACAATAATATTTAGAGATGAAGTCATCCTTTCCCCAATCATACTTGAGGATATTTGTTCAGTAAAAAGCGTATGATATCATGATGTCACACAGGATATGACCTCAAACAGCTCAGATGACATAATTGCTTTCACCTGCACCATGCCCAGACATTCCTGAAGCTGGTCGCTGTTTAGGCAGTGATACTCATCATCACCGCCATCATCAAAACAAAAAACAGAGGTTTTTACAAGCGCGTGAGAGTGGACTTCACCCTACTATGAAATGTGACAGAATTTCCTACCACCAACATTTCAACACTGCTGCCAAAGGGATTCCATGCAGACTGTGTCTTCTTTGGCCGCCTCTGGGGATTTTGTCTGGGTCATCGTGACCTGAAGTCTTGCAGGAGTTGAACAGGCAGCAGCAGTTATAAAAAAAAAAAAAAAAAGGAGTAGTAAGTTTACTTGTAACAGCGGCCATAACAAGACCTCAAGCTGTAACTGTAGGGAGACATAACTCTGTGTCTCTGAGTGGAACATTTGGAGATTCATTAATGGTTTTCCTGTTGATGCATGCTGAGAGACTTTTGGAGAAATGCCTTTTTAGTTTCAAAGGCCGCAGTGGTATGCTGCCATCTGCAGTTGCCCACACGGGACAAAGCTCTCTCTCTCACTCTCTCTCTCCCTTTAGCTGGAACTTGTTAGATAGTCTCTTATACTGACATTTGTCTGTGATTCACTGTTACAGTTTCATTTCACAGATATAACTCTTTAGTACAAACTGTACTCACTTGCTCCAATTTATGGCCAATGAAGGTCAAATAAACAATTCATCTCATCATCACTTGATCAAACTTCCCACTCATTTTTTACATTTTTAATATTGTGCATCACCAAAGACTAGATACATATAAAGGAAAACGCTCCAAGGAGCACTTAAAAATATTTAGGACTTTTTTTGATATATGGCATTTTGCCCGAGCTGGTAAAATGGTCGTATTTTAAACCAACCTAAAGTCACTATCGTGAAACCATCAAAACCTACTAAAAATAGTGATTTAACTATGTAGGCAATGAGTCAAATTATTCATGATCTTAAAATAAAAAAAAAGTTTCAGTGGTGTCGGTCAGTTGTGCCCCAAGCTTACTCACTGGAACTTCCAGATTTATTGTCTTGCTGAAATCACCCTGTATGTCTCCGGAGAGCCGTTGAACTCATGTTGTAAATTTAGGACTCCAAAGATTGAGTCGATTTAGTGTCTGTTATCATTATGTTATGTTTCATACGTCCTCCTTTTATTCATCTCAAATACATCCTAATGAGTGCAACGCTACACTGCGAGGATGTTTTTTTCAGACATTTTGCTGAATGCGAAGATGCTGTTGAGACCAGTGAATGGTCAATAGTGAATAGTGAATGGGGAGTGGGGGGGGGGGGGGGTTGCTGCTGTCCAGCCTGATCGCCACAGGCCAAATTTAACATCTGTAGTTAGGAATGTCTCTGTAATAGGTCAACATAATGATTCGAAGCAATCGCTGCCTTTTGATGAATGGATGAAGTGAATTCAGCCTTTGTAAGCCTCAGCTTTCCAAAAATATTTTGAGGGCAAAAGTCTTTTTCCTTCTTACTTGAGAGAGCCCACACAGTAAAATAAATGAGTAAATAAATAAAGGCTACAGCGACATGGCCTGGAATAATGGACACAAACACCAAACACACCCAGGAGTGGTCACGCATGGCTCCTCATGGCTTCCACAAAGGTCAAGTGTAGGTTACAAGGAGCTGGCTGACCTCATTGTTAACCACAGTTACTCTACCCTTATAAGTCAGACAGATTTATTAGGTCAGAGCAGACTGAAAAAACTAAAGCAGTGTTCATTCAGTAAGGAAAGGCAAGAAAGAGCAAGTTTCCTCAACTTTCTTTTGGAGGCCTGAGCCATTCATTCTGACGAAGACAACGTTTTAGTCAACACAAAAATTGCAGAAAGATGGATTCAAACAAGCAACTACAGAACACTGTATGCCAGCACAGCCGGACAGGTTTCCACAAAACGTGGTAAGTGGAAGTGATTCAAAAGTGAACAAACCAGAAATTCTCATCAACTGCAGCAAGTACATTGAAGTACAGCCAGCAAGAGAGGACAAAGTTGAACTATAGAGAGGAAGTTTCTAAGGAGATGGAATTAAAAGGCAGAAGAGATAAAAAAAACAAAAAAGACAAAAACATATTTACCTTCATATTCACTGACAAACAAGGTGGTGACATACATTTGTTAGCGTGGACTTATTTAAAGCCTCTCTGATTGTTGTTGTGTGTTCATGTTCTCTGGTGCTGACATGGGAACTGGAAGGATAAAGAAGCAAAGGAAAAGAAGGCAAAGAAAGAAAAAAAAAAGAAGAAAGAAAAGAAGGCAGTAACGAATGACAAAAAGAAGAAAAAGAAATTTTCCATTCTGAGAACAAATAAAATACTTCTCATTATAACCACCCTCTTGACTTTAAGCAAAGTTAATATAAATATTGATTGATGGAGCTGTAATATTTGCAGAGTCCAAAAGGTTTCGCAGATTCCTTTAGTTCCAAGAATCAAGGCTTGGGCCTTCAGGCTAACTCTGCCTAATAAAATTTGTCTTACGCGACTAAACTGTTTTCCAGTAAGACTGGTGTTGGCGTTGCTTTGGTTTTTTAACTGGAGTGAATGAACTGAATGTATTAGTGGCAGCAAAGTTACCTGGGTGGGAGTTTGATTGGGGAGGGGGGGCAGCAGCCGTATAAAGTGCAAAAGTCTCACGCCAGAGAGCAGAAATTGCACCCACAGTCCCACAGCATGGTTACAGCGTGGATCAAGAGTCTGAAAGTGGTGTCGCACTTTTGGGCCGCGCTGGAGGCTTTAGGGCAAAAACAGCACTGTGGTTAGGGTTGGGGAAAGATTGTGGTTTTGGTAAAACGTTTTGTGTCTGAGGTCAACGGGAACCTTTGTTTTTTGTATTTAAAAAAAAAAAAAAGACTGATCTTTTCTTAACCTCAACCAACTCTTGTTAGCACAAAAAAAAAAAAAAAATGCTGTAGTTGTACAACAACTTGTACTGTAAGGTTGGATATTTTTGGGGAGGACAAATACAACAAATATGTTGCTTGAAAAATTTAATGAGAGAATTCACGATCAACATATTTCTCTGGTTCGCCACATAAGCGAATTAAAAGCATTCTCTCATTAAATTAATAGAAAACATTGTCTAGCTGCAGTTTCATTTCCTAAAATTCCTTCCTTCATCCAAAACGGATTTGATTTTGCAAATTTGTTGCACATAAACACAATTCTTGGAAGAAAGTGCTGTCCAGGCTGCGACACTGTTCATAACAAATTCAAATCTGTGTGGAAGCAGCAATGCACTGTAGGGGTGCTTACAAATGAAACTGTACAGTCTGAAATAACAATGCCAAATTATGGGTTCGGTGCTATTTTCATCCAGTCCCACATGCTGTGTGCTGTGTGCACAAGCTAAAGGACAGAAACCGATGGTTTTACAATAGTATAATACAATCGCTCAGTTCCAACAAGCATCAGGACTAGACATGTCTAAGTGTGTGCCATCTCATCCATGTAATGGGGTGATGGTGAACTGGAGTGAGCACTCAAGATGTTTTTATGGGGCATGCAGCATTAGCATACTAAAGCCCATTTGCAGATGGAACTACTAAATTCAGCTGTACACAAGTATTTCCTGAATGTCTCTATGAATACAATTGTCCACCGCATTACCAGCTCAGTAGACTTGCAAGCAGTGGAATTCTGGCCACATAAAGTTACCATTATGGAGCCGAGGATCACTCTCGTCCTCGTTTGATCGTGAAAAATAACATGAACCGTTCGCCGCAATGCCACAGCAGACAGGCTACTGTAGGCTGCCTGTGTCACTCTTCATTTTTACAGTAGCACAACTGCAGACTTTTCTGTCGCTCAGTCTGGCTGTGATCATAAAAGCTGCAGCTCCAGACTGAAAATTACCTGCACTGTAAAAATATTGCTCAAATGATGACTCAAACATTCCTCCTCAATTTCCTCCTCACTTGCACTAGAAACCTGTTGGGAAAAGGCAAAATCCGACTTACTTACTTCAAAAAGCCACACAATGTATGAGTACTGAAAGTCAAATATTGGACAGTGGCAACAAGTGGTGACCTAACATGATGACATCATCTTATTTTGACAGTTGCCCTATTTAATGTGGAAACGATTAAAGAGGAAGACAAAGAGGGATTTCACCCATTACCCATTAAAGTTAACCACCAAATTACATGGGATTTTATAGGCCATAAATAAGAAAATGCTGCTGGATTTTGCCCTCCTCTAGCCACTGTTGAACCTCCCCTGTGAGTGTGTGTGTAAAAGCTGCCAAGCTCAGGGGGAGAGACTTCGCCACAGGACACACTCAACTCGCTGCTGTAGATACCCGGCGCACAGTACACCAGCGGACAGCACACACGGTTAGTGCAAACTGAGATAGTATGGGCACAGTACACACACACACACACACACACACGCTTCACTTTCAACATATCAAACAAAGTTCAAGCCTGTCAAATTACAGTCCTTTCTTCGCCAGCCACCCCTGGCACGACTTGTGTTAACAGTACCAACTGCTGAATGCTGTAATTCCTGGAAAGCTATGGGCAAGCTTTTTACAGTTTATTATCTCACACGGCTCCCTCTCATCCATCCATGCAGCCATCACAGCAAAGGATCTCACAGCACTTTCACCATCGCACCACTCATTCTCTGGGCCATTTGGTTGCAATTTACTACTAAAGGAGTTTACAGCAAATTGTTCCTTCCTCTCCTTTTTTCTTCATCTCTTCTTCCCTGTATTCTCTTCCCATTCTGATCTGTATTATGGCATTTCATTGTGTTTTGTTTGTTTCCCCGTGACTCCTTTCATCTCCCAGTCTGTCTGGCCTCATATCATTTTTAAAGTGGACCCAAATGCTTTCCCTGGAACTTGCCAGCATGCGCTTCCAGTAAGTCTGACATAAATCGAATATTTGAAAAAAGACAAATAAATACAAGTGTAAATAGCCTCGTGGAAATGGCCTTAGCAACTTCTGTGTATAATTAGGCTGTCGTCTGTGAGTGTATGCATATGTGTCTGTTTGATTTTGTGTGTGTGTGTGTGTGTGTGTGTGTGTGTGTGTGTGTGTATGTGTGTGTGTGTGTGTGGGGGGGGGGGGGGTAATATGCAAGATGTTAGCAACTGTGTTTGTCTCCATTCGTGTGCGAGTGACTAAATGCCTTTTTAACCAATGTGTGAAATGTTCTTAGTGGGAAATGACTTAGATCCCCTGAGGTGACGGTAAAAGGGTCTTTTCCGTGCTGGCAGACAGGCCAGAGTGACGAGCGCTCGACCACCCAACGCCCCCACTCCTCCGGCACTGACAACATCCGAACAAAAACAGCTCCATGGGCTGGCATTTATCTTATGGCTTAGTGTCTCCCTGATTCACTGCTGTCTGGCTGCGATTCTAAATTAGCTACCAGGAGCACCGGAGCAGGAAAAAGACAGAGAGAAAGAATGACATAGTTGGCATTGTGGAAGATGATTCAGAGAAAACAATACATGTCTGGCATCTACAGATGTTGATAGGGTGACCCCTCTGTTTGTGCTTCTGTTGTTTGTTTGGGCCAATATATATTATATATATATGTATATATATATATATATATATGTGTGTGTGTGTGTGTCTGTCTGTATTTGATCATACACCAAAGTATGTTTTATGTCAGTGCCGCCAGTGACTTGGCATATTTGCCATGTTTATGTGTGGGTATTGTGTCTGGACTGAGTGGTTATTGTATTCCAGACTTGTGGTATATTCAGTGCTCAGTGATTCACTCCTACCAGCATCTGTTGTCTACCTCTGCAGTCTCTGAGAGGTCTGATTAACACCACACAACTGACCCACCCGCAACTGCCCGGACTTGACCAGAGCTGACCACACCTCCAGAAATACACCAGAGACAACAGAATGAAACCAAGGCAGAGGAAACAATCATCCCTGCCCCAAATAACACATCCCAAAAATTTTGTTTTGGGTTTTTGTTTTGGTTTTTTTTTTTCATGTTATTTATTTTATTTACTGGTTTGATTTCTGGAAGGAGTCACATGACTGACCATACAACTGGTGTGCAAACCTTCTATGGCTAATCTCCAACCATTTAGGTGCCATGAAACTTCAATTTTTCTGTTTATTTTCAGAAAGAAAACAAAAAGCAGAATTCCCAAAGCAATGATCTTTTACCGTATTTAGAGATAAATCTAAAATTCTGTATTGTGCAATCCTAACATTTTGATTTTGGTATGGCTATTGCCTATTTCAACTTCCCAGAATGCCCCTCCCACAGTGTAAGGGAAAACAAGCTTTCTCTATTATCCAAACGTAATCTTATATTACTGAAACCATTAAATCACCTTCTTCGTCATGTACTAGTTTAAGACTTAAGACTTGTTGGATTGTTTATCTGCATCTTAAATCTTTTTTTTTTTTATTATTATTTTTACAGTGGAACTGGCACATCTGATCATTTTTGTAATTTTCTTTACCAAGCAATCCAACAAGGAGGCTCACTTGCTGCAGTGATTGGTAAAGCATGTAGATCTAAGAGAGTGAGCCAGGATTTAAAGTTCTTTCTCGAGTTTCCTCTCTCATGCCTCCTCTTCCATCACTGCTATTCTAATTATTATTCTAAATACCTTCAAGGAGAGAGAGTGTCTGAGCGTGCTCCCTTATGATTTGGACAATTTTTCACATCAAAGACATGCTGATGAGTTGTTGAAGAAGGATCAGGGAGGCAATGGGATGCAGCCAGAAGGAGGCTTTGACTGCAGACCTTTTACTCTGCATTTGAATGGGAGCAACTATAAACACTTTTGCTTTTAGACTGAACACTGAATAATTTTTTTCAAGCATACAGAAGAGCTTTGCATCACTGCAAATTAAAGAGTGCAGAGAGTGCGATGCCTTACCTGTGTGCTTTTTCACAAACCTGACCTTTTATAAACTCCCATGTTTTTTTTATCAATCTTTCAGCGAACCTATTTTTCTGATTTGCTCCCATTTGATTGTTGCTGCGGTTTTGCTGTTGATACAGCCGCAACACTTCCCTTCATCTGTTTCACATTAAAACCCACATAATCCCTTCCCTGGAGTTCTTTTATTGTGAAATATCCTCAGGAAAGTTTGGGTTAGCAGCAGCTTAACAAGAGAACAGAATGGCAAAGTAAAGTCACAATGAATAAAAGTGAATGGGAAAAAGAAAGTCTCTTGTATTGAATCCACATCGGTCCTCATATTATTCTCTTTGCCTTTTAGAGAATAAGGGAGCAGTATGTGGCTTTTAATTGTTCAAACAGGCTAGCTGTTGTTGTTGGAGCCACTCATGAATGAGCGTGAATAACAAGATGCTGCGCTGATGCTCAATTAACGTTCGTAGCTGCAAATTTATCCAGATTCACGTAAATGATCTGCATTTGTTTGTGATGTTGATTAGGCAACACGTTTAAAAGTGGGAAGCACGTGGCCCATTTTCTCCAGCAGCTGTTTAGAACAAAACAATTGTGTCCTGTCTTCAAAACAATTATCGTGATTTGCACAGTGTTTGCAAGTTTAGGAAAATACTTTAATGGCCCACGTCGTGTTGTGGTATGTCCTACGTGTTTACTTTATCACAGCACATTGGTTCTAGACAACACGTAATCTGTAGAACAGTTCATATCAGCCTTCCTGTGGACGTTACAAATAGGAAATCTGCAAGAAGTAAAAACATTCAGATAATTCCTATCTATAATAGACACAGTTTTGGACACCAACAACACAGAGCGGGACCCAGGAACAGATCATGCTACTTTAAAATGTTCCAGTTATGTTCCAGTGTATCTAAAGACAGCGTTGTAGTGAGTTAAATTTAATCAGAATTTAAGCTTAACTGCAATTTGCAATTGCTCGCCGGGAGTTCAGCTACATCCATGAAATACTTATGGTGATTTTTTTTTGTTTTTGTGTGTGTGTGTCACATGAACTACTGGAACTACAAACTGTTTTGTGCCATAAAACAAAAGTAACGATTTCCAAGTTTTATTTCGCCATTGCTTCTCTGCTGTAATTGAACCCCTTTTGACGAGCCACACCCTCCGTTTCTTTCATGATTGTTGCGAAGACATCCCTAGGCAATGCATTCATCAGGCAACACCACATACTTGACCTTTGTACAGTGCATGTGCAAAAGCCAAGGGTGTTGCTCAATGATCACACAGAAACGAAGTCATCATGGATAAACCCTTGAATCGAGAAAGACAATGGCCATACGTGAGCCACCATTGTATGCAAAAGACAAAATGTTTTTGTTCAACGTTGTGGTAAAATATTGTAATGTGCACATTGTAAAGTCGCCAACGTTAACCAAACTGAGTCTTTCTGTGATCTTAGGTCCATCCAGTTTAACGCAATTGCTTGCATCGCGACGCTCTAAAAGTAGCTTCCCCAACACCGTGTAAACGTTACTGCACGTGTTCACGCTGTCACTCAGCTGTGCGCTCTCTCTTTCAAAGCCTTGAAAGCACATTGTCACATTAAACTGTATTTAGTCATCGCTAACACTGACGATTCCAGCTCTTCCTCTTATTGTCATCGGCGACTGTGATCAATCACAGAGAGCCCGCCTTCATGAGATCTGGGGAGGATCAGTCATAAGCCCACGCAGATGCGGGTCCTTGAGGAGGCTGTGAAAAAAGGCAGCAGTATTTATCCCACTTGTGGCTGTTTTCAGGGCTGGGAACAATGCTGTCTTTATGGAGAGGTTTTATCTCTCTCCGGCCACAGCCAAGAATGGCTGCTATCTTGTGATGGCCACTGCATAAATCAGTTTTGGTGTTCTCATTTGGCAGTATATCAAGAAGAGAGTTAGATAAGAGTAAGGAGCGGGAAGAAATGGGTTGGGGAAGGTCATGAAGACGGACACGGGTGTCTGATCGAAAAATTAATAGAGGCGTAAACTTGAGAAGAGCAAAGGTGGGGGCGGGGGGCTACAGGAAAGTGGAGGAGGGTCTGGCTATTGAACAGCCAGTACAGTGTGTGCTTTTTCGAGAAACTCATCCCTCAAACCACCTAAGCTCCTTTTGAATAACTTACCATAAATAGAGGTTTCTAATAGATGTATTCATCAAAGGCGGGTTTCATTAAATGGGCCTGTGAAAGAGGCAAAATGAGGTGTTCCTCCAGATTACAACTCCACAACTTGGTCTTTGAGGATTAGGGGAAGCACAGTAGAGTACAATGGAGTCAGCCAGGGTGGATGCTGCACAGATAAGTACTCATAGGAATCAGCAAAGGGGGCAGATAAAAACAACATGTTTTCCTGCCCATGTATTTCTAGAATGCCTCTCCAAACCAAAGCTGGATATTACCGTCTGAAAATGTGAGCAGAGATATTTAACTTGGCTAAGGAGATTAGTTTTCTAAACGACGTTAAGTGGCTCAGTCAACGTTTAGACATTTTTTTCCTCCTCAGACAAACTGTACTGACTCAGATAATAGCTGTTGATTAACATCCAAGAGCTGAACAAAGCGCATTTATCAGATTCATTCACAGAAATGCAGATCGCAACTTGTGCGCATGCTTGTCTCTAAGTGCGTGCATGTGTGTACAGATACAAACACACAAACACGGGCCTCCTTGATGCCTCAGTAACCCCTCATTAAGGCTAGAAAACACAGGCAAAGTAAGGAGACAGGCCATGCTTTGTTAAGCTGCTGAGGGAGTTAAGTGATGCTGCCGAGTGTGTGTGCTCAGTGGATTAGTCTTAACTGTCTTTGGCGTTGATGAGCTTTATCATAAAGGCGTAATGTCATAACCATATCATCAACACAATGGCTCCTCAGCCACGATTAAAGGAGATTTGGCACACCGAGATCTTTGAAGTCTGAGATGAGGTACACAAATACTGAAACATTATCCTGACGTGAATGAGACAGAAACTACACAGATTCACGAGCTATTGAAGAAAACAATAGAGACAAAGGTATGAATCGTGAATGGGGACGCACATGCTTTGGATGCCCACAGGAACCCACAAGGTGCATTCCCAGTCGTCTTCTTTTGCATGTGTGTGTAGTCTGTTTGATGTCATCTTACATAGATGTGAGGTACACACAGCTGTACTGGCAGCAGCGTTATCGCAACCTGCTAAACAACAGCTCCATTGTGAACATATGTGTTTATGTGAGGTCGAGAGAGGCAGAGAGAGAGCTTTTTGGCAGACCTTGTTACCATACAGCCCCTCTCTAATCCTGTCCTTCCTCTCTCCACCTATAATATGGCTGCATATCCGCTAGTCGGGCTACAGACGGAGAGGAATCTGCAGCGGAGGAGAGGGCGATCAGAGGGCGCGTAATTGAAAACACACAGAGAGCACTGACTCAGAGAGCCCAGCTACCAAGGGAAGGTGCAGCGTGTATGCGTGTTTGTGTGTATGAGTGCGTGCGTGTCTCTGTGTGTGTGTGTGTGTGTGTGTGTGTGTGTGCAAGCGTGCATGTATCTGCATGCATATGTGTGTGTGTGTGCAATGCAGTGAGTGAAAAGCCCTGCTGAACAAAGGTTTGAATTGCACAAGAGACAAACTCACTCTGCGTGACATCTGACTAAATACTTTCATTGTTTCTCCTGCTGAAAACAAGTATCAAGTATCGCAGCTTGGAGTGCAAAGAGACACTGTTCTGAGACCTGCCTCGCTGACTTACACCAACATGCGCTCACTGCAAAAAAAAATATACTCTGTAACAAGTCAATTCACATGATATTAAGTCTTGACATTTGCCAGTGAACAAACTGCCACTGGACTGAGATGATTCCAGCTGCTGCAAATCCGCTTTAACTCGCTGTTGTCATATGAGAGGAATCTCGCTCGTGATTTGCCCTGTTTTCACAAAGATACTTTGGTAAAAACGTCATATTTTTCTAAAAATCGTCACTGACTTGCCGATATTCTCAGAACAAAATGAACGTTACGCTGAGTATTTCTTGTCGCCTGCGTACGCACGCAAAGACATACACACGGAGCCTGAGTGTGTTTATGTATGTTTCAGTGTCTTTTAACACCATTTCACCAGCGGCTAAAAGAGAAAATAGTGTTTGAAGACTGTTTATTCATCTGAAAGGGTAAAACAATGTAACCTTGTGCACTACTACTTGGAAGCATCCTGTGGGGCTCTTGGAAAGATTTAGCTCTCAGAGAGAATGCGATTGATACCGGGGAGAACTTGAGGTTTCTTTCACCGAGGTCTGAAATATGCTCCCGGCATTTAAGCCACGGGTATGAAAAGCTATCAGACTGAGGAGCTAATTTAAATCTAAAAATCTGTGGCTGTATGGTTGAATTCTATACTCCCTGTATCACATTTCAAATGACTCCAGTGCTTGAGTGCAATTCAGCATTTGGATTGTTTGATTGTTTGGGGCTGTCTGGGCTCTCAGTCATGTGGCAGTGCTCCTCGGGACACAGGCCAAACTCATAGCATATGTTGGAAGGGTATGACAGGAGTTCAGTGAGTATGTGTTTTTGAAGTGTACACACACAGACACCCACACACTGAGAAATGGCCTTTGTTTGAACGATATGTTTTTGGCAAGCATTCACACACATTCATGAATAATGAATGCATGTGTGTGTGTGTGTGTGCACGCGTGCGCGCTATCGTCTGCACAATGACACACACATACTCTTTCACACACTTTCTCCCTTTGTCTGTGCTCTTTGCACGTACCTAAGTGCACAAAAAAAGCAACAAATAAACACAAACAATGAGGGCAATTTGTCTTGATTTTTAAACTTGCCTGCGTTATCTTTGAATAGAAAGGTCAAAGATTTGTGATTAGGTTGATGACGCTGATATCGTCTCTCTGCATCATTTGTGTGAATGGGGTTTTTTGGATGTCTGTGTGTGGGTCTCCATCCCACATTGTTGCGGACTTCTGCCAAGCACACAGCCATGTAAGGTAATTCGCCCATCCTGGATGTGTGTTTTTGTGAACATTAATATCTCAAACATCTGTGCATGTCTGTGGTCGTGAGTTGGCAACCTCTCCAAAGTTTGCCGTGGACCCTGTGACACAATCAAAAACATATTTGTGCCAACCTTATCTTAAGAGTGGCTTTTATCCGCCATGCTGACTGCTGCTCTGGTATTTTTCTGTTTCTCATTCTCTCTTTCCCTCCCTCCTTCCTCCTCTTTTCCCTCCATCACCGGTCTCAAGGATTTCCTCTATTATTCACTTGTTTTTTTCTCCTCTTTCTCCTGCTTTCCCTTTTTCTCTCCCTCTCCCTTTCTTCTTCTTGCACCCTATTTTGATTCAGGATGTGCCAGTTTGGGTGGTGAGGATGGAGCTCCCCAGATCCTGGAGGGGCATTGGAGCCGTAGGAACACTGGTCTCCGCCTCTCCATGCGTCTGCATTGTGAGCGTGGGCTAATCGTTAGAGTGAGGCCCCAAAGAGAGAGGACAAAAGGTCACGGTGGGTCACTTTGGCGTCCTAACATGAAAGGAGCTCCCAGTTTCAATGAGGATTAAGCAAAAATTCCATTGACTGCAACACTATGGGAGCTGCCAGCATCTTATACATGTGAATCCCCCACCCCTATGAAAGTGTCCTCTCTCCTCTCCTCTCCTCTCCTCTCCTCTCACACATGCAATCGCAAACACACATACATGCACACAAACAAACTCATAATCCACACATCACTCAGCAATGACTTAAATGAGTTCAGTGGCGGCAGCACTAACGGTCAAACCCTGCCCTTTGACCTCTGGGGTGCCTTTCACTGAGTCTGCGTGTGTGTGTGTGTGCTTGTTTGTTTGCGAGTATGTGTGATGGAATTAAAGTGCCTGTGTGGCCAAAGACAGATTAAGGTCCCCACAGCAGAGCTCATTTAGAGGTTAATGTGTCAGTGAATGGATTGAATGTGCATAGCTCGACGGCGCTATGAGGTGAGATCCCCAGGATGTCGGCACGCTGTACCTCGGAAACAAGGCTGCTAGACCCTTGTGTGATCTGTCATGAAGGATGATAAACTGTGACTTTATGACCTTAAGGCTATAAAAAACAATGCATACTTTGTTCCAATTATCTCTCTCTGTTTTTTTGGCATGGCGCAGGGACTGGCAGCAGGCTGCTGGTTCAATGGTTTGGCACCCACTTCATGTTATGGGGCGCGCTAAACAGCTACATTCCTGCCTAGCAGTAAAGCTTTATGTGCTAATGCACCCAGTAGGTCATTATGACAGAGGCAGGGTCCTTATTATCTCCCACATCATAATGCCCCAACGTGAACTTCAAACACGTTCCTCTGACTCGATGGGTCGATCATGCAGAACCGAGCCCTATTCAGGTCCATTCCTTGAGCTCCATTGTTGATGACATGTTGTTTCATTCTTGGTGTAAAAGAGGCGGTTCCTGCATCTGATAGAGTGCTGACTAATGACAAACCCTCTGATCGAAGAAAAAAGGCGACACAGTTGCCTCCTCCTCCTCTGCCTTGGTTGGGAAAGGTTACATCAGAGTAACAGGGTTTAAAAAAAAAAAATAAATAAACATGAAGTGCACATGACGTCTTGAAACTTATATCCCACATGCAAAATTGTGTTGTGAAGACGGGTGATTAATATTTTAATTATGTCTTTAGATTATTAATTGTGAAGTGTTTTGAGTATTTCAGAAATGTTAAACAAATAAAATTATTTTTGTCATTATGTTTAGCATTTGGTTGCGTTATGTAAGACAGAGGAGGAGATCACAAGGGCCCCTCAGTCATTCAGAATGAGGGGCCCGGAATGAGAAATATACCACAGGCCGAGCTGACTTCGATCAGTTATATATTGTTTTCTCTGAATTTCCAAGTAAACCAGAATAAAATCTGGAAATTCTTTGCTAAGTCTGTTGAACTAAAGGCTCGGGGGAGCCCTGTGCACATGTGTGTCACTGATTAATACTGCAGGCTTTCCCAAAAAATGAGAGGCAGAGGAAGAAAGAAAACATCAGCTATCAAAAAGAAAACACCGATTTCCCATCATCATCCTCCCTGTCACAGACCAATGGGAAAAGTTCTGGGAAGAATGTCCAGCAGTAAAAGCTGGCAGTCATAATTCAGTGGTGAGGAGCATGTGAGATTCAGAAGCAGCGGTTACCACTGAGTTGTTTCACGCGTGTGCCGTGCGTAAGCAGCAGCGTTAACGAAGATGATACTGTGCTTTAATTCTGATGCCAAAAGCTGTTGGTCATAAGGAGCAGAGATGGAGCACAGCAGCATGCAGCGTCACCGAGCGAAAAATGCATCCCTCTGATACAGCGGAGTGATACTGTGCCCCCTTTGTGTGCTCAGAGGCGGCGGCGAGAGGAGAGATAGGAAATGGGGCCCTGTGAATCCATGGCATAAGGGAAGGCAGGCACAGAGGGAGAAGCTTGGGGGGGGGGGGGGGGGGGGGGTGCATGAGTGCCAACATATGTTACCCATCAGCACGGTGATAATCAGGGTTGGGCTTTGATTACTGACATTCTTACAGTGTAGTCCATGCATGATGTATTATTACATACATGCTGTGTGGGTGCATGGTGGCTTAGGTGGCCATGGTTTACATTACAGCACTATTTCTGCCTACATTTTTTTCTAAGTCTTCAGCCCATATAGAAATTAACGCCCTCATGACGCTCTCAGCGCCCCAATCATTTAACTGCTGTTCTCATTTGTTTGGGCCTTTGTGTGTCTTTGTGCTCTCCATTTTGTCTGCAAGTTGCAGTCTGCTGCCTTTTATGGTCCTTCTTGCTGTCTTTATATTGCTTTATTTAATATCCTCTCAATCTGTCTATGATGGTTTGCAATTCAGTTAACCGCAGACCTTCATTCAAAATAAAAACAGATGAGGGGAGACACAGTAATATGTGCACACCAAAAATAGAATGAATTTCTGACTGAATATTGGGAGGAATTTCTATATATATATATATTTTTTTTTTTAAATGACAACCTATTTATTTTTAAATACATCCTAAAAGGTCAGATGGCACGCTGTAACAATAAGAATCACATGAGCCCGACTAGAAAAACAGCATTGACCTCAAGTGTTAAAAGCATCACATCACGAGGGAAGATTTTATTGAGCAAACACAGAGAGCTAAAAGAATAAGAGAGAGCATGACAGAGGAACACACACACGCAGACACACATCCAATCCCCAAAAGGACAAACAGCTTTTGTTTCTGTCATGCAAGGCTCAAAGAGGCAGAGAGAGGCTTTACTGGAAAAAGGGCTGTGGTGTTTTCCTCTCCAAAATCACCAGGGCTCATTAGAGAAGACATTTTAGAGCTGGGAAGGAGCACATGACACATTACACTTCAGACAACTGACCTATTTACGGGGTGACTTGTAGCATATCTATAAAACACATTACAGCGCAGTCACCGACGACCGGTCCATACAATTGGGGGGAAAATATGAACTAATCATCTTCTGAGGTTACATATAGAGAAGGGAGGAGGGTGATGATTTAGCTGTCAAAGAGAGAATAACAGGAGCACCACTCAGGCACATCAAACACAAGTGACGCACACATTCACACCCACTCACACAGCACTATTATTTGTGCACTGTGTATCCGCATGTGCAGAACGTTCCTTACATCCATACACTTTATACGTATGTGCATATGAGTCTGCGGGCTCCTGCTAACGGTCTGCACACCACAAGCTCCCAGTTGCCGCTGATGGTTTCCATGTGTTGTGCATCAGTGGTGAGGGTTACCTATTTCGCGAAAGAGGAAGGGCAACCCAGCAACAGTGGCATCCCCCAAAATGTCTCCCTCTGCGGAAAGCCACCATAGAAAAAGAAACCATAAACCATTCACTTAGATGAGGTCATACATGTTTATCATGGGTTACGCTAGTGAGAAGCAACATTTTTGTGGACCGTGCAACTCATCATACTATAAAAGGTTACTTAAAATGGACTCAACATTTAAAGGATGAGGATGGTGACTTTCAAAATTTTTGTGTGAAATTCCACAAGAGACAACATCTTAGTCCGTTTTGCCATATTTTCCAACAAGCACACTGGACCGACTTAAAATAAATGATAGTGCTCGTGTTTACTGTAACTTGGAAAGGAACATTTCACGCAGTGTACCGCGCGGCTCACTGATTTGAGATATAGCACAGACAAATCAGTTGTATCAGTCTTTGGAGACAAACTGTTCTCCCTGGAACTGTTGGATCTATATTAGATAAATGTTTAATATCGCCAAACTTTCACTTTCACAATGCTTTGACGATTGCTATTATGATATTTTTTTTAGTCATAACGTCATCTTTAATAGTCTAGTAAGAGATATATGTTAACTGTAAGGCAGGGCGTTGCCACTAAAGGGTATTTGTGATCACCCAACCTTTTCTCAGACAGATAAATGTTTTTTTTATGTCATTTTTAATCAGTAAGAGGGTTTTTGCATCAACCCTACATATGTTCCCACAGCACAGAAGTACGACATGTTCCTGTCTTTCCTTGTATCAGCAATGAAACCCCATCCCTTCCCTCTGTATCATTCCCACCTATCCAGTTCAGTTCAGTTCTGTTTTGAAAGGGTGGTTATATTCACTGTTATTGTATGATTTCACAGAACCACTCCTCCCAGCCTTTGAAGCGGGAAAGAGCTGACCGAAGCTGAGCGATCCCTGCTGTAAACCCCAGTCTGGGCAAGACCTGCGCTGGTCCCACCACCAGAACTCTTCCCCTCTCTCCCTCGTACCCATCCACATTCTTCCTGCGCCTTCATGCAACTGGAACAAATTTATGTCAGCTCAACATATTTCAGGGCACTTCTGAGGCGCACACAAGGCCGGCTAGCCTGTTGAAGCTGACCTGAGGGTATTTGTCCTGGTTGAGGCCTTTAAAAATAAACAACAGGACAGAGGGGCTTAGTCTTGTGAAGCGGTGAGATTTCAGGGGCAGAGGAAAACAACAATTACCGAAGGCGTTATAGATGTTAAGTGCTGAATGAGAGCTGTCCAGAGGTATGGCTCTCTGAGTAAATAAGCAAAGTGGGGATACTATCTGCCTAGCCATGAACATCGATGAAAGGGAGTAATAGAAAAACATAAATAAACTTTATCTGACTCTGCACTGACCTCCTTTGTCAAACTGCTACCGCTGGGTTAGAGGTGTTGGGTTTCCTTCAGCTACGTTTTCTCCCTGTACTCACTTTTCACACTATAATTAAGGACTCAAATGTTCCTATAAAGTACAATGAAGGTCTCTTTCCCAGTCAACAAAGATCTGAGGTAGTCGAAAACAATAGTGCATGTGTTTATACGGCGGCGCAGCTGCAAGGGGATGGTGTATCAATTCAACAATGTGTAACAGGATTGCAAAATGCTGTGTTTACTCTTCATTTGTCCATTCCTCTTGGCTGTTTAGTTCCTCTACTCTTTCGAGGATTTGGCAGCTGATGGGTGCTCTAGTCTAACCTTGAATGCTCCAATGACCTTCGACTGATGAGCTCCCACGGGCTTTACATCTTCTGAAGCATGGAAAAATAAAGTGCTCTTCGGCATATGAATCTTCCTGTTTTAACTGTGTTGACCTTAAATTATTTACTTTTGCCTTGCCTATAGTTTACTCAATATCAGAGTTCACTAAAACACCCCCACCAATATATACAGACTGCAGAACAGGCTGAAGATATCTCCTGTTCCTGAGCTGAGTTCATGTATTAGTGTAATGTACTAAAAGAGCCTTCAGGGAATAGGGAACAATTAGTCCAAGCCTTTTGTTGGTCCTAATTAACACCACAGTTAATGACCTCACAAATTTAGCTGTAAAAGACAAAAAGCTGTTATTCACCCCTAGGTGCCCCCATGACCCTGTAAAAAAAAACAAGATCTACAAAAAGCTGTGAAGCAGTGAAGGTAAAGCCTTGACCATTTTAACTTACAAAAAACAGACGATTAGTTTTTTTCTATTTTTCTGAAATAAAACATACATATCGGACACAAATGATGTCCGTCGGTATTTGGCTGCCTTTGCTGTCTCTCCTATTTGGCCTTTGAGGGCATTCAAACAATTGTTGTGATTCTAGGCACCGGGGATATCAGTGCAGGCCAATTGGCCCTACGCTGACACGCACAGTTAGCACAACAAGGAAGAGCCTTGGCCTTGTGGTTGGTATAATGTTGTGGCTCACTGGGTCACCATGAGTTCCTAATGACCCAAACAATCCACTGTCCATGTGTGCTTCATCTGCTTGGCCTTGCTACTGTTGATGCTACTCTCCCAGTTCGTGCCATTCCTTGTGCCGGTGTTGATATGGGATGTTTATGAGCAATTACCAACAATTGCGGTTGTCAAGCTTGGTCGAATTTGCACGATTTTTTTTTTTTTTTTTTTGTTATTGTGTTTGTGCTGGCACCCGAGCATGAGAAAAGCCTTTGTCACAACAAGACAGCCCGTGACACTCAACCAGAGGATATGTATACGTGTAAGTACCCAAGGTCAGTGTGTTAGTCTGATGTGTAAAGGCAAAACCTCTTCTGAAACATAAATAATGTTATTTAACAGGCCATTTATAACCTGAATTGGATTTTTTTTTTTTTTTTTTTTTACACATTTTAATGTTTTAAATAAATCAAGTAACAGCAGCTGCTTTAATCAGGAGCGACAGAGAGACATTTCCAGTAGTTGCGTTCTTAGTAGGAAAGTCTCAAGGCGTCTTTCTGACTCTCAGTGCAGCAGAGCTGTCACAGCACACAGTGCCGGTGAGGCGAGACTGCCGTAGACGTAATATTGCTGTGTGTCTAGGCCAGTTACTATGGAGATACATTAATTGATAATGAAAACAACATAAATCAGGTCTGGAATTTACTACAAATTCCTCCTCGGACAAAGTCTTTCTTTTCACTTGAGTACATTTTTATTATTCCCAAATGGGTCATGTGCCTCAATGTATCAGTGAGAGTTTTATATGAAAAAGCAGACCTACAGTGTGTTTGTGTTTCTTATGAATGTGTAGTTCACTTGAATGTATATTAAATCATGCGAGGAAAGATCGCGTTCAATGTAAACAATGCCAAGGACAATACAATAAATATATTTCCAATGGGGTCTTTGATGTAAGTATAATAAAGATGCGGGAGGCCAGACGTGGAAATATCATAATACAATAAATGGAAAGCTTATGCTTCTCATCAATTTACATCTTTTTCACATTTGTGGCAATACCTTTTATTTTGATTTGCAAAGGTAACTGATTCCAAGTACAAAGCGTAAAGCAACCTCAGGAATACAGATTGGCAATAGCTATGGCTATAGTCTGGTGGACATTATTGTCCCGTGAATTATACAAAGGTGACCGCACACTGGTTACGAAATGGTAACTTGAGTGTCTGGTAACATTAGCTATTTGCTGTCAAAGCATGCGGTTGGGATCTTGTTGAGGAGGTCAGTATTGTTGGCAACACTTGGTCCCAGTACGTCAAAATACTGTAACTATTTGGTGATGAGATGTGGTAATCTTGGCCCAGTCTCCTATGATCTACCTCTCGCTCGTTCTTTCACCATTCCTTTTTTTGTGTTGTTTTTTTTATTAGAAATAAAATTTGGCTTTCTTTCTCACTGGCTGTCCAACATCTGCTGCTATTTCAGTGGAGTGAAATCCAAGCAAAGCAGCCAACATGCACATACAGCCTCCTCTTAAATGTATAGATAATCACTTGTATCTAGATCGATGCCAACTCAGACACACACACGCAGGCACACACAGGCACACACAAACACACACACACACAGGAAGGCGCTCACCTTGGCTAGCAGTACTGTGAGTTCCCCCTTCAAAACACAGATTGTTGGCTGCTGGAGCAGACATGCTCTGGCCCCATCTCTAGTCACCTTCAATATTTCATGAGGAACCTTTCTCCTGTACCCTGAAGCCCAGCGGCCTTTCTCTGCATGCAGCATCAATTCTTTATTCCTCCTCTGCAAACAGCTGTCACTCATCTCCCGACAGGAAATAAAGGAAGTTCCAAAAACTATTTGCCCTGATCATTCATTTCCTCTGGGCTTCCCACAATACTATGATTTGTGCCACCTTGAGAGCAGGATAAGGGGTCCAGATTAATGTTTGGCCTTCTAGAAAAGTAGTTAACAGTCACAGTGTGCCTGGTGAGTTCATACAAACAGGCTTCATATCACCCCAGATGAATGTTTTGCTTTGAAGCCCCTTCATTCAAATTAGAAACAGAATCCAAATCTATCTGTGGAATTAGTATAAGGAACAGCTTGAGAGCTCTTCTATATGTTCACCATATTTAGACTAGAAATGAAGGACTCAGTTAGTATCATATTTGTGGATACACAATCATTCAGCCCATTTCCAAGAAGCTCTGAATCCAAAAGTCAGTAAAAATCTGTAAAAACTCTGGCACCGACATCCAGAAGAAAATGTTCCTCAGAGTCACTGGGTTAGAAGAACTAACGTGAGTTAGCTGACTGTCTGACCAGCACTATGCCAGGAAATAATAGGAATTAACATCTAAACACAGAAACACAGAAAATGCTACCAGGAAAAGTCAAAGTCCAGCCAGAATACTCACAAAATGTAATTCCTTTGTTGTGGTAATTTATGAGTTTTTCCTCCCTTTGCGTGATCGTGAGCAATGACGTCAGCCAGCTCCTTTTGGAGAATTGACTTTTCAAAGCTGCGACTACACACTGAGCAGATTTTCACCCCAGAGCAGCCACCACAGGTAAGTCAAAGTCGTACGATGCTTCACAAAATCCGGACTTGTCTGCTAGACTTCAGAATCACTCTTCCAAAAGCATACAGCAAAAACCATGTCTACCGAATTTTTATGCACTGATCATGATCATAAGCACTATATGACAATTTAATGAATGATTTATAGCAGACAATGTGCTTTGGAAGAGGCCGCTCTATAAACAGAGAATGACTGCCAATATAACAAAACACAACGGTAATAGCAGAAGGGGATGTGTTACAATAAAACATCTCTCCGTTGGAGAAGAGAGATTTTCTTTTCTTTTTTACAGATGCTGTACACTTGTGAGCACTTAAATGTCCTTTTATCTGCTTATAATTATGTTATGATGTTTTTTTTTTAAACCATTTATTAAACGTTTATATGGTGCTTATAAAAGCAAAACAGTTCAATATAGTGTTTCCACTGTGAAACATACTGTAGTCTTATTTGGATAAATGTGTCATTTTTCACACGCTTTCGTTTGTTTTAGAAATAGGCTGGCAGTCCGTGTGTTGAGATTGCTGAGATTGAGACTATGGAGAAGAAGTTATAAGAAACAGATAGAGGACTTGACCTAGTCCTACCACAAAAGGGAAGCCACTTGTCACACACCCTGAGAAATAAAAGCTGTTTAATTTACTGACAGAGTGAGAGAACATTATATTTATGGCGCACTTATGACCAAGTTCTAATGGTTTGAAATTGCTGTATGGTTTTGGCAGCAGGCGGAGAGCTTTATGACACGGTTGAAGTAAAATGTCAGCAGACATATTTCACTTGTTGCAAAAACAACCTCGATTGGCCAATATCTAATTATTTAGAAGATTTTTATAAGCCTTCATAAGTAAGTTAGTGTTTCTGACAGCTCCCTCTTTCTTGTCACTGGAGCTGAGTTTTGGATAATATGTGTCAGGAGGGGATTTAGGAGCCGACTGACAGTAATACTTTTTAATTAAAGTTGCATAATGTGATTTTTGACCAGTAGAGAGCTGAAACTCTTTAAAATGTGTGAAACAAAGCCGTTTGGGCTGCGGTGTTTTTTTTGTTTTTTTTTTAGAGTCACAAAATTATGGAGGACCAAGCAGCTAGGCTGAATTGCCAGTTTTCTTATTCAGCTATTCTGGTTTTGTTTTTTGTTTTTTTCTCTTCTGGTAGGGAAATCTATGGCAAATATTTCGGAAATCTGGCACACTGATTGAGGTGGTGCTTCTCCTCAAGCCATAACTCAGCGATTCAATCACTTCATCAATCATTTCAGCCACTCTCTGTCACGACCCAGAGCTCATGGCCACAGGTGAGGGTTGTAACAAAGGGGATCCTGTCCATGAGGATCACAAACAGCAGCAGACACCAGGAAGAGCACAACCCACCACTCATCAAAAACCGTGTTAGACTACTGAAAATACAGGCACAGCTCCCTTTTGGTCACGCAGGGACCAAACGGTAACGGTCCAGATCTCCCGTAATCCTGCAGTATCGCTCCCATAGACATGGTGCGAATCAAAGTCCCTGGACCTCTGGACAGATTTGACAATGCTCCTTGTACATCTGATGTTCGACAAACAGTCTGAAGCTCCTTCCCAGCGTCCTGGAATAAATTTACCCACATTTATTTTTGACATCCTTTGTTTTTAATATCGTCAAAATCGAAGCATTTTTTTAATGCGTTGCTGTTGTTGGTAAGACAGATCTCACAACTTCTGTCTTTTACATCCAGTACATCCACAGGAAATACTCTTAAGTCTATCAGATGGGGTCCATCTGTGTGGTTGTCATCATTATATTTGTCTGGCCTGTCTGCTCCACGTTTCCTCTGCTTTGAGGCAGAGGGGGATGGGATGCAGATATGCCGCCCCGTGGAGGACCTGATCACAGAGATGAAAGAAAGAGAGAGACAATCAAAGATAAGAGAATAAAAGAGATGAGCAGATGAGAGGAGGAAAGCGCTGCGTCACCAGCTGAATCGCTCGTCAGATCAGACCACATTCTCAGAAACGCCCAACGCTGTGAGAGGACTGGGTGGTGTGGGTCGTTCCCATCCAACTTTTCTCCCCCTGTATTTTGGCACCACTCATTTTATGCGTCCCGGCACTCTCAGTGACCGACCACAGTGCGAAAGGCACACTCAGAGCTTTTGGTTTATTCTGTGACGTAGATGATAAACAAGAAGCCTGCATTATGCTGTCACTGTCTGTCAATCGAGCAGCTTCTCTCTCTGAACTCCAGACGCTGGAGGCTGAAGAGCACTGTGAGAATTGATGTGGACACAATCCCAAATTGTTTAAAGTCAAGATCTGTGGTTTGAAATTTAAACCTACGGTTGTGAGATAAGATGTAGCACGCTCGTAATTAACTAATACATCGGTCTTAAAATGAGGGATGAGGTGAAGCTGTAAAACTGGGCAAGCGATGTCAAAACACCGCAAACAGTCTTCCATTCTTGAGTAGACCCTCAGCCCCTCAGAGCAGAAACATGAGTCTGCTTCTGCTGAGAAACGCTGGATTCACAGAAATCCTCGTAGGGGCGAAGGGATGGGAAAGGAGAGTGAGGTGAAAAAGCAGCCAGGGAATGAGAAAACATGCAGGAATAAAATGGATAAAGAAGTGCTAGGGGAGAGGGACTGATTTCATAAACTCTTTACCCCCTACCCCATCACCCTGTGCAACCCTCCAAGGTTAGGTCCGTCCATCTGGCATGTGGACTATATAGGCCAGAAGGAAGGAAACGGCAGGGGAAAGAGGATGAGAGCGAGATACCTTCCCCGCTCGGCTATTATTCTTTGTTAACCAGTTTTTAGCACTGCTCAGCCTCTCTGGTGGTTTTCATTAAGAAAGGAATCACCTTGGTTTTGCCAGGACCCCTAATCAAAACCAGACGCGTTGGAGTTTTTAATTGAATCAAGATGGACCTCCACGTTGTACACAACTGGCTTAATGCGACAACTTATCCCATCACTACAACAGTGTTTCCCAACGGACCGGGGAGAAAAACATCCCCTCAATGAGGGAAATCTAGGGGGTTTGTTAATATCCCTGTGACTTCAGAGGGCTGTTATTGTTGAAACTACTCCAGACTGCTATTTTCTACCACATCAGCCTCTCCTTCTGCGTTACATTAATTGCATTGTGTTTGAGCCTTTTCCTCGTCGGGTAATGTTTTGACCATTAGTACAGTACCGTGGCGGCATGTGTCTGGTTCTGGCTGTTTTTCGAAGCCCAAGCAGAGTGGAGCTTGGCAGTCGGGGAGCGAGGAACACATTGTGTGACTGTGTGTCCAGTACTAGCCAGCTCTCTGGGCAGGGGAGCTTGCTTTTAGCTGAAAGAAAACAAGAGTCTGAATGAAAACGACAAGCTCAGAGCTGAGGATGTTTTTTTAGCTACAGCCAAAGCACCAGTTCCAGTTCTTGCTGTAACTCTGCCATAAAGATAGTGTTTCATTCAGCTTTCAGTCTTTATATAACCACTATTGAGTTTGTTTCTCTCCCTTTCTCTCACATGTTGACAGTTCACTTGAACCAAGAAAAAAAAAAAAAAATTGCACAGGGACAGATAATCTACCTGCTTCCTCCTCTTACCCTGCCCCATTCCCCTAATCCCCAGAGAGTGTTTGGATTTCTTTGAAAAACAATATTAATAATTTGGAAATGTGGCTCCTCCGGCTCCTGCTGTGTGCTTTTCTTTCTTTGCTCATTTCCTTCTCAAAGCTCCCTTGATGTGGGGCTTGTTGTGCTGTTTTCAGGAAAAGTGTGAGACCTCGGTGAGTTATTACCGAGGCCCCTCACGATACACCCTCTGTAACCTCTGAGACCAATACACACCGACGGACCACTAAATGCACCTAGCTGGCATTGAATTTCTGCATCAGGTTCAAGGCCGATGGTAAAACTTTCACCCCAAACCACTAAATTGCCTTTTTTTTTTTCTTTCTTTCTTTTTTTTTATGATTTGCCTGTTAGATTCGTAGCAGAAAATACTAAGATGGAGATGTTACGGGGGTGGAAAAGCTGAATGAAGTTGATTTGATATGCAAATCCAGCAGGCGTTTGCGAGAGTGCCGAATGCCCGCCAGTGAATGCAAGAAACATGTCATCGACCACAAATCGTTTCCCACCCAGGCAGCTTTACACAGGGCAAGTCAATGAACCGTCTAGCATTCAGAAACCAAAGTCACCAAAGCCATGACCACAGGCATGAGCAGCATCCTCCAGGGTACGGAGATAAGAGGGAGGAAAGGATTCTGCATATGAGCAGTAAACCCTCCATATCAATCCATATTCAGTCCTATTACATAAATCAGTGGGACAACTTGCCTCATCATCAATCAGCAGTATTTCATTTGGTTTGCCATAGACATACAACATTCAGCTTCTCTTCCTATCCATCATTCCACTGCTTTCACCCTGATATCTCCTCCACCGCTCCTACTACATCTCCATCTATGCATCTGTCTCTCCGTGCCCTTCTCTTTTCAAAACGCTCACCTCCTTTCATTCCCTGCCCCGTGTCTTCCCACCCTGTGTGCTGCAGTGCAGCTGTGTGAGAGCACGGGCAGTGATGGAGGGAGGCCCAGAGAAGAGGGGCAGGGAATTTGCTGATTATTAGCGAGACAGAGAGAGAACTAAGGGCTTCAACACGTCCCCTAGCATTTAAAGTCAGATAGACAAGTCAGAGAGGCCAATTTAGTCAGCCACAAGGAGAGAGTGTTTGAGTTTACTGTGTTTACTGATTGTTATTCTAGCCACCCACTCTCACTAGCATCCTCAGACCCTCCTCTCTCTCCTTTGTAAACACCATCCCATTCCTCTGCTTCGATTATTATACCCCAAAGGGATCAGCAGCTGCATATGCCACCAAGTTATTTTCAAGAAAACATCAGGATTCGAGCCACGCATTACTAAATGAGACTTGCATGTTTTATGAAGGTTAACGGGGGCACGTAACAAGTCAAACACCCTCAATCACATTCAAAACCTGCAAAAAACAATCTAATTCTTGTACCACACACACAGTCTCATAACTTCTGGTCCAATAGATGACAACAGGTACTTATCTCCACAGAGGGTGTGCGTTTCTTTCAAACATCTGCTGGTTCCTTCAGAGATGGGAGGTGTGTGTGTGGGGGGGGTGATTACACAGACGGTGATGAGAGGAGAGGAGTGGTCCCACTAAAACTCTCCTTTATCATCCAGTGGATGACTCTGGTGTGACACTGTGAGATCTTTCAGCACCAACGAAAGAGGGGGGCTGCCGCCGTGGTGATAAGTGCATAATAGACTCAAGCAGTGGGATGTGCATCCAGAGATTAATCTGCATTCTTGTGAGATTTCGATCAAAACAGGGAGTGGTGGAGAAGAGCTGTTGATGGCCAGGCCTCCCTGTGAAGTGGATGGGCCCAAAACAAATAAATCCTAATATAATCGTAGTTGTGGTTAGACACAGCATGAGGAGACTTTTGATCTACCCTTGAAATAAAACACTACTGTACATCTGCCTCAGTGAATGATCAAACCCCTGGAACTTGACTGAATGCCAAAAATATCATGCCGGCCACAGAAATGTATTTGTGGATTTTAGATCTTATGCTATCCATAGTGAAAGAAGCAGACAGTTTGGTCTGGAGATGACCTATCTCTCGTCACATGAAGCACCCGCTTAAATATAGTGAATATGTCTTGTTAGCCTAGATTTCTTCTGCGGCAAGAGAGACCCTTGCTAACTCTGAGCCGTTAAAACAAATAGGGAGGTCCCTGAGCACAGCACTTTGGACAAAGGTTAAAGCAATATCCTCAAGCACTATTCATTTCAGAGAATCCATCCCACTCACTGGCTTTGATCCTCTTTCTTTCTCCTTCTCTGCCCTCCTTTCTCTCCTGCTTTCTCCTGAGCTGGCGAGGAGGTGATTGTGTGCACGTCTGCGTGAGTGTGAGATGCGAAGCAAAGTTCATTGCGAATCCTCAAGGACATCATCTCGCTGACTACAAAAGCCAATCAGCGCCCGTACCGCACCACGGGACCTTTCATCACACAGAAAAGCCCGAAGCTGAACCTGCAATGATACGTGAAAAGCAGGCACTGCCTACACCCAGATTCAATAGCATATGTGTGTGAATGTGCTTGTGTCTGAGTGTGTGTGTGTGTGTGTGTGTGTGTGTAAATTTCAGCTGCTGAAGGCCCCAGAGGAAAGCCTATCCCTCAGGCTGTTTACCTCCAACAGAGCTGTTTACTTGACCCCTGATGATTTAGATGCACAACCAAATAAAAACAGCCAGGGAGGTTCAAACAGCTAGTGACGCATAAAGGGCGCAAGAGGTGGGACAGCACTGTGTTCGATGATAGCTCACAGCTGGACCTCCCCACATCACCTAAAATCTCAGAGATGAACTAAGACAACCAGCTACTAATAATTTTACACCAATTCCCTTTTCAAACACTTAAGATCTACTTCAAGTGTTTTGAATTTTTCCCGACATATAATTCTTAGCTTGTTCACTGGAAGTAGGTGCCGGCAAGAAAAATTTATTTCATTTATGTTCAGCATTCATGAGAGCAAGCTGCGATTCAGAAATTTGCAAAGAAGAGCCTTTTGCAAGCTAGTGCAAACTTCCCCTGTGTGTGTGTGTGTGTGTACATACAATTATGTATACCATCTCTGGGGTAGATTTCATCAGATTTCAACATTGTGAACATTTGGCCATTTGTACACTGTTGTTTATATTTTGACAGGAGGAGCATTGTTGTGTAGCAACGGATCCATTTACATAATTTGTCGATGTTGTAAGCACTTACATAATGCCCCATTCATTTGGATTGAACTACAGCTCCCTTCAAGGCCCCTGGACCTGCAGTGCACAGGCAACACACCCTGACACTCACCCAGGTCTCACATTGTTTCCTAAATTTATACTGTCAGATAATGAGCTAAAATGGTGTGATGTAAACAGAAGAGTGAAAGAATAATGATAAAAGATTTCAAATCTAAATAATTCAGAGATTGTATGATTAAAAACCCAGCGGGTTTAATAGTCGCTCAAAATATACGCAACAAAAAAGAAAATTAGCACCGAATTGCTATAATAAAAGTGTACACATCTTCAGACATACCCAGATTACGTTATGCATCATATGATGTACTACAGAATCAAGCCGCTGAATTTAGCAGACGGAGCATATGCCAAAGCGTAATTTGTGGTGGCTGCTGGAGGAAGGGAAATATCTGAGCGGGTATAGCGTTGATCATGTTCTCACAAAGGATGATGTCACCCCTTTCAAATTAGCAGGTTTCGCTTTGCACATGACTTTTACATTTGACCGCACACCCACGCATACCCAAAAACCGTTCCCATCCATGTCGGACGGCAAATCCCTCCTGAGCGCACACTCGGACACCAGCAATCAAACAAACACAACAGAGAAGCAGACTTCTTAAGCTACGTTCACACTCGCCTCGGTCATGCTGTGAGTGACTCCACGGTACGATTTGATCGATCAGGTCAGCACAGGATTGTGTTGACTTCAGTGGCACCACAACAACATGAGGTGGATGTATCATCACCAAGTCAAACTGTGTACATAAATGTGCATAAATGTGTTTACAGTGAAAAAGCAGGCGGCATATGAAGTGTGAAGTATTGGCGCTCATGATCTATCAGCTGATAATGGTACGGACCGTACAGCACAGAGCCTTTTCCATTTGGATTCACTCCTAACAAGCCACATGCAGTGTGTTTCGAAGAGCGTATTGTTTGTGATGCTGTTGCTACACGTGGCATCTTGTTTACATGCTACGTAGACCCATTGATTGAGGCCGTCATAGCTGGCGTTTGGTGTAGCGCGTGCCAAATTGAAATGGAGTGGAAACAACGCCCACTGTGTCAGCCGAGTTTTGGAGTGCCTGCACTTTTTTTTTTTTCTCGTGAAGAGCGAGCCATAGAGGGAACAGCGGGTTTGCTCTGGAAATTCCACTGAATCACAAAAAATAAACTGGACTCCCCAGTGAAAAATAGACATTTACTAACAATAACTTGTCTTCGTTCGCTTTGTAATAGAGAGCAATAATCAAGATGAGGCCGGTTTGTACATGAAATGAAACACCACTGTACATTCCCAAATACAATTAAGTCTGACGTTCCAAAGAAGCAATTGATTAATAAGGCCGTGTTCTCAACCGACAGTAAACCCAATCTGCAATCACAAAGCAGCCTAACCTGACCAACTGCGATTTTGTTAATACAATGTGGTATCACTTTAGCCCTCTCAAGTCCCCACGCATGTTTAGATATTTTAGAACGAGCACTATATCTGGTCTCTGCCTCTGCGAAAATTCTGGCCACACTCCCAGCCAGTATTTCTCTCCAAGTGATGGGCCGAGGCTACGGCAAGATGCTTGAAATAGAAGAAAGAAGGAAAAGAAGCAGGGAAGAAGTGGAATAAGATGAAGGCTAGATGACAAACATATAGTTACAGACCTTTTACCAGCTCAGGGAAAGGTTGCTTCACTCTGATAGTCACCCACCATCAGGAACAAAGCACCATCAAAAATGATCAGCCAACCGTAGCCGGTGGCTAAATTTGGCCATGCGTGCGTTGGACACTGACACAGTGAGAACCATCTTCACAGAGGCAGCAGGTCGAGGAGACGAGCGGGGAACATCATGAATATATGAATCCTCATAATCCTGTTACGGACCTCACCAAAAACACTTGCAGGGTGGGTGATGAAAATGATGTGAAAATTGATATATAGGCAATGCTCTGCAGTTTCTAATGTGGTGATAGAAATATGAGGAGGTTGGAGTCATCACTGAAATGGTTTTGAGATTGAAGTGCGTTGAGCTCTGTTCCATGACTGCAGCGGTGACCTTACAGATGAATCCTCTGTAAAATCTGTCTGACATCACTCACCGAGGCTTTTCCATCGCACAATTTGAGCACTGTTTTATTTGGAGAACGTGATCGTCTCGCACTCTATTTTACTTCCACACACTCACTCTTTTATACCATAATGTGCAATCACACAGACGCGTGCACGCTCACGCATGCTCTCACACAAACTAAGCGCTCTCAGACAGGGCGAGTGAGTGATATTCCTGGTGTGGTTGAAGGGTGGAGTGGGAAACAGTGGACCAAACCTGGTTTAAAGTTAGAATCATGTTGCCATATGAAAATGACCTCATTTCTAAATAGAGGGAAACCCTGATGGATACTTTGGAACACAATACAGTGGCAGGACACCCCAACATCTCTGTCATGCATGATAATAATCTCATAATACTGAGTGATATGAGTTTTCAAAGACTTGGCAACGGAGGATGCCACATGATGTCAGCTTATGACTCCATCGCTCCTTTTTGGTGCCAGTGAGTCCACTAATCACATGACACTGATGGATTTCAGCAAAAGGATTTCATTGCAACGCTCCTATCAGACACATAGACATTCGTCTTACAGTAAACTACAAGTCTCGTGGCTGTTTTTAGTAAAACTATATGATGAAGGAAGGAACATCTCTGTAATAGCTGTCATGGAATAAACCAAGAGTAATCAAGCAGATTACTTGGCTCTATATTCTCTTGGCCTTGCCAGCGGTGCGGCTTTTGCACTGGTAAATATTTGCTGTGAGTTGAGTAGCATGGCATCGGCACATCACAAGGACATTTTGTGTTTCCCAAACATTAGGCCGGTGACGTCAGGAGGCTCTAATGATGTTTAACAAGCCCACCCAGTCCAGCATCACCCCATCAACAACCCTGATATACCCTTAGTCCCCTGTCAAACTCCACACACAACACAACAGAATCCAACACCCATTTAACCTGGCCTTCCTCCAAGTTGTTTTAGGGTAACTAAAACATACACAAGGCTCTGTACAACCTTTCCTGTTCACACCTTTGCCAAGGTTGCAGGCAAAAAGGGTTCTACGGCGCTGGCCCACTGAAGTCCATGGCTCAGCTGTTTTGATGTGGGGAAACCCTGTTTGATAATTACAAAAGAAGAACAACGACTGGAAAACCCATAACATCACCGCTGATGTGAATGTGAGAAAAAGAGAAAGTGGACACACCTTCAAGTAAGAATCAACTGCAGGCAAACGGGATGAAAAGGAGGAGGAAGGAAAAGTGACAGTAAAAAGTCATAATTTGTGACTGATTAGCAACCGTTTCCAATTAGAACAGCAGAGGACAGGAAAACCAGAGGGAGGGAGGGAGGGAGGGAGGGACGGGGTCGGTGGGGTTCATTTCCATCCGCCAAGCCTCAAACAGACACACACACACAAGCACACACACAAACAAGAACTTGCATGGAGCAGAGTTTTCCAGCAGGAGCCCAATTTGTGTTTGGGCTCACTTACGCTATTATATTGGTCCAGTATGATCTCAGCTCAGACTGAGGCTAAATGTCTGTGTCTGTCTGTTTGTAGGTGGGATTTTGTGTTTGTGTGCGTGTATGAGAGCGTGATTGCACTGATGTGCATGTGTGCATGGACACATGCAAAAGGAGTGCACGTGTGTTACATCCATGTTCATATGCGTAGCAGAGACTGCACATATATTTGGACGTCCGCGTGTGTGTGCGTGTGTGTGTGTGTGTGGGGCTGCCAGTGTGTCTGACAGGAGAGCAGAGGTCATGCTAAGGTTGGGATGAAGTCAGAATGTAATTATGCTTCAATGAACCAAAGGGGAAGTAATAAAGACCAGCTGCATGTTGTGTGACTCTTAAAGTTCCACTTAAAGCAAGCTGCACATTCTCTCTGCTCTCCCGCACTGTGCTGAGAAGGGGAATACACGGTATGTTAATGCTTCTGCCTCAAAAAAAGGGATGCAAGGGGAGTCTAGAAAAACACACACACACACACACACACACACTCGCTTACAAACGCACTCACACACAGAGACATTATTAAAAAGCACAGCGTCAGCAGCAAATAAAGAGATAATAAAATTGGGCAAAATATTTCCTCTCACATTCTAATGGGGCAGGGTTGCCAAGGTGACCTGGCGTGCAGCCAGAGACGGAGATGGTCACTGAGTGCATATATGGGAGGAAAACGGGGGTAAGAAGGGAGGGCGACACACCAGGTGGTTTCACTCGGGTGATCCAGTCCCGACTGCCTGTGTCAAAAAAAAAAAAAAAAAAAAAGAGAGAGAGAAGAAGTGAAGGAAAAGAAAAAAAAAAAAAAACATCAACTGGCCTGTCAAAAACAAGAGGGAAAAGAGGGAGAGCTTTATCTTCCCCCGAACGAGCCTCCCTCCTTTCTCTCTCCCTCCTGTGATTTTTCCCTCTCTTTTCTCTCCCTCTCGTTCGCTCATGTCCTCGATTGGTTCCCATTCTCTTTTCTTTCCTTCCTTTTTCGTTTCTCTCTCTCATCATCCTCTCCCCATCCGTCTTACTCAGACATTTTTTCCAGGGCATGCCCTCCGCCCGATAACGTATCCACCAACAGTAGCCCACCAGTGCCTTGTGGAGAACCCCCCGAGGAAGGTGGGAAGCTGGGGGAGGGTCTCCTGGGGAGGCCCGCTGGGTACAGGGTGATACGGGTGAGTTGAAGGGGGGGAGGTCATGAGCCATACTCATGTGATAACCACGCCGGTTCTATCTGACGTCTCATAGAAGGAGAAATATGCTTTATATCCACTTCAGCCGGCCTGAAGAAATGGGTCAGGGGAGTTTTTGAATTTAAACCAACGTGTAGGAATAATAATAAAAATAAATGACGTTTATATTGGATTTTTTTTTTTTTTTTTTTTTTTGTAATAGTCATTTGCAACAAGAGAAGAAAAGGCAAACCAAAAAGGTTTAGTGACATATAACATGTGAGAGGAATGTGCTGTATTCATATTTTTAAACACTCTTTGCATTTAAAAACAAGGAGCATGTGACCAGGATGTGAGAGAGAGAGTGTGTGTATGCTCCATTATATGCACTGTTCCTAGTTAAGCGTTACAAGATTTATTTTAATGATAAAAAATTTACACTCCAACAAAAGTCATTAAGGGAGTCTTTTTTTTTTTCATTAAAGAAACATTAAACACAGCCAGTGAAACAATGGCTTTTAACTTCTCCTGAGTTTATGTTTACATTGGTATATAAAATCTCCTCATAATGCAGGGCTTATGGGGTCCCATGGGGAACTTATATGAAAGAGAGTGAGAGGTACAGCCTGGCTCTCATAGCTCAGCTCGCTGGAAAAAAGAAGAAGAAGAAGAAAAAAAAAAAAAGAAGCCTGGATTCCATGAGCTTCCCGGGGAAAACAAGCAGGACTTTATCAGGGAAAGTACAAGTCACTAGGTCCTGATGTAGTAACTGGAGGGCTGCTGTCAGAAGTGAGCTACTTTAACAGATATTCAGCAGTCACCAGTCATCCCCGAAACATGTGGTTCCTGTAAAGACAACCCACAACCCCCCATGAACCCCTGCCACAATCCAGTCACACTGCCCAGAGAGGGATGTGTTTTTTCCTGAGGGTGTCCCCCTTGGGTATGATATAGGCATGAGCGAGGGTGTGTGTGTGCACGTGTAAGACAGGGGCTGGCCATTATATCGGTGTCGAGGTCTTCACAGCCACCACTGCAACTGGAATTCATTTAGATGTAACTCAGTTAGTGAGTTGTGTTCATTAGTCGAGGTTTTGTTGCCAGTCTTGTCCAACTGAACTATTAACTGGAAAAGTTTAAACATTTATATTACAGTTTTCTTTTTTTTTATAAGACATTTCCTTTTGTTATAGAACCTGCACAGAAAGGCAGGGATGACTGGAAATGAGGGAAATTGAAACAAAGGCCTTTTTGTACATGGGACCAACCGGGAAGATCACCTAATGAACATTTTCACCTTTGCTTTTCAGCTAATAAAACAGGGATCTCACAGAGAATGTAACAGTGATATAACTAAAGCCACATTTCAGCCCTCTCTTGTGCTATCACCATGTTAGAGCACAACATTCAGTTTTCTGGGAACAAAAAAAGAAAGAATATTAGACAACCATTGTTTTGTGTTGAAACATGGGGGGATGGCAGGAAATAGTAGATATAAGTGACTTCCGGGCAGGTCAATGTCAAAATCAAAACGACGTTCAGCAGACTCTTCTAGTGCTACAGCTGTCATTTATGGGCTATCATGTTGTGAGTGCAGTTGGCTACATGGCTGAGATTGTTGCACAACACACTGAACACTACTTCTGATCCATGTGATTAAAGGATTCATTGAGTATGAAGGATTTACCTTCATAACACGAGAACGTTCGACTAACAACTCTCTGGGGTTTTCAAAGGTGGTCTGATTTTTATTGTTCAGGACACAGTGTTCTTGTGTAATTTGAATGTGCCAGTAAAAAAAAAAAGGCTGCGGAAAGAGATAGTTCAACTAAATTATATATAATAAATAGTACAACTGTTCTCTTTTTAATATACAAGTAAAGGGTTGTAAGGGGATAATGCATATTTATTTTAAAATCAAAATTTCATGTCAAGATAAATGTGTGCAATTTTATAAAAGGTCATTTTAATGATTTACTTGCTGGACAAACTGTGAAATAGCTGGTGTTTAATATCCTCTGCTGCAGGGATGTTGTTGTAGTTCATGGCAGAGGATAGGGTGTAACTGTGCCTGAATGAATTTTGAAGGTCATTCCAGATATTAGTAAATCAGGAAGAAGAATTTGTCAAGGCCGATCGCAGGCAACCAGGTCGCTGCAGGGAAGTGGAAACGAAGGACTCTACGGCAGCATCATGAATTTAGCAACGATTATGTCCACAATTTTCCATTTAACCCGTGACACTGATCTGAACGAGGAACACACTGGCATACCGGGGAGTCACAAAAGTACATTTCATACTTTGTCTTGGCAGTGATGTTTCGTTTTACAGCTTTCACTTCTCAAAGTACGTGACTATCCAGAGCCATGAAGTAGTAAACACATCCTTTCGGAAAAACTCAATACCTCTCCGCACAATAGAGCTATATTAGAAAAAAAAAAAACAAAAAAAAACACACAATCCTGGAAAGCCAAACAACACTATGAAGCAAAAAAACACACACCTCCTGAAAAACATATCAGGCTAAAAAAAAAGCCAGTGGACAAAAACACATCCTGTCTTATGTTGACCTCACTGACCCGTCGGCTGACAAAAGCACATGGTGGGTTGATGTCAGGGTTGGCATCCTGGGGTGCGTGCCCAGGGATGGAAAGGACAGGAACGGATGCAGGTGGATCTCTAACCCCTGGGCCCCCCTCATATACCAAAGAGTTGTCTGCAAAGAGGAAATCCTCTTTAGGAGCCACGAGGAATAAGTCTGCCTGGGCCCAAAATATCAAACGAGTGCACAGCTCGACCCTGCATGCACCAAGAGCTCTTTCAGACTGACAATGGCACTGCGGCAAAAAGCGTAGGCCTCCTTCATCATGTCAATGAGACCACGGCTTTGGTGCAGTCAAAGAGCCTCTGCAGAAGACAAATCACTCAGAGACACAGAGGCTCGTCCTGGATTGCTTTGTCTGCACCGCAATGTAAAATATGCATCCGTAATCCTGAACTGGACAAATACATCGACAGAAAGCATTTAGCCGGAGGACAAAATCGCTGTTGTAGCAACTTTCCAGAGTTGTTCAATCCTGGTAAATAAGAGTAGGGGCGTTTTTTGCATTTGGAAGATCAGGGGCTGCGATGTGCGATCTGCGATGTGCGTGCTCTAAATTGGGCCCGGTCTAACATACTCATGCACACTGAAATTAGATTTTTGTCTTGATTTTGTCGCCCGCCTCTTTTGTTTTGTCTTCGCTTCTGTTTGCAGAAACGCAGTGAAGGTTTTGATCTTTCTGATGAAACGGTGACCAGGGGAAAAATCACACTTAGGTTTTTACAAGGAAATGATTTGTGTTACATTTGCGCACATACACAGTCAGTAATCCAATAGCGTAGCACACAGTAGCCGAAATGATCTCATGACTATGTTGTTGCTCACAGCATCACGGCTCATTGATCTCAGAAAATACACAGAATAGCCAGTGTTGCTTTAGCCACAGTGATATAATACATATTTAACAGATTGTTTTGCATTAACAAATATCCTATTGCTCATACAATGACGAATATCATCTGAGCTATGAGCTCAGGGGCTGAATTTTTTTAGGTTTATCGAGAAAATGAATCGTTCTCTGCATTTTTTCTTGGAGATAACAAATAGAATTCAGTGTTCTGCTAAATAACATTATAACTCAACTGTACTGGCAAAAGTATCAGCTTCAACGACACTGATTGAAACACTCCAAGGGGAAGAGAAAACTAAATAAATTCAGCTGCTATGCATGGCGCCTTTAGACTCAAACAGCTCTCCAAATATTGCTTTGACTGACTGTATGAGGGAAAAAGATATCTACCCAGCCACCCAGCCAGAGAGGGAGCTACTAACATGTTCTAGTTAACAGGATAGCTATCTAGCTTAAAATTTAACCTAAGACTTCACATTATTGTAATTAATATCTATGTGTGGTTTAAAGTTACGACTCCACTAAGCAGGAACTACATGAGCACGTAAGCCGGCCATCCGTCATCAGAGAGAAACTGCAGAAAACCTCGAAGTTTGTTTACACCAGCAGATACCAGGAAGGCTGAAGAAAGAAGGAAAATACCAGATAACAGGATGGAGGAATAGAGAGGGAGTGGTGGTTTGAGTGAGGATGGTACAAGCTCCTACTGAAAGACTCTTGCTGGCAAATCAGAGAGAGAAGACAATTTGAAGTGAAAAGATTCAGGGCTAATGATGGCCCTGATCTAAACAACGACTGAAGTCCAACGAACGGTACTCAGGAGGTTCTGATTCACCCAGATTTTTACAACCAACCAGAAAGAGACAGTCCAACAGTTGGCCAGATGTGAACTGGGATGACACTGTATGTCACATGTGCAACTCCACTGTTTGGAAATCACAGTTATACATTTGGAAATGTATGTTTTAAAGTTTGTGAAGGATGTACTGTCCAGGCTTATGCTAAACAAACACATTACAGCATTTAGAAGACACACCTGTTTCCAGTTATAAAACAAAAAAGTGTACACCACACACAGCTGTAAGACACCACAGATACATAAACAAAAGCTTCAGTTTTCATGCTAAGTAAAAATCCTTATGAACTTTTAGCCAGATGGTGGGAGGTACTAAATGACAGCATCCGTCCAAATGATGCTGTCCTTCACCAGGCGCTGTCCATTTGCTCTATATCACACAAACACATTCACAGTGGTATACAAAAACGTTACGACATACACAAAGGCTAATAATCCCACTCCTCTTCCACCTAATGGGCCACATTAATCAAGAATACATTGTATGTAAAACATGGGGCCATTAAGAAATTTAGGCCAAAAAACATATTTAACAAATGAAGCATCTGCCAAATGTTTTCATTAACCTTTCTATTAAATGCAACCTTGCAGCTGAAATGTGTTTCACTGCATACATTGAAAATCCTCTCTGTATAAATGTGTTAGCATTTTCCTTGATAAATGGAAGACTACTGAGAGGTGGTCCACGCCACAGTCAAGTTAAGATGAGGACACATCCTAATGCCTAAAGCCAAACACCGAAACCCCTGAGAGTCCCCCAACCCCACTATAAACCCTGTCAGAGATTTGTTTGAGGAGTTAGTGATTATGCGTGTGTGTGCGTTAGTCCATGTGTATTTGTGAGTATGTTAATGTGAGCGTCCTGCCCCACATTTTAGAAAGTTCTGCCAAACACAGATCCATGTAAGGTCATTAGCCCATCTCAGACGTCTCTGCTTTGTGTCTTAATGGCAACTTCCCAAACACTCAGCTCTTCTCTTCATGGGCTTCCAAAACTCACACGAACACACTGTGTTTCATGTACACGCTTACACAGCTAAGACACGCAGACATACAAATACAAATACAATACAACCTGACTGGGACTTGGAGGACCTGAAAGAACCCTGTCTATAAATAGTGGTTATTATGATTGTGTGGAGCACCTGAAGAAAAATAATTAAACTTTACTACGAATAAGTAATGGCCCAAATTATCCAAAGTGCAGTATTTCCTTTAAAGTTGCATTCTTTTTTATATCGAGATTGAATCACATGATTACATGTATTTTCCTTACTCTGTTTCAGCTCATTTGTATTTTACAGCCTCAGACGTGCAAAAACAACGTACATGTAAGTGCTGCTTTCTAACAATTGAATTGGAGCAAATGATATTGGTGACCAAACATAGCTGAACTGCCTCTTCGAGATAAAAACAAAAGGTGAAGGCGTACAATTAATGAGCACACGTACAAATATTCTGCTGAGGCGTGTGTGTGCAATTCTAAAATGTAGTTGTGATTGATGCACAACCACATTTAAGACGATATTCTTGTATCGTCGGCAATCAGAGATCAGCTTGCTGCCATTGGCTAACTGCTGGCACACAGCTGACAAAGCCGAACATGTGGAGTCCAAACGGAGCAGAAGAGCACAGTGAATACTGAACTTCCAGATGTCATCATAATAGTGCTTTATGTGTAATAAATGTTAAAGCTAGCAATATTCAAATATTAGCTAGAGCAACTTTAAATGTATCAGGATTGGGTCTGTCAGCTTGCTTTAGAGTTCCTCTCCCCTCTAGTGGCCAAAGAGACATAACTGCACTCATATTCAGAAGTTTCCAAATTTTGCATGATGTCAGATAAGTTTTCATTTGGAGAGTAAACAACTAACCATTTGTATTTTCAGATTTTTTTTAAGTGACTCTGATACTGAGATGATGCATTTATGTTTATAACAATTCCCTTCTCTGAGTCATTAAGAAGTGCAATAAACGGGGAACTTACTGGCACTGGAAAAGGGAGTCATAGGTTTTTGGTTAGTTTTGTTTGTTTGTTTGTTTTTTTTTTTTGTTAATAATAAGCAGCCTGAGGGAATACATTACCGGACATACATGTTACCGGACTGATCGATAGAGGCCGGACCGGTCAGGTCCGCTCACCTGCCACCAAACAGCCACAAACACACAGCGCCTGGTTAAGAGGATACTTGTTTGGGTAGTCTTCGTGTGTGGCTTAAGGCCTGTGAGTGTGTCTTGCCCAGAATCAGTGTTGTAACACAGCTCCCTCTCATTCATTAGTGCACACAAATGTAGTAGGAGCTGACTACATCACTATCGATAAGACAATCTGCTCTAAATAACAGAAAGAGCCAGAAATGAGGTCACTTTCAGAGGAGGCTCTGGGAAGGTTGTGTTCTTTGAGAGAGGAGCCGGCTGTTACAGGCCTCAGAATATAGGTGCTGTTCTGCTGACGTAACTCCGGTCTGGTGACGGAATCGTCATATTGTAGCAGCGGCTGTTTTTGGTTCAAAACTGAGCAGGGTTGGAATCACACAATGCTCCTCAGCGGGAGATTATCCTTGATATAGAAAATCAAACCGTTAATCCACCAGTCTTAACAACATACCTATGCAATGAAACCAAATGGCAAAGTTGTTTTCAAGTGTTGCTGTTTTAGAGCAGAGTTCTGCACTCATCACCTGCAGTGAATTTATTAGACCCCTTCATGGATGAGGTCAGCGTGTTTAAAGCAAGGGATATGCTGGGTATTTTAGTAACTGAAATACAGACACACAAACACATTGCACACACTGAAAAGATGCACACAGACAACTCTCGCTCATTGCTTTCACACATGTTCACACACACACACACGACATATGACTCAGCCCAGCAGAATGTGTTTGCTGCCTGCTCAGCTCTCATCTGGAAGCTCCAGACATGAGATAACATGGATCCAATGATGACTGTCTGTCTGACCAAAGGAACACGACCCCCTGGGTTGAGTCCTCTTACCTTGTCTGAGATGTGCATACACACAGCCACACACACACACATGCACAACGGAATGGCATATTCCATGTAATCCCAAACAATCACACGAGGCGGCATGCAGTTGATCTATTGCATATGGCCAAGAGGAAATTTACACGTGACGCTGATTCATTTATTTTATCTGTTTATCTATGATTAATCAGCGCTCTACATCCTGTCACTCGTCTGCGGAACAAGTTGTATATCTGCAGGCTAATGGTCCAACACAGTGTTGTGTAATGGTTAACGTCTGCTTCAGTGGATTTATACATGTATAGATGGAGGATTTTTAAAATGGGGAAGGCTGATGTAGGTGGATCCTGTGAAGAGCACTGGAATCTTGGACCATCCAGAAGATGTGTTAGAGTAAGGAATAATGTGTAAATAATGCAGCATGTCAAGGTACTTTAAAATCGTTTGTTGTTCAACGATGTCATGGCCGGGATCCGACAAATGGATCAAATTTACCTTTAGCAGTGTTGTAGTGGCTCAGCTGCTACATGTTTGCACATACACTTAAAGGTACAGTAAGCCTCTGTTTTGGTAATACACACTGCAAGTTTCAGCTATGTTATATACTTCAGGCCGACACACAAGCACCTGTGTTCCTAGATCACATGCGTACTGTGTAGACCCTACGTAGGCAAGTGTCCCATTACAGATATATCCATGTTACTTTACCCCTTTGAAATTTCCTCCCTCAGCCAAATGCAACACAGTTTGGAAACTTAACATGGATCAATTCCCATCATTGCCATAGTTGCCATTTTCATAGCGTTAGATTTTTCCAGAGTGGAGAACTTCTGTTTGTTTTTACTGCTACTGTCACACATTCAGCTGCCCTGCAACCTGGTTCCAACTGCCAAATCTGACAGAGCTCCTTTGTATCATAAAACCGGCACATGAACTGTACATAGTACACGAATACACACCTCCACCTGAGCCTATTGAGATCTACGTCATCTTGCATCAATGACAGATAACAAAGGTGTTTCTTTAAATGCACACAAACACACAAAAAACACAAACACACACACACTCGACAGTAAGAAGGTGAGTTGGTTCCTTTACATCAGAGTTTCCTCCAGTCCGTCTTGTTGGGAAATAATAAGTAGCATTTAACAGGCACAAAAGGAAACAGAGAGGGAGAGAGAGAGAGGGAGAGAGAAAGATGGAGAGAGTGAGAGGGAGAGGGAGAGAGAGCAGCCACCATGTCCACTCACACAAAGAGTGTGTTTGAGCGCCAGCCTTGCAGATGGAGCAACTGAGTGCGCAATAACAACGCTGATGACTGATATTTCTTTCGCACTGGAGCCTATTCCTCCACATGGAAAACAGCAGAAGAAGGGGAGGAGGGGCGGCGGGGTGGCTGAGGTGGCTGGGGGAGAAAAAAATACCGTATTCACCTGATGCCAGACCATAACATTATGACCCAATCTCTGTTATGTTTACTGGTGGGGAACACTCAGTGGTGCAGGAAGCAGCTATAACATTGTTTTTCCCTCCTGTTAAAAAGCTTGTGTTCTAGTAAAACTTTGGGGGGTTCAAATCCACAGCTCCCCTCACTCTTCTTCCAGGGGGAAAGCTGAGTCACCTGAGTCCGCCTCTGCCTCTAGCTCTTTCCCTCTACCCATCCATCCTTCTTTCTTTTCCTTCGTTCTCTTTATTTCTTTTCTCCACCTTTGGAAGTTGCCACAGACTACAGAAAAGCAAAGCCAAATAGGACAGAAAGACATTTTTATTGCAAATGTCCTAACTGTAATGGATCCATAATGTAACTCACAGGAGACTTCCATGCACTTAAAGTAGGCCAGAGATGTATGTAGCAGATTCTCTTGAATGGGAAAGTGGTCTCAGACTTCTGGACTCCACCGTACAATGAAATACAAGCAAGCGTCTATTGTGATTCTGCCTATACAGTGCGGTTATGTAAGATGGTTTTAAGACTTGTAGGCTGGCCGAGAGAGAGGTCAGAGAAATATAATAGACTAGCTCTTTTGTTGAGTCATTTGGTGAGCTTCCTTCTCAAGATGCCATCAACACAACAGAGAGATCTTTCACACAAACAGATATTATGTTACAAGAACAACAACTGAGAAGAGATGGGGACAGGAGGAGGGGGGAACGAGGCCATGATCATAACAAGACCAAGGCAAGATGGATCTTTTGTTGTCTGGTCAAGGACGTCGCAGAGCAAACTTTTTAATTACAAATAGATTAGACCACTGTTTTTGTGTGGTCTCTGTGTAAACTCCCTTAATATTTTGTTTTGAGACTTGCATGGATTCCTTTCCTTTTGTTTGTCTTCAGGAGACCTAGGAATCTCTCTGTAATGGGGGCCAGCACCGATTTGTGTACAAGAAAATGAGACAGGAAAAAAAAAAAGGGAGAGGGGAAGCGGGCCATCACTTAGGCCTGACTGCACATGCACCGAAACTGGAACACTTTTGCAGCAACAACAAAACTTACTACGTGCTAACTGTGCACTTAAACACCAGAAACTGAACCACGACATGCAGCATTCGCATGGCATCTACCCTCCCGCCAAACCTACCCCCACCCCCACCCCAGCCTCCCTCCCGAACCGCCTGTGACTCGGGTCCAGCTCCCATGGCTGTGGGCTGATGTTGTTATTGTTGTTTTTCGTGCTGAGAACAGGAGTCCCGGCCAAAACGTACTCCTGTTACAATAACAAGACCTGGAGGGCCCCTGCTCTGTTATTGGTACAGGGGAGCACCAACAATGATGACTGTGGACAATCAACAACCAATTTGTTAAGAGGAGGGATGGGAGATCGGCCAGAGACTGTTCTTCTCCTTTGTCTTTCCTCAGGCTCTGAGTCTCTCTCACTGTCCGACAATCACCTTTGCTTCCTTCCTTCCTTCTGTGTCGGCAACAATCAAAAGAGGTTAAGTTGGAGGCTATGTAACGTGCACACAAAAATTGTTGCCTATTTCAGTTCATATAAACATTTGGATGTGTAGATGTATGTAGAGACTAAGCATGACATGAAAAGCCTATAGGGATTTATCCATGTGAAGAATATACATTTATATATATACATATAGGTAGAGGCGCATTGTGATTTTAGCTTCATACATTTTGAATCATAACCACCAGTGGCTTATGGGAGACTTATATAATCTACAAAAAAATGTATAAAAACAGAATAAAAATTCACCTTTAGTTCTGTGAATATGTATTCTGTTTTCTTCTCTCGCATGCAGCATTATATGAACTCCAGCTGGTTGTTGCTTTAGTATCTATGACCTTTGACACTGGCATCCTTTCCTGTTGGCATGTTTGTTCTCAATTTCCATGGGATCTACTTTTGATATTACTGTGTTGTTATAACTGCAAGATAAAACATTTCTATAGAAGCTCTTGGTTATTGTGTGTATCTATCATGCATTTATAATGTCCCCGACTCAAAGTGGCTTCAAATGAGCTGACCTGCTTAGTCTACGCCCACATAAGACATTAAACCTCAAGTGCTGAACAAAACACATACATTTGCAAGCTTTCTGTTAACATGGTTGATAAAAGGGTTACTGACGCAGATGGCAGGGTTTAGGATGGCAGTGGAACCCCTCAGACCCCACAGTGCCCCCACACACTGGGGAAAGCCCATTCATTCCATCAAAACTATTTACATAACTGCATGGAGAAAATTGGCTCGTAACAGTTAGCTTTTCCATGTGCTCCACAAAGTAGAAATGCTGTTACGATAATTGTCCTCTTACACGAGCAGAGTGCATATACAGTAGAGTATTTACAGTAAGAAAATAAAGACAGGAGTAACAGTGGGAGGTAGAGAAAAAAAAAAGAAGCGGGAGGGAAAGTGAAAGAGAGAGAAAGAGAAAACTGCTGATCAAGATAGAGAGTTGGGTTCCACGGACATTCCCCCAACACAAACACATCCCGTGTTGATTTTTGTCATTTTCTTGGCTCTGTGAGGTACAGTAGTTGGCAGAACAGCTAGCTCTCTGATGGTTTGTATGACTGGCTGTCATAGTCTTAGAGGTGGCTTCCCGCTGCCTCAGCGTATGCCCCTTTCCCTCCCTCTCTGGTGACCCTCGTCTCTCTTCTGCCTAGTCTATCATTCACCCATCTGCCCCTTTCTTTTTTCCTCTCCACTCTCCAACCAAGTTGAAAATACAATCAACCTGGGCCCAATTGTGCTGCTTGCTACACCTACTGCCCAGCTGGCATTCATTGTTTGCAATTATTTCCAAGAAGTGCGTTTGACAGCGTGCATAGTTGCATACGTGCAGACTAGCTTGTACATTTTTGCAGCCTTGCACATGTGTGTTGGGGTGCAAATGTGCCCACACATCGGAGCATAAACACATTTTCTGTGCATTTTATGGTCAGCAGAAAATCAGGCAGCCTGGGAAAACCATGGAAGGACACGGGTCTGAGCAGGTCCAATTATTGAGAACAATCCATCAATATGCAGAGCAAGTCCTGGAGCAGGCTCAGCAGAAAAACATGGCAAAAAAAGTGAAAGCAGAAAAAAATGTGGTTCTTACGAGGAGGGAGAGAAAAATCTGTCTTTACAATCCCCCTGTTTCGGCTTGCCAACTTTCTGCTGGCTGTTGGTAGTGCGGAAATGAGAGCGTGCTAGATTCTCCCCTCCCGAGAATAACACAAACCCCTCAAAGCTCAAATCAAACACACAATCCACGTCACAGGAAACCATTTTGAAGCGTAAAACCTCCCAATGGGAGCTCCATTTGAATGCTGCGGGTATGCGCTGCCTTCCTCGCCCCCTGCGCCTCCCCCTCTCTCCCCTCCCGCTCTCTCAAGGCTTCAACCACAACCTAACCCGAACCACACCACCTCTCAGACGACAAGACTCCCTTTCTCTCACTCCCTGTCCATTTCTCCCTCCGTTTCTTTTCTTTTTTTCTTTGTTGTTCATCTTTTCCTTTGCCACTATAATTTCATCATCAACTATTACAATAGAGAAGACAATAAGATCGATAGATAGATAATCAGGTAAAGGGTCATGAGCCAGCTTTCTTGGTTGAAACCCCCACATCTGTCCTCACACCCCCACTACCTCAAACCTCAACCACAACCTCTTGTACCCCCATCCTGCTCTCCTTGCTTCTCTAAACCAACTCTTCCCCTCACCCTCCTCTCTGCCTGGCATTTGAAACGCAGAGGTCAGGAGGGCATATGGGAGGCAATCACAGTAGTTTGTTTTGGCTCTCTCACCCCCACACCAAGTCCTTGGCTGTGCAGGAGCAATGCCGCCACCTTGCCTGCTTGCTGCCTGGGAAACAAACACATCCTTAATCACCCAGAGGCCCTGTATCCGCCAAGGCCACACTAGTAGAGCCCCGTCTGACAAGCTCAGGCCAGAAAAGTTGGACTCCATCTGATGAACTCAGGCCATACAAGTCAAGCTCTGTCTACTGAACCCAGGCCACATCAGTGGCAGCCAGACAGTCAAATCCAGGTCGCACTAGATGAGTACCCTTTGTTGAAAGCGTGCCAGTGAAAACATACTCTTCAAGCTCAGTGTCTACTCAACCCAGGCCATTCTAATCAAGCCGTGATGGTCAAACCTAGGCCAGAGAAGTCAAACCCCATCGAGTGAATCCAGGACACAAAAGTGCTGGTTGATATAAAGCCAGAAAAGGCTGATCTATCTTTGGCTGGGTGAGCGGTTCTGTCATTATGTTGGCTAAGTGTTGGCTAACAGTGGGACTGTCTGACGTAAGTGCTACGCAGCTGAGGGCTGGCAAGAAAACAAGATGTAAGACAGGAGAGAAGATGCTTTAAATGAGAGCCAGTGGCCAAAAGCCATTTAGACCAGAGATGAATTGTGTTACGACATCCATTCCTCCTAATCCCTAAAACCAAGACCTGTAGTTACTAAATCTCTCTCTATTTTTCTCACTGTCCATCGGCCTCTCACCAGTTCACCTTCCGAAATATTCCCTTAACGTGTCTTTAACACACTTTCCCCCGTTGCCCACACCTCCTTTATGTGTGTACATGATCCGATTGATCAAGATTTACTTACTGAATGCATTAAAGTCTGGGAATACGTTTGTGAGTAAACAATGACAACACAAAAACCAAGACGGCATTTTTGCAGCTTCCCCACCAATGTCTGTTTGACAATAGAAGCTAAGGAGGGGCTTCGGCTCTGTGAAATACTGTAAACCACAGCATTCTCAGACCTTGAAGAATCTCATAGCTGGAATACGCTATTAGCATGTATTGTGTTTGTGCTGCTCACATACACACAAATTGCATGTTACACTCTGCCTCCATCAGGATGTCAGACAGTTAACCTCAAGCGTCTGCTGTGATATAAAGAGATTAGTGACTCTGGTTTGATTGTGTGTGATGAGAAGAGACTTGTGTTAAAGTCTATAAAATCTCATCACTCTGAGGAAATGAATTCACCCAGTCCCCAGAGCTCACTATTCCCATGGCCTCTCCTCTTTTCTCTTTTCCTCTGAACCGTGTTTCAAGTCAGAGTGACCTGGAGGCAGGCGCAGAGGAATGATGGACAAACTGATCCCCATCCAGCCCACCGTGCAGCCAGGCGGCAGCTGGAGCACCGGGCAGGTACATGAAGCGCTGAGACCGGCCGGGACTTCCAGGAAGTTCAGCATCAGGGATCAGTCTGTGTTATTGACTTGGCAAAGCCTCCAGCCAGTACAATTCCATCAGGGAGGGGTTCACTGACTGCACAAGTGCACATATGTGTATGTGTGTGTAGACCAGGGCTCAGTGCTCTGTGGTCCAGATGGGTGGCCAGGCCCCAGTTGATTTCTGTTATGACAAGTGAACCCATTTGAACCATTCAATCCTTGTCTTTCCCTCTATGAAACACACACATACTGTGTGCATCAAAGCAGCTCACTGCTTGTTGGTTGTTTGCTCTTGTTATGTACGTATCACTGTTATTATGTTGTTTAAAATGCATATGTACCTGCTGAAACAGCTGGCAGGAACGAGGACCACCCAGCTGCCACAGAAGCATTGTGCTGATAGCAGATAAGATGAAATATAGCGTCAGGATAAAATCTTCCCCTCTCTCAGACAGACAGCTGTGCGTAAGCTTCCCAAATACCGTACCACACAAAAACAATGTCTGATCGCTTCTCTGCCTTTTGGTCACCACAAATAAACCTCTCAGTGCAAACACAGATCAAAGACTGTCATTCCCATTCAGTGATGACAGTTGGCATGTGCCATCCTCCTTTTGTCAGGACTTCTAATTGATCCTAATTGCCGCTGTGACAGATGAAAAGGGGAAGGATCTCTGGAGGAACACAAATTCAGAAAGCAGCATTCAGTTTTTATTAGGCACCAGTGCTCCAGGAAAAGCCAGAATTAGACATGGCTTACTGATTGATCCTTTTGTGTTCCAATAAAAGCCAATGGATGAAGATGGAAGTAATAAGATGCTTCACGCAAACCAGACTAGGGAAAGATGTTGACAAATTCAAGAAACAGCGGAGAAGGAACTATTTAGATCCTTAGCTAATGCGGAAATACCACAATAAAAAGCTCTAGCAGCAAAAGGAAGAGTTAATTACACATCACCCGTTGAGCAGAGAAATTATAAGAATGGTGTAAGATCATGGTGTTTTGTTTCATTCATCTGTAAAGCCACAAGTAGTTAGCTGTCAAATAATTGTAATGATGTATACCAAAGTGTTTCAACATAAAATTCTGTGTAAAATAAAGCAGTACTGCACATAAATACAGTGTTGACGTACTTTAACTGTGTGTACAATACATCCAAAAATTTTATAAATATGATGCACTTTAAATTTAATGAAGAGCTACATTGACTTTTACTTCTCACTAATTAGTTTTACAGTTTGATGGGGCTTCTTCTGCAGATGCCCAGTTCTTCAGGCGGAAATGAAATGACATGCATGCATCAAATATGATTACTGTGACTGCTTACTAAAACCCTGTTAATGAACTTTTTTCATACTGAATTTCATTACTGAATTACTGTGAATTCATGCCTTTTAGGCAACATGTTAAATTGAAGTTTTCGGGCTCATTTTCATTTTGTTTGCAAAAAGCAGAACACTGAAAACACCTCTATTAGAAAATTGTTGTTTAACAGTAAAGCAGCCTGTAATCTAAGCAACAATAAACAGCTGGCCCACATGTTTTCTACAGTGTCCTCCTTCAGTTATTGCTCCTGGCTCTGTGTCAACATGTGTATAGATGTTAGTACAGCATGACCGCGGACATATACAGAGGGGCCACATGAGGGGGCATTTTAAGTATATGTGAGTGGTTAGGAAGTATGGACATGAGCATCATGTGTGCATATGTGTTCTTTCCTTTGTATGTCTGTATAGTAAATTCTTGGGAAAAACAGACGATTACTTTTTTTTTTTTTATGTAAGGGTGCATACAGTACATGGACTCACACTGAAGCAGACACACATGCACATATATACACACACTTATGGGGTGACAGAGTGCACTGGCTGAGCTCAGATGAACCAATGGCAACCTGGGGAAGGAGGAATGTGTATGGCGCTAATCCAAGAGAGGCCGTCAGAATCCTCAGCAGGCAACCCCGGTTGTCTTAGTGAGCACAAGTGTGAGTGTGTGAGAGTGTGTGTCTGCGCAAGAGGGTGGTAGAAGTAGTAACTGTGTAACTGTAAGAGTGTGCAATTTTACAGACAGTTGGCAGTTAATTGTGAGAACGTATGGGGAAAAAGCCTTTAACTTATACTTTCTTTTGTTGTCAGTCAGGACGGACCACAAATGACTGTATATGAAGCTCTCTCTGTCTTTCTTACACAGACATCCCTTCAACGGAAGGTGACCTGATGATGATGAAATATTTTACCTGCATCACTACATGATGCTCCATCTAAATAATGTACCAGCCCTAGGATGCAGCGGGGTATCTGGAGGTAAGGAGCTCCTGTAGAAGGGGGCAGTTACAACATTCAGAAAGAGGGAGATGTGCTCCCTGGGGAGGCCATAGAGAGTCAGGGAGGACACTCACTACACAGCCACTCATCCAACTGATCCCAAAAATACAGTATGATGTCATGCAGATTCCTAGCGTGGACTGCAGTAGCAGAAACAGGGTCATGTGTGCACTTGACTAATGCACAACTGAAGAAGAAAAAAGAGAGGGAGAGAAGAGTAAGCAGGGTAAAAAAGAGGAGGGTGAAGGGCTGTTTAAAATATTCAACCCTCCTTCCATTAACTAACCGTGTAGGGAAGGGAACATAACCTGCACTGTACATCTTATGGGAGTGAGAGAGAGGGAGAGATGGTTGCACTGTGGGAGTAGACCCATTCCATCCAGTAGCCCTTAAATCCAGCTCAGCATTTTCTTGGTGATGTCATCTCTTTTTCACTCTCACCTCCATCTGGTCTCTCTCTCCATCCTTCCTGAGCTTTCTGTCTTGCACGCACATACTCGCCTTTGCCTCCTTCTGCACTTAGACAAAATGTGATGCATTACAGTAGATGATGCATCTTGTTCAGCACACACAGGTCCCTATAAATCTGCGGCTGCTTACGCTCATCCGGAGTTCAGCTGAAACAGGACGTGTGGGGCTCGTTCACTCCCTCATTTCACTGTGTACCACTCCATCCCTCCATTATCCCGTTCCTTCACACTCCACACAGCATCATCTGACTGGCAGGGAGAACAGTGTGTTAACAAACAGGGAAATGGCTACCAGCTGCATGGACAGGACTGAACAAGGGGAGACACATTGTGCTCGCAGCTTTTTATTGGGTATGAGGAGAAGCGAGCCGTATGGAGAGACCATGGAAGAGAAGAGGGAGAGAGGAGAGGTACATATACCTCCAGATTACATAAAAATAATTCGAAAAATCATTCGGAGCTACTTAGTAGTAATTTGACGTTTTATAGCAACTTTATGAAGTTGGTGCTGTTCAATATTTACTGAAAAGAAAGTCACTTCCATTAGACATAAAAAAAGTCTTCACTTCAGTAACTTTAGGTTTGATCCCTCTGTAGGAGACGGCAATCTGGTTTGTCTCTGCCAGCAAATACTCATCTGATCTGCTCTTGAAAGCGTGCTAAACACCTGCTTATATAAAGCTCCCCCTTTAAATCCTTGTTTATTACTGACATTACAAATCTATTTTTAATGTTGTAATTTGATGCGTCATGTGTAACGGGGTCACCTGGCCTCTCCTGCACCAAAGGGAAGGAGAAGATAACCAGGACTTCCTCTGCTTCTCAGGATAAATGGCCAGGTCTGCTCCCTCCATCTACACCTTTTAGACAAGATAACTGCAGAGCTGCTCACAACCATCCCTGGAGACATCACTATCATCATCATCAATATATGGCTCCAGCTTCCTACTATATATATATATATCTCTTGCATCATAGTTTTAAGTTAACAGTCCATTTTGAGCTCAACTCCTGTGTTCTTGTGTGGAAAGAGCAACAGCCATCCGTTTCATTCACGTCCAAACACTACGCAATTTTGGCAGGTCCTCCGCAGATGTTATCACTTAAAAATCAAAGTCTTCTTCGGTTCATGTAACATTTCTATTGATGAGAATTAGATCCCAAAATTATAATGTCAGTACAACTATTATCAAGGGGAAAAAATCCAATCATATCGTCTTCTTTTTTCATGATTTTTGAGACATTATTTTAATCACTCAGAGAGCAATTTGTTCCCTAAAGGCCCTTCAATGTTTTCCCTTCTATCAGTTCTTAGTTGTTGCTGTTTACTTGGTCTTCATAAGGAAGTTATGACTAAGAGACATTTATTTGTGTGAGCAAGAGATGAGCTCATTACCCTTGTGTGTCTCAATGCTTGTCTGTGTACTATAAAATGTGTCATCTTTCTGACTTAAAGCAGCAGTATCCAAGTATCACTGTCAACAGGCTGTTATTAAAGTGATAATATCAGCATGTCACTGCAAAATTAATGATATAAGAAATCACTGTTGTAGGTTTTGTGCATGATTGTATTTCTGACCTTAGAGGAAACGGGGTATCCCCATGACAAGGAACAGAGGGAGAACAGGGACAGATTACCACTTGGCGAACACCACAACTTGATTTCCCAACTTTCATGTGGGGTCTGTTCAGGCCAGGAGGAGAGCATGAGCAGGAATTTGTTGGTTAAGCAGCTGTTTCTCTAGAGAACCAGACTGGGCAACAGAGAGGAGGAGCAGAGAAAGTGAAAAAAGTGAGAACAAGGAAGGCAGATAGAAAAGAAATGGAGTAGCTGTGTAACAGGAGGCTTGTGTTGTTCCAAATCAGATTGCTTTATAGCGATGCAGGGGGTAAATGGTTCCAGGCAGCAGACAATGGGCCAACAGGTTCAATATTGACATTCTCCTTAGTGATAGCTGAGTTGGCTGGGTGAGGTCAGGGACTGGACCTCGGTATTAGCCAGCCAGCATTAGTAGTCACAGCTGGGGGACACTTAATGTAACCTTGGCCTCTCAGAGTAATGGAGGGCCTGAGTGAGACCAGGAGAGGTCCCTCCCCTCTATGGGCCTTATTACCGTAAGAGAGCTCAGTCCTCCAATGGGCCGATTCAAACACAGATCATTACTTTGTCAAAACAGCTACCAGACCACGTTGGCACTCTCACAAGCCAGCATGTGTGGCAAACACAGTCTCTAAGTGCCAGTTGTTGAGCGCAGCAGCCGTAGGAGATGAGGCGAGGAGAACACTAGAAAAAGTAAGCAAAGCACTTTTGGACAAGTGACCATTTATTAGTTCTTATTCCAGCAGCACTTACAATTAGACAGAGTCGCTGGCAAGTCCTGCAAGCTAGGCAAACACACAGGCGTACAAAAAAACTGTACAATCTTCTCAGCGTTATGGCAAGAGGTTCTACCACAAAATAATAAAACACTCCAGCAAATTCCATGTCGTTGCTTTGCTGAAACAACATCTCTATTGTTGTTTACCTAAAGTGGTCAATTAATCCAAGGCAAACTCATAAAAGAGGATGTGGGTTGTCCAGGTAGGCTGATCCAACTGGCTCTGAGTCAGGGCTACTAGGGATGCCTCACTGTACCACTCCCCAGTGTGGCAGAAGAAGAGGAGCATAGGAAAGGGACAAGGAGACAGAAAAAAAGGTTTTGGAAAGAGGACAGACAAAGGAGTATGAGATGCTGAGATACTGATGCCAAAGAGGAGGAGTAAAAGGAAAAGGAGGTGGAACTGAAGAGTAGGAGGAGGAAGGAAAGAAGGTCATCTGAGGTGATGGAGATTCTGTACGGTGGGCTGGTTTCACGAAAAATGGAGCCAGGCCATTCTCCTCCTCCTGCGATTCTGTTCTGGCTTGGGTTACTGGACACACACACACACACACAAACACGCAACACGCAACACGTAACACAGAACACACAACATGTCTCCAGTCTCCCACACACATGCTTCATCTTTACTACATACTGAGTGTTTCTTACAGAAATAGAAGTGACATCACAACGCCTCGTGTTGTAAATTTGTAAATGAAAACACGTTGCTCATTGAAACACCCACACACATACATGTGTGCATTGAGTCCCTGGTCAGAGGGCTGTCTCAGAGTCCGAACCACTCGGTGACCCCTCCTCTCCTGGGGTCAAGTTTCTGCCTCTGCTTCTCGTCCTCCATGAACTTCTCCTGCATCTCTTCCAGGGAGCCCTCCGCTGGCGCCCTGTCCTTTTCCGGGAAGATGTTGGGGAAGGTGAACGTCTGGCCCTGGGCCTGGGTTACAGAGGCAAAAAAAGTAAAATGAGCCGAGAAACTATCAAGTTCCTGCCTAATATGAGGGATTAGTTGTTTATTATCCACTTAAAATCGTTTCACAAGACAATTTTTTTGCATCGAGACGTGAGATACTGATTTGGAATTCAGGACACAGTTTCTCCCTCTATGTCCCTCTCTTAGTTACACAAATGCTCTTTCTCTCTGGCATTCAATTTCTCCAACTCTCTCCCACATTTAATCTCTCATCTCTCTCCATTTCTCTGGTCTTGATTTATTCAGAGGGAAAGGATGGTATCCATTATTTATTCCATACCAATCCATCTCTGGCCATGGCTAATGCATTGCTGGTCCAACCGTAGTTTGTGTTAGGATGTCATAGAGTACAGTACAGTTCACACACATGCATGCTTGCACACACACACACACACACAAAGATTAAAAAAACAAACAAACAAACAAACAACAACAACAAAAAAAAAAAAAAACAGGTCAGTGGGTGCGTGCATGCACACATATCCATAGCCTATCCTTCTCTTCCTCTGCCATGGACACTTGGCAAAAGGATTCACAATCAATGTCAACTGGAGCCAAGTCATTGCTGTCCCTGAATGACTCAACTTCATATAAATCCAAATCATTACTTGCATGATGAAACTGGACTTATGCGTGTCATTTTTATCACTGTGTTTTGGATTTGGAGCCAACTGTTAATCCTAACAAATGTTTCCAACGTGATTAATGGTCATTAATGCTGTAGTCTACGCCAAACAACAGCTTCCCACTGACAAATAATCAAATGTTAATATGTAACTCATAAAGTTCTCAATTATGTTATATGGAGACCTAAAGCTATAAAATGAATTGCTTCCTTGAATACAATTGTCAATCAAATACTCAGTTTAAACATGCAAAATATTTTGTTTGGGGTCAGTGTGTAGGCGTTAAGGAATGGTCTGGCTCTGATGTGAATGTTACTTTGTCTGTCTCCAACCCCCAAAATACCAAGAGAAACATGCATATAATTACTACATAGCATGGTTTAATTCCCAAAGGGGGAGACGACATAAGGCTCAGTCAGCCAAAGATGCAGAATGGGGTTGGCCATGTCTGCTCTATTTAAGACCTACAGCAGGAGTCTCTCCGTTATTACTGTATGTTTGCACTTACACCATGCTCAGGTGCAACTTTGCATGTGTTATCTTTAACTACTTTAGTTTATGACCAACTACGAAATTAAAGCATCAGTTTTCAGGCAAGATGAATAAGGAATAGATGCCCACTGGACCTCAGCTCATCATAACAGTGACTAGATACATGCTAGTTAAAGTTCTGTCACACACGCGAATTACGAGATGCTCCATACCATACATTTAAAATCAGCAGACTGGTTATAAACAAATTTTATCTCTATTTTTATGGCCCCGTGCATCTTTTTTTTTTTTTTTTTTTGTTTACTGCTTTGAGAGGACACTTAAGACAGTTTACAGCAGATGGAATTGCTAAATGGGCTCCTTATGAGAGACTCTTTTATTAGAAATAGGATCGAAATATAAATGAGGGTTTATCCTGCAAAACCCACTTTTTACCTTGAATGTTGGTGTAATTCCAGCAGCTATCAGACTGTATAACATATGTTGCTGCAATAAAATCTGCAGTCTGGACTAACTACATTTACATGACATTATTTTGCACTACTTGAAAGAAAGTTTTTTTCTCCTCTTCACTTTATCATTATCACTGCCACTTTATATTTTTCTTGTACTTCTATTCTTTAGTTCTGTTCTTGTTTATTTTTTTTTCTTTTATCTTGAACCACTCCATCTTCCTGTATTTTATATTTACTAACTGATACTAATTCAGAGTTTTAATAAAAAGCATGACACTCCGGAGGAAGACACTGGCTGCTTTATTGTCACCACAGATTCAGGTCACTGCATGAAGCTATTAACTGCAATCTATGTGAATTCCAATCAGGCCAGACATGTCCAATCTGACAAGGCTGCCCTGACCAGGCTCTCAAACAACATACAACCATCCAAAGATAACTATTATGTAAACTACTAGGTACTTGGTATGATACTTTAAAGTCTTGAATTCATATTACCCTCTAAAGCCTGGCCATTTGGGTATAAACTCTCTGATACCAGCTTTGAGGAGCAGAGGGAGCAAAACACGCACAACCTTTAATCAAAAGGAAAGCCACCCTGTTCATGGTTCCTGTCTTGTGGCAACGCCTGTGTTGCACACTACAGGAGGATTTTTTTTTTAAGTGAGAGCAGTTATGCCGAAAGACAGACAACAGTGTCGACCCAGTCAAGAGCAGAAGGCTTAGTCAGGCAGAGAGCTGCCAAACACCAAAGACGCACCTGGAAACTGAAGGACCTGCCAAGGCCCAGTGTCTCTCTTCACTTGCACACACTGCCATCGAGGAACACAGCATGCAGAACACAAACACTGCACTACGCCAGGGGAAAGCTGTTGCAGGACTGAGGAGAAGAAGTAGGAGGCAGCACGGAGAAGGATAGAGGAAGGACGCAATAAAGTGACTGGAAGAGGAAGAAGAGTACAGTCTGGGTGACTGGGGATCAGGACTAGCACTATGTTAGAAACACCAGAGCTGGCAACGGGAGGAACAATGAAACAGTAAGCTAACCAAGATTTCACCCAAATCAAACCATATAACTGAAATTGCATGCCAATTTCAGTTATATGGTACAGCGATGGACACCCCCGTGTATACACATGGCAAAGATGAATAAGGCCTTAGAAATCACAAGAGAAAGTCCTGGGATTAAAATCAAAGAGCTCAGACTTGTTAAACAAGTCTTCTTGTCGGCAACAAGCCACATCCCGTATGCTGGTGTGTGTGTGGGTTCATTCATTTCTGCAATGAATGAAAGTTCTGCCAGACATCATATATATGTTTCATTTAATATTCAATTTAATATTTTTCCTTGAAAAAGATATGTCACACCACAGCTGAGGCAAAGCCCATGTACGCCCCATCACTGTGTGCTTCCAGCCAAAAACGTGCGTTTATGCATGTCAGTAGAGAGACACACTATATATATATATGTGTGTGTGTGCGTGTGCGTGTGCGTGTGTGTGTGTGTGTGTGGAGCGAGAGAGAGAGTGAGTGAGAGAACAAATTGGAGGTGTGGTTATTTTCCCTCAATCTGTCATAAGCTTTATAGCATGTTCATAAATGAATTGAGATGTCATCCTGGAATATTGGGACAAGGCCCCACACTGCAGCGATGTAAACACACTCCTCTTACGCACATGAACAACCCATTACACCCACAGTTTCCCTGTAAATGGGAGAAGAAGGAGAAAATTCAAGGGGGTAAGAGGGAAGGCAAATGTTGTCATTGACTCGGTACCAACCCTTCTCACTTTCCCCATCTGTGCGTATGTGTATGTTTCCTCATTCAATCCAATGACTTGTTCTATTCCAGGAAGTGTGCATTTAGTGTGTCGGTCTGTCCTATGTCACATTTGGGGACCACATTCAGGCTTTTAACCAAGTGATTGGGGACAGCTGTCAAATTAGGGTCAACAATCAAGTGTCCCCTCATTGTTTTTATAGCAGTTAGATCCTGCAGGAACTGGACTGGCATGTACTGCTAGCATGCAGCTGGTGTAAGCCTCCAGGGTACAAATGCACTTTGATGAAACGTCCCCAAAACAAAGGTGGATACAAGAGTAAAAAAATCAAAAGTAATCCTGTTTGCACCCCCAGAGGGAAATGGGTGAAATCAGAGTCAAAATAGAGAAGACAGCCAGGCGAGAGATGGAAAGACAGAAAGGAGACACAAAGGACAGCTATATTCTATCTGATTGACCTTTGCCTCTGATCTAAGACAAACTAAGCATGCAGTTGAAACTCAAAAACTCCTGTTGTGTTCCAGTGCAATAATTTCCCCTTAGGAGAAGGGGGGGGGGGGTTAAAAAATGGACAAACTTGTCACTGGCAACCAAGAAAAGCATGTGAAATCAATAGAGGGGAAAAATGGTAGGCGGTGTGTGTGTGTGTGTGGAGTGGGGGGTATCATTTATTACCATAAATTTAAGTATGAAATATGACAGCCTTGGTTATTCTAGCTTGATGTGCTAAAATGCCTGATGAAAAGAGGAAGGTGCCTCTGCACAGTCACTTTCCAACCTGGAGCTGAATAGAACATTATGGCACAGTCACCCTCTGAGGACACAAAAGGCTGATTCAATCTTCTGCACTGAGAGTTAAAACATTCGGGACATGACTGGAGTGGGACCAGACATCGCAATGTGACAGATGAGATACACATCAGCATTTGACTGTGCTGCGCAATAAGAACAGAGTAAGAGGTATGCTACAAATCTGAAGAAAAAAAAGGGGGAGGGGGGGTGGTGGTGGTTGGGGCAGGGGGCTCTCAAAGATGATTACTCAACCCCGGTGAGGTAGGGTTGATTTTATTTTCCAATATCCTCAATCCACAGAATAGCCTTCATGGTATCAGGTTTTATGTCCTCTGGACTAAAACAAGTTTGGAGCAACACTTTATTACTTTGAAGACTGTTCAACAGCTGTAAAACTACTTGAGGTCAAATGGCGTCTTCCATTCAGATAATCTAGACAATTTAAAAATTGAATCCATCAGAAAATACATCTTAAACTGCTCTTTTACAACTTGACATCAGCTTTTCTTTTGTGCTCTCTGAAAACCTTGAACACCTGGAGTTGTTAGGAAACAGGATAAGATGTGAATGTGTAGGGGGGGGGGGGTGCTGCTAATACATTACATCGCCTTATCGCCTTACTGGATGACCACATTTGACCAAATTAAGAAACAGAGGAGCTCTCAATGTGCTCAAAGAGGCTGAAATGGCTTTAAGCAGTCTCAAAATGTGAATCTGAGCCATTCACACCAGGCTAAGAGTCAGAGAAACTACATATCCCATATCCCTTTTTTGATGAAGACATCAAAAGTTAGAGCCATTCACAAGATAGTCAATAAAAATCAACCAGATGTTGGTGGTTGTCATTAGAATGGACCGCACGCTGACAAAGAGAGGTGTTGACGATGCGGTGAGAAATCTCACAAGGCTGTGGCTCGTGTGGCTGCGATAGCAGTGTGGCAGTATAGTGGGGTAAGCCATTGTTAAGCACAGAGGAATCTTGAGTATTGCTGCTGCCGCTGTGTATGTGTGCATGCATGGGGTAGTGAGCGAGGAGACAGAGAGGTGTTCACATTGTGGTATAATCCATTTCGACCACGCGGCAGGAGAGCCTGGCAGCCTGCACAGACCGCAGTGGTCAGGTTACCAGGATTAGAGCTGAGGGTAACCCCCTGCTGAGTGTGTGAATATATGTATATATGTGTGTATGCATGTGTATTCGTGCAAATGTGTGTGTGTGTGTTTGCGTGTGGATGTATTTGTACTAATTTACTTGTACAAATGAATACCCAAAACTGGAAGTTGCTGACATAATACTTCATTACTTGGCAGGTAACCAGCTCCACTTAAATTTGAGGTAATGTGCCTTGCTCAAGAGCAACCCAGCTTCAGAAAAGAACAATTATTACACTTGTTTAAAACAAGTATTTTCAACCCACCTGTGAATTTAAAAGGTGTGATCACACCTTTATGGGTCTGTTTTCTTTGGTCTCAAGCACAGATGAAATTTTTGAAGGTTTTTCTTTTCGGTTAATTTAAGTTCACACCGCTCTATTACAAGTGAGCTGGGCCTTGTAAAGCAAAGTCCGATGGACTCACAAGTAGTGTGTTTACTGGACAGAGTTTTGGCAAACTGTCACCAAGAGAAGATTACAGAATCTGGAAGCAAATGAACAAGGTGAATAAAAACCAATTTGACTCCAGTTTCTTTATTTAAACGGAGCATTACATGCTTTATTTTACTTTTCTGCTGTAATTTAGCAAAACTGGTCTTCATAGCAGGTGAAAATGAAATAAGAGAATACAATGATCACTTCGGGTTGCAGTTTATCTTTGGTTAGTATTTTGATCAAGTGTATCGACTGTCAACATCCATCTACTACTGTCTATAAAATCCTGTGAGATGAGAATTTCAGTGATTTACCTCTGACCACTATTGTTTTTGCACAGTGTTGTACAGTGAAGTTCTTCATTTTATCTTTTTCCTCCAAAGAGTTTCTTGTATTTAGTTCAGATTATGTACCTCACAATCTGTATCTTACTTCACCAATTCCTTCCAAGTTTACTTTGAAATTTTATTGTTTTTACAAAACAATATGAAAAAATGTAGGAAAGACGATTTCACACTAGAGCAAAATGAAAATCGTAAGCTGATATCCATGTCATTGTGGTCCAATAAAATCGGCTTGCCTCAACTTCAGATTGGCTCGTTCCAGTTTGTTTTCAACAAGTTTTGCTGTGGTCCCTTTGAGTTCACAAGATGTTAAAACCAACCACATTGTCAAACCAAAACTTTAATCACTTCTCGATGGGACTGTTCACAGAAAAACTATTCTGTTCCAGTAGGACTGGAATGATAAATATCGGCCTTTGCTGGGATCATATCTGTGATGGTATCTGATCAGGTTAATTTTCACTATCTAAATTAATGAAGCAAAGTGTAACAAAGTTATTTTTTCAAGATTGCTTTCTGTGCGCGGTTTACATGTTCTCCCCTTGCTTGCATGAGTTTCCTCCCACCATCCAAAGACATCATGTACGTAGGTCTGAGTGTGAGTGGTTGTTCGTCTCTGTATGCTGTCCAGGGTGTAACCCACCCTCGCTCAATGTGAGCTGGGATTGGATCCAGCACCCCCCGTGACAAAAATGGATATGAATAAAAAATATAATGTGCATATTTTTCTAAATTGAGACAAGAAAATACTAGTATACCCTTTTTAATCTGCAATTCAAAAGAAAAAATAGTAGAAGAAAACTGGGAGAGGCAGGAAAGACGATTGAGAAGGACAGAAGAGAAGAGATGTAGCCTGATGATTGTAAACAGCTCACACTGCCAGACCCCTGGGTGGGCCACACATTCACCCTCACTTTATCTCATTGACGCGCACACACACACACACACACACACACACAAAAATCTGCCCAGTTGTGCCTCTGTCCAGACCTTCTGGTATAAACTATTCCAAGAACACAAGATTGACAGACAGAGTTGGAGATAAAGGAGAAAAAAGGGGGTCTGGAAGATTAAACAAAGTCAATGCCAAAATAAAATCTGTTGTTTTCCTCTCAGGACAAACAGTGATATAAGATCTGTTCAGTTGATTCAGATCTATGACAGCACAGAGCTAATTTACATAATACCTTTATTAGGCCAAACAAAACTGGTTAAAAGTTGAGTGAAGAAGTCACATTTTGAGATGACACGAGAGCCTGAAGAACATTCAGCAAAATAACACTTGAGCATGAGAAAGGGAGCACAGCAAAATCATCTCTCTATAAAAGACAGTTAAGTGGTTGTGAGAGTGGACCACTAACCAACAGTATCCTGCTGTGGGTTAGTTCAGGGTCATGACCCTGGCCCTCCCACCAATTACAATGACATCTCTTCCACAGCCTGGCAATAGCCAAATAGCTTGGTCAGCTTTGGCTAACAGCAGTCTGTGTGTGTGTTTACATCTCCATGTCATTCACATTACAGCGTTTGCAGGCAATGTTTTGGTTGCATGAATCTCTACTTTATGGCCTCTTCACAATAAAACTGTCCCATATTGAACATTTTTACCAGTGTATGAATTTGTGAGTTATAGCCAAAAACATGTTTTGTGAAGTCAAGTTGACCTCGACCTTTGAACACCGAATTCGAATCAGTTCATCCAGCAGTCCAAGTGACTGTCTGTGTCAAATTTGAGGAAAATCCCACAAGGCGTTACTGAGATACCACAAAGAAAAGGTTAAAACCATGTTTATAGGGTCACACTGATATTGACCTTTGATGACCACAGCCACATCAGTTCCTCCATGAGCCAAATCTAAAGATGTTACCTCAAGGTGCTATTGAGATACTGAAGTCACAAAACTGGAACAGAGGACCAGATTAACAGAACATTATGTCTGTACTCTTGGCTGTTGCCAGTGCAGAGACATCAGGAATATAACGCATCAGCATGTGTGGTAGCTATTAACTGAGGTAAAGAGTGATCTTCTGTTTTAGTGTGTACATGTTTTGTGGGACAAAGAGCAGGAGTCAGGCAGGTGGGTGAGCACAAGCTCTGGTGTCAACTGAAAATACTTTGAGATCTATCGCAGGGAACCTCTGACATACTAGTGCAGGGCATCCAATGATACATGCACACATACTTCTGCCTAGAGACAAACAGGGGTGTGTGCGTGTTTGTGTGTGTGTGTGTGTGTGTGCCCATGATAGTTTTCAAGTCTAGGCATGTCTGCTCCCAGCCTGCTACTGGAGACATTGGACCCTGGTAACAGAGCTCTCAGGAAAAGATCATCACCACCTAAATACACACACCCTGCCAAAGACATTTACATCCATCTGGTCTTGAACTGGACACTGGGAGGATAACGACAACAATGACAGCAGCAGCCAAGAATAACGCAACAAAGTCCATCTATATTAGCACTAATAACCAACAACAGTGAATCACATTGCCAGCAGTCTAAGATTCTCTTTCAACCTTTAAGCCAAATCACACCTAAACCTTGCCTGCGTCAGCCATCCACCCCCATTACACACATACACTTGCGTACACGCACACACTTACGCACACACTTACACACACACACACACACAAACAGCTGTTCACTATCATTATCCCCTCCATCTATGTCATTCACCCCCCCAACCCCCACAATGTACCCCATTTCTCTCTCACCAATGCATGTAAACAACCCTCACATACCCTCCCCCCCAATTTCAAGCATCCCCCTCCACCTACCCCACCCCCTCTCAGCCCCAGACCCAGCTATCTAGGCTACCAAGTACACACACACACACACACACACACACACTCACCCCTACATGCACATGCAACATAAACATCCAGGCAATGCCCCTGCCCCTGCCCCCTCCCCAACACTGAGGAATGCGGGGACCAGCTGGTGGAGAAAATAAAAAACGAAGAAGCATACCAAAACAGGAAATGCATCAGCAGGGGCCTATCAGAGGGCTTTATCAGGCCAGTGGCAGCCCTGTTGAGAACCTGGGTGGCGCCGCATGCTGATTGGCTGATCAAAGTGGCAGCTGTGTCATTAGAGGTCAGGAGGTCAGGGGTAATCAAGAGAGGTTACGAGCATGCAAGCTTGTGCATGTGCGTGTGCCTGCTGGTGTGTGTTTGTGTTGCCATGGCTGTCTAAATAAGGGGAACCTGGAGGAAATGTGAGAGGAAATGAGGGTGAGGACAGAAGATGCTGCAGAGGGAGATAAAATAATGATTAGTAGAAAATGACAAAAGGAAAGACTAGGAAGAGAGCTGCAGCTCTAACTGTGTATGCATGCAACTGAATGATGTTCATTGATTGTTACATTAGATTTTGGATTTGCCACGTCTCTTTTGTTTTTTCTCATAAAAATCATTAGTGTAAAACTTACTGTGGGAAAACATCTATAACATAGTCACGTCAATCAAACTTGGGTAATGTGAACTGAACTGAAGGAAAAATGTCCAACATGTGAGAAACAACCAAGAGCTTCAACTGAAGTCATTCAAAAAAAGGTTTGCGTGTGAGATTCCAAACCGGATGGCTAAGAACCTCCTCTGTTCTCTATAATTCATGTACTCTCTCCACTGAGCGCTTATGAAACCTACACGTACACACATACGATCTCTCTCTCTCACACACACACACACACACAGGATTTTACTTAGGAGTGAATTTTCCAAATCAGGAGACACATAGGGAGATGGGGGCCTTTCGGTGTAGCTTGATTGCCAGGAAAAGCTTCTCCTTTTATTAGGCTCACCACCAGCATGCCTGCACGTGTGTGCACACATATGTATGTACACACACTAATTAGCGTATCAGCCCATTCCTTCCTTCGGAGGATTTATACGCAAAGAATGCTGACAGATACATTTAAGTGAAAGCAGAACTGCATGTCTCTGGACATAAAGGTAAATCTTGATTTTCTCAATTGGAACTGTTATTCCATGTTTTTGTCTTGATTCTCAGTGAAAGCATTCAATGAAAGTGTTGCCTCTGCAAAAGTGACTGAGAGCCCAGTGGTTAAAGAGCAGAGCGTTCCTAAAAAAGCTTGCCCTGCATTAACAGTGTCATCAAGTTGTCCTTTGTGGGGATTTATATACAGGCAATGGGAGGAGTTGATGATATGCACTAATTAAACACAACATGCAAAGGAAGAAAATGGGAGCATCTTCAATGTGACTTGGATGTCACTGTTTTATCCTTTGGTTTGGTTAAATGGACTGATGGATTATCTGGAGATGACAACCCCAATTTGTACATTTTGATTCTTTTTGACCAAGAATACCAAAGTGAATTTTACAAGTTAGGGGATGGCCTTTTCTGTAATGTGTATAGTTTCAAATTTCTTGGATAGTATTCACTCCTACATGTCATTAATCTTATTACCAGTACAAAAGGTCATGAATGTATGTCTGTCAGTATTTTAGAAGCTTAGCATACAGGATAATTATGATCATATAGGACTTACTAATGGCATAAATTGAGATTGCAATTTTCATATGATGAATTGAACCCTATGTGAAAGAGAAAATCAAAGACAGAGGGTCAGATGGCACTAGGGGAAAAGTGGCAGAAGTTAAAAATGTTAATTGGTGTGATAAGCAAGGGTGAGGCAGCACAGGGAAGGGAAGGAAGCATAGCGGCAGACAGACAGACAAGGCTGTGTAAGGAAACACTGTGTTTGCGTGACAAGGTGAAACGGAGGAAGAGGGAGGGAAGGAGAGCAGGAGCCATCATGATCCAAATAGTTGAAAATAATAAAATTCCACACAGATAAGCAAGATTACCCTCTCGGCCTGACCGCCTGATTCAGCACCTCGAGCTCCAGAGAGCTGGGCTCCGCTCAGAGCGAAGAACAGGAACGGGAGGAAGAGGCGGGGGTCACGGGGGTTTGCAGCCCCCCATCCTGTACCCCTCTCCACCACAACCCTGTAGCCCAGCCAGAAACCCACAATCACACATATACACACAACCCCAGAGGGTCTATTGTTAAGCAACAAGAAGTCAAGAACAGATAGGATATAAAGGGAGTCTGGTGAGAGAAGCTAAACAGCAAAACGTTGCCATCTAGTGTCAGTCAAACACAGGAGAGCGAGACTTGGCCACAGTTTCCTCTCATAATCACTCTCAATACAGCTGTTCCTTTCTCTCTCACCCCTTTTCAGCTGTGTCACAACTCCTCCATGTTTGCCACTCAGTCTCTCCCTCTGTTTGTTTGTCTCTCTCTTTCACTCTCTCTTGCTCTCCATTCTCTCACTTCGAGTGATGCCTTTCCCCGTGGTGGATCAGGCGGGGGTGGAGAAAGCGACAGAAAGAAAAACGGGAAATGAACAATTTGAATGAAGCTGCCACTTATTCTGCAACTGTTGCGCCAACCTCATATCTTGTTTTGTTCTGTGGCCATTGGGTCGGGACATTGCGTTAGGTAAATCTAGCTGGCGCATCTGGTTTGTTGTTTTGCTGTCAGCCAACAGGATTGTGCAGATTAACCTTGACACCGTTTTGTTTTTTGTTTGTTTGTTTTTTATTACCACTTTTCTGAAAACTGAGCCACCATGTACGTAGACAATAGTGCAGACTATTGTGGTCATTTCTGTGTGAAAGAGACAAAAATGTCTCAATGAGAATAAAAAGGAAAAAAAGGAAATTACAATTTTAATTATGTCATTTAACATATGGCTAAATAGGTCAATGTTCTCCTGAGATGCGAAGAAATCGTGACATCACTAGTTTATGTGTAAATAAAACTATTGGCTCAGTTTGTGATGACTACAAGTCGGTATCACGACAACACCTTGGACCATCTGTGTTCCTGCTTTCCCTTCTGCTTCAAATTTTTCATTCATCAGTTACTTTCACTGCTTTTATCATTATGCAATCTCTACTCAGACTGAATAAAATAAGCTTCTGTCTACAGAATGAAACTGTGGGATTTGTCCTTCCACACTCCACAAAAACACAAACTCACAATGATGCTTTAAGTCTCCAGCCCAGAGGAATGTTGATGCACTTGGACATCTAACCTCTGCTTGATTTTATTCGTTGTATACCAACTGTCAAACAACACTTAACTCATTTGGTTATTTTTTGGGTTTTTTTTTTTTTTTACACTAAATGGCAGCAAGCATCCCACAGGTGCCTGGACGTGCCATGTAGTGTCGAACACGCAAGGAATACAAACTGCTGCTCCTCCCTTCTGACCTCTAAAAACAACTTCAGGAAAATGTCTGAGATTCCTTCTGTTGCACAGAGACCATCAGAGTTTTTCAACAGCACGATGGCGAAAATTGATTTTCTCACAAATGCTCCTGTTAAATGAGACGATTGAGTAATACAATTTTCTCGATTTTTGGCAAAACGGTCCCCTTTAACACAATAGAAGTAAAACCACAGAATTGCAAATTAAATTATTTTTTAAAAATCCTGGAAGCAATGTCATATTTCTTCTGCGGCAACTATTTGCCATTGACAGCACAATGTGGCAATAAACTGGATCATTCAGAAATGCCGAGACCAGTCAGACATCCCATTCATATATTCACAGCATCACCCTCCAGGAGCTTTCAACATGTACTCTGAGCACTAAGCACTCAGCCCACTGAAGTGCAGCAGCTGGCACCAGCCAGAAAAGCTTGCTTGCAAACTAGCTGCCACTCCAATGAGAGAAAATAACTTTTCCTCAGACCAAAACTCACCACAACCTTTTCATTTACGAGCCAGGAGGAGAGTACTTTATCAGAAATGTTTGACTGCCTGTAATGATGTCGAGCAATGACTGAAAACATACAAAAATGACTATAGTTTCAGAAGTGGAGCACAGTCTTTTATGAAAACCACTAGTTTGGGTTTACAAAGCTTTCAAATGAAAGCAACGTTTAACTGGAAATGGTGGCAGGGTGCACTTCAGCGGTGAGATGGGCCAAGAGAATTTAATAAGGGTAAACCATGGGGTCTGACATGGATCCTGAATGTCGACTGTAAAAAAAAAAAATTAATAAAAGAAAGGAAGATAAAAAAAGTTATCCCTATTTCAACCCAATGCAACTTTGTGAAAGGATTGATTCACTGCACTGATGCTAAAGATTTCTCTATTAATTAAAATGTAGCCTCATTGCAAGAACTTCTACCTTCTTAAAAGCCCAAGGGAAATGTTTGTATTCAAAAGTATAGTGAACCACACAATATATCTAACTCCATCCATTTACGAAGTAGCATCTAATAGACGTAAAAGTGCAGTGCAGGGCTGAATTATCCCAACATCAGCCCGGAAAACATCAGCCCTCAGCTAGGCTTGTCCTAGCGGTGGATGAAAGCAGTGTGCCTTGAAACATACCAGCCCCATTTAAGGGCAGACAGCGCTAAAGTAGCCTGATAGACTCAAGATTTTTCACTTTATGTTGCTCTTTTTGTCACCCCACCACCAGCACAACTACCCCACCTCCTCCCCCTCCCCCGATTCTGCCCCGTCTCTGGACCTCCCTGCTCTGGCATTATTCCATCATGCCCTGAGTCACCTCCGCTACTCACCCCTCGCAGCCCCTTACACACATACACTTTCCCACACACAGTGCGCATTTCACACATGCAGACACTATCTCTTCCCCCAATACTGGGGTCCCCCGTAAGCCTGAGGAAAATGGTCGTCACGGAACCCCGCTATCAGGAGGCCTCCCCTCAACCACAAACCAAGAGTAAGGAATGAGAGAGGGGGAGAGAGAGAGAAAACGTATAACTGCCGCAATATTAGCTGATGGGGAGAGCAGGGGGGAGTGAGGGAGAGAGGGAAGGATGAGGGTAGAATGGGGGAACCGCGGTGTGAGCATCGACCCACAGAACACCCTCCCACATGTGGAGTCAATTAGGAACAATCTTGTTTTCTACCCACCCCTGCAAAAGGAAAGGAGGGTTTTCTGGGGCTCTGTGTGTGAATGTGTATGTCAGTGTGTGTATGTGTGTACACAAGAGAGAGTGAGGTAGAAAAGCAAGTTGAGAGGGAGCATGTTTTTCCAAAAACCTGCCAGAGAAATAGGCTGGATATTCGGTTTTATATCAAGCCATTTTGAGCACAAAGAGCCTGCATCTCTGCATTTCTGCCTGCTGTTCAGCATCAAATGAGCATGACTTCAGAAAACCATGATATGATTACAACTATAGAGCAAATGACACTCAAGGAAAAACATCAGCTCTCTGGGGCTCAGCATGCATTAATGATGTCACAAAGGAGTGTGTGTCCTTATGGTGTTCTGCATCTTCACACCTATTACCGTCTGGTGAGAAGAAGCATCACTACCAACTCCGCCAGGAATTCCAGAGACACAAAATCACAAGCCACATCCCTGGTGTCAGACAAGAGGAAGTCTCCGCTTTTAAAGATTCATGGCTGCTTCAATTATGTATCCTCTTTCAAATTGCTGTGTTTAGACAATTTTCATTATTCATCCATTTCAAGATTGATGGTTCCCAGTCGGTGGGCAGCACAGCGTAAACAAGCGTCTACACCGCTGTTGATTTATCTGGGCAAGATCAAAACGACAGCCACAAAACAAAGGCCCCTTGCTTTTCACATCTGCATCAAAGGCGCATTAAAACATTGACTTTTTTGACATTTTGAAGGGACGTTTGTTTGATTCAAAGTCCACCAGACTTCAAACATTGGCAAGTTGTTCAGGGAACGGGCCTTCCTGACCCAAAGCTCACCTCAAACACAGGTGCAAAGGCAATAGACACAATTAAATGACGGAGCCCGGGCTGACATGCCACCATCAGAAATGGCTCCTCAAAATAAGAAGGTGTGTGATATAAAGTAATTTTAGCACACAAGTTAAAAAGGGCTGGGGTAGGTGTTTGTGTACATGTCGTCTCACCAGCTGAACGTAGGCTACTTTATAGTCAGGCTGCTTCACCCTCTGGTTTAAGTGATTCCTCTTCTTGTTGGAGCCTAAAAAAACAAAAGGAAAAGCAGCTATGACAATAAGGAATTAAAAAACGCACATTGGTTGTAGCTGTGAGACAACACACAGTATGACCCAGTGATGATGACTCATGAATATAGTGACATTGGGCCTGGGCAAGGTGGCGATACACAATAAAAATGTCAATACAAGATCACTTCTAAAGTTTAGTCTTAGCAATGTTAGCAACATTGTAAGCAATGTTGTTATTGATTGAACAAGACTTCTGCTTTCGAATTAATGTAATTAAGTAAATCAGACAGACAGTAGTTTCATTCATATTTATTTTTTGTTATCTTTGAATAGTGAATAGTTAAGATCAATATGAAAAAAATATGAATGTAAAATGATTAGTCAACTACTCAATTAACAGAACAGTAAAGTCTTTTTCTGACCATCAAGTTTGATGACTTCAGAATCTGAATTGTTAACACTTAATGCTTTTCGTTCTTTCATCATTTGAGTAACCGGATATTTTAATGTACGATTAGAGACTGTTGTTGAACAAAACAAGATATTTGGGGATATCACTTCAGGCTTAAGTGATGGCCATTAATTATTAAATTAATTATCAGTGAAAATACTTAAGTTTCTGTGCTGATAACTTTTGTGATTGCTGCGATAGAAAATTTTTACCACACTGTCCAGTTATAGGTGAATTTTATAAAATTACATCCTGATTAACCTGTACAGCAATTATCACATTATGTATCTGAACAGATACAGATATTTTAGAGAATATTTCTATACAGTTCCTTGTCGTACAGAGGACACTATGTGTCTACGTATGGTTAAGCAGATCCTGATGTTGTTGACTATGGAAGGCAGGTTAACCTCCTTCCCCTTCTGGAGATGATGATGACATCATCCTCTCTCCTGTCAGACCTTTCCAAGTCTGGAAGACAAGGGACTCAGGGAGCTGCTGTGTGTGTGTGTGTGTGTGTGTGTGTGTGTGTGTGTGTGTGTGTGTGTGTGAGAGAGAGGGAGAGAGGGCTACGAGCTTTGCTTCAAACAAATTAAAAGCTAGTACTCGTGAACCCTGATGGCAGTTCACACAGGTACTCAACAGCTTTAATGACAGATAATAACCTGAGCATCAAACAGTTCATCGCTGTTTTCCAACTTTAATCTCAGTGAGACCCTGGTGGTCAAGTCAACAGGCCCTTTGTGAAACTGCCATTGCCATGGGAACGGTTTATGACATGAAAAACAAGGGAAACATTCCACTATAATGAGTCATTGGTGTGTGTGTGTGCGTGTGTGTGTGTGGGGTACATGTAGCTAGTAATCACTAGCCAAGCAGCCCACTGCTCAGGGAAAGCCCTGAACAGGGTAGTAAAACACCCCCCACCCCTTGGCTAACTGGAGGCCCCTGTGTGGGTGGGAGACAGAGGTAACAAAGTGCATATGCCTATGCGTACCTGTGCTAGTGCGTGTGAGTGAGTACGTGTGTGTAGGTTACTGATGAAGCACAGGGAAATGATAAAACCTCTGACACGGCAAGGTAAGAACTTTACCTGCTCCCCTATACGAAAAAGAAAACAAGAAAGCCATTTTGCGCACCTTGAAAAGGTAAAAAAATGTGTTTCTCTTGCTTCGTGTATTCCTTTCTTAACACATAAAGACACAGACAGACCTTTCATACAACAGTCGCAAACGCAAGCACAATTTCTCCCACTTTGAGATTGCGGTTTGGCAGCCAGCTATCACGTTACAAATCCCAGGCCGAAGGGGTAACTATGGCAACTCCTTCCAAAATACCCCTGCCGCCCATGGAGGGGAAAAAAGGGTCGTTTGCGTCCCTCGTTCCTCTCTGCCTATTCCCGTCTTCATGCTGCCAATGGAGTGGAACCCCTGACGCAGACAGGGATACCTTCTCTGACGCACCTCAGGATCACCAGGGGCACTGTGCCGCCCTTTCTTCTCGAGCCCCTTCTGTCCTCCAGTTGCACATTACTTCCTTCCACCCACCCTCCAGAGGGGTTTTCCTTCTCCGTTACTTTTAATGACACAAGCCTAATATAGAGCGTTAATGGGTCCTCCACACTGTAGGCTAGGCTAAGCTAGGCGCATCTGTCCTCCTTTTGCCCTCCACGTGTCCTTTGCAGTTGCTCCCCCAGAGGTGGAAGGGGCTCCTCATGGCCCTTTGGATCCAGCATGGTGGTGCTTCAGGCCTCCTCTTCTTAGCCTGTTAATCAGTGTCCCTCCAATTTCAAGCCACCCATATTTCCACTCGTTCTGTTCTTCGGAGGACTTGGAAATTATGAAACTTCAGAGCCCCCAAAAGGGTGCATGAGTAGTTGAAGTAGTTGCCTCTCTGAATAAAAAACCAAGAGGATTATGAAGTCAATGATACAACACTGCTCTTGACTCATCCTTGACAAGAGGGCCGAAGGGGGGATTTCAAGTCGTGATGCGTGGAAGAGGGGTTGGGGCACTTAGGCCCTGAAGTTGCAAGTTTGTAAGTGAATAGTATGTGTTTGTATGGGAGCATGGGGTGTCCTGGGACAGCTGGAGGCTGGAGTGCTGCAGCAGCAGATTGTCAGATAAGCAGCTGTGTGTGTAAGGGCAAAAAGAGAGCCAGGCACGCTAACCACTACCGCAACTAGCCGCTGGAAAGCACTCCCGCCGCTGCATGTCAATGGGAAGACCATCTATATGCATGCTGAAATTGCTAATCGTTGTGAACCACCACTGACAGTCTCCAAAACAGAATGACTCTGACTTCATGCTTCCTAAAAGAAAACTTTCTGTGAATTCCATGCACCATGACCAAAATTTAACTGATGAAGCTGACAGCTGGAAAGATTACTGGGAAGGAGATAAAACCTTTAGCATTGGAGTGGAAATAATAATATAATCACCGTTAGAGTTTCACTAATCTAAAACATTAGTCAAAACTCACATTGTATTGGGGGTTTTATTTTTTAATATTGATCAATAAACTATTACAAGCTAAAACTTCTAATGTGAATTAGTTGAAATTATAAAAGGTTAAAATAACACAAATTTTAATTTATTTAATTAAAATCATATGTATTTGCATGTAGATGGATTTTAAAGGTGTATGGTTTAATAGAGTGGTTCAAGTTTAGAGTTTAGCATAGTGATATGGGTTTGTATGATTGTGTGTGTTTGTTAAAATTACAACAATTACAGTACAACTTGAGAATTTAACTTTGTATGAAATGTTTGGCTTGGATTTATATATCATGCATTAATCAAGTGTTTTCAGTCCTGCTTTAGCATCCACTTACCCAGTATGGAGTTAGCATTTCAAGCTACACAGAATCAAAATCTAATTCTGACTGATTTTACTGAGCAATCTGATAAGTATCTTGACCGGTTCCCAGCCTCTCAAGATGTCTTTTCATTCTCCTGAGATAATTGTGTACTACATATTCTACTATGACTGGAAGTCTATATTGATCTATTCTGGGATTAGAAATATTGGCACAGAGATACTTGAACAAAGGGATCCAGTTAGACTAACTAAAACTTGGACCTAGCTTTGACTTAGGTGCCTGGTCAGGGCTCAGCTCCTGGGAGAACAGACCCATGGGGACCTATACCATGAGCTGGTGCTCACATCTTTAAATACCAATGGGTGGTCTAGCAAAGGATAAAATAATTATTGTTCAGAAGTATTTACGCTATCAGTAAGTATATGGGAAACATTAATATTTTATTGGGTAGCATCAACCCCTCCACATTCTGTACATGTCAACAGCTCTCTGTATGCGCTTGTGCAAAGCACTGAGACACTCACCATACTGTATCCTGGTACGGATGTCTCCTACAGGGACATTATAGATCTTCTCCAGGTAGTTCTTCACGTCGTACTTGGTCATTCTGTTCAGCCATGTCCAGGGCAGACAGAAGACAAAACCACAAGAAGGTAGGGAGACAGAGAGAAGGACAAGGATTAAATAAGGCATTCAGCTTTAGAGTTTTTGTGGGATGAGGTGTGGTTTGAACAGGTGTGAGGTAATAAAGGAGCAAGGGAAGATGTCTGAGGTTGTGGTCTAGTACCTGAAGGTTACCTACTGGATCACTGGCTATTAAAAAACCCCATGTTCACTTAACTGACACAACATGCAAATGATCCAACCTATTTCCACACAGCATTCCCATAAACACTGCTGTGATATTACCTACTGTAACAGACAAGACACTCCCCTATAAACCCATATTCAGCTTTTATTCTCTGAACCATAAAGTGGAGAGAAGAGAAATGTGAGTGTCAGTGTTCATCCAATTAGCTGTCTGCATGTATTGATCACTTCGAGTGAAACCCTACACAGGAAGCGAGCCTGGCACCAAGTGATCCGGTGGGCCAGGCAAGCTAAAGCTAGCCCACTGGGCAACATTTGGAAGGGATTGCTCCAAACAGAAGAAGAAAGGCTTTTAACTGCTAATCAATCTCGCCAATTGGATTAGCTGGGTAGAAAGCATTTCCCAAATGCGTCTGACAAAGTGCTTAATAGCGACGTTGCGGTTTGACATGAGTGCCTCGGATATGGCATCTTCTATCACTGCATATGTTTCTTTGATAGAAAAGCATAATGTAATATTCTCTATATTTCACAAAGTACAATAACTTGAACTGTTGTAACAATAATAGGTGAAGAAAACATTTGCATGAGAAAATCCCATCTGTGAATACAAAGACCCTTTGTACCAAAGAGTGATGTAATACATGTTTCCATGCTGTACAAACAATTGCCTTTTCCTCTATAATAGGCCAAATTTTGGCAAAGCTGTCACTGATGTAGACCTTGAACACTTCTATTTGACCTACTAAGTTTACCAAGAGAGGGTAGCTTATATTTACAATACTTGAGTAACAATTTCCACATTTGATTCCACCATTACTGGGAGCAGGATGGTTTGATGTGAAGACTCTTGAGTATGATAGGGGTTTTCTGCAAAGCACCAACTTCAGGCAGCTGTCTGGGGCCACTTGGAATGGGGGTGGGGTGGGGTGGGGAGCTCCATCCATGTGTAAAGAAAGATGTAAACAAACTCGTTAAGGCGTCTTTAAGCCTTTTTGTCTTCCTTCATCCAGAAGAGAGATGTATTTCCTAAGATGTGGCATGCAGATGCGCCTTTCTGCTCCATTTGCATCCACCTCCCCCCAAAACCCCCAACAATGTGTGTGCCAGAGGGTAGTGAAGCAGAGAAGAGTGACTGGGGGTACTTGAGATCAAGGAAGAAAGAGAGAGTTATAGTGCTGAGAGACGGGTTTTCCTAGAAAGCAGGAGTGGGGAACTAGAAGGGAGGAAAGTGGCTTGGGGACTGCAAGGTCTCTTCTGGATCATTAGCAGAGGGAACACTGATCCTGATTAATGAGGAGAACATTTTCTAAATCCCTCCTGCGTTTATGACTCCAATTATCAGGCAACCACTAGCATACAGAGTATGAAGGCTGTGGAAGCCCAGTCATGCTTGGGACTGGAATTGGATGCCCACGCATACACAACAGTGCTTGGTGTGCTTGGCACATGTATTAGCTGTGGTTGAAAAAGCAAATTTAAGTTGAACTTAAAAAACGAAGAATGCATTGCAATTTATCAACCATAGTAATTATTATTATTAGAGCAACAAAAAAAGACAAAACAAATATTAACTCATCTATACATCCATGAATTTATTTTGTTAAGTAGTTAATATGAGTGATTAATGACTTACTTTCATTACTCACTGATATATTTATTATTGTAGATATCTCAACAAGTCATTTATCAAACAGGGATGATTTATTTTTCTGAAAATTGGACAGTTAATTCATAAAAAAATTGGCTACAGCTCTAATAGAATACACATAAATACTGTACATTGCATTTTCAGGGGTAACATTAGTCAGCTGTTTTCTTTATGAGCTGAGTCAATATATGACTCCCATCTCAGCAACAAACTGGAATCAAGACTAAAAGAAAGCCTTGGACTAAAAGCAGAGGAGAAAATGTCAAGTTAAGTGTGTTCATAAACAAGGCTAAACTTAGACAAAGGGCGTGGTGTCTCCAATAGTGATGCAGGCAGCATCTGATCATCATCCCAGTATAAACACCCATCTGACTCTAACCTTTCACACTTCTGCCTCTCAGGAAGAATGAAAAACCTGTCTCGAGCAACTGCCAAGACGAATCGTTCCTCAGCAACTGGTATATATTTATACGCAAAAACACATGCTGCAAAGATTCCTCGCCCCAAGATGATGAAAGAACTTTAAACACAAAACCTAGAAAGGCATCAAATGACGCAGACGATGGATTAGTTTCAATTATGGCCAGTTGTTGCTGAGCGAGTTTAAAAACAGGCACGCTGGCATTATTGACTGAACAATTTAAAAAGTTATATTGTTCTGTATTGTTCAGGGGGCGGTTAAATAGGAGATTTAAAACTCAAATCTGATATCAAATACTGATCAAAGAAAAAGGTCTCTGAAGGGATAGGACACATGAATGGATGAAGAGAAAAGGTAAACTCGATGCCTTTGTTGTGCTCTACTGTGACATAATTGTGTTTGTGTGTGATAATAGAGTAAATTCGTCAATTTGAAGATTTATCTACACTCCTCTGTCAGCTGTTCAAATGTAAGACCTCCTCTGCCATATACCTACATGCTCATGGATATGTCTTATTCTGAAATGTGAGTAAACACACAATGAGCCAAGGAAATTGTGACCATCGTACCATCCAGTAATTTCAGGCGGCGCATTTACACCTGTGCACCAAAAGCTTATGAGAGAAGTAGGTGAAAAGGCACAGTTAAAATGTGGCAGACAAGACAGGGAGAGCTTTGAGGATATTTGATATTAATGTGAATGAATTCTGAAAACTGCAAGACTACTGCAAGCCACCCATATGCTAATGTGCTGGTGCTCACAGAACCTCTGTTCGGGCAATAGGTAGAGCTGCTCTTGTACATAAAGGAAACCTTATCGTGTCATCTCCTGAATAGTCATCAGACAAATACACAAGAAATATTGCCTGAAACATGAAGCAGATATGGATTTTTGGCTGAGTAATGCATGCAGATGCCAAAAACCGTATTTATGGCTGATGCTGATTAAAATAATAAAAACTGACCAGACAAATACCATAAACTCACAATGTTCCCGGTTTGATAGCAGCTGTGGACTTTGCCTGTTACAGGCCCTCTCTTTTTCCATGTACAATGTCTGCCTCAAATGCTAATAAAAACATTCTTAAAACGCATGAGAACATACTTGCACCATAAAGTGCTGAACCCATTCACCTTTATCATGATTCTCCAAAACCTCACTTCTTTTTTTTTTCCCCATTTTTTAAAGCACAGAATGCTATGTCATTTTTAGACTAGTCTAGTCTTATCTGGTCTAGTATTATTAGTTCTATTCCATGATAACATGGGGGTAAAAGCTTTAGAAAGGAGCCCCAGACTTCCTTTTCCCTGGCAAACTCAGCTAATTCTGACTGGGGGATCCCTAAGCGCTCCCAGGCCAGTGAGGAGATAGTATCTCTCCAACCAGTCCTGGGTCTGCCCCAAGGCCTCCTCCCAGTTGGACATGCCAGGAGCACCTCTCTAGGGAGATGTCCTGGTGGCATCTGTATCAGATGCTTGATCCACCTCAACTGGCTCCTTTCCACACAAAGGAGTGTCTCCTGGATGACAGAGCTTCTCACCCTATGTCTAAGAGAGCCCAGCCACCCCACAGAGAGCTTGTATCCAGTCTTGTTCTTTCAGTCATGACTCATCGCTCATGATCGTAGGTAAGGGTAGGAACGGAGATTGACCAGTAGATAGAGAGCTTTGTCTTTTGGTTCAGCTCCCTTTTCATGACAACAGTGCAGTACAGCAAATGCAGCACCAGCTGCCCCGATTTTCCTGTCAATCTCATGCACCAGAGCTCCCTCACTCACGAACAAGATCATAAGATACTTCAACGCTTTCACTTGGGGCAAGGAATCATTCCCCACCTGGAGTGGGCAATCCATCGGTTTCCTATTGAGAACTATGGTCTCAGATTTAGAGGTGCTGATCCTCATCCCTGCCGCTTCACACTCAGCTGCAAGTTTTCTACATGCACATAACAAAGCTTACAAACTGGTGTTTTCTTGTCAACAATGGGAACGTTGTTGATATAACTCAGGGAGAAAGCTAAGCTTCATGTAGCCTTGATGGAAAGTTTTTCTCATCATTACATCACATGTGCTTTCTGCCTTGTGTCAGCCATTTCCACCCCTGTATCTGTTGCTTTTTCTCTTAGTCTGCGCTGACTTCTACAATATCTAAATCCAGCCAAATTCCAAGACGACATCATTCGGTGCTGTGCTGCAATTCTAAAATTCACAAGTCTTGAGTTAAGATTCACCTTAAAGTCAAACTAGTTCCTTCCTGTACTTACTAATTGGCTTCCTTATTTTCACAAGATTTTTTTTCTCATCACTTGACTTAAGGAGTCAATTAAGTTATTTCGCAAAAGACCATTGCAAAGTTGAGAAAAAAATGACTGCGTCTTTGATTGAGTTTGTCCAACCAACTAAAGGTGAATCATTCTTCCTTCTGCTGCTGCGCTCTTCCAACCCCTTTGTAGTTAATGTTTGCTCCGTGGTTTAATGCTATGGGATCTTTCCAGTTAATTATTGGTTTATTTTCATGTACATCAATCAACTGTGTGCTGTGTCATTCACCAAGTGTCAAATGCTCTTACCCGTGTGTTGAACAATTTAGGTTGTTTTTTGTTATATTCCTCTAGAAGTATCACTTTTTCCTCCTCTGATCATTTTGGTTTTCTTGCCATTTCTTTCAACAGGCCATCTTTGTGAGACGATAGTCTGTATCACAGCCCAGCAAACAAATGATCTCCATGGGAACCAAAAATTTTCCTCAACAAAAGAAACCTTTCAAAGGATTCTGTGCAACAACATTTGGTAACTGCCACAGTGAAAGCGAATAAAACTTTAAGTCTTATACTTCAGTAGAAAACTTAAGGTGCTTTGTGCGACTGGCCCCTGGCTTTATAACCGTGACACAGTCTGAAAAAATTACCACATAAATTAAAGACAACAGCTATACTTACTTGTAAAATGAGCACTCAGAGAGAAACTTAGAAGCTCATTCATGCCTACGTGAGCTGCCCTACGGACTGAATATGCTGCTCCGCCTCTCAGCAACCCACTCAGTAAAGTAGACGCAGACAGTGTTTCCTGTGGGACTGTTTGTCCAAAAAGTCGCTACATATATTGATAGGTACTTCATGAAAAAAAATAATAAAATGTCGCCAAAGAGTCTGAAGTCCCAAAATGTGGCGTCAAAGTCACTGAATTGTTGAAAGGCAAGCCATATTGGCACCAATGGGTGTGAAAGAGCCAGAGTTTACAAAGGCTAGCCTTGCTAGGACATTTGAGGTTGTATTGTAAATATCAGAATCATGATCAGCAACTATGTTCACACATACAAAGAATTTCAAAGTGGTTTCACTTTGTTCTGACATATAAATACACATAAACACAAGACACAAGAACAAGAACAGCAAAGAAAAACCGAACACAAATATATATTGTAAAAACTAAAAGAATTGAAGATGCTCCCAAAATAAAGGAAGATTCTTTACTGACACTGTATTTGTGCCCACTAAATTTAATGTCACCACTAAACAAAGTCATGAAACTAAACTTGTACAAAAATTTACTAAACTGGCTGGAAATGATTTATGACCTAAACAACAAATTTTCACTCACTATAACAGCAGTGGCTATTTTCAGTTTGAAATCAGGCACTTAGGCATCAACACATTAGCGCTGCTGTAGGTGTTGGGCTAACTACAAATCAGATTGGTTCAGTACTGGGAAAGTGAACAACTAAATGTTACAAGTAAATGTTACGTGGAAAACTACAATGATCTGGTAGTTTTTTATTCATCTTTGAGGAGAATTACTTCTCATCAGGGTGAGTCATGTTCCAATAATGGTGTTTGTGTTCCCTTATATAAACTGAAAGCTGTGTCAAAGTCGCTGTAAATTTGTAACCACTGCAACAACAATTGATCCAAAGAATGAGGTTACTGCTGAATGTTACTTTGCATGTGGATGATTCAGTGACAATCATGCTTCTTGTGGCGACCATGAATCCTCCTTGGAAAGGTTGCTTGTTTTAGCAACTTGACTTGGGAAACCACTGGAAGGCCTTTAATGTGGCTCATTGTTTGATAGAAACTGGGCTGAATGTACATTTGGGCTTTTTATTTTGCCTTTATAGTTGGCAGATCAACTTTTAGGATTTACAAGGGAGTAGAGAAGAGTATACAACCACACACAGGGGTGATGCAGGGTTACAGATGGATGCAAAGTTACAGATATTTGGAGGAAACTCATTTATCTTACTCACACATCAGAAACTATCTGGACTCCATCCCCTGACATAGCCTAACAGATTTTCTAAACAGAATTCCCTCTCTGAAATACTCCTGTGTCAGCTACTCTACATACTGGTAGGAATAAAAAAATCATGATGCCAAACAGAGGAAAAATAAATTATCAAAGAGGACCGGGGTATATGTTTTAGATTAGGGAGTAAATTTATTTGAAAAAATTTGGTCTCTCAAGAGCAAGAGCACTCCTCAGTAACAGGCAGCTGACCCGTTCCTGTGATATGTAATGTTGTTTGTTCTAATAAACCGCTCAGACTTGACCTTATGTGCAACCTTTATTAACACACTGTAGTGTAAACATCCAAGATACACCAAAAAGTTCGTACTCACAAATGCGCACACACACAACATCAAAGTACATTGTGTCAGAGCGGCTTAGTGGTGAGAACGAAACAGGAGAGTTGTTTTCTGCACAGATGAAAGGCAAAAGAAAGCCGCTCCTCATTGTCAGCCTGCCCCATTGTAAGGTTTGGGTTGAGATATGCACACTCACTACTTTAACCCTCCCATCTACACAGACAATACATGCACAGAAGTTGCTCAACACTAAGTATCTAGATCATAATACCGGACTTTGTTTAGATGGAAAGCTATCAAGGAACCTGAGACTTAGGGAGAGAAGAGACAGTAGAGAAGTTGAGAGTATAAGAACAGCATGTGAGGGATTAGATTTATTGTCCTGGTTTTTGTCTGACAAAGCAACAGAAATAGATCAAAGACCAGGTCACAAGGAGTCACTAAACTACTTACAGAGAGACGGGTCAGTTAAGGCCCGACAGTTTGTGACACTCCTCTACTGGCAGGCCAAATTACTTCCGATGACATGTATCAAAGTTAATTAACGTGAAAAATGACCCAACTTCCAATTTGTGAAGTGGAACAGAATCAGACTGTGAAGGGTTCATAGAACTGTTTGATTCACCAGGTAATATGCAGTTCTACATACAAGTGGAAAGTCACTGTGAGCTTAGAGTGGCAAACCACAGCGTGGCCTGGTTTCTCAGCTAATAGGTAGGAGAGTCGCATGAGTTGTTTGTGACTGAGTCGTTAACTGAACATAACTTTCAGTGTTGTGTTCTTTTCTTTGTATGTTTGTGCTTGTGTGTGTCAGTACTGGCCTCTAGCCATGCCAGGTGAGGTACAAGAGGTGTGTGTGGGTGTAAACCTAGAAATTTGATGATGTTCCTTCAAGAGCAGAGAGGAAATACTAACATAGCACAAAAGCTTTGAGAACAATCAAAAAGACAAACAAATACAAGAGATTATGAGAGAATAAAGCCCAGGTGTGTCAAACAACAAGTGCCAAAAAGGGACTGGTTTTGGATGCATTGCAAAGTGTCAACAAAAAGCCCAAGAAATACCAGTGCCCAGGGTGTGACAGAGGGAGGGGACAGAGAAAGACGAGTGCAGATGATAGCAGATGAGTGACACAGTTTCAAACAAGAACAAAACAAAGACAACCAAAAAGTCGGTCATGGACATCTCCTCCCAGGTGTCACAGAGATGAAGGCTATATTGTGTTATTACCCTTAAAAAGTCAACATTACTGATTTTCATTAACAGCTGCTCTGTACTACAGCTTACTCACGCTAACACCGCCTACCCATGCAGGTCATAACTACAGACAGCTTTCACTGCCGTAATGACTCAGATTCATCAATAAGCTGGGGAGTGGGAGTGATATTTAGTGTGTGTCACTGTCTCTCCATGTGTGTTCATTTTCTAAATTGTGTGTACAAAAAGTAAAACATAACAGTGTTTCAAGTGCACATCGAGGCCCCAGCAGTATATCAGTCAGCCATGCACCTCTCCCAGGCATCAAAGACTGTGAGAAAAAAAACCTTTACACACCCTTATAAACACACACGCACCCTGCACTTACCCACTTTTGTGCATATATACACAAAGACACACACCATTCTCACAAACTGACTCACCCACACTGACAAGTGTGCACACAGGGAGAGAGAGACACACACACACAATTACATAAGCACCCTAGGAGTTTGGCAGAGAAGAGGCAAGAATCAGAGTGGGAGGCCAGGCACCTGGATGAACAGATTATGGTCTAAACCCCACCAGAGACACATAGATGATCTGCCTCAAACTTCAATTTTTCTCCCCAGTGTGGGCTCTGGGCCTCTCGTCGCCTGAGGAACACTGCAAACCTCAGTGACCTTGGCTTGCAGAGGTAGTCAAAATCAGCTCATCACTGGCGGCTGACTGGTTACGTCCTCCTGTTAGATTTTACGACAGAAACATGTCGTTCCAAACTAATAAAACTAGGTAGTAACTGATGTATGTGGGTACTTATACATCAATATATTTGTAAATTAGTATTTATGTGCAAACTTTTGAGGCAGTAAAGTGGTATTGTATATAGCATACATTTGACATGTGATTTGCAGGAAGTTAAAAAACAATTATGCTTTAATGATGTAAGAAGATATTAATAATGTTCCCTTCAGTTGAATAATATTTGCTGTCTCACTTTTCTCACAGTCCAAACTTTAAACAGTGCAGCAGCACAAAAAAGCACTTTTGACCTTAACGCCCACCACACTACCCATGACACTCATTTACAAGTCATCACTGCAACAACTGAACTTATTAAGACAGTCATAAGATTTTAAGAACTGTATTTTCTATTGAGGTCTGGCAGACTCGGATTTTTGTTCTTGAGGCTGTCACACCATCTGGTGGTCATGATGACCAACTTCACATTCAGTGCCAATAAAAACTAATTATTGCACTTTTAAACATAAAACATACATCCACTGTGCAATAAATCCGATTGATATCTAATGACTACTCCAGTCTCACAGAAGTAACAACCTACTATAATTTCAATGCCAAATATAACAAATGATTTAGTTTTCTCCTAATAGTAAAATTTACTGCCTGTACGGGTCATTGGTTCGTTATATTTTCAAAAAGGAAGTCCTGCCATAACAGTATATTCACCACAAATTCATTCTTAGAGTCTTGTTCCAGGCCAATGTGCCCCGCTGAAAGAACAGGATTCAATCCTTACTAGCTTTAAAACACAATTCTGAGGGTGAGAAAAGGGTCACAAAGTTGAGACTGAAGCCTATAACGTAACAAAGAAACTATCAAGACAATGGTCTGAGAACAGGAAATTGCTTTAGATTCAGATCAGATTGATCAGATTTAATTCAACATTGGTAACCAATAATGGTAATGGACAGTGTAATCACAGCGGTGGTAAATGTGAATATGCTAAAATCTAGTTTGAAAGCTGACACAGAACATTAATGACATATAGTATTGATAGTATTAGTATGTCATTTCTATGGCACCAATAACTTATTTAGATAAAGTGGAGTTGGCTTTAAAAAAGGGGATGAATGACAAGATTAGAGGATTTACTTGCTCTTGAATACAAGTGAAATGTATTTCATTTTAGTTGTAGCAGTGTAAAAAATTTTGAAGCCAAATATCAACACAGTAATTGTACATCTAATCTAAAAGCAGATTTACAATATTCGGAAGCACTTTGAGTAATTGCAATGATCCTATGGCACATCTGCCTTACATTTAGGTTTTCTTACTCAAAGAAAAATGCTATTTCATTAACTTTCATGAACAAAGGTGCTGATCTTTTAAGTTTTGCCACAAGTAGGCATGATTGTCCACTTTGCCATCTTTAATTAAAAATTTATTAAATTGCTGATATTTAGGTTTGTTTTGGTGTGGATATAAATTATAGCACAGTCATAGCTTTTTGGTGCCATAATATGTAGTACAATGCATCAACCTGAAGATGGTGTAATAATCTAAGAAAATGAAAGTTTGAATGTTCATATTGTTTGCATTACATACAATTTGACTTCCAAAAGGTGTTATATAATGTAGGATTGATGTGAAATGAGTATATAATCAACTCAAAATTAAGATTCAGTGGCAGATAAAGACTTACTCCATTGGGATACGAAATTGGACAGTGTCAGGAGGTTGCTCTTTTCCAGGTCTCACTAGGGTCAGAAACCAGTTCGGTCTGAAGATCCTCAGCTGAGGGTTGCCCAACTGGTAGAGTGGATAACTGAGAGGACAGACAGACTCTTATTACCTACAGTTTCATTCTCAAACTGGCAAGATATTAAAACCATAAGTGTATGGAAGTACAAGAAATTGTGTAGAACTTTGCAGTTTTGTGTAACTATCTTTCATTTCTGCCAAAAGTTGATAAGAGAAGAGACAATAAATAAATAAATAAAGATCTGTGTGATGAAATACACTCTATTCTGCTATTTCTGGCTATTCTTTAGTACCGCAGCAAGACACCGCGTCTTTACATATATTTAGATTACAAGGAAAAATCTGAAAGAAAAAAATGAAGCCAAGAATTTCTTTTCATTTCTGCAATCACATTTAAGCTTGACCAAAATGACAGTTTTCAGTTTTACAATGCTGACTGGTTTACAATCATCAAACTGCTTTTTTTTTTTTTTTTTTTGCAATGTCTGATTTAGGAATTATCTAAAACCACAGGGAAAATTATTTACTGGCTGAACAACACCATCACCAATGGATGTGATAATAATAACTATTAAACCATTTAAATAAAATAAAAATGACAAAATGACTTCATTTATCCTTTCACCTACTTTTGCTACTATTACAACAGCAGGGCCTTCTTTAAACAAGCTGTCAAAAAAAACACACACACATATATATATATATGTATATGTATATAAATCATAAATGCCCTTCAGGTGTGTGAGTAAAAGTGAATAAAGCCAAAATGGCCTACAGTTGAGTTCCTTCACTAACTGAACAGCCACCTGAGTGTCATGGCAACTCAGACGGTGACGACTTAACGGCCAGTTGTTTTTAGCTTAGCCGGGAAACGGCGGCTACATTTCCTGTTGCGGGGCGTCGGTTGAGTTCCGCAGAGGGGACTGGGAGTCACAGCTCAACGCGCACTAACGGTCTGTAAAGATAACTTATAAGCTTGTGTTACAATAATGGCTACATCTAGTCGCAAAGTACAGTTGGAAAGACTGAGAAGCGGAGATGCTAACGTTAGCTAACTGGGCTTTGCTAGCTTACCGAGCAGCCAGAGAGGTGACCAGCAGAGACTTCACCTCCGACTGAAATGTCCTCAAACGCATTTAGAGCTAGATATAAGACGTAGAAAAAGACGTAACACTTACAGCAGTCTTGTTACCGGCATCGGGGCGGTCTGTTGTGAGAAACAAGCTAACAAATAGGCATCTGTTTTGTAGTCTTTTCAAGGTTGTAAAATCCTACACGTGTATGGGTGTACTTCCGGGAACAACAGCCAATGCGCATGCGTACTAGATTTTTGTTTGTGCCCTTGAAGCGCTTGAGTCTGCAACTCACAACTGAAGGTTTTCCTCCTCAGATCTAATACAGCGAGCTAAGGAAGCAATCTAAACCTTTACAGACTCAACTTTATGTTAAAAAAGTTATCCTGTCATTACTTTTGTCATTATTTGGATAATTTACTGTAATATCTTAAAATACTTGTCACCAATTGTCTTTCCTCAAACTCTTACCACTACACGCAAGAATCAGTTTGTGGCAATAAAACCCCAGTAAAAACCTGTATTCTTTGTGATTGAAGATATTTACGATGGAGCACTAACAACAGTCTGATAATGGTTCAGTACACTTGCTGAATACTCACCAAAACTACTGATTTCACTATTATTCCTTTTATCAAAATTGAGTGTTTGCAAAAACAGCAAATCTTTCAAATGCTATATAAGATATTTTATGCAAAGTGTATTTTCCTCATAAATTCTGAAATTTGGATTTATCTGTAATTTGACATTATCACCGCTGCAAACACCCTTTTTCATGTCATGAAACATTTGTCCATGAAAAGTGTATTCTTTACACACACGTGTGTGTGTGTGTGTGTGTGTGTGTGTGTGTGTGTGTGTGTGTGTGTGTGTGTGTGTGTGTGTGTGTGTGTGTGTGTGTGTGTATACACAGAGAGAGAGACAGGGAGAGAGAGGTGCATATGCTGACATTTAGTTCATGATAATGAGATTATATCAGTGCCTTTATTAGAAAATGAAATTCATTGCTGTTAATCTTCCTAAAAGAAATAGTTTTTTAAATTTGAAGCAGCTGCTTGAATCTTATAATTGGATTCAATTTAAGAATAAGTTTCCATTTTGGAAATGTCATAGCTGATAATATTTCCTCAGGACAGGCATGATGAGGCAGCAGCAGAGGGAGACCTTGTCCCTTTGCTCACTCATACCCTGCACCTGACACAGTCGGGTGGGGGGCATGCGTGATTGAATGCCCCCTGACTGGAACACAAGTCCCTGGCTCAGCTTGTTCAGACCTAGCAGGAAATGGACCACACTGATAGCCTACACTGTCTGGGAGGGAAGTTTCCATCAGTTAAGATGCCATAGTGTGTGTGTGTGATGTGACTGCAAGTCATTTGATTATTATGCAGTTATTGTAATGTTGGCCAGTTGGCACAGGTATTTGCCACACTATATCGGCATGTCCCGTGGTCTCTACTGATGTCTGGATAAGTTTTTTACCCCCACAAAAGGAAGAATTCACTGCTTTCAATTCACTTGTCGTTTAATGGCTGATCAGAATCAGACATACTTTATTAATCTCCAGAGGGGAAATTGTGCTGTTTGGTAGCTTATCTAAAAGTTAAAGAGTTTTTAACATCAACTTGCTTGTTTGGAATGTACTGGAGAGTCATAGAGGTGGTTAAGTTAATTTCAAAACCCAAACTGTAATGTGTATGCTAGATTGTTTCATAAAATAAATCATCAAGTTGTACTGAATTCCATTAACTCCATTTGCTAAGTGCCGCATTGCATTGGTTTGTTTATGTGGTTAAGTTCTCCTCACTCCAGCTGCTGCAAACGTGAGCACTTATATCTAAGTTGTGTGTGTAGAATTAAAAAGTAGCGTATTCTCAGTCAGTCTAAACAAGCCTAAAAAATATGGTTAATAATCCATGTGGAGAATTCTACTACTGTCCAGCAGAAAAGCTCTTTGTTTGAGAGTTTAGAAGCTTTAATATTCATGTTTACAATGCTCACATGGTAAATTAAACTCTATTGCTTCGATAATTAGTATATCAATCAATTAGTTGATCAAGAAAAACACAATTAATTAATTAACTATTTTGAAAAATGGGTGATTTTTTTTTTGTATTTTTTTAAGTTATTTTGAAACATAAATGCCAGACTAGAGCTCTTTTCAGCCTCTCAAAAATGAAGATTTCCTGCTCTTCTCTGTTTATATCGATTTGTTTCTAATGCCTGGGCTGGAGGAAAAAAAAAATGGGTGAAGTCTTCCCCAACATGCTCAACAGGAGCTTCAAAAGGAACTTTCGAAAAGAACTTTGAACAGCATGATGTGACAACTTCCACACTATCTCGTAACTTCCTTCTAGGCCAACCGTCAACTATGGCAAATAGTTTGTTCTCTTTTCATGGAAGTCAAAATAGAAATTAATTAGTGTTTCAGTATTGCTTGTGATAATCCATCACTTTCATGCATTTTGGAAGGGCATGTACGTTTGTGTATGCCAATGCTATTTGTGCGAGGTGGATTTCTACATTCTTATGGACCTTAACTCTCCCTTGGCCTCGGACCTGGTGCTTGCTGTGAGTGCAGCAGCAGTAGCTGCACTCATTACCTCAGTCAGGGGGCTAATGTTTAGCAAAGCTCCAGCCAGTCCAGTCGAAGCCAGGTCTAGGGGGAGTGGAGGGGGCCGGCAACATGAACCGACACAACCTTCAGCCAAAGGTCCAGTCTCACACTGTTGTCCAACTCTGCCATTTATAGATGTGATTCAAGCCTGTTTGTTAATACACACGGTTGGGCTCTTTGATGGAAAATAAAAGTCAGCTATATCATCTCATTTCATTGGTTCCCAAAAGAATGTAACCATGATTATAATGGTTTTGATCTTTCTGTGTGAAAATGAATGTCAGTTCTGTAGATGTCATTTTCTGGTTAATGGTTTGACCTATTAACTACTTGGCCTTTAATGTGTGCGGCATGCACTTCATTGGAAAGGAGTTATTCATTCAATGTTTTTGCAGTACCCGCAGAATATTGACAAAATGTGATTAAACACACAATTTCTGCATGTGTGTGAGAGAAACAGAGTCAGAGAGAACTGGAATGAAGGTTCAGGTCGGGGGCAGTGGAAAGTGGCTTTTCGTGTGACAGAACAAACAGGAACAAAGTACGGGAGGAGGAGGGAAGGCTCTAACATCGGAGGTGCATCGACGGAAAGAGTTCAGTCTAGAGAGGGATTGTCCCGCCAACAGCAGGCACTGGGGCTGCATGGAAACTTCCCCCCTCCAACTCTCAAGCAGCCGGAGGAGATGTTGTCGGTATTGGATATCCTGGAGAAGGGGAAAAAAAAAAGTAAAAAGTAAATTGAAGATCCAGACATGAAGATGGAAAAGTTTGTCAGTTTAAGTGAATAGTTTTGCATATAAAGGGACTCATAGTTTCAAGGGTTTTTTTGTTTTTTTTCTGAAGTCACTTTAGCCTGGCAAGCAGAGTTTTTATACAATACTTAATGCCTAAAGCGCCATATCTATCTAGACTATATCACCAGCAACACTAGCACCTTGCCATATTGCTCAGAGGGAAGCAGGTACAAGATGAAAATGTATATAGGTATATAACAGAAATTGGAATCCAGATAAGATGCACCGGTGGTGTGTTAACTTCTGCCACAACATGGGGCTTATACAAAAGGTTTTAACTACGCTGTCCACTGTACCATAGTCAGGGATGAGGGAGGACTGTGTCAGGGGAGCAAATTCTCATTTTTGGCAGCAAAACGTTTAAAACATTCTCGTCCTCTGCTGACAATCTGTCACAGATGTTTCACAGATTAAAGACTGCAGACTTCAATTTCTTATCTATCACAAATACTGAAGAGGTCAATCAATACTCTTTCCTATTTTTAGCCACATTTGTTACTCGGCTTTTTGAATGGCAATGTTGCTCTGTCTGTTTGTTGGGCTGCCCAGATTAAACTGTCAGCAACCTTTTTGTTTGGGTTGCTACCCTACTTACTGTACTGACTAAAAGTCAGTACAGTGATACAGTGATAACCTGAAACTGCCAGCTCTTCAAAGTTTTCCCTTATCCTTATCTGGTGAAATATATAAACACTTGTCTTTGGTGATGCCTGACCATCGTCTTGTGAAAGACGAGGGTGGGGAAGTGCCAGTCCCCCTCTAGGTGTCCATAGGCAAGGCACTGCCCCCCCTCGAGTTGTTCCAAGGTGCGCTGAGCAATAGCGGTGCCTTCACTCTGAAAACAGGGTCACCTATTCACATGTTGCATGATATAGGGCCCTGTGTGTGTGTCTGTGTGGTTTCTCAGTGGTTGTCTATACATATCTCTATCAGAGTAAATGTAATTTCATCGTGTGTGCATTGATCTCAGTGTGTGTACAATGACAATAAAAGCTTCTTCTTCTTCTCCAAAGTTTTACCATTTACCTCGTGTTAGCATGCTAATACATTAGTAGACAGCTAAAGTGTGCTAGCATTGTCATTACAAGAATGTTAGCACGCCAAATTAATTGCTTTGCTCAAGGCTGTGCTGTGTGACTTAAGGCGTCAGCCCTCAGTAAATATGGATATTTCAGCCTGAAAGACATAGAAATTTTGCTGACACTGAGAAAGCTCATAAATGATTATAGGCGACCATGAGATGACTCTTGAGATGCGAAGCACCTGAGTTGGTTGTGCCAAACCATTGACGAAAGGTTTTCATAAACAGATTTCTCCAGCTAAAATGAAGCAATAAATACAACTGACACGTAGAATGTGGACCAGCAGCCTCTCCACCCCACACTTAAATAAACCTTTGCCACTTTGCCATCAACTCTAAATGAGTGGTCAGAGCTAGTGGCCAGTTCAGGTCAGATTCCTCTGTTTTCTCATGTCCCATGTTCACACTCTCAGAGGGAGTGGGTGCATGCCACCCAGCAGCCCTACGCCTATTAATAGCTGCAGGGGATGGAGTTGGGGGCAATCTGGATGGCATGTAAATTTAGACCCTTCCCCCTGGATGTTCCGTTGATGTCATGAGCATGACCTCTGACCCAGGAGCCCGGCTGCCATAAGACCCATGTTGAACTTGAATTTTAGGTACCCAAATGCAAGCGTGCAGTGATAAATATATGCATGCACTCATTCACGTAGACATGCAATTGCAAATGCAGCATTTGAAACAGTTTGGGGCAGACGGGTATAAAAATATGTCACCACAGATGCTGAGAACTCTGCTCATCCCTTCAATGTGCTTCTGTGGACGATCACGGGACAACCGGCACAGTGATTGTGGGGGCCTCGTTATCTTTCATACTCAAATTGTTGTGAGAATAGAAGCTGTGGATGTTTTCTGCTAGAAATAAACTGAGAAATCAATCATCTAATCATCATCTTCGTCTAACGTTCACATGATGATTTCCAAAAATCTTAAAATCGACTGCAGTTGGAGTGAGATTATTGGGTAGAGTGCTCACGCGGGTTCCCACAGCCTTATCCAGTGTCTCTGCCACTGCCAGAGCTATGTGATGGATCAGGGGAAGGCGGACATGCATAAACGGGGACGGGGGGGAACTGATCTTCAAGGTATGTCAGCCGACAGCCTTGGGATATCTTGTGCACAGCGCCACGGAAGACCTCAACCTACAAAAATAACAACATTGTTCAAGCCACGATTCCTGTTGTCTTATTTTTGGGGCCAATAAAATTGTTGTTGGATACCAACAGAGCCACGACCATGTTACAGTAAGAACTGTGTTGAAATAAAGGGATTGTGAGACTGCATTTAAATTTGTCACCATGAGCAGTGTACAGATTGGGCTTCAGAAAGTCATGACAAAGGATATGCTTCTGTGAGAGCTCAGAGTTTTGTATTGGAAAAGCATGTGCCTGGACATTGACACAACATTTATTGTCAAGAGTGTGACTCAAACAGTAGTCCAACTATAATATGGTGACATTACAACAATGTGTTATATGATAATGCCTTCCACAGAGGAAGGCATTAACATGCAATACTTATACACTTGAATTGCCTCATCTTAAGCTTTTTAAGCACAAGAAATCCTATTGCAAAAATGTGTCAATAAAGCTAACAATAAACCGTCAGGTATGAATTTGGACACTGTATGTAGGTTAGCCTTTGGCTGAATTAGTGTAACGGTTTTGTCTCTCATGCAGCGTGTTGAGATTCAAGTGTCTCTGGTGTTATTCTTGAAAGACAGCAAAGCAGAGTTATATTAAAATGTGGCTACATTTCAATAAATGTTTATCGTGATGACACAAGACAGAACCAAAAGGTCAAATTCGTTAAAAAGAACTGAATTTATCCCCTTTTGTCAGAGGATTTGTTATTCAAGAGTACTCAAAGGGAACAGAATTTGGAATTTACTGCCAGAGTATGTATTGTAGTTCCAGTCTATTTGTGTGTTATAATGGATTCAATAAGCTTAAGTTTGCTTTGGAATGAGCTCAGTTGACACCTTTTCTACATTTATACACTCAGCTGTCTCGTTACCACGATAAAAGGTATTTAATTCAATGACGAAGTTTTAGCTTCAACAGGTGGATCATCTCCTCTCCTAAACTGAGTAAAGCTATCATACCGAAAATTAACTAATTTGTTTAGTTCCTGGAACAATTGAAAAGATTAATAGTGAAAAGCTATTATTGGCTTCCGTGTCAGTCAACTGAACTAAAGACAAAGATCACTGGAACTGAGTGACTGAACACCTTTGGACTGAAGTCCGAAACTTAGAAACCAATTTTCTGACATCACTTTTTGCTTTCTATTAAGTTGTTAAACATCACAAGATCACGTTTGGGAAGAGCGTGGCAGGTCTCCCGACCTCCCTATGCCCAATCGACGCCCCTCACAGTCCACCAAACCACTGGGTGACAAGTCTCCACGGTCTTTACGCACGGAGAGCGCACTGGATGGGGAGGGGAGTACGAGAGGGGGGTCCCTCCCTCTCAAGCTGTCCGTGGCCTCCTCGTCCCGGTGGACTGCTGCAAGACTCTGCCAAACCCTCCTGATCCCCCCGTTTCCCTCTCTCTACCTTTCCTCTGAGAAACAACCCGGCGTTACGTCACAAAGTGCAGGGCAAGCAAGACAGAGTCTGAGGAGCTATTCGTAGGCATAGCTGCCAAACCCGGCTTGGGGCTGCTGACGAGCTCACTGCAGCCAATGCAATTTACAATTCCAACTCTTTTAAAACTGCAGCAGTATGTGGTAAGTCAATTGTTCATTCATACTGTTTTATTTTCCCGCTTGGATTCTTCTTTTCTTTTCTTTTTTTTTTTTCTCCTCTCACAGCTTTCTTCGCATGACAGGTCTCTGTTGCTGGCACAGTTGCGCAAAAGAAACCCCAACAGTGTAAATGGTGTAAAGATAAACCAGTAGGCTGGTTTAACCCTGTAACCTCACTGAAAACACCATGACATGATGAGGCAACAGAGCTTTTTGACGCACAGAGGTTTCTGCAGCAATTTTTTGTGTCTGATTCTTTGCTGATCTCAAAAACAACATGCCCCACGCTCGAAATAGGAACCCTAGCCCCATCCCAGAGGTAACATGGGACACTGGATTGAAGGAGATGAACGAGACCTGGAAAGGAGCTATCGCCTGTCTCGGGGTGGCCGTCTTCTTCGTTATGACCATCGGGATCATATACTGGCAAGTGGTGGACCAGCCCAACAAGAACTGGATCCTCAGGGGCACTTTCAGCGGACTGATCTGGGAGAGAAGGACCCACTCGCTGGTTATACAGACGCTGTCGGAGGAGAAGACTTACGCGGAGATAGATGTCGGGAACGTGGGGAACCCAGACATCGAGGTTCCCTTCGTGAGGAACCTGTGCTGGCTGAATAAAACGGAGTTCTGCTACACCTGGGACTCGGTGGCCGAGGTGAAGATCTCGCTGGAGATGAATGAGGAGACGGAGACGGAGTGCTACAGCATGACCTGGACGCCGGTGCACTGTCATGTGGAGCTGAAGGTAGAGTGCAACAACACAGCCAGGAGGCATTTTGACGTCCACAAAGACACACCACCTTTTCCATATTTAGGTCATTAAAGCAGCTGTGCATCACTGTTATACGATATTGCTATATTAAAAAAAAAAATATTGTCCAAATGTTTAAATCAGCTGGCTTCTAATCACATTTGCAATATTTTCTACTCAAATAGGAGGTGATTGTTTTTTTGTTGTCCATTTGGAAAACATATTTAAAAAAAAAAAAACTTGTTTTTGCAGTAGGCATAATTTAGCCAGTGAGATTTAATTTTTTAATGACTAAAATATTGATTATATTTTTGTAATTGGATTTGATTTGATTCAGTTTCTTAGACCAAATGTATCCTTCAATAAATTTTCCAAAACAATACACAATAGCACTGAATGACTTGTGAAATGAAATTAAGTTAAACAAACAAACAACAGCAGCACTCAAAAAAAAAAAATAATAATTTCCAGCCTTTGGTTTAACTGGACTGGGCTCAGTACATTTCATGTTAAATCTGCTGCGTCACAGTTTGTAGGTGCACAGGACTTACTGTGTATGTAAAAAAAAACCTCACCCCCCCACCGCCCCCTCCATCTTAATTATCAAAGGCATTTAACTGTTGGGATGTTTGGGGAGGTTAATCTGTCCCCACTGGAACATTCCTCACCATAACTCCCTGTCATGAGGCGCAACTGCTCACAGAAAATCTCTCCAAGCTAAAGTCGCCTGTATTTCTCTGATTTCCAAAATCCTGCCCGGTGCCTCTCAGGTGACCCCTTGGCACCTATTCTGAAACCTTTTAGCAGAGCTCGGATTTGCTTACGAATTAAATGGGCTCCCCAGTTGGTGTATTTGTGTCAAACGCCTAAAGACTTTCTCTAAGAAACGCTCCTTCACCCGTCGGGTCCGCTTGCAGTACTTCCTGTGAGTGTCATGTTCCAGACACCACACAGTGTTTCACTCAATGAATGGCTGAATGTCAAAGTTTAGAGCCATCTGTAGACATCAGCTACCCCACAATGCACAGTAGCGTTTGGGAAATTCAAAGTGGAGTGAACCCCGCATGTTCACAGTGGTGGTGGTGCGTTTGAGGGTGTCAAACCAAACCTACAGCAAACTGTATTTTCTTTTACCCTCTGCTGTTTAATGTGGCTCTTGAAATTCTCAACTGTACCATTGATTGTTTCGTTACGTATTCCCTTCTGTTCATTAACCATTTCCAGTAAAATCTTTGCAGCATAAGCTTTACATGTTCATTTACTGTTCGAGTCTTCACCCTGACTTGATGAATGTCAACCTTTTTCTCCACTTCTCTCTGTCTTTCTCGTGCTGTGTCTGTTTGTGTGTGTGTGTCCACGCACATGTCCAGGACTGCTTCTCTATGACCAACGTCTCCTGGTATGGCGGAGCAAGTGTCCGGGGTCAGACATGGCCGATCAACGATCAAAATGTCACCATGCAGCCGTTCATCGTGAGCGACCTGAAAGACAATCCCTCCGGCTTCGGCTCTGCCCTGGAACGTTACTTCCTGGGCTCATCAGGTCAGAGGTCGTGGCTGAGGTTAAACAATTCATATTAGCTTAAGGCTTACTTTACGTAAAGCCCTCATATATTTGGGAGCTGTAGTTCTTCCTCAAACCTATGTCTGAAACACAGCGAGAGACCTTTTCACTTCTTAGAAATGGCACGGGGTCAACAGTTTTTCCACACTTGCCACTTGTACTGAGGTTAGCACAAGGGCTCAGGAAATCTGACCCCTCCCACCCCCACCCTCCCACCATCAGTGGGTATACGATGTGTGGCGTGAATCCCAGGGCATGAGGGAAGCCCTGTGGATGTTGTTGTGTTTTCTTACCCCCCCCCGCCCCCCCACTGCCCCCCCACCGCCCTTCCCAGCACACCCATAGCTCATTGACATGGTTGTTTGTGTCCGAGCTGATAGAAACGGTCCAACCGCCTCTTGAACTGGCATGTCAAAAACACAATCCGCTAACTGGAAAGGAGGGCTGGCCCACAAATAGACTGTAACACGATGCTGTCTGTGGTATCTCAGTTTTAATAATTTAGAGATTAGACTACAAAGGGATACAAACCACCTTTAGCATCTTAAATTAACTCTTAGGGATACTGGGGTAATTGCCTTTTGTTTCTAATAAAAGGGCAGGTTGGATCAGGGCCCTGCTGACTCGTTTATCCGACCAGGTTATTTTGGGGGTGTTAGATTTTATCCTTGGGGCAAAGGGGGAAGGCAGAGACCACTGGCGGATGTGAATGGTTAATCTGACAGATGAAGAATGTTTGTGGTGTGTGTGTGTGTGTGTGTGTGTGTGTGTGTGAGCGATAGCTGGCACAGTATTAACCTGACCGACTCTGACCTCTCGATCTGGCTTTGTGTGAAGTTTTACTCACAGGAGCTGCTGCTCAAAACAATCAGTCCTTATTCATGAAAGATTTTGATGTAAACATGTTATTGTTGTGAGCAGACTGGCAACCACACAAACGCAACTGTGGCATACTGCAAGCCTTTTTGTTTTAAACTATAAAATATATACTATACTATACTACACTATATACTAAATATCCTTAGCAGCTTGTTGAGGAAACCTTGACTTAAACCAGTGATTGTTAGAAGCCCTTCACACACACATTCAAAAAGCGAGCAGACACATTTTGTGATCTTATGTAACGCAGTGGCAGACTTAAGTAGAGTCACATGACTAAATTCCCCTTTCTACTTTGTGACAGGACATCAGTAATGATCAGGATCCTTTGTTTCTGTGTTCAGAGAAACACACGCACACAAGATGAGATCCCGATGGGAACAACTGTTCGAACATTGTCACACACACACACACACACATACTATACATGGCCCCAAACCATTGTCATTGTTTGGGACATCATTGTCATGCCTATTGGACAGTTAAAGGCGTATTTCACAAGATATCTTTATTTGCTATGATTTTCACAGTTAAAGAGTTTCTGAAAATTGCACTCAGCTACTTTAGTCACAATGATCATTGGAGATCAATATTTTGAGGATTTGGATGATGTTGGACAGGGCAGATGTGTATCATGTGTCCTTCCCTTCCAGCACAATGCTCAAACTGTCATTGTTCAGATTTGACAAACTGTTCAGCAGAGCACAGCCTGAGGCGATGTGTGTTGTCCCGTTTCCTGTGTAACTCTCCACACTAACGTTTATGACACACACATATGCACACATATGCAGCAGACACATCTGGATTTGAATATAGCTGAAACCTTATTATATTTGTAATACCAATATGGCAGAGTTATGGCTTCCCTTTCATTGTTACTGGAATACACCACAATTTTACTTTAGTTTCTTGACCTTTTCCCCTCAGTTGACTGATCCCCTAAGTGCAGGAATGGATATATGTCCCATCTCCAGTCTCATTGCGTAATGCACTTTGGAATTGAGCACATCAGACCTCCTGATTATCGTAAATAAATCATGGAAATGATCTACTGAACTGCATAACAACCACACAAGCATCTATGTTCATGCTGCATATCAGGTCAGGCCGTTGGTTAGTGTGTATTATTTAATAAAGGTTGCAGCTGCATTTGCCACCTTTCTCTTTCCCACTGACAACAGCGACGACAACCAAAGTTATACAAGAAACCTCACATTAAAAATGTGAAAAAACATGACTGAGGCTGAGATGAACAGTGTAATGTAGCATTATTACCGTGTTGCTGTTGTGGTGGTACAGGAAAGAATTATAAAGCAGTTTTTATGGAGAAAAAATTTAGTTTTGAGTTTATACATCCGGAGGCTACCTAGTCAGATTTTTGATTTAGTTTCTATTTGTTTCGGGTTTTAAAAATGAATTGTTTATTATTTGATTATGTTGATTATGTTGATTATTATTTTTCAATGTAAACCAACCAAATCGGTGCTGAACACAGCTCCAAAACGCATACACAAAACCACATAAAGTAAAGACAATATATACATTTCCAATCCCATTTTAGTGCTATGTTAATGAAAGTGCATTGACTGTACTTTTAACCTGTACACATATTAAAGGTAAACCAACATAAATACTGCATATTGGAATGTGCAATTTCCTCTTAAGAAAAGCTGCTTTAAGAATATAGCATGGCTCATACACTAATATGGCTCAAAGCACTTCTTTGGGTGAAAACAAAATTTGCATAATTTATGTGTTCCCAAAAACTGACTATAGAAAGATTGCACTCCAGCTGTAATAACAAAAAGCACAAGACACACAACGTCTTCATAATTAATGATCTTATTCTTATTTTATGGACTGACAATTCTGCTTTGTGGGACAAAAAATCTTCATCTTTGATGCCACCGCTTCCCCAGAATCTACTTACTAGGAAACAAATTTATTTCAGTATTTCAGTTGTAATGCAAGATTAAGTTTCACGGTTGCGTGAACCCCATGACCGTCAGTGATATTTTGCGTTGTACATGTCAGGCTCAGTGTGTGCATTGGACCTGTCTTCACTGGCTCCGGGGGCACATTATAAATGTGGTGGGGAACGTGGAGCCGTTACTGATGTCATTAACCTAAGAAGGCTCTTTGGGATGTTTAAAGAGCAAAAGAGTCAGACTGAAACATACAGCGCCACAGAAAACAAAAGGCCACGTACAGCACAACAACAGCTGATATTCAGGAGAATAAAGGGGGAAAAGATGAGTGATAAAGTAAAGACACCGAAAAGTAAAGCAGGGAGACGGGAGAGAGGATATATGCAACTATGCAGTAGAGTGACATTTGAGAGTGTTGCCAACTGGAGGAACTTGTCATAGCCCCACCTGTCTTTATCCATACAAAAACAACTGGGCTACTAAGGACAGATTATATATCACTGAAGTCACATCCTGCATCAAGAATACAAGAACGATCGCTGTCCCCAAAGCTTTAAGGGCTTATTGCCACCTTTACTCAGCCTGAGATCCTGAAGGTCCAGTTTGAGACAACACAGTTCAGCGCAGCAAAAATAGTGTTGAATAAACTGTCTACGATAATTTGTAAAGGAGTTGAAAATAAGTATATTGTTGTTCCTTAGTTGTTTAGCCACAATTATTTATAGCCTGGAACAAAGTAAAATCCTTTATATTTCGTTTTTTGTGGTGAAATATTCATACTACACGTTACTCTTTTTAATGTTCTAAGATATTTTTCCGGTTAATTGATTGTTAGTAAAATGACAGCGCCATTCTTAAATACCAGCTACATCTTGAAACATGCACAGCACGCGGAAACATGTTGCTGTTACAGAGTAAGAATATCTGGGTTAATTGAAAGTGCTTTTTTTTTTTTTATGCAGAAATTAGAGATAAAGAAATAATGAAAAGGATAAATTGAAACCAGCAATCTGAGCACAAGGAGCTCATAAGGGAGTGCATTATGAAGAATAAAACATTTGTTTTACATTTCATTTATCCATCTATTCACAGAGATTATTTCATTCATTGGATGCTGGCATACTGGTACCTTAAGCCTAATTCCATTTGACATCATCTGCAGACTGTTTTTTTTTTTTTTTTTTTTCATCAGACCGATAACTCATCGAAGTTTCTCCTCTTCATTATGTTATAGATAAGTGCTTGGAGAGATCCTGTTCATTTTCACTGAGACTGTAATAGTTTGATAATGCAGTCTGGATTCAGTAAAGTGAATTTATTTACAATACCTTCATATCTGCGTTTTCCCCCTTCTAGCCTCAGTGAAGTGTTTCTGCAGGATCTTAAGTTATTAGACCACCTTTGACACACACACACACACACACACACACACACACGTGCGCAGTTCTCTGTGTGTTCATGGCCTTATTGCTTCTTATTCTTCTTTCCCTCATTCTTTAGTTCAAGTGTTTTTCCACCTTCTGTTTTAGTAAATACTTTTCTCATCTTCACTTCTCTATCTTTTCTTTGTTTCTACCCCTGACTCAATGTTTCCATCTGAAGAAATGATATTTTATTGTTCTTGCCCATTTGTTGTTGGTCTCTTTGAGGGAACTGGCCAAGGACAACACGCAGATCATGATGAAAGTTATGCAACTTGCATGATTTTTTTTTTCTAACCTACTTAACAGAGTTTATTTGATACAACAGGAATGAGAACAAACCAATAATAATACTTTTTTTCCATTGTGGTGCTTAAATAATGGTCAAAATTTGATCGTTACCAAACATCCAAAGACAATGATTGCAATATTCTGCTTGTATATAGAAGAAGAAGAAAAAAAAAAACTGCACAAAAATCAACCTTCTATTTTACCCAGTGCCGCATCAGGAGGGACACCTTGACTCTCCCGGACAAGTAAGAGGTGAAAAGCTTTTAGAATGACTCACTCAGCCAAATGAAGCTTTGTTGAAACAGGCTGTGAACTCCTATATGAGCTACTGTATGAAAGTCATCCAGCACAATTTTCCATCGTCAATCTCTTGCCTAATACTTTCCATCAAGGACATCAAGAGACTATTTAAATGAAGAAACAGCTTCTCTCCACTAATTTAATTACAGTACGTACAGAATCACAGCCTCATTTAGAAGCATAAAACATGTTTGTTTTTTTCTTTTTTCTTTCTTTCTTGATTATTGAACTATCTTCTGAAAAATACCGTTTCAGTGAGCATTCCTATATTTAAAAAAACAAAACAAAATTGAGTTCGACCTGTCGGTAGAAAATGAGAGAGCTGCATTAACAGTTGCCAGCTTCAACTGCTGCGACTGAAAAAAGAGAGAAAGCGATTTAGAGAACAAACTTGAGTGTGTGACTGCGAGTGCTCCCCTGATCTACCAATATCAAGAAAGACACTGTTTTTATTGTGATACTTCAACAGAATGCAGCGTCACTTACTCGAAACAATAAAATGGACTGATGATAGGAATACAGCAGAGAAAGCTTCTTTAGTGTTTCATTATTTTTTCAATAAGTGGGATTGGAAATTTACTACCATGGCAAGATCCCAGTTTTGTGGCCATCAATTTCTTGAGGTTGGGCACAGAAACTAAGTTTCCATTGTTAAGGAAGTAAATGCCTGAATACTCACACACGCAATTGTGCGCCCATATGCACACACACAGTTAATGTTTCAACGCACATTATTATAACACGCCTGTCAGGTCTGTAAGTGCGCAGGTGTCATAAATAACTGTATAAATACGACGTGGAAAAGGGTCGGCATGGTCCACAGCAGCAGAGAGTCCCGACCCGTCGGGAGGTGTGTGGGGTCACCTCCACCACCACCTCCCAACATTCAGCTCAGACTGAGCAAGAGGAAGTGCAAAAGCTTTATGGTCCTATAAGTCCAGCTCTGTTTTTCTTGGAAGTCCACAGTTTCCCGTTAAAGACAGAGTGTGTGAATGTGTGTGAGGAGGCAAGCCGAGGTTGTGCGTTCTCTCAACAGCTGTGAAACCAAAACGTACGTGTGCGTCTAATCAATCAAATCTGTCGAGTCAACTTCATTCACTTTTACCTTTTGAAGGTGAGCAGATGTGGCCGACCAGTCAGGCATATAATTTCACTTTTGAGAGCTAGTGGAAAATATTTCGGGGGAAGCTTGCAGTGTTTAAGGAACTGTTCTAAAAATAGGGTCCCCCCCCACTTCCCCTTCTACTCCTGGGCTCCCCACCTTGGTTGTAACTCAAACCTGCTTCACTTTCTTTAAATAACACTTATTGATTCCCACTGCTGTCCGGAGGAGACACATCCAGAGATATGATTCAGGCAAAGATGTCCATCGGTGTCTTACAGACACTGCACTCATATAACCAGGGTTTAAAGTTTTGTTTTTGTTTCGGAGCTCCACTGTGCTGAAACACATGGTGGTGAATGCAAAGCTCTTTGTGCAGAGTTGCGCGGTATAAACACCTCTGACAGAATTAAGTGAATTTAACACTCAGCTGTACTTGCTTAGTCAAAGAAAAATAAAAGACACAGTTGTTTTTGACCAAGAGTGTCCCGTTTCGTCAGCGCCCTCCTGCAGAGGCAGAAAAATTTAATATGACTCAAGAAGTCATTCGTGTAATCTTAAACGCCACTTTCCATCATGTGCACGGTTTGGTAAAACAGGCTGCCCTATCTGTACATCTTTCTCCGAGGCTGCTCGGTGTCTGGTGTACTCTGGTCGCCTCGATTTCCACTGCCTGCATTCCACTTCCATCCCTCCATAAAGCTATAACATTTTCTCCACTGCCGTACTTGTTACTGTGCTGCATTAACACTGTATGGCTTCATGGTTTCACGGTTCACACATGGCTTCATGTTGCCTTCACCTTACTGAGGAATAATTTTAGCCACTTGCGTTTCAAACATAGAAGCACGAACGTTTTCTAGCAAAAATCGACATATCTGCCCGTAACAAGCAGCTGGATGTGACCTAACACCGTGTGAGAGGCAGCTGAGGCGTTACCAGTATCTCTTTGACATTATCCGTTGCAAACACGTGAGAAATAACCTAAGATTGAAGGCGCGTCACTGGGCTTTATGGAGGACTTGAATACTGATCTCTGAAACTATTAATCTGATTATAAACTGGTACATGAGTATGCTGCCTGCTCCTGGTCCCTGCCTGCATGAGAACAGTGAGCCCATTGAAACGAGAGATGGTGACTGAAGTGAGCCAAGTTCTCAGACTCGCTGCTTGCTTTGGAAGCTGGTCTTCAACCCCTAATCTGTTTCATTGATCAACTTCAAATCCCAAATCCCAGTTTGGCTACTTTGAGCCGATTGTGCAAAAACCCGAGCGAGGGGCCAGAAACGGAGTCACGGCTGAAGCCCCGGATCAATTGTTGGCTCGGTTCTATCGACCTGTGATGGTGCAGACCTACAGAGGAGAGGCGAGGTTGATAAAGTTGTGAGGGGAGAAGGTTAGAGTCAGGACGAGTGAGAAGCAGTGAGGGCGGGGGGGGGTAACATGAGAGGGAAGAGGCATTCCTTGCAGGGCAGCTACATCTGCGGACACAATTAACTGCTTCCCATAATCTTATCATTTCACACGGCCACTGAAACCCTCTGCACACACAGCACGGGAAAAACAAAGAAGTTCCTCTTCTGGATACATATCGGTAGCTCACTTATTTAATCATCTTCATCTTTTTCTTACCGTCCTGCCACAGAGTGAAATCGAGGCATAAGACATCACAGTTGGTTTTGATTTAATTATCTGCAGTGTACGCAGAAGAGAGAGAGAGAAAAAAAAAGATGAAAACCAACATTCATCATCAGAATCAAATGTAACTTACCCTATACGTGTCTCAGCTCCTCAGCCCTCCCCTCCCTGTCGTGTGGTGTAAGCTATCTGCCGCCGCTCTCAGGGTAAACTCATCCAGCCGCATACTGCTATATCTCATTCTAAAGAGTGTTTTCCTCACATCTGAGTGGAGCGATATCAGCTGACACGGCCTACTCTCTGCCTCCCACAAAACTCCATCTGCCCGTCTCAGTAACATTTAGCACAGGCTGTCACAAGTTTCTAACGTCCAGGTGAACCCTGCATGTGTTTGCATTGACCTCATCAGACATATCCTCTCCTGTGCCCTTCCTCCCACGCAGGTGTTGCAGTTCTTGTGTCTCCTGATAATCCGCTTCAGCTGGGGGTGGACAGCAGACAGCAGTTCTGCCTGCAGTCGCTGCCCAGCATGGAGCGTCTCCCTCTGCAGTACACTGTGTGTGTGGCCCACGACGTGAAAGCTGCTCACCAGGAAGCCATGCGACAACTCTCCCAGCCCAGCAGGCGGCTGCCCAACATGAAAGCACTGTGGTTAGTTCAGTTTAGGCGGGGGGGCATAATGCCATAATGCCAACAAGTCAAGCAGTGATGCGTCTGTGAGCTCTGACTGAAAGTTTGCGGGTGTTTGGGGAGTCATTAACTTGAACTCGGGCAGGTTCCTCCCAGGGAAGCCGGTCTTGTACGATCTGTCTGTATGTTTTACAGGCTGCCGTTCTGGAAGCTGCTCACCAATGTGGACTCGGGCCCGAAGGTGGAGAGGGAGCTGAGGACCTTCTCTAATCGTCTGAGGAGACACCAGCTGGGGGAGGGAGTCATCAGCCTCAGTGAACATTCCACCACCCTCCTCTCTGATATGGTACGAGATGGTTTACCCATCAGGACGGGGGGGCAGGCAAAATAAGCTGAAAGCATCAGAACAGAAACTGGACCCTAACCCAACAGGACACCTTTTAGATGTGATATATCATGTGCAATAATATGCTTTCAGATATTATATGTTTCCCCCTATAATTTGGTTTGATGCGTTTTTAGTACAAAATTGCAAGTGAGATTCTTCACTTCTTTATGTTGGATAGTTTCATTTTTCTCGAATGTTATTGAAAGATCCTGAGAACCACCATCGTGTGGATCAAAGTCAATACCTGGAGATAATCCATTACAAAACAAATATAGCTGAGAGAAGACAAAGAGAGACTCTGTTAACAGAGCGCGGTCGCTGACGTATGGTGAAAAATCGTGTGTGCTGAGATTCAATGTAATCCAAACCAAGACTAATAGAAGCAGGCAACGCTGACACCGGGTTAACGCTGTGATCCGACCAGGACCTCGCAACAGAAGAACAGGCCGAGCGGTTTCAGATAATCAGTCCATCACAGAGGTCACGTTTGGGCATGTCACTATATACATTCACACTGTTCACAGTGCGATCCCATCACCAGCTGGGTCGATGTGCGAAGGGCAGACAGAGGGGGAGAAAATGGGAGGAATAACACACATTGATGGATGCCATTTGGTGAACAAGAGTTTCCTTTACTTCCAATTTGGAGGGTTTTTTATTTATTTTTTAATTTATTTTTTTTTTTTTTGGTGCATCAAAGACATGAAACAGCAGTGTTTTTGGCTCGACAGCTCTGCTCAGTAACAGCCGTAAAGAACGAGCCAAGCATACAGTAGTGCATGGAAACTAATGGACATTGAAGTTGTTCATTAAATTGAAGGCGCGACAGAAGTGTGACTGGCAACAGTGATCCTCTGTAAAAAGCCGACTTCTCTTCCACTCCTGTTTTACAAGTTTTCATAAATTATCAGTCACACTATGACCTTTCTTTTCCAGTTTCCATATTAGCTTGGAATGACTTACTGGAATGGGAAAATTGGATTAATACATTTGCTATGGTTCCAAACTGAGACATTAAATACTGTAGCTTTTGCAAACCGCGCAAAAGGAAAAGCTCTTGACAATTATTTGGATGTTGAATTGAAATTTGGTAAAAGAAAAAAAAAAAAGAACTAAATTAACACAGAGAGGAAAAATAATATTCAAAGAAATTACATAATATGTGCTAATCTAGCCTTTCTTCCCACTGCTGCTTTGCCCTCAGGGGTCGACTTTTGAATCCTTAAGAGGCTCAGTTCCACCGTTATGTAATCTGAAGTCTGTGTTTAATGAGGATTATAACATATGTTACATGGCAGAGGTCGTATTGTCAAAGCTTCAATGTGCCCACATGAGAAGATCAAGACGTCAAAATAGAGATGTTACATAATATAAAGTCACAACAGTTTCTGAACGCTTCATTCATACATCATGTTGTCCAATGAAAATGATGGAAGCAATTACCGATTCCATTGCTGTGCAATGACGCTGGTGTTATGCAAACAGCATTGACCTCGCCACAATCTGCAGCACAACAAGTGGCAAGAGTGTATCTGTGTGTCTCTCTGCAGGACCATGATTACCTCAACATCAGGAAAAGGGGGATGTCCAAGAGACTGACCAGGGACCTCCCACTTGTCAAGCTTCTTAACATTTCCATCACCTTGTCCCCTTTCCTGGGCGTGGACACCACGCAGTTCCACACCTCCCTCATGGAGGGGACCGAGGCCTACTGGCTCAGTCTACCCTCAGCCCCCCAGGGACAGCTGGTGAGTGTATTCACCCTCCAGTGAAGCACTTAGCTGTGTTTGTCTTGCTCAGCATTTTTAACACTACCTGAGGGTTCTTTCATTTCATTCTGGTTGTTGGAGTAAAAAAAAAAAAAAAGTCTCACGTTTTTGATGGATCCGCTCTGATAAAACATATTCCATGAATGAAAGATCGAACCTTTTCGGGAATGACCAAAAGAAAATAGACACAGAACTATTTCAAAACGAGACATTTTCTATCCATCTTCTTCTAGTAAAGAGAAAACGATCTCAAAGCTCCAATTAAAATCTACTCCCGTCTTTCTTTCAGGTTCCTGTGATGAGTCAGTGGCGGGGAAAGTTCTGTGTAAAGCTAAACATCACCAACCCAGGAGCAGTGAGCTGGTTCCTGGACAGAGTGGGGTCTCTGCAGGCCCATTTGGGGATGGAGCACATCATGCTGGAGGGGGGCGAGAGGAATGTGTTTGAGGAGCAGGCCCTGCGGCCGCCACAGACTCTGGGCGGAGACAAGTACATCAGCCTGCTGGCTGACCTGGCTGCGAGGATCGGAGACTCTACCATCATGACAGCAGGGACACGGTAATACTCCCAGACATCTTTATCCCCAGAGAACATTTCTCTTTCTGCGCACACTGATTTACTTTTTACACCTTTTATCTGCTTTTTGCTTTATTTCATGCTCATCATTGATGTTATTTGTGTGACAGATCAAGCCACAAGCCGCTGTTTGTGAGGATGACCTCCTTGCAGTCCGACTGGAGCCCGATGGGCCTGAAGGGCATCATTCCCTCCCTGCTGCATCATAGTCTGCTGGGATACAACTTCCTCATTCCCGATGCAGTAGGTAATACCAAAGTTTACGGGTCACTTCTTTCATCTGGATAATTCACTCTTGTGTGAAAACCAAACCAAAAACAGGCAGAGAGCGTGTTTGATCTTCCAGCTCCCCTTGGCAAAAACACGACGTGTTTTCTTGTAATATTCCTGTGAAGGCAGAGCTCAGCCAGACACACAGCTGATGTCCGTGAGACAGCTATTTACTTTGAAGTGGAGAAAAGAGAGAGCTGTCAGTTTGACGCATAGAATAGTGGGGTGATATAATTGCTGTCAGACCAACTTGAACTGTGGTAGACTATTAATTATATCCTCGTACATCCCATCTATCACTGGTGATTTTTCTTTTTCAAGTCTCTGTTTCCTTGTATTAGTGTGAGGTTTTTATTGTTGCACCCTGCACTTTTAGTCCAGCCACATAGGCTTACAAAAGACTGTTAAACAACAACAATAAAGAAACACTTTTATATAATCAAATCAATAAAATCTGAAAATCACTGGCAAATGATGTGTTTTTATAATCCTGAAGAAATGTCAATAAATAATACTCCGTATTGTCCTCTCTCCCAGGGGTGTGAGACAAAGCTAAATACTTTGACTTAATATTTCACTGTTTTAGTGAGACAGTCTCACTGAGGCTTGGCTCTCGTAAATCCTCCGTTAAGTAGAAGACTTCACGGCAGAGACTGCATTTATTTTCACGGCTCACACAACCTATTCTTTTCTTAGAAACGTTTCATCAGTTCAAGCTCGAACAACAATCTGATGTGTGATAATGTTTCCTGCCCATCTGTCTCCCCCCACAGGTGGCTCTCTGTCTGGAGACCTGGTCACGGATGAGGAGTTGTTCATTCGCTGGTTGGAAATCACAGCCTTTCTCCCCGTTATCAGCTTCCACACCCCTCCCTGGCTCTGCGGGGAGGACAGGGTATACAAAATGCCTCACAAAGCTGTCAGAGTAGCTATGAAAACCACTTCTTCTTCTTCTTCTTCTTCTTCTTTTTTTTAATTTCACCAAACTTAAATTTACCCCACCGGGCTGAAGTGTTCATCTCCGTAATCCACATTAAGTTTAATTACAGAAAAGAAAACGTAGTAGGTTCACATTCTTTTCCAGAAATAACAAGATTTTCACTTGCGATGATTTCGATGAGTTCGAGTGAGGTGATGTGTGAATACTGCAAATTAGATGTTCTAAAAGAGAGGCGGGGGATTATCCCTCCTTCTCGCCTCGCACACCAGTTAAGATTACTTATGAAAAGTGGCAGGAGAGAAAGAGGCCAGACTGAGAGGTTCCCACCATGTCAGTGAGCCAAAAGAGCATGAGGTCTGTTGAGACCCCCCCCTCATCCCCATCCCCTTCCCCAGCGGGAGAGACAGGAATAAACCTGGTCCCTCGCTGCTGGAGATCAAGAATGCATCGCTCATCATGCAGGGCGGGAAAACAATGCCCACAGTGTCAGAGAGTCAGGTGACGGATATCGATACGCTTGACAGTGTGCTACCTCGGGTTCCTGCACACAGGAGAGCTGGATGCTTCTGAAAGCAGCTATGTTCCCCCTCCGCTGCCCTTCCCTGCTTCCCTCAATAGGAGCCATTGTTTGGCCGCCTCTCAACATCACCTGTGGTTAAGAATCCATCTGTTCTGAATTACAATCCCTCCTCTAGATTTACGGCTCGCTCTCGACAGCCACTTCAGCAGGAATGATAATGAATTTGGGGACAAGTCTTGGAAAAATACTTTACTGTGGTAATTAAGATTTCCATGAGTAATTGACAAGTGTGACAGAGTGGGAGCGATAAACTGCCTTTTTTCCACGAGGAGATGGCTGAGGCAGCAAAATATATTGCTTCTGACTTGTGCTGCAAGTGAAGGATAAAAATAGTTCTTTTGGACAGTTAAATGTTTGACAGCAGCAATATTTTCCATTTTGGTCTCTCGCGTGGCCTTCAACCTATAAACTCAGATGAAGTGAGACAGAGAGGAAATTTTGGAGGAGAATAGCCTCCGTTTTATGGCAGTTTTCCTTCAGTTTAAATGTGCCACACCTTTATTTCCAGAATATGAGACTTCAGTCACAGATAGGTCACAGGACTGACTGCACTGGAATCACACAGCAGTAAAAACCTCAAACCCACACGCTCGCCTGGCTGCACAATTAGAGAAGCATCCGCTGGAAGCCGGGCTGTGACTTCAAGCTCATTCCTACAAATGTTCTCAATCCCAACTCATAAAAATACATTTTTTATAGATGCGGGCAAGTTTTATTTTGTGTGTGCATGTGTGTGTGTGTGTGTGTTATGGGACACTGAAGTGGATGTGACCCTTCCAGGAATGCTGAAGTGTGTGGCCAGAGAGAGAGAGAGAAACAGGACAAAGGCTTGGACAGCGTGAAATTTACTAAGTCAACAATGAGCTGCTTTCTGCAGATCTGTCTGCGTGTCCAGGTGCAGAGATGAGATGCCACAGATATCTTTCACAGACCTCACTGTCATTCTTCTCCTGAAATCCTTGTGGCAGATGATTTACATCAGGAAAGGGCTTCTTTTTTTTTCATTGGTTGATATTTCAGGAAAATACAGCTCCAGCCATCACTCTCCATCGACACCTCAGGAACACACAAATAAATAGTCAACCTACTAATTCTCTCTGTCATAATCAGAATTGTGCATCACGTCTTTTGGCACCTGTAGGTGCTGAACCTAACCCAGACCTACATATTGAAGCACCAGAGGGACGTGGTTCCTCTCTTAGAGAAGTACGCAGAGGAGTGGCGGATTACAGGAAACCCCATCTACAGGCCGATGTGGTGGCTGAGTCCCAGTGACCCCATGACCTTTACCATCGATGACCAGTTCCTCATCGGAGACAAGGTGACCTAACGACATCGTGATGGGGGGGGGGGCTGAGTTCACTCTGTCAGCCTCCAGCGTGCTCGGCATGTGATGGTGTATGAGTCCAGCACCCCCGGCTGAAACCTGACGGATCTGTCTCAGATTGGAGTTTGTTTTACCAAACTGATGTGTATATTGCCGTTGTTGTTGTCGCCTGTTTGCAGGTCCTGGTGGCACCGGTGGTGGAGAAGGGGGCAGTGCAGAGGGATATTTATTTACCGGACGGCGGCTTCCAGTGGCAGGACAGCCGGAACGCTCAGGTGTTCGATGGGGGGACGTTCCTACAGGACTACCCGGTGCCCCTGGAGGAGGTGGCCTTTTTCTTACGGAGAAACTGACTCGTGTGAGCGACCTGCAGAGCCACCTGACGTATCCCATTACTGTTCTGAATCAAAAAAAACTTGTGCTGTTCTCAACTTGCACTTTTCCACTAAAGACCATTGACCCTTTCTCAAGGCTCTGTCTTGGGATGACATGTAGAAAGATTTTTTTTATACTTGCACTTTACAGTTCAAAATTATTATTATTATATTTTTCTTCCTTTTTTAAAAAATGTTAATTGGTTTTACCTCTCGGCTGATTTGTTTCTGGACATTTTTTCTGCTTTTTTGTGTGTGCGTGTTTGTGTATGTAACTTCCGGAGAAATCTGTGTGTTTACATACTGCGTTTCTACAGTCTTTAATTTTAATTTTTGTTTTTAATTTTTTTTTTTTTTTTTGCTGCTGGCTCTCTTGATAAGGAGGAACAAAGCAAGCGCCTTGTTTGCTTCTGCAGAATCTGAATCTCTCAAGAAGACCAAATGAAGATATAGAAGGACAAAGGAGGACATTTCAAAGGGCTTTTTCGGGGGTGAAAATGCTGTTGGGAAGAAATTAACTCACAGAAAACCAATGTACTTTATGTCTTGCTCACTCATCGGAAAGGCCTTTACTTGAACTTATCGGGCTGAAGGGCTGATGTTTTATGAATGTACCTCAAGTTACGGTTTTTCACTGCTTTGAAAATTCATCGGAGACAACAGCCTAGCCGAGCCTAGCACACCTTTAGCACTTACTTTTACAATAATTACCTTTAATTAAGAATCAACATACCACTCTGTCGGACACATCTGAATGTCCTTTAGTACTGTAGGCCACATGAACATGAGGCCAAGCCGCTGTCATTGTAACTCTGACTATATTTGAATTTAGATTAGACTTAATTTACCTACTAACCTGCTGTAGAAAGGGCTTTAAAGAGATGATGCTCTTTTTTTTTTTTTTTTTTTAACTATTTCTGTCTTTTCTTGCTTTTTCATAAGTATAAAATGAAGTACTAAAGAGAACCACCTTGACGACACCACAGAAGTAGAAAGGATATTTTAAATAAATGGTTTAAAATTTTGGGAAATAGATTCATTCACTTTCTTGCAGAGAGAACCACGAAGCTAGTTTAGTTTAATTGAAACACTCCAAATTTCTGATAATCAGCCGACCAGCACCCCGGAGGCTACCTGCTGATTTACATCCTCATTTGAACTCGGATTTGTCATGAGCGGCTGCGTGGTATCATACTTCTCATCTAACGCTCAACAAAGAAAGTGAATGCAAATATTTCTCAAAATGATGACCGGCCCGTGTAATAGGACAAAGTTGGGAAAAGAGCTCTTCAGACCCAGATGACATAATCATGACACTCTCATGCGTGAGAAATGTCTGTTGTCGCCATCTTGGATTCACAGGAAATCATGGAAACAGCTAGCTGATATCATAAGACCCAGAGGTGCAGTGGACGCTAGACATAAACCTTCATGAGTATCTGCATTGCTGCTCCCATTTGCACCTTCACCTTGCTGACTCTTGTACTTGTTTTCCCATTCAATGGCTTATTCTAGTTCAGGCACATTATTTATGTGAGAGAAATTTGATTTGGACCTTGATTATTTTGTCAAATGATGCAAATGGAGGAAAAATTTGGTGATCTATGACAATGCCTTTGCTTGTTGATTTGTTCCTCACAAGACTCCCTATCTTAAGTGTCCAGCAGTGATGATTCAGACTCTGGAACCTTTTCGTTTAGTGAACGCTTTACCACTAAATTGACTGTGTAACTTTGATCTATCGAGTTTACTGTATCAAACTTAAAGACTCAGGTTTACTAAAGCTTATCAAATCACCAAATGTCTTAGTACAACGCAGTATGTTGTGAACACATCAACGTCTTAATCTCTCCTAGAGCTGAATGTACGATGGACAAACTGTGATTTCCCAACCGAGCCCTTTCGTGTGAGGAGCTTTTCAAGTTCCCGTTGTGATGCTTTTTATGGAATGCTGTGGTATGTTCTTGTGTAATTTGCAGGAAAAAAGCTTTGATGTGTTATTCCTTCCCTCTACAACATGACGCCATGTGCCTTAATATGCCACTCTTGAATCTGGACGACACAAGTGTCTGGATTATTGCAGTATCAGCAATGTACATATTACGATGACTGTGCCATTACAAGTTTTTTTTTTTCTCTCTTCTGTAAATCAGAGAACTTAGACTGACAAAGTTGCAATAAAGTTTACATTTTCTTACTTCACTTCACTTGTTTATTTTATATTAAGGGTGACCACAGCAGAGGCAGCGGGTCCAAAACCTTTATGTCATAAAAAAATCTGAACAGTTTGTCACTGTGCTAATCATTAATTTTCTATGCTCATCCATCTAGATAAAAAAAAGAATATATATATATATATTATATATATATATATATATTATATATATATATATATATATATATATATATATATATATATATATATATTATATATTAAGAATCATTACACCAGAAGTTACCAATAGATCAGAAAGAGGATCAAATGCATCCACGTCTGCACTTGCTCGCGTGCTCGTGTGTGTGTGTGTGTGTGTTATTGACACTCCCAGCTCTTCCTTATCCTCACGTCAGAAAGTTTACGTCTATATATCTGTGGGCATGCTGATGGCTTCTCATCTCCAACCAATTCCACTTAAACCTCATAAAAGTTATTTATAGCTTCGGTGAGCAGTGCGAGAGATTCTCATCGGACTCCTCTTCCTTACCTTCCCACCCAGCTGCCCCCCCCCCCGGCTCCTTTAGCGCAGTTAGACAGGTGCAGCTGGCCGCAGACATGCACGTTCCCTGCAGGCCAAACACCAAACACACCATCTCCGTTTACACCCTCGATTTAATCACTCAGATTCAGATGGCACTTTTTTTTCTGAGTCAGATAATATTCACAAGACATTCTAGTGTGGCTCCGTGGTTTGTGAGGTGATGAAGTTACAGTGCTAGATCCTGGAGAGGACTAGAGAGGTTTTGGATGCATAACCTTAAGTGACCTTCATCTTTCAAAAAGTTTCTTTTTTTTTTATTATTCGTTTAAGAGTTTCACAAACCTTAATTGTACATTTTAATTCCCTAAATTAAATTTCCCTCTAATCTTTGTACAGTTGGTGAATTTGTACTTAGATGTGTGAGTCCACTTGAATGTGAAATCGTGGCATAACGATTCCTCCCAGATAGCTTGCGGTTTAAAAAAAAAAAAATCAACCCTTAAACTGACATTTAGCAGCAGGACACAGCAGTCCAATTTTATTCCCCCCCACCCATTCACTGAATGAACATATAACATTCAACCTAATTAGTTTGGGGCATAACAGAGCCTTACATAAGTTGTCCAGCAGTGCAGGAAAAACAAACTGTCCTGCCAAAGCCCAAATCAAGAATGACGACAAGAGCAAACTACATACAGTAGCTGCAATGAGACCAATGTAATTCTCCACTGTTCACAGCTACCAGACAAAATGGGAACATCCCCACTCCTGTGTGAATGAATGGCTTATAAAACAGGAGAGGCAACGTTGGCTCTCGTCTTTTCTTTGAGGGTGTTGTGAGGCAAGTGGTGCATGAATTAAACTGGTGGCAAGCAGAGGCTGCTGATCTCTCCCAAAGTCTACTTTTAGAAAGTGCAAGTAGAGGTTTTAGGTTTCAGTTTCTGCTCTGAATGGGTGAATGGGTTTTCCAGCTTGCCAATTAGGTGTACAATTTAAAGGCCTGTTGTCCAGGAGCCAGCTGGGTGAAAACCGTTGATCACACTGTGTGCGTTTGTCATTGTACGTCTGTTTTGTGTTTTGAGGAGAGGAGACATTGGCTTTGTCTTTTGTGGAAATCGGAATGAATGTCTTGATGCACAGAAACATAAGACACGCAAGTTTTTGATAAAGACATAAATAGAAAACATATACAAACGGCTGCCCTTGAAAGTGATCCTTTTTCTGAAGCAGCCAAACTGCAGCTTCCCAGAGTGGATGAGGAGTAAGCAGACCTCAGGAATGCAGTCTGGAAATGCTAGCCTGCTATCGGCCAGGGCAGGGTGACATCAGGCCGGGGGCACCATCGTAGTGCGTGTGTGTGTGCGTGTGTGTGTGTGAGAGAGAGAGAGAATTGGTTGCACAGGAGTAAGAGGGAAACTTTCATATATAATAATCACTTCCTGCCTGCGCCCTCCTCGGCAATCCGTCACCTTGCGATGCCTTCAAAATCTTCAGTTTCAATTCAATAGCTGAACATGCAACAAGCAGGACTTATTAATACACACAGAGAGCAAATGGGCTTCTTGGTGACATCTATGTGAGCCCTAACAGCTGGAGAGATGGCAGATTACAGCTTCCCCTTAATTTAGTTAATGCCAATATATGAAAGGAAAGATCGCATTTTCACATCAGATCGCTTTTAAGGGGTTTGTCAAAACTAAAGGAAAAAATAAAAAAAACCCACAACTCCAACAATATGTTGGCCTTCAGATGAACCATGATACGGGAGCTTTGTGTTGAGCCATTTCAAAAATTTGTTACCAAGGAGCTTGTAGATTTTTAGGGCATTAGCTGGCCAAACACACGGATCACCAAGCTGAGCACTGAAAGGTTCAGAATTTGGGGAGAAATTGATGTGGATCTGGGAATAGTGATGCCTGTTGGTTGTTTGGTCCTTGGCTTTGACTTAGACTGAAATATCTCAACATTTCTTGGATGAACTGCCATAAAATTAATGTTGGTGGTTAGCCAACATTTCCCATAGCACCGCAATGACTTTGACATTTTTGGGACTCAACAGATGAAAAATTATTATCTTGGTGATTTTTTGCATCTTTTGGGGCCAGACAGAATTTCAGTTACACTAAATCTTAAAACAATTGAATAACTAAATACTCAATTTTGTGTTTGGAGCTATCTGCCAATTGATAACATGCCATCATACTGGCAAAGTTTGTGATCACAAAATTGTCGGAACAAAAAGAAGAAAGCATTTCATCTATCTCAGTTCTTTAATCAGCAAAGCTTCGACTTTATTGTTATTATTTGCCGCGTTCAGCTGGTAAATACGCTGTCAGCTGTCTGTTAAAACATGGTTTAAAAAATAAATAATGATTAACTGAAAACATCATAACAAAAATGCATTATTACATATGACATCCTTGTGATGGAGAAACCTACTCAGCAATTCTGCACTACTGTATGTGACAAGGTAACAACAAATTCAGCACCTTAACAGTTTGTTGATAATTTCTTAATTTGTCTTGATCTGACCAAAGGCTACCAAGGTGGTTAGGAATTTGTTATTTTGAACCAAAGGACAAGTCGTGCAGTGCACAACCGAGTATAACAAGTACAGTTCCCCACTCTTAAAAAAAAAACAAAAAAAAAAACAACAACAACAACAACAACAACCCTACGGGGTCACGTGGCATTGTACTGCATCTCAGCTTCTACTGCTGCACATATACACGCCGGCATAAGCACTCCCAATCCTGCAGCCAGCAGCACAGAATACTATGGCAAGTTAGTAAAACCTGAGTAAGAAAACAACAAACACGCACACGTGATCTGCCTTTGTCGCTACATCAAAAAATAATTATTGCAGTAGAAAAGAACACACCAACTGTATGCACACTTAAATCAAAAGGCAATGGGGATTCCTTGGGGGGGGGGGGGGGGCAACTCTTCTGACTTCTCTATCGGTATACAGAATCAGACTGATAAAGGGCCACTTTCCAGATCAGTGCTGGATATTTTGAATTCATGCAATTATAGCTTATAACTGTTAACCCAACTAAACCAAAATTCATGATATAAAATAAGTCATATGAAATTAATAGATGCCATGAAACATACAATTTGTTATGATACTTTAGATCAAGAGAACTTCTTGATACAGTCGCCCATGACCTAAGTGCTGCAAGAGATTAAATAAAAGGGATTTATAGTTTTTTTAAAACATTGGGACAAAGACAAACAACAACATTGCACCATCTATCAACTTAAAATGTAATGGAAATATAGGATGATGTGACTTAACAATGCTTCAGCCAAAATGTCCTTTAATGTAGTGATACAGACTTGTTCTAAGATGAGAGCTGCATTCATTTGCCGCTCTGTCTGCCCTTTTTACATTATTCGGTGAATAAGGCACAGGTGTGAACAGTCCTGGGAAAAAAAAACAAAACAAAACAAAACAAAAAACTTTGATCTGTGCACTACCTGAACCAAAATACCACCAGAGCCTCCCCTGTCCTATGCATACAGTACATGCAAATGCCTCACAAACATTGACAGCAATATTTCCCAATACTTCCCAATAATTCTTACATTTCTTACATCAATTAACTTATAAATAACCCCGGAATCCAACATTTGATTCTGTACAAGCTTTAGGAAGAATACATATTTATCTAAAAACAGTGTCTTGTGTTTTGTCACCCATCTAGGGGAGAAATCACTTTTCTTTTTTGTCAATCTGGAAAAGATTCAAAATATCCAGCATGGCCTGTCTGATGTTGGCACCGAAACGGTGGGAGTCCTGAAATGGAGCAAATGGAGGAAGCAGGATTTCAGTAAGTGTCTATGTAAAATAGAAGACATGAGATCATTTAAACTTGGTGAAAAACTGAACTCACCGTTTCTGGGCTTGAGTGTTTGCTGGAGATGTGGAAGTTGATGAGGTTCTCACCAACAATCATATACGAGACACCATAACCATCATCGGCCACCTTTAGGACGAAGAGGGAAGAAAAGTTAGTTGTTTTCCAAGAGCATGTGACCTTTACAGCGAGATGGTTTCCATCTGAATTTAGATGTGCATAAAACAGATTGCTCTCAAAACTGATGGCCAACTCACCGGACCAAATCCACCCCCACAGGTCACATATTCTGGGTGTCTGACCAGGTCAAACAGTTCCACCTGCTGCAGAGGCGTCTGACTGGTGGACAGCCTCCATGGCTCAGACAGGACCTAAAGATAAAGGCATCAAAGCTTATTCATGAATCAAAGAAAAAGTCTACTGTATTCTAAGACCATGTAATATTATATTATGAGCAATTAAAACAATGCCCAACTAGTAAATAAAAGTCTAGGACTACTATAAAACTGGTTTAAGACCATCACTGTGAAGTTATACTCACTGTTTCAAGTAATGAGGAGATGCTAATGGCCTTTTTAATAAATGAACAAGAAAGCAGACCCTAATCTGCTCCGATTTATATGGACAATTTGACAAAGGCCATTTTTAAGAGCAGAAATCTCACAACAACTTACAACAATTCATACCTCTTTGAGGAAAGGTGAGTCCTCTCCCAAGTACTTTGACACCACATAGAGACAGAAAAGGTGCCGATCGATGCCTCCTCCTGTCATAGCCACACAGTACATGTTTTGGTGCTTCTCTGCTGCCAATTTAAGTAGCCTTAGGCGCTCTTCTCTCTGTGTGGACAGGTAAGAGTCAAAACATGGCAAACAACCGACGAGCATGATAAACTAATCTGGGAGTATAAGTGACTCTGAACCAAGGGTGGCTTGCTCTTGTTCAGACCTACCGTCTCATCTCTGATCATGGATCTAACAAAGTTGCAGGCTTCCATTGTGCAGGAGCGCACAGTTTCCGTTCGGCCTTCACGGAACAAACGTGTCATGGATGCTTCGTATGTCAGACAGAACTTCCCTTTGTCCTATTGAGACAATTTGAGTTGGACATGAAGACAAATTTGAATTAGGGGGGGGAATGTTTAATTACTGACCTTTCATATGCCCTTGTTGTGTTTTGTATTTTCTCTTGAATTAAAAATAAAACTGCAGCAGCACAGATTAAATCACTTTCTGACAATGCTTTACAGTTCTTTTAATCATTTTAGTTTTGACTGCCCTCTGCTGGGACTTTTAAAGCAATGTGCCTGGATCTTATCCATCTCTGGATAAAGACATTTCCAAAGTGTTTTACCCACAAATGTTACAAAAAAACTAATTGCTTACAATAATTGTAATCAATGATTTAGTTAGTTCTCACAATCCTTGCAAAACTGCAGAGTATAAACGCTTAATTATTTCAATGTTTACAATACTTTTATGTTTGTATATTCCACATAGCAAAAGATTTTAAAGTCACAAAATGTCAAACAAATAAATATGTCCAAGAGTTCCAAGTAAGTTGCAAACCAAGAAACCAGTGAGATGACGGTACTAACTCTGTAATGGGCCAGCTGTAGGGCGATCTGGATGAAGGCGTCAGGACTAGTGCGGCACTTCTTTATCAGACCTTTGCCAAAATTAGTGAAGGGGATGATGTGACTATCCACATCATCAGCCAGATTCCTTGCCAACGTCAGGGATTTCTGAATGATTTCCTCACACTAGATAAAGGAACAGAGTGATATGTTAGATAAAATATCAACCTTATATACATTAAACTGCAGTTATTTTTGTAAGTATTATTTCTTTCAGGCCTTTATTGTGATGACAGTAAGTGGCAGAGGCTGACCGGAAATAGGAGCGAAAGGGGGGAATAAAATGCAATGCAATGCAATAACTTAACTACAAACTGGAAAAAAACTTAAAAATCATATCTGTTACATATAACTACTTAAACTAGCAACTCATTTCAACTTTACTTGTTAATTTTCAAATATACACAACCCAGGAGTTTTATTTAACTACACACCCCGACATTTATGCAATCAAATCTTAACATCGGTGCATGTTGTCCACATAACCAGCAGAGGGAAGCCAAGGCTTGTGAGCTAAAGTCCTGCAGAATGAGAGAGCAGCAGCAGCCTGACCTCAGCAGGGATTTCCCACTGCAGCCTCTGGGGACCCGGTAGGTTCGGGTGAAGCTCCCCTTTGCAGTGACCATCCTCTGTGTATCCAAGCTTTACAGGGTCCATGGACAGCACATACTGCAAAACAGGCAAGCTTTTAGTTGCACTGGCTGAATTGAAATGTAAAAAATAAATTGAATGGTTCCTCAAACTTTTGGTATAAAAATTGTGACACTTTCAGTATCCTCCCCCACATTCTTGGTGCAGAAGGTTCATGGTGGCACTGATTAGTAATTAAGAGATACATCACTTTCACTAACCCTAACCCCCCCGCCACTCCCCCCGTATTGAGCCAGGAATAAAACCCTAATTGGGCTTGTTGAAGGAAATGCAATTCTGACACAATGCCAAACCACAGGTAAATTATTCAGAAACATTTCTGAGAAAATAAATGTGACAATGTGATCATTTGAAACTGGTTTAAATTAAAGCTACGTACCTCCCAGAGATGACCAACGATTGGAGCATCTGCCCAGGAATGCTCTACATTCAGACCCATGGTGCCATTCTTGAACACCATCAGGTTAAATGATTTGTCAAACCATCTGAATGAAATCCAGTCAACAACATATTTAATTTATTGACCAATAACAATGGACCACACAAACCTTGACAAGCAGCGAACAAACACATCCAGTATAAATGTCCCACCTGTCATAGCATTTCCCGTGGAGCAGGGACTTGGCAAAACTGTCCAGAGATGTGATTGGGTTGTTTTCATCGTAGCGCTGCTCTGTATCATCAAGGGTTACGAAGAAGGCTGCCTTCTCGATGGCATCTAACGATTGCTTGTTCTTACCACAGCTGAAGAAAGTTTCACGGGCCTTTGCCCATGGTGTCCTGCAGAACATTGGAAAACAAGAGACATGACGTATTACATTACAGAAAATCCACAGCTACTCCATGTTATGAAGAAAATGTGTATATGTATGTGCTTTAATTGGGCTTTGCCATATTTATTAATTACATTTGCATCTGTTTACAGTATTTCTCTGCCTATATTCATGTTACTCTATATAATGTAAATCACGAGTCCATGGTTCTCTGTTTAATACCGCCCACCTGTCTCCTGCAGTAAGTGCAGCCAGTTTGTCTTCTCCTGGCAAAGGCTCTGACTCATCTGACAGGATCCTCTCCATCTGCTGCTCAATCTCCCGTGGCAACAGCAGGCGTCCGTCATAAAACAGCCACACCTTGAAGAAACGGCCTTTATGGTACACAGCTATGTGCTTGCTCTCATTCATGTGCAGGAGGATGTCTGGGAGAGAGGGACCAATGGTAAGGTGACAGAAAAATGGCAAGTAGATGGAAGTGTTTGTAGATGTGTAAATGTCTCATGGTGAATTTTATAATCTATAATTGCATGTGATGAAATAGTTTTGGACACAAAGACAGAAATTTAAATGGAGCTTAAATGTCACAGCATTTTGTTTCTGGGAATGATAGCAGTATTAGTTACCAGTTCTTGTGAAAGTGGTAAAATGATGGGATGTGAAAAATATCAGATATGTGTTGTGAGCAACATATTCCTTTTTTATAAAAAAACAAAAAAACAAACTTAATTGAATTCAAAGCAACATTATGTAACGGAGGTGTGACTAGTCAAAACTAAAGCAGCTCGAAATGGGAGGTGTGGAAGGAAGGAAACGTGGAAGGAAAAGGCAAAGTCCTTTGGGAACAGGGTAGAAGTGGGAATGTAATGAAATGGGTCAATGTTAGTTTGAACAGCACTGTGCACAACCAAGAGAAACTAATTCAAAGGCCCTGATTGCCTCGACATTGCTTTGGTGATGCTCTTAATGTTCAAACAGACATTGCCCTGACAGAAAGATAAAGGAAAGGTTACCTACAACAACTGTAAGAGCAACAACCACCACCTCACATCCAGGTAATACTTAACCCACTGTACTTTTTCTCTAGTACCTGAGTACACCCCTGGCAGTTTTAATCTCCATTAGGGCTCCATGTATGCTTTACAAGGATCAGCTACTGCTGTCTTTTTATTGACCAAATTCTACAAACTATCACAAGCACTTAAAACTGACAATATCACAGCATTTGAATTATATGAAATTCGTCCAGCTTTTTTTGTATTGGTAGTAGGCCAGAATTTATGCTGTATCACAAATTAAAAACTCAGTTTTGCATCTGCATCTTAATAAGTTTCAAAAACGATCTTGTTTTAATCATTTGTAATTATGAAAATTCAGCATTAAGTCTACTTATTATATTTTAAATAACACCTTCCCCTGAGCAATCCCAAGGAGTAATTGTGATGACAGGATTGTGATAGCTTACCTTACCTTATTGCAATTGCTGTATCACGTTCTCAAACACTAGATTTCAGTCACGTGCAAATTAGTCCTTGACACGTGCACAGAACAGCACACATGCATTATTAATTAACTGAGTTTACATTATTTCAAATTACAAAATAGCAGGAAGATTGTACCAAGGAGAAGTACAATAGGAGTAGTGTGAGGAGGACGCACTGCTAAAGACTCTACCTGTGTCTACACCTGGGACACGACTGGTGTTGAATATACGTTCGAATTGGGCTGAGCACATGGGAATAGTGTGTAGGAGCATGAGCTGAAAAGCAAAAGGGAGAGTCAAACACAAAGATGATAAAACTAACTTACTAATATCCCAAGAAAGCAGCAGCAGAAACAAACATACTGGGGCAGGGGCATGGATGAAGTGGAGGGGGAGCAATGAGGATTGGTTTGATAAGCAGTCTTAAGGAAGAGGAGAGCTGCCAGAAAAGGACAAATGAGCTGGGTCCAGAAACCAGTGCTCTACTAGCTCAATGCCAACAGCAAAACCCTGGTGTAACAGTGAGACTTGAACTAAAACATAGCATCTTTTTTGGGATATGATGAATATCTTTGAAGAATCAGTCTATCTCCTCCTACAAAAGCAAATATAAGGTAGGGTTTTTTCAGGGTTGTGCAGTTGAGAATGAGTCTAGCAGTCAAGAGTTTCCAATTGCTATAGCAAAAGCTAGGTTCAAAAGCTGAGGGGTCAGAGGACACGGCAGAGATGTGCCCTCCTCTTACCTGTCTCCAAACCAGGGATGCGGGTGGTGTTAAACATCCGCTCCCACTGAGCCGAACATAGAGGAACCTTGTTCGCCAGCAAGTATAGCTAACGCATCGTCCGATACAGCAAAGGGACAAAACAGTAATAAAGACAGAGGAATGTAAGTGTGTAACAGCGCAAGCTCATGCATGTGTCTGTATATATGTACACAGTCAGAGAGCTGTGTGTTGTTAAAAAAAAAATGCTGTAGTGTGTGTCTGTATTATATGAAGGCAAAAACATGAATTTACACTTAAGCATCATGCAGTTTTAAAAAGGATGTGGCTCAACAAAAGCTTCGAGGGAATTCATCAGTATTCATGAAGCCTTACTCACGAAGCTTCACTTGGACAATGCTAGTGAGCTTGTAATCACAGCTGTACTTTGATCAAAACAAGCAAAAAGCACAATGCATAGCTCAATCCAAAGTCACACAATGATCTGTTTGGCATCATCAATTGTCTGCCTCATCACAGGTCAGCTTGTGGATCACAAACTTAACACAGCAAGCACAGGTTGTAAAAGATAAGCAGCTGGTGATATAAACTTGAAAGACAAACACACTATGATAACATCTATGATCAAAACTTCATAGACAAACATTTATGGATAATCCAGGATTCAACAAAAGTATTTTGAGAAAGTGATACAGGCAGACAGAAGAGCTCTATACTCACTGGTTTTATCTGGGCTCTGTCCAGTTTTCTCCTGTAGAGCATGATGGCATGGATGACATTGCCTGCCCTGGCCGCCTGGAGGGAGGTGGGGAACACGTATAGGAAATCCTGGACAAAAGAAGATTAATATCACAATTAAAAGAAGTTAAGTTTTCCTTTACATGTTACACTGATGAGAAACACAGTCTACACAAGAGATGACTTATAAATGCCAGTCGTAACCCACGAACGTTACCGTGATTCTTTGTTGTTATTTTGGTGTAATTTGTGCAGTGTATTTACATGTACTGTGACCTGACTTCTGCTCTACTGACCCCTACAGGGACAGTTTTATAAACTGCAAAACAAACATTTTAAATGTAATGATTACTGTAAGCAATGCCCTGGACTTGTCCCGCTGCAACACCCCCCAATGCATGTTACTGACCATTCTGACAGAAACCTGTAGAGGGAGCTGTGAGCTTCCTTTTACTTATACCGTTGAAGTCACTGAGTCCATGACCGCAAACATGAAAGTACATGACACTTTCCTCTCAGCAAAGATGCATTTTGAAACTTTGACTGTAAAACTCTATAACGCCCCATTAGACACTTCCTTTTAGACTATATTTACATATTTCTGCAGAGACAGGAGATTTATGCCGCCAAGTGCGTATCCTTACCATTCATTGGAAAACATTTACTACCCAACAGTGCAAAATTATTCCACATGAGATTACACTACTGGCTCTGTATAAAAAGTTGAATATTCAAGGGCTTTTTAAACAAATTATTTATGGCAATATCCGGCCAATAATTGAATCGAAAGCAACTGGACTTGGGACTTAGGTTTGGCAAAGGGTAGGTTGTTATCTTTAACATCATCTCTAATGAACTTGCTGCTTTTGTCCACTGAGTTGATGTGTTCAGCGAATGCCTGCAAGCCTCTATGGCAATAAATTCATACAATAGGAGGTTTGGGTAAAGGAAGAGGCTACACCTGTACTTCCAACAAACAAAGGTAAATATTTTTTAATTTTTTATACATTTTATATAATTTTTGGGTTGGTCTAAAATGGGTTTGCACTGTCGTCATGTGACTTTAGTTCAGGGGCACATGTTAGTTCACATCTCAAATAGTGTGGAACGTCAAATTTGAATTTTTTTTTTTTTCTTTAAATTGTGCATTCTAGAGGTTATTTTATTCAAAAATTTTAAGTAAACAATAAATGAGAAAAATCCCTTGTATTTAACTCAAGTTTAAAAGTTAACAGGTTCTAAGTCAGAGTGCTGCATGAGGGGCAAACTCACTTAATGGTATAAAAGGTTTGAAAAACTTATATGAAGAAAATTATTGTTTGTAAAGGATGTCTTACCATGACATAATAGTTGCTGTTGACCATGATGGGCCCACGACCTCTGAGGTAAATATACTCTTCCCACCAGTCGCTGACCTGAAACAAAGGGTAACATTGTAAGGCACGCTGCTTTGGCAGTTTGAATATGTAATGAATTGGATTGGAGTTAAAGCAGAGAGCAATTCCTTTTGACTCACATAGTTGGAGGCCCACCATGACTTGAGTTTGAGGTACCACTGCAATCTTGGTCCCAGGTTCTTCTCAAAGTCTTTAGTCAAGCCCTTCATCCGTTCAAACTGCTCATCATCCATCAGCGGACGCACTGAATCCAGGTACTGTAACACAATTACAAAGAGTGAACCCATGAGATTTAAACAAGACCTGAGAAGACCTTTGACGTTTTACTGAAATCTACAGGGATGTGACTAGGGTGTGGTGAAGTTGAGTGGAATGTCATTGCGAGTACTTCCTTAAAACTCAAACAGCGGCATGAAAGAGATAAGCAATAAAAAAGTAAAGCAAACTGCTTTACAAGCAGTTCATTTCAATTCCATTGCTTTTTATCTCAGAAGAAAATGAGAAAATGAAAATCGGAACTTCCATTAAAGTTTGATGACTAATGCCACTGCAAACAATCAGGAAATGCACACAAAAGCGTTGGTTAAATAAAAGTAACATGACAAGTTGAAATTACCCTTCTGCAGGTGTCTTTGATGGAGGGAACAGGTAGCCGTGGAAGTGAATTCTGGAAACTGTAAAGCATTGGTTTCCTGCCAGAGAACACCTTCACTAAAATCTGGAAGAGAAGAACAGATAAATGAGAGGAAGACAACAAAGCAAAGGTGTGTGTTTCACTTGCACAGTAGTAGCCAAATAGCAAACTCACAACCACTGCACAAAATATATTACGTACTAAGGAGCACGTATGTTATGGCATTAACTTTACATAGGATTAAGTGTACCTGGGTGTACATCTCAAGGAAGCATGATAAATTCATAATGACCTTTGGCCCAATTTTATTTATGTGCATAAATGTATGCTAATGTGCATAGTTTAAGTGGAGTATAGTGTGTAGCAAAGAGCTAAATAGGTCTTTTCCAACTCTTGACTCTCCCTAGTTCTGACAATTTCTCCTATTCACAAACTGCATTATTTACTCGGGTGGGAAAGAGCAACTTTGGCATTCTTGAATAGCTGTATTATAAAGCCACTTCAACAGTGGGATCCATTCATTTGCTCACCATCCACAGACGAGCAGACCAGGATGTAGAGCCATGCCGTACATACATCCAGCCATGCCATGACAAGAGGCACTTGAGGACATTTCTCATTATCATGATGATGGTGACCCACAGGCCTGTGCCCACCAGAACACCACCAACTATCCTCTGGCTGTCTGTGGACATATATCGGCTGTGGACAGAGACAGAGAGATGAAAACAAGGATAGTGAGACTAGAACAGAGATACAGAAAGGGAGAACAACAATAGTAAATCCATCCCTTTGAAGGTTGATTTTATAGTAACTGACTATAACGAGACTAAAGAATAGATTGGTAAATTAATCTTCCATTTTATAAAGAAACAAGAATATTTATATGACAGGTATAGCAGGGGAGGGTTAACACCAACCACTCAAATTTCAAGTCTAAACGATTGGCCGATTAATAAACAGCACAATAGAAACTCTGGACAATATATGTCATAACGGCTCCCAGATTTAGCTCAGTACAAAGTGCAGTTGACCAAAATAGATAGATGCACATCATCTACCTTGGCAGGATTAAAACATTAATACACACACATATACATATAATACTAATACTGATCCTTTACTCTGTACAACCTCAGTCATAGATGAAACATTTTTATCAACTTTATCTATATTAACAATGTAAGAGTAACAAATGCTTTTAGTTATAATCTACAACTTTCAGATATTTCTGCCAATTACAAGTTGAACAACATAATCAACAATAAAATGTTAAAAAATCCTCGGGCTATTGATCATAGACATTAAAGCCTTATATGGACTGGAGCTATTGCAGTGTATCACCACACATGATCAGTGTGTTTACAACGACACGCAGTGGACAAAAAGAACAAAACATAATTTTGGAATGAGATAAAACACATATAAACAATAAACTATTTAATGACTTCTGATGAAGGTTGCATTGTAAAAATATCTACATGTGTCAACAATCTCTTACATAATGTCCAACTAAGCCTAGTAACTTCTCTTATTGAACTAATGAAACAGAACCTCACCAATCCTCCTACTACATTTACTCAAGGCCTTATTCTTGAGCACTGCAACTGTGAATAAATATGCATGGTGATTATGTCTCAACATGATTACAGCTATTTGAGGTTCACCATTATTCTACAAGGCAAAGAATTGAAAAGAACCCAAATTAAACACTATGTTGTGTATTAACAGGACCAGTGGCCTTACCTGATAGGTATGTGTTGGCCGAGCTTGGCAATTAATCCCAGGGAGGGATCCAATTGTTTATATTTATTGTAGGACATGTAGGATCCGACCACTATCATGAAACCAGCAGGGCTGCCTGGGTACACACCAGTCATTACCCCATTCTGTGGAAAAAGTCAACCAAATGGAGACATAATAAAATTCAGCCATGATGGAAAATGATTTTCAAAGCGCCTTTTATAATTCATATCATATTATCTCTGTGCTGAGATATGTGGGCTCTCATTAAGTGCCAGCTTCTAAACAAATAATGAATGAGGAATATGTGAAAATGCCAGCAGGTCTTTGAATGACTCAGAATGACAGCACATAAAGAGACAACTAGGCCAAAGGTTATAAACACAGAACAAAAAGGAAGGTTATTGTCATTGCTGGTTGTTTGTGTGACATTCTAGTCCGAGTGAGTTAATGTAACCCATGAACATCCAAAAGAGATTTAGAGCAGGCCAGCAATCGATATATAAAAACAGTAATGCTACTGGGGCAGTCATGATTCAGGTTTTTAACTAAAAACATACATGAAAAGAAACAAGAGTAACAGCAACTCAACGGTCCACCTCTCCTGTACATCCAACACCTCTCACCTTGAAGCGAATGAACCTTTTCTTCCAGGAGTGGAGGCCAGAGAGATAGATCTGGCGAAGGGCCTCATGACTCAGCTGAAGGTCGATTCCATCAGGGGTGACGGTGAACTGAAAGGCCACCGCCTGGTGAGCTTCTGCCATGGTAGCTACTACTGCACGGGGTTACTGAGGGGGAAGTGCAAGAAAATAAAATTAGTGATGTGCAAATATCATCTGAGTTTACACTGAAGATAAAATGTGTTCTTTACAAATACTGCACCACTTAAATTTTTATCCTACAAGCTTTTCTTGGTTGATGCTTTTGCAAATGTAATTTCCCTTGAGTACATTCATGTTGTTATGGATACCAATCTCAAACTGTATGAGAGAACAAGAGAAAATTACTGCCTCCTGTCACTGTTTCTTTTCATCCTTATTAACAAGCCTGTATTTAATCAGTTTTAACTCTTTGTTGTTTGATGGTCTCTGGGGTGGAAAGGTTTCTGACTGATTCTTAGTTACAGACTTGAAAACAACATTGGGATTAGTGTTAATAATTATGACAATGCTGAAATAAGTCAAATGTGGAATAAATATCGTGGCTAAAACTGACCTTCCTGATTCTGTATACAGAAATCTACATATAAAAACATAAAACCCATAAAACAGAACTAGAGCAGAATATTTAAAGAAATGTGATTATTATTTTATTTATTTATTTATTTATGGTTATACAAGCATAGCATTAGTAATTATAGGGTACGGACATATTCACAAAATGCGTAAATCCTTTTTTTTGGGAAACATTGTGAGCAAAAAAGGCCCGTATATATATCAGGTTATTGTTTATGTGTTCAGTCACTGCATCATCTCTTTTGGGTTCAGCTTGGTTGCTGCAAGCTGACACCAAAAGAGATGCAAATGGAGGTGACTATGCTGTTACATCTGTTAACCCTCCACAAACTGGTTACACAGGCTATTAGGTTCACTGTTAATGACAGTTAGTGACATGTCTCACACACACTCACAGGCTGGATGATGAGACTGTGGGTGTAGTAGGATTGATAGGTGCCAGTTGCCTTCACTTGCTGTCGGACATATAACCACCAGTACAAATAAAACAAAGTTTTGAACAGCAGGGAGAGTCTTTCTGGGGCGGTGTTACGCTTGTCTCTGACATGTCATCATGAGGGCTTGTCGCGTCAGGTCGTCTCGGCTGCAGCAGCATTTCTCCTGAAAAGCTGCAGAAGTCCTACGTTTTCTACGTTTCTAACTTACGAAGGCTCCATTTCTTTTTTTATTTCTCTTCTTTTCTATTTTTTTTCTTAATACCATTCGGCAAAAAAAAAAAAAAAGCACTCTGAAAGCAGGACACGTCTTTGCTACCTTTTCAGTTCCCGGAAGGAGCAGCATCAACGAATCGGTGTTTCAGCAGCCAGTCCCTTCCCCCCCCACAGATACTTTCCTGCGTCACATGATCCACTCTATGCTGCAGAAACTGGGGGAAAGGTCGCAGCGCTCCGCCGCCTAGATACCGGGAAAAACCGACGACTGCACAGTCTACACATTCATTTTTGTATGCTTACAAATGCAACAAGTCTATACAACAGGTCTATGCATATATATATGTATATATATACAGATAATTTTTTTTTGCTTTGGATATTGTATAATCGGCGTTTGTCAGTTTTTCTATATTTCACAGCAGATACAAAACGCAGTCTAACGTCAGTTTGTAATTATGGCACCTCCTCCCAGACATCAAATGCCACATAATCCAGCTCATTAAACTTTTTTCCCAGTTATTACCAATGCCTTTAATGCGACACACAACATCACTTAAAAAAAAAAAAAATACACCAGGCAAAATGTAGGTTACCTTTGTACGCTGCTATATCAAATACCCCACCCACGTGGTGTGTGTGAAATTATGTCAGTAGTGAACAACCCCCACCGTTATGAGCTATAGTTATTCATTTATGAAATAAAACGTGAATAAAAACTGATTTTAATCTTTATAAACGCTCTTACACTGAGGACACCGTGAGAAATCAGCCTTTACTGACCTTCACTGGCAGTTGACTTTTGCAAAAATGCCATACCATAATTTTTATTTAATTTCTCTTTTATACATTTTAGGTCGTTGTCAGGTACAGACATATTCTTTTGTGCCATCACTCAGTATATAAGATAATGTTTAGTCAGGTAGTTGTCATGAGTGACCTTTATTTGGTCTGTTGCCTACATTTGCCGCCTGAGAGCTTCCTGGACTGTGAAATGTAAAAATCAAAATACAGAGCAGCTCAGTCTTGAGTTAAATGTTTACTGTATAATATTCAGACGAAGCCTCTTCCGCCAGACATTTTCACAACCTTTTGCTTTTTTTCCATGCGCATTCAAATGAGATTAATGTCTGACTTTGTCAAGACAAAAAAAAAAAAATGTTGTGAACATGAACATCCAAAATAAGCTCTGAATGCGCCCGGTCAGTGCGAAGGAAAGTCATGTAAACACCGCACGGCCCAACGCGCTGCGCAGACAGGCAAACGCAACGCCCCGAGAAAGCTGCAGCCTTCAGAGTCTGATGAACTTGTCGATGTGTCTCTTTTCCCCAGAAGCCCTGCAGCCATTTTTGCAGTTAAAAAAAAAAAACAAAACAAAACAAAAAAATAAAAACAACAACTCCAGAGAGACCTTCGAAACCAGCACAACACGGAGCCTGTTTTCATTTACTCACCGACCCTTTCTTTTAGTCTGAGGGAGAAGGGCTTTGTGTTTTGTTGTAGATGTGGCCTGGCTTAGTCGGGGAGGTTCTGCTATACACACTGGATGAATGGAAGCAGTGACTTGTATACACCGCCACACCGCCTGCCCCCTTCAAGTACGTCACATTTCTTTCCCCTGGATGACCTACGAGTCATATTAGAAAATAGTGCCACCCTGAGGTCCTTCGTGATACAGTACATTCAAATTCAATATCACTTATTGTGCACACTAAAAATGATCTTTTTCAACACCCCAACCCAGAACAAGTGTAATATCCCATTGAGCCATTACCATAACACCAGGTAAAGCTCAGCTGTGGTTCAGCTGATTGGGTGTAATTTAGAAAGGCACACGCTTGTCAAAGAGGTGTGATAATGCACATCTGGGCCAAAAATAAGCCAGGAAGTGGAAGGAACTGCCTGAATAGCTCAGTGCTGGGACTGTGACGAGGCACCAATCTTGAGACGGCTGCAGGAGACAGTGCATTGGAGTTTCTCAAGAGAACAATGGTGTCAGTGTAAGAAGTTAGGAATAACCAAGACTAACCAGCATGATGCTGCACCATACCTCAATTAAAAACAAACAAAAAAAAGAAAGACCATGAATAAACCTTCGCAGCAAGTATACAAAAGATGATTTGCAGTAATATAGGTTGTAAATCCATTCAAAGTAACACCCTGTACATGTGATCAAACACATTGTCCTTGGAACACAGTTACTCTTGTGGAGCTAACAGCTAAAAGCTTGTAGGAAAACCCCTGGTTACTGATGTCATGAAACACAGACTCTTCTTCTGATTGCAGGGAGCAAAGCAACATCAACTCTACAACTGGCACATGCAGATGAAATGCCATTTATTTGTCATGTGATTAATTACCATACCTCTTCCACTGTTGCGCTGTCTTCGGTGTTATATATGTTCTCCCCTCCCAATGACAACCCTTTTTTGGACAGGCCACTTGTCATTTGCTCAAGTGGCAGTTATGCCAAATTGACATAGCAATCCAATGCATAGCCAAACTGCAAGCACAACTTCTGTAAGCTTTTTTTTTTTTTTTTTTTTTGTAGCGCCTGGTACAGGTTATGGAGTATGACCAGTTTCATTATCTCAGCAATCTCCAAGGGCTGCTCTGATCAAGTTAAACCTCAAATCAACAACAAGTGCCTTTTTGGCTCTGCACTGTCAGAACTGGTACTGGTAGAACTGGTAGTACTTAATCATGTATGGACTTTTCACAACAGAAACTGTAATGTTGCCAGAAGCCAGAAAATAGAGATGAACTAAATTGGTATAGGCTGCATTAGAATAAACAAAGAAATTACCAACCACAGTAACATTCGCGCTTCTCTATTCAAGTGGGTCATGTATGTCAATATGCACAATATCCAGAAACAGAAGGAGCTGAATGGAACTTAGCTATGGCTGCTTTTATGATCAACTATTATGTTTTTAATCTTAATTTTTCATTGAAAAAATACCAGTAGAGAGGTATTGGAGGACATCACAAGACTAAAATACATTTAGACACAGTGAGGAACTACTGCAGGTAGGTAGTAGTATATTTATCTTTATACACACACACACACGATCAAAATCTGGCGGAAAAACTACAAGTATTGGCCTTTCACGCCTGTGGATCGTAACCAGGTTGTAAGTAGCGTTTCAAAATGCAGTTTTCCAGAGTCCACTTTGCACATGCCACACTTGCATATTTTGATTCTGTGTTTAAGGTGTATTTGCTATTTGTTTTTCACAACAGACTTGAATTATAGTTCCTGCTTCATTATAAGCAGATTCTACCTCATTATATATTTTTCACGTTTCCTCAAAACAATTTTCTGACTTTGATTCAATGTGACTTATGTAGAGTCTTATTTCATAGAAAACATTCACCTTGGCAGTGAGGCAAACCATTAAAACTGTTAGAACATATGCTCAACATCTCAGCCATTTGAATCACTAATGCAACATACCTGTATGTGAAGATTAAAATTTCTTTTTTTTTTTTCATTTTGCTCCTGCACATGTCTGTGACATGACCTTCTTATAATTTTGACAGTTTAACCAGGCGACGGTAGATAATCATCTACAGAGTCTTTGTCAGTTTTTATCAGCTCTTCCCCACTCAGGGATGAAACACAAAAGGGTGCTAAACTGAACAGAACGAACAGGTTCATAAAACTAGAGTTAAACAAATGTAATGAAACAGTCTGTGAATGAAATATCAATATGGGTTTGTCTTGAGAAAACGTTATGTTTTAAAAACAAACAAAATCAGATACTAAATATTCTTAAAACACAAGCCTAGTATCTCATACATGTTCCTTATTTATCCCACAGAGGGCGCAAGATAACTTTTTTTGCGATTTAGCTTAATAAATCCAACAGATTTCCTCAGAACTATTTAAATTCCATTAAAATCACTTTATTCATCTCCGGGGGCCAATCAAAGGGCATTAGAATCGAACATAAACAGACAAGATAATAGAAACAAGAGGATAAATGCATAACTATCAACGAAGCTAATGCTGTGAAACTCTTAAATAAAGCTGTTAAACTTCACACTTGTCAACAACCAAATAAGGCTAACGCGACAACTGCTAACTAACATTCAACAGTCAGCTAGCAAAACTTCATCTATATTCAACATACATTCAAATATCTACAGGAAATAAGTTCGACTCGTGCGTTATTTTATAATTGTGCAGCAAAACGAAACCGTGCCACACACACACACACACACACACACACACACACACACACACACACACACACACACACACACACACACACACACACACACACACACACACACCACAAACACAAATGATAACGTCTCACCGTTTCGAGGGTCGACTACACATCAGACGCCGAGCCGCGCGCGCTCCTCTGCCTGTCTGTCCGCGCGCCCCCGCCTCTTCCTCCTCCTCGCGCTCGCGCGTCGTCCTGTCACTAGCAGACAGCTGCGACCAGCTCCGGCATGTGTAGGTGGGCTGGAGGGGCTGACTCCGTTTGACCGCCCTCGGTTCGGGTCGACAGTCGGCTTCCCTGGACGGCGGAGGTGGGGAGGGAGAAGCATGAGAATAGTGGACTTAGTTTGTAGTCGTCGGTTCAGAGCAGCAGCTGAAGGGAAATCACACCAAACGGTAAGTTGCTGTTAAAACTGTTAGCGTCCAAACAAACTGAGAAGTCTTCCTCTCCATTTTTTTTTTGTAACCGTTATCAGCGCTTGGCCACATTACACATGGCGCCTGCTTACTCTTTAACTGCTCCTTTTTATTTCTCTTTTATAATCAATATTTTCAGTGTAATTTTATAATTAATATTTGTATTTATTTATTATTATTTTTTTTACAACGCGCCCATTTCTACACACACCGACAGAGGAAACTGTCCCCGCTCTAACGGCTGCTCGCTCGCGTGGAGAGCGTCACATTTAACGTTTTCGTACACATGTGATCTGCAGAGATGGAGGTTTATTTGTACTAATTGATTTTCTGGGAACTCACTGTTTGGTGCAACAGTAGGTGTCTTGGCTAACCGACCGTCTGTGGTATGGACGGTAAATGAGCGCTTCTCTTTTCTCATTTTTTTTTTTTTTTTTGCATCACTCTTGACGGACTTTCCAGCAGTTGAGTGAGTGATTTGTAAACCCCTGGTGAGGACGGTGGGGTTGTATCTACGATGGGGTCTGCTTATCTATTCCAACATGGATAGTATTTCTTTTTTTTTCCTACTGTTTTAGTTGTTGCTTCTGGATATGAAGACATTTTCAATCCATTTCTGTTTTGAAGTCATCTCGAGTTAATATATGCGAAATTAGTGTGAGATGTTGAGATGTTCCTGTCAGGGAATGGAGTCGGTTTGGAGAAGTAGACATACTTTTTGTCATTGGGGAAGCCAGGATTTTAGGCTGCATAACTCACCACACAGACCACTGATACCCCAGCATCCAGCAGAAGTTGGCCAGCGACTAGCCTGAATGCCATGCCATGCCATGCCATGCCATGCATGGTCCCCTTTGGTAGGTTAACTGGGCCGCTCACTGGTTCATCTGTGGAGTGGGGGAGGTTACAGACAGTCTGAGTCACAGATCTCCAGCAGGATCTAGCTCTCATCCTCTGCCAGATGTCTGGTGCTCATTGTTTTATTGTCAACCTCCCCCCAACCCCACTGTGTTTTTGTCTGATGTTGCAGATGTGCATGAAGCTAATGCAGAGCCGACAGTCCAAAAACACACACACGATATCGCCCTCGCTTAGTACCCATGTCTGTTCACAGGGTTATAGCTTAACCAAACAGTTTTTACAGTTCAACTATTTGTGTGTCTCACTGTCTGACACTGTGCTTGTGGTTTGAAGAGGAAACCCCACTTTGGGAAGGTGACAGCATTGTTCCTGTTTTTTCATGAAATGTATATCTCCAAACAGATCCCTGAGAATTGCTCTCTCAGGCATTGAGTACCCCTTTTCCGCCGTGTTCTTGCTATTGTTAAACAGTTTGATTGTTGACTTCTGTAGCACTTACAACCATTGTTGCAAGATGAACTTCCATTGAGCCGGCCAATCCTAATGCCCCATTTACAATTACGGCAATTTAAAAACGTGTCATGTTATAGAAATGATGTGCTTCATATATGGCTCAATTTATATCTGTATCACTTTTTTTTTTTATCTAAACATGAAAAATCTATCCTTGGTCTGGATTGAAAAGCTGAATCCAGCTTCACAGTTTTTGTTGTAAGAAATACTGAGCTATTATTTGCAGGAAGCTTTAAGGCTCTTAAACAGACATCTGACTGCCCTTGCTGAAGCGAAGAGGATGTGAGCCATGTGTGAGGCAGAAACATGTGAGCATTTATTTAGTTTTTATGCCTGTGAATGGACTTCAGTCATCAGCCTTAGCCATTTTTAGCACAATAAGTGTTGTGATCAAGTCTTTTTAATTTTTCCTTTATAAGTCAGCATTGCATTGCTTTAACAAAGCATTGATAAATATTTATTTCTGGGATGAAAGAATTGCATTGGTGAAGCGAACAATAAGTTTGGTTCTACTTTGATTAACAATTTAACCAATATTTTCCCGATCACAAAATGTTTTGTTGATCCCTGGTCCCATCATAATTTTCAATCAGTGGCATTCATTGTATGCTGCTGTGATAATATTTTTTCTGTAGAGGGGGATCAATAGCCTTTTTGTCTGCCTGAATAGCGGCTTTATAATGGATGTCAAGAGTCTACAAACACACCACTGTCACAAAACAAACCAAATAGTGAAGCATTTGCCATCAATGAAAGAGACAGAAAGGCTTTAGCCTTTCAGTGTAGCTCTGGAGATATCCTCTCACAATTTAGAGCCTCTGTCACCATACACACTGCAAGAGGTAAGGGTAATCCTCGACAGGGGCAGTCTGGGATACTCATATTCACACTTCAGTGCTACATTGACTTTCACATTCATGAATTCTCCATGTCTTTGTTGACCCAGAGAACATGCAAACTCCACAGAGCAGTTTTTTCAAATTCCAATATTCTTGTAAACCCAACCTTCATCAGAGATGATTGTGACTTTTAGTGCTGTAATGAGATATTCATACACCAAAGCATAATAATGGATTTGAACTTTTGGTGACACAAAGCAAGTATTAATCTTGGAATCTGGAATTTTTGTGTTTGTCAATTTTGTCTTGTCACTGACTAAATCATTATTCATAAAAAGTTCGTATTAATTAATGTGAAAATAATTTTTATTTGCAACCCTACTTTCCAAACAAAGCAATAATAAAAGATCACCATTATGAATTGGCCTATTATGTTTTGGTTGTAGCACAAGCCTCTGTCAGAATCCAACAAGACATTTGCATGAGCTAGTTTGTCTATAAATGACCCACTTTTATTCCTCTCACTATGTCCTTGGCTATATTGAGGTCACATGAATGTGAAGAGGTGAATGTGGTAGATTGCCACTCACGCTGAAAACATAATGCCACACAACCAAAGTGAAGTGTGATGGCTCCATAGGATCTTAACCCAAAAACAGGGGTATGTTAGGATTTCCCCTCTAAGATTTTTGTCAAATTTTGGCTCCTTTTTACATGACAGTTCAAATTTGTTTTTGCTTCAAATACTTAATCTCCTTCTGTGGTTGAACTAAGATGAAATTACTCTTTCCATCAAGTATAAAACTGTCCTTCACCCATGTACCATAATCCCCTGTTTCTGTACTTGTAAACATGACTTGTACATGAAAACTATGAAACCAAATCACCAGTAGAGCATGCATAAGTGAACATAGCATAATTTCTGCCTAGTTTTAGACTCAAGACCAGCTAATTTTTCACCTGGTTGGGCCCTTTTCATTGGATAACTTGTTTTCTTTGTGCTTGACTACTTAAATTATTTATCATGTTTGGCATTGTAAACACTAGTGCCATGCTGAGTTGCAGTGAGGGGATCTTAGTGGCGTACAGGCAGTGGAAGATGTGTCATATTTCATGGTTTTCTGAGTTTATTGATGCATTGGGACTTTCTACTTGTTGTTGCTAATGAAGATTGCTGTGCAAAATTACCATTGGAGAAAAACAACATTGTGAATATCCCATATTCTTTCTTTAATCATATGAGTTTAATAGTTTTAATACTTTAATAATTCAAGCTTACATCACTTTTCAAATATAATGGAACATGTTTGTAATGTAATACCACTACGTAGTGAAATTTTGTGTGAAAACTTTCTCTTGGTTTTGCAGTTTGTATTATTACTCCATCTGTCCTAGGAAGAGGATTCATACGAGAATGTGGTTTTCTCAGCAGGGTTCCTGTGGTTTTGTGTTTATGAATACTGTTCCCTTGACATTCCTGTCCCCTCATACCACCCTGGAAAAAAGTGCTGCCACTTTGGGAATTGCGTCCTCTCTGGCTGGCCCGCTACTCCAGCATCTAAAACACTGTGTGGTCATTGTTATATTTAGATGACCCCCTCCCCCCAGGTAACAGGGGAGGTAGCAGCAAGGAAGCAGAGACGGTTCTCAGGCTGGGTCAGATGTATGGTGAGGTTTTAGACCTCTGAGACGCATTTATGAGTATTTTAAGTAAATCTGTGTTTGGTGTACTTAGCTTTGGAAAAAGGACGAGGCACACTGACAGTGATAATATTGCATGGAGAAGGGTCAAAGAATCTCTTGGGGACAGCAACTATTCTGAGCCTTGTGCTTTTCCCCAGCCCCTGGATGTTTCGCTCCTGGGTCACACAGTCTCTGTCTGTATTGCAGCTATTTCTTATGCATAAAAACAAACACTACAGCTGTACCCAAAAAAAGGAAAGCGAGAGGGAGACAGGAGGAGAATAACCTCAGACAGCAAGACAGACAAGGAATTTCTTGTTGAAGAGAGTTAATGGCCCACTATCAAGTTTTCCAAAAGTTACATTATCTCTGCTCTAGTTATAATAATGTTTGTCTCTGTTGAATGTAAATAACATACTTTACTCTACAATGGTCTATAAGAACAGAGGAAATAAGCACACTCGTTGCCATGCTTTACTGTGGCATGAGTTTTTACCAAGTCCTCAGGGGAAACCACTGGGATGAGAAATAAACAAATTTCTATTGTCCATATGCACCATCACACCTGCAAAACACATGTTTGATTGTCTGAGGCTTTTATTTTGCACTCATGTTCTAATGCACACAGATGATGCTGACACAGCTTAACTTTATTGACGTGACTGGTCATAATTTCAACCATGTTGATTGAAAATGGTGCAAGATAAAGTCTAGAATATTGAGGCTACTGTGATCCAGTTTGAGTAGCATTATTATGTGTTTTAAATTTCATTTTGAGTTCATACTTTCTAAATAAAGGGTCAGTGTTGAACACCTAATGCCATTCTGCCTCCATTTCCTGTGGGGTGACTTGGTGATTTCTAGTGTATGGAGAACGTACTCTGTATAACACATCTTTCATTATCCAACATATCAATGTCATGTTTCAGAGGAACTGAACAAAAGAGCTTAAGTTCAGATGAGGGTGAAGTTAATTGGCATCTGTATTAAATAAAACATTTTCTGATCCATTTTCAGAGCTACCTTTCGCCTGCTGAAAACACAGGAACCCCTTAATGATCGCAATTGAGCTGTGCAGCTCTCTCTAATTTTCCCTTTTCATTTTGTGCTGCTTTTAGACACATACTTGCTTACATACACACACTGTGTGTCTGACATCCATTAGAAGCTAGAACTCTGAAGCCATCTGGGACTTAAGACTTCTTCATGTGGAAATTGGAGCCATGTGGTTGCTTGTTAGCCTCCTTCCTTGTCTGAATTGAACCGATGTTGTTTTCAAAAATCAAGGCAAGTCTACAGCATTGCGTTATTGTAATGGGAGGGATAATAACAACCTTTAATGCAGAGCATTCTTTGAAGTTAATTGTTGTCAATCGCATTTATAGTGACTATAGAAATTATTTCATTGTGACCGCTTAAGAAGGAATTGCACAAACATGAATGCTATACTTTATATAAAAAGTATGGTTTATTTAACAGAGTGATAGTAAATGGCACAGATTCAATGTAAGATCAGCAGAGTATGGGAGTATGTTGTATGTGGTTAACACTCTTGAAAGTCTGCCCAAGCTTGTCTTATCTGGGAGCCAGTAAGTTCTTTGGCTGACCACATGGCATCGACTAATCATCCAGTGGTAGGGCGAGCTAAATATTTGTCGTCTGTTGCTTCATCATGCCATCAGCAATTTGGATTTTTAAGTGCCTCCCTCAAAGCACATATTCAGTGAAAGAGAAAATGTGTTAATCTCTGTGATCAATAAATTGGTCCCTTGGGATTTCAGTGCAACACTGGGGTAAGGCTTCTAATTAAGTGTTTTAATTGAGAAACCACATTTAGTTGGAATGAAACAGGATGATGTAGTCTTCAGCCCAGTGAGTGTAACTGAGTTACTTTCTGCCACTCGTGCTTGTGTAAACATCCCACACCCTGATGGAGTTTCACTTGAGGTTTCAGATCAAGACATCAAGATGTCCGATTACTGATGCACATGCCTCTTACCTAACCTAAAGCCAAGTGAAGGTTAGCACTGAGTTTCCCGGATCCCACAGTAAAGTGACCGCTGCTACACTCCTTCTAATCTTAGGCTTGAGGGAGAATAGAACTGGAATAAGTGGCTTTTTGAGTCCCTGACGTAAAATTACTTTGGAAATAATTCCAACTCATGAAAAAGAAGTTTTTTTATGGCTGAAGAAATTTCATTGTAGATCACATGGGTCATATTCATGCTTGACGCAAAATGAGGACAACGATTTTGACAGCTACATTGCTCTTTAAACCCATATACACATACTGAAGTGAATCAGAATGCTTTGCAAGCTGTTTGTGGTTACAACAGTGCACTCAGAGCTTATATACGCAAGCTAGATTTAGAGTTCGATGTCATAACAGGAAATGATGTCACTTGGGCCCCAGGCTCAAAGTTGTGTATCCTGTAGGCAACCAGATCATCAAAATTTAGCCATACAAAAAGGTTTTTCTTTTTTTTTTCTTTTTTTTAAATTACGTATGCAATGTCATTAGCTCTCTGTTTTTGTCCCATGTTCTGCTCTCTGTAAACTGGCTAGCCCGTCACTTTCTTACCACTGATACATTTTAACAGAAATGCGAAAGAGTCTATTTTTATATTTTTATATTTATTTATTATTTTTGGGGAAAATTTGTCAATTGTCCTAATGTGATTTGTCCACGTCCGATTCATAATTGCACTTAAAATCACTGATTGCGTCTCTCTTAAAATCTAAGATAACTTTAAATACAAGTTAATCTCTTTTTGTCATGTGGTCTTTTCAACAACACACTTCCACAAAACTCGACAGTCTCCCAGGTATGATGTTAAACTGTGTTTGCATGCTCTCTCCCACTTAGTGCTGCTTACTCACATTTTCTGACAATTTCCATCAATCAGACACCTTTACTTGTACCACAACTACCCACCTTCCTTATCCCACAAGTAAAGAACCACAAACTGACTGGCCTTTTATCAGGGACTCAGCTGTGTTTATGACTCATATTCAAATTATTCATCATGTTAATGTGAACTACTTACTTGGTAGTATTATTCAAATCTTTTGAATGGGACTATAAAGTCCAAACTCGTGGTCATTGGGAAGTTTTGTCAGTAAGAGTTTTTCTCATTAGGGGGAAGACCCCTTTTGTTGTCACAGTCTTTTTGTAGTTCTCATTGAACCTGTTGTTGAAGGAGTGGCGATCACTGGTTTCCTTTTCTTCCTGAACCCAACACAATACTATCAGCAGTCTGGAGACTCAACACAGGAAGTAAGCAGCTGGAACCTAAAGATGAAGCATAACAGACCTTTTACCCCAATTTATCCTGTACACAGTGATGTAAAAAAACTCTGTCACCCATGAGGAGATTGAATGATAAACCATAAAGTTGGTCTAATAATTTTTCAAAATCTTCTTTCTTTTTGTTTGTTTGTTTGTTTTTTTTTTGTTTAGTTTTTAAGGAAATGGCACACACAAGCCTCAACACGTTTCTTATAAATTCTGCTGTGAAAGATTGTTGTAATTGAGGCATTTCCATTTCTTGCAACCCTGGAGGGAAATTAAAATATAGAAAAGGTCATAAACTTTAGCTGCACATTGATGTATCGTTCAAACCTTATCATCCTAGATATGAAAATATAGCCTGCTGGTCAATGGTGCCCCTTCACCCATGGTTTCCAACTGTTCATAATTATTTTGCTGATGCCTTGAAAAAGCTGAAATGCCCTGACCTGAACAAGAAAAGGGAAATGGTAAAATAGAAAGCATAGAAAGGCATTGTCCATTTGTTCAGTGGCCTGATTTCACTGACCACCTGTTCAAGAGGCTCAGCTGTTGTTTGAAGGATAAAACTGGATGTTGTGCTGTTTGAGGAGAATGAGGAAACTCTGTCCTTTGCGTTTGGGCGAAGATATATCACACTTCGATAAAAATGTAACTAAAGTCAAATATTACTTTTTTTTAATGACCGAAAGTGCATCTTGATATCCACTACTGTGCAACCTGCCTGTTGAAGAATCTTGTTATTGTGTCCACTGTTCTGGCATTGGGATGTAAAATGTTGAAAGTTTCTCCAAGGAAAACGCTACATATAGTCAACACTAAAGGCTATGTATGAAAATGCCCTTGTGACGGATGGCAAGTGCTCTCACACCTGTTGCTGAAATGTATGCCAGACATACACACCACCTGAGGCCTTAGCTGGCAACACATACCAACAGGTGGCAGTGAAAGTATTCCTTGTTACACAACATTTGTTGTAACAGAGTTGTTTGAAGATTTTTCACCATACAGTGTCACAGAAAGTCTTTCAGTGATTCCAAAGAAACTCTGCTTTAAATCAACACAATTATGAAAGTTTAGTTTATATTTAAATGCCTTGGTTTGACTTACAAAGGTATTAAAAATTATAATCTTAAAGTCACTCAGTTATATTAATTAAAAAACCCACCAAAATAGTTAAATTTTTCGCCCTGTCTCTTTGAAGCCTTTTACTTTGATTAACAACATTTTTGTTTTATGTATTTGTCTCATGACTACATCCAAATGTGGAGCATAACAAAGACTCACTTGTTTGACTTGTTCCCTGAAAAAACTGGGGTCTGTTCCTTAACACCGATAATTTAACAACTATTGAACATTCAACCACTGCAAAGTCTGGCCTATGTTTTTAAACAATTTTCTTACACTGTGCCTGTGTAGCTGACATATTCTTTGTATCTAAACATCACTCTGACATGCTGACCTGGCAGTTGAGTGCTGGGGCTGTTCTCTCTGGTGTTTATTCAGCTCTGACAACTGCTAAACAGCCAAGCCATGCTGGTCAAGCACATCAGTCGAAGGAAGCTGAGAGACGGGTTTAAATGGGCAAACTGGGTCAGGTGGGAGCTATGCTGTGAGAAAAATGTGGGGGAGGGGGGGTCAGCTGGAACTACTAAGGCTGCATATGCACACTGTCATTAATTAAATGCATATGAGAAATGCAAAGTCCCATGACTATCACATTCATGCTTCACATGTGACCTGTTGGTTTTCTGTGACTGCAAAATACCCTGAAATGACATAGATCAGCATGCAGTACAACCTCCGTGCCTTCTTTCTTGATGCACTTTTTGCTGTGGTTGTTTGGCACAATGTTTGTGCATCCCAAAGAAAATCTTGCTTGGAAGCCATTCACTGCACAGATTATTTGGTATGGCGAGAGGTTTAGATATTTAGTCTAAACCATCTTGATCCACTCTGTTTGTCCTGACCTGCCCTGACGAGACAAATTAATCAGATTTAAACCTTAAAAATTTGGTAAGTTGGGTAAAATGTGAGAAACACACTGTATTTACACCCATAAACAGAAACTGAGACAGAGACAGTCAGATGTGGCAAGCAAGATAACTAAAATGAGAGCAAAGTCTTTCTTCAATGTCTTTTATTTATACATTTTGAAACCATGTGGATGTGAAATTGATTAATTCTTGATTTTCTTCTGTTTTGGTAATACATATAATAGACTCTAAAAAATGAAAGAAAACAAATAATGTGCAGTTTAACAAGTAAAAAAAATAATTGGTGTTTATTGTTGTATAGTCTTATTTCAAAATATTTTTTTTCATCTGCTTTGTTTCAGATTTTGACATGAAGAAGGACATAGACACACTGATTGCAGAGGAACTTGCAGAAATAATCTCTAAATATGACAAGGTATGTCCTCTAGTTGCAGTTCATGATACTAAAGGTCGTCAGGAAGAAAACCCAAGGTGCATTAAACCAAACGAGAGATGTTTGTCTTTCTTTTATAGGAAATCCTTAAATGGCTCCTGCGATATTTGAACTCAGAGTGTTGCAGTGGCAAGAGCCTCAATTATTGACACCCTGACCATGTGTTTGCCTTTGTGTGTCGCAAATTGTTGTTAAAACTCTTGAGTGCTCCGATTCAGAATAGGAAAACAAATGAACCACACATTACAGAGACAGCAAAAATTAGAAGAAGGTTAATTTCTTTAGTGTTACTTTGATTGCTATTGGAAGTATAGCGGACTAAGAGAGTGTCTTACTTTGAGTTTTACCTGACATCTACATCTTACTCTCCTTGTTTTATCTGGATCACAATCTGTTTGCACTAATACAAGCACCATCTTAAGTAATTTTCAACTGTCAATATTGCATAAAGCATTTTAAATGTAATAATTATTATGTATTAATAATAATGTCTTATGTTATTTGGGTCTTTCAGGGCAGGCAGGAGGGAGTCAAAATTGACCCCTGGGAGGATGCTGACTACAGCATCTTTAAAGTCACTGACCGCTTTGGCTTCCTGCAGTAAGTTGCCCGAGTTTAGTGCTGATTTATGATAGTGCTTTGAATGCGAAAGCCTTCATTTGTATCTCTTACATTTTCTTTCATCCTTCTCACATCATGATAACACTTATAACACATGATGCATATTTCTGCTTTTCTGCTGCAGTGAGGAAGAACTGCCAACACCTAGCGCACTTGAAGAGAAGGTATGAGCGTGTTTAGATTTTGGCCTTGCATGTGACTATGTTTACACCCTTTCACATATGCAGCTGACCAGATGTATATGTCTTTCCACAGCAAAAACATCATGAAGTGGAGAGAGTGGAGAAATGGCTGAAGATGGTTAAGAACTGGGACAAGTACAGGAACAGTGATAAGGTGTGTAACTCAGTATTAATGCACATCAGTGAACTCAGAAACTTGCACACAAAAAGGTGCTGTCTCAATTCAACCCTTTTCCTTTTTTTCTACATAAGAATGTGAAGTATTATGTCCATGTCTGTTTAAAGTTCTCCATTCAAACAGAGATTATTCCCTTATCCCACCCTTCTTTTTAGTCTAGACAGCTAAAGCAGCTACATAAGTGCATGTGATGAATGCATGTTTTGTTTCATTTATGTGACCTACACCTGTTTCCCTTGGTTGTTGTAGTGAAAACTGTGTCTCTATGTTCGTTGTCAACATCCATGTCTGTCCATATGTTGCTGTTGTACATTTTTCAGTTGGCGAAGCGTGTATATAAAGGTATCCCTCTGCAACTGAGAGGACAGGCATGGGCCTTGCTCTTGGACATAGAGAAAGTCAAGGAAGATAACAAGGGAAAATATGAGGTATGAATCTTCTGGTTCCTCTAAAATGTTGGGACTTTGAAAGAGAAATAATTGTAATAGTTGCCTTTTTCCTTTCCTGCAGAAAATGAAGCAACAGGCTCGTAACTTCTCCACAGAAATCAAGCAAATAGACTTGGATGTCAACAGAACCTTCAGGAACCATATTATGTTTATGGATCGCTTTGGAGTCAAGTGAGTTCTTCACTTCACTGACTTGAAAGAGGATTTTCATGTTATTGCAAACATTACCAATACCGCATGATCATTTCTTCACTCCTTTTTTTAGACTATTATGTCATTGTCACCCAGGAGTCATATTGTAAACCCTTAGTAACTTATACCGCTAAGAGCAAACACACTGCTCTTCTTGTTTTGGGTTATGTGACTTCTAGTCTTACCTTTTAAGTGACCCGGTTCAGTTATCTTTCATAACAAATATCCCCAACCTCTTTTGTCTCACATGGTGTCTCCAAAGTTCTTGTTTTGGTTTTCTGTGTCAGTTCACATGTTCGGGTTTGCCCTCATGGAGGCTCTTGTAAGGTGTGACCTCTGGTTTAAACCTTGAAGCAGACTCCTCCCCCCTTACACATTTGCACAAAACCAAAGCGGTTATTTCCTCTTCTCAGTGTTTTATTAGCTTTCCTGTCAGTGCACAAAGCCCCACAGGAAATAGCATTCATATGTGAGCGCTGGTATCAAGTGCACACATACAGAATAACACTGCCCACCGTGTTACCTGGAAACAAATAATACCCATAATCATCACAATGCTAAGGAGAAAAATAATAAATCACATTAAATAACTTTCAGAACACAAACACTCTTATGTTTAAAACGTTTGATTGGGCTACAAGTGCAAAAGCTGCTTTCTTTTCTTTGCCACTTTAACTCTGAGTGTTCTCTGCAATGTTCTTCCCCTTCGACTAAACACTACAAAGACCTAGCAGGCCAAAACACCACTTCATCCTGTTTGACTGCCCACTCCTTCCCTGCAAGGCACCAGCTGTGTGTCTCACACCAACACTGATGGCTATTTAGAGCTCCTTTCCTGTCTCTGTCACCATCTTAAAGACATGTATTCACTATAAAGGCCTTGAGAGGAGACATCCTCTCCGTCTACATTACATTTGTAAATGTCCCCCTTTTCTACTCATATACGCTCATACAATGGCTTCATTGTGCTCACCCTCTGAAACTGTTGAAACTCCAGATGTAATCAGCCACACAGCGCACAACCCTGCGGTGATAGAGACAGGATAGAAGCTGCATGCTATGGAAGAACTTCATGCATCTCCTAATATAAATTGAATCATGGTATATAAAAAAAGCACTCTAGATTAGCTGCTTGATGACCCCTTAATAGAGATTTGTTAGAGAAAAAAAAAAAAATTGTGCGATTGGTCTTTGCTAACTTTTGTCACCACAGCACTAAAAGATTACAAAAGTCCTTTCACACAAACCCTTCAATAAAGTTAAATATTACTGATTTGGAGGTTTAATCCCTGGAATATAAGACGCACATGCACTCAAAGAGAAGCACAGAGGATGATATGATGCAGCCTGGGTTTGTCCACCTCCCTAAAATAGTTGCAATGTTTTGAGTGTTTGAGCTGATTAATGGAGTTAATTTAGGGATGAGGATGTTGAGAGAGATTAGTCATGTGGACTAGGGGAATTCTCATCTAATAAACTTAGTCATACTTCACTCTAGTTATCCAGCTTGTTCATTTGTTGTTAAGGAATCACATCCTTGTTTTTCTAACTGGTGGTTTCTCTCTTCCCTCTTTAGGCAGCAAGCACTGTTTCATGTACTAGCAGCTTACTCAGTCTACAACACAGTAAGTGAATTTACACATGTGTACATGTGTGCATTTTTTATATAACACAGAGGAGTCTTGTATATATTGCCTGCACAGCAAAAGCAGTGGTGGAACAGATGCAAGTCCACCGACTGCATTCATCCCTACACAGCAAAGAACAGACCAAGCAATCTAAACCCGTCTGTTCTTGTTGTCTTTCAGACCCTTTGGTGAGATCTTTTATTTATGAGTTTGGCTCATTGTTAACAAACACCAGCACAGTGTAACAGCCAGAGCAGCAAACCCACATCTATACTTAGTGCTCACAGCATTAGCCCAGGTTCCCCTTTGACTAAGTACTTCATTTGGCAAGGTAAAATGAGCAGAAACAAAATGAATTAATCTTGCATTATCCATTTACTGACAAAAATGCAGAAACAATTCAATGTTTTCTCAGACACAAGGGCTTTTTTCTTGTATTATCTGACATGTGTTGAGGAGTCTGAGGCTTGTTAGTTGTAGCCCCACAAAATACTGCATACAGTACTATGATACACAGTAACTCCAAGACAAAACACATAAAGCTGCTCTTTACTTTAAGATGCACTTTCAAGTAGATGAAATAACATTATGTCCACTTAAGTGAGACCTTTCTTATGACACCCTGGTAAGTAAATGTTACCAGTCATTTGTTATTTTAAGTGTTTCCTTTTCAGAAGTTTCTTTGAAATGCACATTTCTATTTTACTTCCACTAAAGTCTTTTTTGCCATTAACCTTTGCCTGAGTATATCTCAGTGAAGTGAACTCTTAGTTTTACAACTGTACATCTGTTAAGCACCCCCCCGCATGCATAAACACAGTTCATGTCTGTTTTTCTGATTTGGTTCTGTAGTCGGTTCCTGTGTGGTGGAGGTGTTTTAGCCAGAGGAAATGGAAATGTTATGTCCCCCTTTTTCCTTTTTCCCCTCTTCTCACACGCTGCTCAAAAGAAACTGGGTCAGTAGGAGAGTGCGAGAGAGAAGGGGGGGATAAGGGAGAGTGTATTTGTCCTTTTCGCCTATGTGATGGTAGGGAAGAATGTGGAGAATGCGGATTTTAACTTTAGCACAAACATTAATTATAGCTACTGTATTTCCTTGAAAGGATACTTTGGATTGCCCATCTCGAGCTTTGCAGTAAATCTTAATATGGACATATAGCAAGTGTATTTTTGGTTTTGTGTTTCCACGGTTGCCAAGGGGGATGTGTTTGGTGTGAATCATTGAATCACTTGCAGGAATTCAAGTTGAAGACATGACATTATTGAGAATGTATATTCTGCTGCAGTAAATATTTTCACAACCTTTGGTGGGCTTGAGGCTCCTCCTGTGAAGTAAAACCGCATTTATCCACAGGACACACCACACACCACATCAGACATTCAGGTGCTCTCCTCCCTGAGTCTCTCTTGGCCTGTTTTTGCCTGTGCGCTATTAAATTATGAATAATTCTTCTCGTTTGCCCATTCTATTTAATTGGACCTGGCTCTTCTTCTGCCTTCCCTCAGGAGGTGAGCTACTGCCAGGGGATGAGTCAGATCGCTGCCATCTTGCTCATGTACCTGAATGAGGAAGATGCCTTCTGGGCTCTGTCCCAGCTCCTCACAAACAGCAAGCACGCAATGCACGGTGAGACAGAAGAATTATAAAAAAAAGTTTGGACATAACAAAAAATAATAGTGGCTGGTTATTGTATAAAATATTGTTATTGAATAAAATGAGCAAGGCCAATGGTAGTCTGGTCTTTTAATAGGGAAAGTACCCCACCAGCTCTAAATATTATGTCTTAGTGTCCCTCACCACACACCATTTATGGCCTGCTGATTTATTTTTTCTCTGTGCTAGGGTTCTTCATCCCGGGATTTCCCAAGTTGCACCGTTTCCAGACCCACCATGAGCTGATCCTCTCCAAAATGCTGCCTAAGCTAAAGAAACACCTGGTCAGTTACAGTCAGTTATCCGTACGACCGATGTTTTCTATCCATGCAACAGACCTGGAGCTACAGTAATGGCCTGCTCACATGGGTTAGGGTTAGTCATGGTCATGAGATGTAGTTGATTTAGTCACGCTATTTCTCATAATTTGTTTAATTTATATTGCAAAACGTCAGATTTTCTCACAAATGCTTGGAAAGTAAGATTTAAAACTGAGAGCAGATAAATGGCGTTGCTTTCCATAGAGACTATTTCTCATTCATTTCTGCTCGACAGGACAAGGAGCAGATGACAACAGGGATTTACACCACCAAATGGTTTCTCCAGTGCTTTATTGACAGAGTAAGTTTTTTCTCTTGTTTCTTCAGCTGTTTAAACCACATGTGTCGGGCCACATCCTTCCCATGGTGCCATTTTCGCTTTGCCCACAAGGTAACATCTTATGTCTGTTAGAGCCGGCCCGCTTCTAGGATCGCATGCACAACTGAAACTGGATATCCCACAATGCACTGCAAATCAAGTGCATGCTGTCTTTCTACTCAATGAGCCATCTGCTGTCAAACCTAAAGCAAAGTTTTTGCCCTCTCCCTGAAAATGGGGGGGTTCTGAAAACAAAAATTTTCAAACCAAGGGGAGGCAGAGTATAAGTTCTTAAAGGGAAACCTTTAGGGAAAACCTTTTTGTCCTGGGTGTGCAGCCAGTGTGGCTGTAACATGCATATATGGCACAACGAGTCAAGATAAATTTTGAAGAGGTATCCAGGTGTGTCAGAGAATTGGGGCTACCTTGGAATAAGTTTGTCAGACTGACCTGCAATGTGCAGCCAGAGGAGTAGATTGGTGGGCAGGATAACTTTTCTCTCTGATGAAGATTAACAAGATCTCACACAGCCTCACTGATGAACACCTTAGCTCAATCCTGAGGATTTCCTCAGCTCAGAGCCTGACACCAAACGTTGAAGAACTTGCATATAAGATGAGATGTCAAGTGTCTGACTAGAACTTAAATATTTTTATGAATAAGTTAAACTCAATTTTACATATCAAAAAATATATATATCATTCCCGGAGAAGGGGGTAAATATGCTATTGTTTACTGTGTTTGCCATGTTTACTTGGGCTGTCTTTGATTGTTTCAGATAGGCCCATGTTTAAGCAAGACCCAAGTCTGTGTTGCCATATGAAGAAAAAAAATACATATTCAGTACTGAACCAGTCCGGCCCTTGACTGGGACCCAGTTTTTGATTTCATCACGAGCTGTATTTGAGTTTGCCACCCCTGGTTTAAAGGATATCTAGTCCCAGATGTATTGTACTCTCAAACATGGTCATAAATCATTATTTCACAGCGCATTCTCTTCCATTCCTTTTTAATATTGCAATATATTTTATGTTGTTTTTCCAGTGTTTAATTAAACTCTCTGCTGTCATGTGTTTCACATAACAGACCCCTTTCACCCTCACCCTGCGTTTATGGGACATTTACATGTTGGAGGGAGAGAAGATGCTAACCGCCATGGCATACACAACCCTCAAGTTGCATAAGAGTGAGTATGAGGCTGGTTTAGTTATCTTCCCTGCTGTTCTGAGTGAAAGCAGCTTTATGCCCAGACAGAGACATGGCTGCTGTTGCTACCCCACTGAATATTACCCTGTGGATTACATTGAATGCTGCCTCACACTTGGCTGCCTCCTAACTGGATGCCTTATATAATGCAAGTGGCGAGTTGCTGTGGAGAATAAGAAAAAGCTGACTTTTCATTGGATGTTTTCACCAGATTGCCTCAGTACATTGCCAATTTCTTGTAAAACCGTTTTAACAGGACACTTCCTAAAGTACCATTTATATATATATATATGGTCAGGGTTCACTGATTCAGAGAGTGTCTTTATTGTGTGTCTTCAATCAGAGCGTCTGCAGAAGTTTCAGTTGGAGGACCTGAGGGAGTTTCTCCAGGAGCAGCTAGCTACTTCTTTCCTCCTGCCTGATGATGCTGTGGTTGAGCATTTACAGGCTGCTATGTCTGAGCTACGCAGCAAAAAGCTGGACCAGTGTTCTCCAGGTGCAGTTGTGTTTATTTTGGTTATAGTAAAAAAAAATGCAGTCACTCCTCATTTTATTTATATTTTTTTCTCTTGTTGATGTGTTCTGTCTCCTTCTAAAGCCAAGTCAGATGAGTTACCAAAGAAACCTCTGGGTGTGGAGAGACCAGTCCTGCTACTGCCGGTGCAGCCTGACTCTCCCCTGGAGGTCAAGATATCTCTGCAGCCTGACAGCCAACCCAGTATGGACTCCGAGCAAACAGACAGCACCATGCTACATCGTACTCCTTCTCCTGCAGAGCACCAGGACTCAATTACCCTCTCCGTGGGAAATGCACCTTCTTTGTCTTCACCAGATCCAGTTGTTGTCCACACAACAAGAACACCCTCACCTGTAAGGCCTTGTAGGGTACCTCCATTACCTCCAAAAGTAGGCAAACCCTGCACTGAGGGCACTTTGGACAGAGATGCAAAGGAGTCTCTCACAGAGTGTGGCCAGGAGAAAGCTGTGGAAGAACCTGAGAGCCAGGAAGATCCTGTGGAATGGCCTCCACCTTATGAGCCCCCTGCTTTGGACACTCTTGCTGTGCTGAATGAGGAAGAAATCATGGACCTTCCAGAACTGCCACCTCCACCGTTCTTCTACCCTGAGCACATTGAACAAAGGCCTTTGGATTGTGACTCACCCTCTCAAGGCACCGGGACACAGCGGCGTTCTCCTTCTCCACGCGCCGCCCTGGTCACACAAATGAAGATGTCTCCCAGATTATGCCCTAAAGCACCAAAACCAGCCTCAAAGCCTTCTCCTCCCCCTGCTTTCTCCTCTTCCTCCTCTCCCAGACTCCCCCCAAAGCCAACTAAGTTCCCAGTGTCTCTCTATGTCCCAAACCATGCAGGAGACAGACGGCCTTCCAACACCTCCCAGTATGACAACCTGTCTGAGGTTGATGAGGATGACCGCTACCTGGACAGGCTGCTGGGCTCCACTCCTGAGGAGGTTCCCAGTATGTACAGAGAAAGAGACTATGGCCCTGCTCTCTTCCAACTGCCGCCACCTCCTGTCTTCATACCTCCTTCCACTTCTCCTGTACCTCCCTCAGTGTGTGCCCTCCCAAGTTTGCCACAGGAGCCTGAATGTGAAGGAGGGAGCTGGGTGGAGGATTCCATCATCCCCCCTCCACCGCCTAGTTTTGCAGACAGACTCTCTCCCTTTCAGTGCAACACTGCCAGCTGTTCAGATCCACAAAGAGCCAACTCACCCAGTTATTCTAAGCCTTTCTCCAGGGGCCCCAGGGGCCACTCTGCCTTTCCAGCCCCTCTGTTGTACACTGGGGCTCCCCAAAACCATTCCAGGCCCTCAGGACAGTCAGCTGTAGGCGTACCGTTGGTCCAATCCAGCCCAGACTTTTGCAGAATGCCTCCAGGTGGACAGCAGTTGCCCAAATCAGTGACTTTTTGAGTTGTCATTCAGACGGTACTGATTATGTGTGATTCAGACTCTTAATGGTTGATTTGTTTTCAAAGCCATACAAGAGGTGAAGGGCCAGTAGCTACTCAGAGTGTCAAAGGTTGTGTATTTGTGTGTACGTGCACATGTGTGTGAAAGGACTTTTATCATTGATCTGTACAGATTTTGTGCACCTTTTTGTAGGGGCAGTGTCAAACTTCTATTTAAACCTGTTACTGTTTGCTGCAGAAGAACTTTTTTTAGACCATATTTGGTTTTCACTTCAATTCAAGAGTAATGAGACGTTTACACGGTATTAAGGTGTAAAAATTCCAGCTACACGTTTCACCATTGCTCGGAGCTTAGATTCAATCGTTCCAACAGTTTGTCTCAACCTGGTAGCAACTTTTAACACAAGGGCTTTTAAGACTGCATCATAGGGTCTGTTTACACCCAAAGAATATGCATTTATACTGCATTTGTGGTCGTCTGTGAGCAGGCTCACTCTTAATAATGACAAGTTCTTTACTGTAACATTGAGTCAATACTTGATAACAAAGCAACACTGATCCGGGTTGTACCAAAGCAGTTTGCATTCTAACTTTTGGAAGGTTTTAAAGTTGCAAACAGCAGCATTAGGGGAGACATGGTGCAAACTGTCACTGGTTTAAGTATGGGCAGCAGGAACCAGGTCCTCTGTGGACATTTCGCCGTGTTATACATTTTGTTGGGATAATGTCAATTTCAAAGAAATGGTTTCAGTGTTATTAATGTTTGTCTGACACCTGATTTCACAGCTATAATATACTGTTTATGTATATAGGCATGGAAAAGTCCAGACTTAATAAGATAGAAATTGACAACTAACATTAGGACCCCCTCTAGTGGTTGGAAATGTTACAGATTGACAGAAACTCTAAAATGAAGTATTTGTATCTCAGGATGCATCCATTGGCAGGATGGTTTGGGGGAATCTAGTTTTGATCATGACATAAATACTACCTATATTACCTGGTTATGAACGTGTATGGTAAGTTAGAGCTAAGATTAAAAAAAAAAAGAAGAAGACTCCTTATACTGTCACCAACCAGGAGAGAAGTCAATGAGTCAAATGTAACAGCCATAATTTAGAGCCATTGTAGCGACTTTACCATTTGTTTATTTTAATTGTTCAAATCAAGTACTTGATAAATGGAAGTTGAGCCATAATATACTTTACAAGGACCTAGTAGACAAACATGTTCATAGTGTTTCATATTATATTGTATATGACATTACGTAGAGTCTTTCAGCATCAGTTGTGTTCTTTATTTTGCACTGGTCTTTCTTATTACCAAGAAGTTTTGGAATTCACTAAGTATTCAGTTATCATTTTAAGCAGTTTCAAGGTCACTGCTAAAGAAGCATTTTTCATGTCAGTAAGATGTTAACAGATGTATAACAGCTTCTTCGCGTGCTTTGGTCCGGCTGTTTAAGTTCACACCTGAAGAGTTTGGATGTTGCACTTGGTTTTCTGGAGTCATGTGATCTGACCACCAGTTGTACATCACAGCTCTTTTTACAGACTTGGTTGACATCAGTGCTGCAAAAGTCTCAGACCAAAGCTTGTGTACATTTAAGAATCTACTTATTTCAGTTTTATAAAAGGTGATGAACCTCAATTCTCCTGTCGTCTTCTCTTTCCCCCACACAAGACAATCCACATCTAATGTCAGACTTTTATTGCACACCCATAAAACTGTGTAGTTTGACTGCAGCTTAGTTTTTACCTTTGGCTTTAACAGTACAACATCTGTACCACAGTACAAAGTAAACAAAAGTAGGAGGAACACTAGTTTAAATGTTTAGCTTTCCTACGGTCATTAAATATGGAAATACCACTAAGGAAGAAAATAAGGCTATTAAAGTACACAAACTGCATGATCAGTGACGCAATCTTCCAGCTCTATGAACAACATAACGCACACACTTCATACTTCCTCTGCTTTTGTCCTAATTTTCTCCAGAGTCATGAGTTCACGGTTAGGAGGGTAAAATAACAATAAATACATTATCACATACAACTTGATGTGTATTGACAAAATATAGTAGATGAAAAATACATGCATTGTTACGATTAGAATTTCTGTAACTACATTCATGTACCATATTGCAATTTTTGTGGCTACATGACTAACTTCTCATAATGCTGGTAAATTTGAATACAAAAAATGCAATCTGTACATTAATCCTTCAGATGCTCTTCTCACCCACATTAAATACACGAGACAGTGGAGAAACAAATCATTGGTCAAATGATTACACACATTTTAAGACGAGCATCCTGTCCACCAGTGTGAATAGCTATTTGAAACTGTCCCGTGTGCTCAGGGCGCGTCGGGCAGAGTCCCGCCCTGCCAGCCAGTCTGCAGATGACGCCCACACAATTTGATCTGATTTGATTTCCTTTATAGTCTGAGCTGACTCATGAGATTGGTAAGAGACGTGACGCTGTTCCTGAGTTTGGAGTCGTCTTCCTGCACCAGCGACACTCCTGCTAGGCGTGTGGAACCGTTCGATCCCAGGATGCATGGCAGGCTGAGGAACACCTCTGCACCTATGCCCCCCCAGCCCTAAAGCACACAAACATGAACCTGTCAAGTCTTGTAGCATCAAATACTTTGGAACCACCTGCATTGTAACTTTGCCTCGGTCGCCAGTGAAAATGCTGTGTAATGATACCTGAGCCAATGTGGAGACGGAGTGGGTCTTCATTTTATTTGTCAGGATGCTGTTTGTGATGTCGGCGACAGACAGACCAACAGACCACGACCGCTGGCCTCTGCTCTTCATCATTTCAAACGCTCTACAAAAACAGAAAAGTGAACAACAACAAAAAAAAAAAAAACTATATAATAATAGAAAACACTTTTAAACTTGACAGTAATTCTAAAGGGCTGCTGTGAGGCTGGCTCGCTGACTGTCATTCACACAGTTACCTGTCTAACAACGGCTTGGCAGCGCTGGATCCTGCAGCGATTTCTGGCTGCACGCTGGAGTTCAGTCCCGTGTTGCTTATCACAGCAACTAAAAAAAAAAAAACAGCGATGCGTCATTTACACATGGCCCTCACCAGTCAGAAGAAAGGAGAGAGCATACATGACGAGCTGGTAGGGCAGCATTACTGCGGTGGAAAATAGAACAGTGGAGCAGTCCGTGGAAATGTTCAGTCAGGCATTCACAACGACAACTGATGCCAAATCTACATGTGAATGCTTCATGGGTCCTTTGTGCCTCACCTTTATTGTCTGAAAGTTCGCCTATGACCCAGGCTAGTTTGTGGGTGTTCAGGTTTATATCCAGAACCTGAGTGAGTCGCTCTGAGTCCAGGTTGCATCCAGCTCCGATCACCCTTGTTGGAGGTAGGCCGCTCTGCCTCCAGGCAACATGAGTCATGATATCCACTGGGATTGGAGCAAAAATGCAAGTTTGAATGAAAGCTTACAGAGCGGTGTGTCCCTCTAAGGAAATATCTTTGGCATGGTTACTCACCTGGTTGCGAGGCGATGAGCATCACAGCGTTGGGGCTGAGTCGTGCAAGATTTGGGATGATTCTTCTGAACAAGTCCACATTAGTCTGAACCACGCTAACGTACGACTGCTCGCTGCTCCATGCATTGGCAGTGACCAAGACAACCGTGGAGCCTGCAGATGCCGACAAGTCTAAGAGAAAAGAGTCGTCAGTCCTTTAGCAAACATTGCAGTAAAAGTGTGCCGTTTCCAGCCATAGACACTGTGAACCCTGAATTAACACCGAAGGGATTTATAGAGTTCAGGGTTGGCTACAGGAAAGCAGTTGTTAGACTTACTGTGTGTCGGTGCAGAGACTGACATACCTCTAGACACCTCCACCTTTGGCATTCTGAAAATCTCTAGATCTGTACTGCCGCCTTTGGTAGAGCTCTCGGCAACATCAATGAAAACCAGTTTATCCACTTTACACTGCATGAAAGGAGGAGAAATGAACCGTCAGAAAAACAGCGCGAGGGGTTTAACTCAAGTGTGAAAGATAACATGAAGAGCTGATTCCACCTTAGCTAAGATGCTCATCACAGAAGCCATTCCTAAATCTCCTCCTCCAATCACTGATACTTTGTTGATTGTCTGATGGTGGTGACTTATTCCACCTGAAATGTGCAATTGTTTAGCTAAAATTAGCAAATATTTATCTGATTGTGAAGAACCAAGCTGCACATCAAGAGACGCACCATCATTGATCTGAAGATTGGACACAAACGCCAGAAGCTCTTGTGGGTCTTTGCTGCCTCCCGTGGTCTTTGACGACAGAGGAGGATCCTCCTCAAATTTAGCAATCATCTCGTTCAGGAGACCCACCACAGACGACTTGGGCTGTTGGAGAGCAAAATAAGCAGCAGCAAAACTGATGAGGCCGCACAAACACATCTGCACCAAGATTTTGTCACCCAGAAAGTATAAAACCGTACATAATCCCAGTTGTGTAGACCTGGCAGGTGGATGCGCCCCCTCGGGTCGACGTGCTTGCCCTCTCTGATGACCATGCTGGGAGTCGGCCTAACGAGGCATATGGGAGGAGTGAAGGGGAATGAGTCCATCAGCCACAGCTGGATGGGGAAGTTGTAGGAGTGGCCTGAGGGATAAAGACGTGTTACTGACACAATCACAGCCCGACTCCACGTCGGATACGAAACATTTTCTTTGACTCTCAGCTCAATCTTACCTTCATACTTCACAGGGATGTTGCCAATTAATTTCAGGAGATCCTTCTGTGTGCCGTCACTGAATGCTGAAAGTGAAGTATTAAAGTGATGGAACATTTCTAGGTCAAAGATGAAATACATTTTTGCAGAGAAACTTACTGTATGTGCCGGTGAACGGGCTTATCCCAGGGAAGATTCTGTGGATTTTCTGCAGCTCCTCAACAGCAACATCATGGAATTTGTACTAAAAATCAAGCAGTGACATTTCAGCTAATGAAGACGTATTACCACTGTGAGGACATTTGTTGGAAATAAAAAGGTGCACTGGTGGAGTTCACAGACAGACAGACAGATAGACAAACAGGCGAGCAGGCAGACAGACAGATAGACAAACAGGCAGACACACAGACAGAAAAAAGACAAACAGGCAGACAGACAGACAGACAAAAAGACAAACAGACAGAAAAAAGACAAACAGGCAGACAGACAGACAGACAGACAAAAAGACAAACAAGCAGACACACAGACAGACAAAAAGACAAACAGGCGAGCAGGCAGACAGACACACAGACAGACAGATAGACAAACAGGCAGACAGACAGACAGACAAAAAGACAAACAGGCAGACAGACAAGTCTGTGGGCAACAGACAGGCTGAAGAATTTGAAGAAGAAATGTATTCCTCATTTGCTTCAACTGGATTTGCTTTGGAAAGAAAATGGAGCCAGTGATGTTAACACCAGTTTACTCATGTGTCTGTACAGTGACAGAGCTGGTTCAGCCTGTTAGAGGAGTGAGCTAACAAACAGCGTGCACCCAAACCAGAAGTGTCCATCTGAGGCTGAGTTTTAAAGTTCCACATGTGATGACCGACCTTAGAAAGGATCTTCTGGATCTTCTCTGAGCTCAGCTCCATCGAGTCGGGTTAAGACCGAAACGCGGCTCTCTCCGGCTCTGTGTTGTTGATAGTCTGCGTCAACTTCAGCTCTCAAAACTTCCGCAAACTTTTAAAATGCAGTCATGGCGAGGGTGCGTTTCAGTGACGCGACTGCCGGAGCATGACGCATCATGTACGGCAAGCGATAAGGGACAAAAGGCCGACTTCCGGGTGCTAGATACTGACGTCGGTCCCGTTACACGGACGGCGATTATTTTTTTACTTCTCACATCAAACATCCGTTCAATTTGAATATGCACTAACAAGACTAACTATAAAGACTCTAACCCTTTAAAGCTTTAAAATATATTTTTTAATGCAAAAAATCATCATTTTCTCGGTTTATTTTTATTTCCGCTCGCCCTCTACCATGTTCCTTAATGTATCTTTGTATACGTCGCAGTTTTGTGTATTGTTCAAGGTACAATGTATGTGTGTAATGTATGTTACTTATAAATAAAACTTCAGTAAAGCAAAAAACAAAACACTGATGTAATGAACAATGAAATTCACCAGCCATGAAGTTTCTTTGAAGATAATTAATAATTTAAAGAAAGAAATAACAAACAAACAAACAAACAAACAAACAAAAGAACAACCCAAACAATTCATGGAAAGAAAATATTTCATTGCTTTCACTGAGAACTACAATTCGTTTCATTTTCTACAGTGACACTCGTAGTGAACCACAGCTACTTTATATATTACTAAGATTGTCATTTTCCAAGAAAAAACACTGACATAAAATTAGCTGATCAAATAAAATCCTTTATGTAACCATTTCTATCAGATCATTTTGAAGGAGAAACACACAAAAACATCAAGTGGCAATGTTTTCTGCATATTCAACTGACTTCTTACTCAAAGTTTGTTTGGAAAAATATGCATCATCCTCTGCTAAAAAATAGCATGTTATCAGCACTTAGTATTACACGTCATTGTTAGTCTTTAAAAAAAAAAAAAAAAAAAAAAAAAGCATGCTTCCATATTCATATTTCTCTTTGCGCGTCAGTTCCCTTTTAAACGTAGGACTGCTGACAGTGTAAGCCCTGCTCTGAGTGGGGGAAATAAATAATGACAGGGAAATGTAAGAGCAACAAAACTCCTGAATGATTTGTGCATATTTTATCTTTAACATTTTCAGGTCATCTCTGATGAAAATTCTTCCTCCCTTTTCCTCTTGAGCCAATGTGACATGTCACTATACTCCCAAGCTTTGGTCCCAACAGTGAGAAAATCGGGAGGAAAACAAAAGAGGCCTAGGATGTACACAGTCACTTCATGTGTTAAGACTGCAGACCTACTGCTCCATGATTTTTGGAGACACAGGGTTCATTTACTCATTCACTCTGGGATTTTAGTTCTTTTTCCTCTTCTTGGCCATGTGTCTTTTAATCTCCTCTTCTTCTCTTTTCTCTTCCTCCAGGTCTTCTTGCACAGCCATTCTCAGGCTAAAGTATAAAAAACCACAACGATTAAAAAAAAAAAAAAAACATTACAGAAAGGTGGTAAACAGTACAGTTTTCAGGACAGATGGGACACATAATTTGGCTTATTTTCATCTTACCTTCTGGCTTCTTCTTTCTGCATATCTGTCCAGGTGCTCTCCATGAATTTAAGTGCATAGTCACTCTCATCCTTGTATCTGTGGAAGTTAGAAGCAAATGCAGCTTTTTTTAATGTACATTTTAAATTTGACTTAGAAAACAAAACAAAACTTTATCTTAAAAATTGTGTTTGTAGAGAAAAAAGCTTACTTGTTGCGATCATAGCCAAAGATTTCTTTAATGTGCTTGGAAATCTCCTCTGTGTCATCACATTCGTCATCAATAAAATCATCCATTTCTGAATCATAATCATCTTCCTCATCTTCATATTTCCTTTTGTAGGCAGATGTGATTGGGGGCAACATTGTACCTAAAAATTTAATACAGAAATTCATTTGGGATTTGCAGGATTTAAAGTTTAGCACACGAATATTAACATACTGTACAGTCTTGCCTGGGGAGTTAAGTAATGTTACAACATTGGAAAGGATCCTTTGACAGTTAGAGTTTACAGGAGAACATTTCTTGTTTGAATGATGGCATTGAACTCATGTTTTGTGTATGTATGTCGCTGCTCTCTGACGCAAAAACAATGGCAGTGCTGCTGACACACATTAAGTTTGACAAACAAATGCCGTGTTGTACTAACTGTTGGTTAAGACTGTATACTCAGACTGTCGTTTGTTGTATCATTACATATATCATCGTCATTACCTATCTATTGACACACACACACACACACACACATATATATATATATATATATATATATATATATATATATAGAGGGAGAGAGAGAGAGAGAGAGAGAGTGAGAGAGAAATATCAACTATTGTTAAGCAGCTTCATGTGTCTGAACCTTGACAGTTTGTAACGATAGTTCATTTTGATGTCTGATGTTACATCATTTCATTAAGATCTCCCCGGTTCTTACCTGGTGGTCTATTCATCAGAGGTCTGGGTGGCATGCCGGGTCTGGGTGGCATGCCGGGTCTGGGTGGCATGCCGGGTCTCTGAGGCATGCCCGGCCGAGGGAGGACTCCAGGTCTTGGTCCACCAACATTCTTGGATGAGATGGTCTCTGATACAACAGTGCATTTGGGTCTTCCAGGACCTGATCCAATGCCGCCCACTGATTGTCCAGGAACCGGTCCCCAGCTGCCAGGCCGACCAGGACCAGTTCCTGGAGGTCGGCATCCACTACCTCTAGACTGACCCTGTAGACCGCTCCCCCCAGGTCTGGCCTGTGCAATGACACCAGCTTTGGCCTGGAGCGTTCCTCCAGACCTCGACTGAGGCTGGCTCCCTGCCTTAGGAGGGCCACCTAATGAATTTCTCGTCACTAAATTACCACTTGGTTTTATTGAAGAGTTCATTCCAGGTCTCAGTGGTTCTTCTTTTCCATATTTGTGACCTCCCAATGCAGAGCCCTGTTTCAAGGGGTTACCCTGACTGGGCTTGGTCTGTTGGGAGCTCCCATGATGATTTTTTTGGCCTATTACACCAGTACTAGAGGTCCTGGTCCCAGGAATACCTGAAGTTCTTCGTTGAAGTGATGATGCGATTTCTTTTTTGTGGCTAAGGTCACTTGAGGTGCTTGATTTGTGGCTGGACGAGGGCTTGGGAGGCCCTTGCTTGGCTGAAACCTGAGACGTGGCTTTTGAAGGAACTTTACTGCTTATGGCACCAGATGAGCTTGACAAACTACTCCTGGATCTGCCTCTTTCATTGTGAGACATTTTGGCTTTCTCTCTTTCTCTGTCACCAACAGACGGCCTGGTGGAAGAAGAGTGGCCTCTATCACCCTGTGACTTCTTCAGTGACCCGCTGGATAAACTTGGTTTTTCTGAGGAATTCTTTTGTGGCTTGGAGTTCTTCTGTTCCTTCTCCAGAGAGCTTTTTCTTATCGAACTAGCATTAGATTGAGACTTGCCATCTCTTTCCCTCTCTGTCTTGGAGTCTCTGTTTTTGTCCAGTCTCTTAGCCCTACGCTCCATCTCTAGTTCCTTGATCTCGTCAGCTGTTCTGAGCCTTTCTTCCTTTTTCACTTGCTTTGGTTTTAAATCAACTGGCTCAAACTGTTTCTTTTCTGCCAATTTCAGTAAATCTGCAAAGTTCATGTGTGGGGCAGGTTTGGATGGTCCACTGGATTTTTTAGACAAAGGCTTGCTGCTACTACCACTGCTTCCACTAAAACCTGCTGTTTTCCCTGGTCTCAGTGGTTCTGACTCCTGCTCTGGCTCTGAATCAGTCTGTTCATATTCATAGTTATCCTCATCTTCCTCTGGGTCAATTGAATAATTCCTAAATCCTTGCATATCCATTGATTTATCATCTTGCATATCTTGTTTTGATCTCTTCTTCTTAGGAAGCCCTAACACTGGGACACCATTGTAGCCTCTGAAATTATCCTTAGTTCTTGAAGCCATGGCTCGTGCTTTACGGTCCGACTTCAACTCAACCCTCTTGGCAAGTAATTCCTCCTTCTGTTTTTTCTCTTGCAATTCTGAAAAAAAAAAAAGGAAAATCGTCAGACTTGTGTTTTCTTCTATATCAGACAAAAGTTGGTGTGTATGTGTTGTTACACAAGTCAAATACAAGTCTAATCTAATATAAAGACAAGACGAAAATTCCACCATATAAAAGGAAAATCATATTAGGCAATCAGAAGGATTTAAGTACAGCATTTAAATGACTATTCAATTGCAGTGATCAATTCAATGAGTGATCAATGATCGATGACCTCAGTTCTGTTATTGTTACCTTTCTTTTTGGTCTCGATGTGTTGCTTCTTCAGGAGCGCTTGCACAGCAGCAGGATTTACACCTTTCGACTTTGGGTCCTTTTTGGGTGGTCCAGCTTGTAAACTGTATCTTTTCTGTGAGGAGAGGGACGAGATTTACTGAACAGTTCACAGTTTCCCAATGCCTGGGTCATAGGGCAACAAGACATGAGTTACTAAGCATTTTGATCGCCCCATTGACGAGTAAAGCTAAAACATGACAGGTAACATTTTGAAAATCTCATAATCCGGTATGGAGAATCAGGATGGTGGAAGTTAGCAGCTAGTCACAGACAGATGAGCTGGCATTTGTGCTTAACCGGCCGTCCACAAATCTTACATTTTATTACGTTTTTTTTGTTTAATCTAAATCATTAAGATTCTCGTGTCAGCCTCCAACATACCTGTACACTGCTGACGCCTTGGTTTTGCGAGGCGATGTCCAATATATTGTCAAAGTCCATCATTTTGGTAGCAGGTGATGAGTGCTAGCTGTCTGGATGCGAATCAAGCAAAACTCAACCAGGAGTGCTGATCTTAGCGTTAGCGTTTAGCTCTCAAACTAAATGAGATAGCTCAGGATATAGCTCTATCAAAACTGACAACTAAAACTTTGTCAAACATAAGGGCTGGGAAGAAGGGGGGGGAACTGTGCCTCGATCAGTTACCGCTACTTCACTTCATCAGCATATGTTAGCACATGCTATCGTAGTTAGCTAACCTTACGTTTACTAACGTTAGCCAGCCAAGAAGCCTGACAGAGGAGCTTGCCCTTTGTACTGATAAAACACACAGAACTAAGGCCGAGTCCATCAGAATAGTTGTGTGATTAAAGCCTAGACAAAGAAAAACACTAAAAACTCCGCCATGACAAACGTCGGCTGTCGATAAAGACTGACGACGAGACAGACTGAAAAAATTAAAGGGTCCGGAGAGTGGCGAAGGGAAATAAGAGAACTCCTTCCCTCAAACTTCCGTCTTCGGCCTCTAAAGAGTCGGCGTCAAATCTGGAGAGCGGAACACGTTTTATCAGAAAAAAAACTTTTTTAGTTTGGCAAGTAAACGCGTTAAATGTCTGAAAAGTGGGCGGATGTTGATGCCAACGCCGAACTTCTGCTGCCAGTTGGTGAGTAAATCAACAACGTTTGTATGACTCGTCTTTTTCTGATTTCAACATATGGCTAGAGAGGAGGGGATCCATCTTGATTTCTTTTTTCGTTTTTTTACATTGGTGAAATATGTTTAAAGTGCCTCGATATTTTGCCGCAAGTAAATTTAAAAAACAAAAAATAGAACTAAATGACAAATAAATCAAAATGGTGTATCTCAAAAACATGATGTCAAACAGGTTGGAAATCCCCCAAAAATATTCTTCATCGGTGAATGCACAGAGCCTAAAGGTAATTTTATTCACATTTATCTAGACACAGTATTTCAACATGAAACGTTTCCGTTACATGTGGCGTTTTTCAACTTTTGCAATTAACTGCGACTTCCGCTTTTCACGTCAGCGTGTTTTTACGCATTTTCCGTCGAAAAATCATTCTGCATGTGTTAACCGCATGATGTCGCTGTCACGAGAATAATCCACAGCAGAGATATGAAGTGTTACCCTGTCGTGTTAAACTTGTTATTCTTTTACAATCAAATCAGTGCTTTTAGATGTATTTATCAGTTTATTTGAATTATTCATTATTAATAATTATTAAGTCTGAAGCAAAGATTAATTAGTGAAGCGTTACAAATATTCTGTAAATATTTGCAAATATTTATATTTGCAACTTTTTTTTTTAAATCTTGGTGTATTGTGAGGTATAATGTGCAGGCTGTTCCTTTAGGGGGTTGGACATTAAATTTATGATAATTCAGTAGTATCAAATATGTTTTCTCTCTCTGTAAAACATCACAAAAATTGAGATCCTATAGACTGAAGTCTTCCTCAAAATTTTAATGAAAATACATTTTAAAACATTTCAAAGTAAGACTTTTCAGCACATGCTTGCTCCCAGCTATTCATGGTAGGTGCTTCCACACATGCTCAATTTTGCCAGAGTGAGGACACATAAACCAAAATTCAGTTGAAATACTTGACAACTTGGTGTCACATTCACAACAGTTGATGGGTGAAATTACCACCAGACATTATTCAACCATGCTTGCTATTGTTTTGGGTTCAGTCTTCAACCATTTTCAATGTTGTATGTGATGTGTGAATCTAAACATCACGAATAACAATAATGACAGCACAAAAATAATAATGACAGTAATAATTTTGTCTAAGGCCCTTTTCCTCATAATCAGCTTTCACAGACTTGTAAATAAAATAATCTACAACAGAGATATAGCCAATGGACACTAGTTTGCAGCACAAATGCTAAACCACAAGAGTGAATCAGAAAATTACACAATAGCAAACAAACAAACAGACAATTATGAAGTGGATGTTTTGGCAAAAATGTGAGTTTAGCATGACAGTGTGAACACAAGCAAATCAATGGCCTCAACATTTGTTTTTTTTTTTTAAACTACACTATTCTGGAAATCAAATTTAGCTTCAAATTGAACAAACATCCATGTGATTGTGATTGACCTTACTCTCTGATTCTTGGCAAGAAAATGAATAAACATATTTCTCTTTAAATTAGTCTTAGTTTAAAAAAAATCAAATACAGATTTTATATTATGATTTTCTCCAAACAAATACGTTTCCAGGTCATTTCATTCAAAGTAAAAAAAAAAAAAAAAAATCAGTAGAGACAACATGAAGTGAGGTTTTCTTTGACCAGTTGTTTGAGCTCTCTGAGCATGTTGGCCCTCTGCCTCCACTCTTCTTGTTTTATCGACATCCTCTCTGGCTTGTTATTTCTCTCCATGTGCTGGCCTCTTTTCTGCCAGTTATCTTACTTTTCAGCCAGCATCTTCCTGAAACTCTACTCCAAAGCATTAGACTTACTTTTGCACTTTGTCTCATTTTGGCAGAGCTCCCACCGTTTCTGGCTCAATAAGGTCAGGATGTTTTATTGTACGAGTCATTTTTATAATGACTGAACTAGAGGTAAAGTTCTTATCCTTTATTTCCTCCTCCAGCTGGCTCACTTTTGTCTTACACCCTTTTTTAATCCCTCATTTTAGTGGCAGAATCCTTTCTTTCCCTGATCACCTTGCTGGATAGATCTGTGATGGTAGTATTCTCCCTTTGAATTCAGAGACTTTTTTAAAGAAAGGCTATTTTCTCTCCTACATATTCCTCTGTCTCTTTGCCAGACTTTCTTCTCTTCTTGGAAAGCCTGCTCTCGTGTGCTGATCCTGGCCTTTATTTCTTTCATGTCTGTCTTGACCAGAGTGTAAAGACAGGTCAGCTCCTCCAAAGTTTCTTGGTTGCTAAGCTGCTTCATCTGCCTGGCATTTTCTGTCCTCAGGGATTCATTCTCAGAAATCAGCCTCTTGATCTTATCTTGAGCTGTGAGAAGAGTTCTGTAAAAAGGGTGCACAAATGATTTGGGCTTCTTTGTAATGTGTTCTTCATGGTCCTTGTGACACTGCACCACTTCTTTGCTATCTTTGCTGGCTGCAGGTGGAAATGGTGGTGACAATCCAAAACCAGGTCCTGCACGGTAGGTCTGGAGAGCCTGGGAATCAGGAGGATAAGATGGATCTACTATTGCAGAAGAAAATACATCCAACATCCATCCAACTTACCCAGTGAGTCAGTAACTCAAATCAGATTTAATTATATAGCGCCAAATCACAACAAAGTTAAATCAAAGCATTTTACATAGAGAGCACGTTTAGACCAAACTCTTATTATTTAAAGAGACCCAACAGATCGCCCCATGAGCAAGCACTTGGCGACAGTGGCAAGGAAAAACTTCCTTTAAGAGGCAGAAACCTCAGGCAGAGCCAGGCTCAGGGCAGCCAGCCATCTGGCTTGTGTGTGTGTGTGTGTGTGTATGTGTGTGTGTGTGTGTAAATTAATGATTATAAACAAACAAACACGCAGTGTTTAGCTACACCACATTTGAAAACCCTAAAATGGAAACAAGAGGAAACAATTAGTTTTGATTTAAATTCAACTACCCATATTACCACACCTGTATTTAGCAGCAAGCTAGGAAAACAACAGCAAGGAAAAGCGGATAGTAGACAAATGGTAAAGAGACCAGACCGGACCAGAGAGACGCGGTTCGATTTCCGGTGCGGGCAGCCGAACACGGTTAGGTTAACCGGTTAAGGTTATGACCTTTACTTTATCTGCCCCCCACCCCCAACAAATGGTTTGGTCACCGAGCCTTCGCTAAGCCCCCGCCCCCCTTGGTTACTGTTGCTATGCCAGGCTGATTTCTGTTGCCTGAAGTTCGGTAGGAAAATGTCCAGTCAGCATCAGTCCGGTGATCAGAAAGGAAAGGAAAAGAGAATAAGAAAATAAAGAGTCAACACATTTTCCAAACAACGGTGACTGTGGACGAGAAACGTAGAGCAAGGAAAGAAACAGCGCAGTTAGCTTGTAACGTAAGCTAACTGGCCAGCTCTAATGCTAACGTCCATTAGCCTAGCTTGTATTAAAGCCTGACACAAAACGTTATCTTTGACATAAAATGCTGAGTTTGGTAGCTCCACCAGAGAGGAAGAGACAGAGAGGAGAGGGCTCTGGGTGCAGTCAGGTAAAAGAGTAAGAGACACGGGAGGGTCTGGGGGAAGGGGCAAAGATATTGGCCCCAAGAAGTACTCCACCGCTTCAGACACAACAACACACACAAGGACCGGGACATTACTCAGTGCAGAAAGCACTCCCGCTGGGAGTGATAAGGAGTTGGACCGTGTTCTAAGTGATGGCCACAGAACACATCCCAATTCTGGCTACAAGCTAATGCGTGTTCCGGGTAATAATACGGCCACGATGTGTAATGAAGAATGAGCTGATCGTTAAAAGGGTGTGCGCAAAAACAGCAAGTAACAGAGAGCATCAGTAGAAATGTAAAATGTGGAGTGAAAATTACAATATTTGTCCTTCAAATGCAGTGAAAGTAAAAGTAAAAAATAATACTCAAGTAAAGCGCAGATACTCAAAAACTACTTAAGTACAGTACTCAAGTAAATTTACTTTCCACTCCTGCTGATTGGCTGGTGAATTTAGTTTGTTGAGAGGGGAAGCTGTGTTACTCTCATTCTATTAATAGTTTAACTCAACCGGACAACATCCCGCATCAACAGGTTGTGGTCTTTGCAATATGGCCATTAAGGACTAACTCCAAATAAATGGATGTTTGTGAGGCTTCCTGGTTGATTTCTAACACTCGATCTGGCCCACTAAAACAACACTGTCGGCTCACAATAAAAAAAACAAGCTTCTTACAAGGGCTGCCATCTCTGTAAAATGTAAATAAAGGCCATCTGCTCCGATATGTAAACAGCAGGATGGCTCCTCCCATCTGGGCGTTCCCCCCGCCGTCCACCACGACCGCTCTTTGCTCCTATTGGTCAACAGCGAAAGCCCCGCCCCCACCGGCAGCCGTCCTCTCGCCTCCGACTGGACGTCAGCTCCGCCCACCGGAGAGAAGACAAAAACAATCGGCATCCTTCACACAGCGGATTAAACTCAGGAGGTCAGAAACCCGTTTCAGACCACACATTTATCACCGGCCACCGACGCCGACAACCCCCTCCTCCTCTGCGGGACACATCATGGTTTCTCCGGTGACCGTGGTGAGTATGAACTCCACAGCAGCTTCCACACTGTCACACGTTAACCGGAGGGATAACGGCCGTGGCTGGTTTAGCTTCATGATAACAACACAACAGCACAGGGGTCCTCTTCACTCCCTGATGCTTCTGTCGACGGGTCTTCATTTCCGGCCGCCTGCAGCTGCTCATGTAAACCTTTACGGTTTTATCCGCCTCGTTATTTTTAGCATCACAGCCGCAGTCAGACTTTGTCTCGAGAGGCCAAGCTCGAGCTCCTCGGCTGATAATGTAATTAACCCCCCCAGTCTGAAGTGTTCATCCTGTTGGGGGTAATTCAAAACGTCCATCCAGGTGACCCTGATGTCAAGAGTTCACACTGTCCGGCTGGATGAGTTTGGGATCTGTTGGGGGGGTTTAATTCCAGGATTCCCGTTTCCTGGATATTCCCTCCTCTTAACGGTGACTCTTCACGCTCATCTACATACAGATGGATGTTTCTACAAATTTCCACCCCCACTAAACAAAAGCAAACCCTGTCATGTGACAATTTTTTTTTTGTTTGTACTTTTTTTTATTTCCTGCACCCTTCGGCAACGCATGCGCAGTGCGCAGCCGTGCTGTGGCTTGCGTGCTTTTCATCTCTTTTGCAGTCGCTGTGCTTTCACACAGACTCTGTTGTTCAGACCATACATGAGCTCTATAAATGAGCAAAAGAATGCCACTGCAGGAAAGTGGTCATCCTGGGCCAAACAAGCAAACAAACAAACAAAGAAAAACCAACAACAAATGCTCAAAACCAAAATACATGGCTAAAGGAATAATTGAACCAGCCCCGGGTGTCCTCTTACTTTGACAGAGTTGATATGAAGAGTTATCCCATTTACAGGAACCATAATGTATGCTGTGGTGCGACCTGGCCCGTAGTAAATCCTGGTGTATGTAGCCTGTCATATAAAGTGGTTGCCTCACTGCCATCAGTTGAGGTGTATAGTTACATTTGAGCATGAGACTTTTCCCCCACTTTTCACTTTTCCTGATTTTGTTTGTCATCCTGAGGTAAATTCTCAAAATAATAACTCCAAAACATCAGTAGTCAAAGATGTTTGTGTCCACACTTTCTTTGCTCAGAGATGAAAAACAACAACAACAACATTGTGAGCAGCAGCCATTATTCCATTAGATTACATTTCCATGTCATGCATCTATTTTGACTGTCAAAGTTTTAAAATACGCTGTCTCACTCCACGCCACCATGTGTACAGCTTGATGTGTTCATGGGGGAATTTAACACCTTTTGTCCTTTACAGTTGGTATAGAATCAGCCCCTCAGAGCGCTTCCAGTGGCAGACCAGCACAAACTGTTCTTATTCATATGATTGCAGAGGCGTCTGGCATCACACAGTTTTTACTGATCTCTGTATTACACATTTACTTAAAAAAAGCCCAATTATTTGTGGAAAGCAGACTCTAGTTATGTCTTCAAAACACATTTATTATACTGTGTGCTAATGAATTGCTTGCCTTTGACCGGCCTCAGCTTATCCTCGGCATTACAGCAGCTTTAAGATGGAAGGAAAACAGTGTTGTGTGTGATGCTGCATAGAAATACCTTTGTCCTATGACTCACATACCAGCTGTCCTGGCCTGGAACTTTCTTAAGTTACAGTTCCTCTCTGCCAAATTAAGGACACAAGCCTTTACAGGTCTCTAAAATGTTTGCCTGTATCACATTTCTGACACAGCTTATGAATGACCCAGTACGGTTGAATAGTCGTCAGTGCATTTGTTGCTTCCTCTTTGTTGCTGCAGAGGCATCAGAGGCAAACAGTTGCTTCCTTCCTGGGCAGCAGCTCCAAGATGAATTTGGCTCGAAAAGGTTGCTGATCACTTGGCCATTTACAAGAACTTTGAAATAAATAAATGCCCAATGATATGTGTCACTCATTCTGCAAATTAATGAACTATAGATAACAATTTAACGTTGACATTTTGAGTAATTTTGCAGAACTTGTAAGATTTGTAGTTTAACGTGACTAAGGAAATATTGCGTCTCTTTGCTTGTGAGAATTCTTTGTTTCATAATCTTGAATTTCATCTGTCTTTGGGAAATGGGGTCATTCAATCCCTTCATTCTACCAAAACAACCTATTGCTTGCTAGTAACCATTCAAATAGAGTCAATCATTAACTATATTATTCTTTAACTAGGGACAGTGGCAGGTGTCTACAGCCTACAGCTGTATGTGCCCAGCACCTTTGCAAACAGCCCGTAATTATATCGAGATCACTCAGATGGCAACATCATAACACAATGATTCATTTTGTTTGCCGCCCAAATTGGGCAGTGTTGCTGTGCGCTTTATTGCTGACAACAGCTGACTGTCACACACAGCTCAAAGCTGTTGCTAATGTCCTCCTTTGTGTCTATGCAGACTAACTGATGAGTAGGTTACAGCTGAGACAATACTATTCCTCAAGACAAAGACAGCAATCTCATTTAGATACAAGATGTTGAATGGGAGAGCTGGAAAGAACCTCAGAGAACTAAAACCAATTCATGAACTGCTCCACTGCTCCACAGTGAATTTCAGCACACAGTTAAACCCTCTTGATGGAAACATTTGGTGCAGTCACTTTTGTAGTTCATTGGGAAAAAAAGACATAAATTAGAGAACAACAATTTCATGTTATTATAAAACTGGGCATTATAATCATTCAGATTCAAGGCTTTTTTTCGTTGAAAATAACCTGCTTGTGATTTTACTTGCTGGTCCAGTTGATGATACAGTAAAGTGAACATTTCTAATATGACTTTAAAAGATTGTGTTTGTATGCATAACTGTTTCCCCAATGCTTTGTCTCTCTGCCTCTCATCTAACAGCCCATATCTTATTGTGTAGATGCAATGAGTTTACAGGACAAACAATGGGAAGGGAAATTGTCAAGTATGGCTTGGCCACATGAATAGGACAACAAACTTATATAAGTGTCAGACAGCCTACTGCATTCCCCCCAGGATCTGTATTCACTTTTCCAACCATCTTACCAAACCCCACTGATCCAGTCATCCTCTGAGAGTTTTCCCCCTATGGATAATGATCAGTGTTTGTGATCCTGTATCACTGAGCCTATATGTTGTCAGGCTTTAGCCTGAAGATCAGTGTGATGTGTAATGACAATATCTAAAACCAACTTTGAATGGTACAACAGAATGAAGTTGTATCATGTTTTTCCAGTGTCCAAAGCTGAAGTAGCCACTAGTGGCCCGATAGTGTTATGATATTGGCTTGCCTGGGAGTGCTGCCAGGGTTGTCTCTTGTGCTTGGCACCCATTGGTCTTAATGGGGAAGATAGATTCAACATAAGCTTATTCATACACACACACACGTTTCCATAACAATTGCTTTTGTCTTTTTTATGTTTCCATTTGTCTAATGAATGCCAGGTTAAGTATATCACTGAGTGAGCTTGAGTGCATTAGATCACATTAGACACGTAATATTAGTTTCACCTTAGCACAAAGTTTCCTCTCATGCTACTTGGATCAGTAAGGTTCTTTGTTCAGTATACTTTGGTACTACAATCAGTTTTGCAGTTGAAACTGTCAGTATATTTGGGAATAGAATTCCTCATTTTGGGAGCTTAGTTGAAAATAAAATGTCGCATTGTGGCTCTGAACATTTCTCAAAGTCATTTTGGAGCCTCATATAATCTTAATAACACAGAGGAATGGTATATAGTGCATCCTTACTTTTTATTTCTGGGTCGATGCAGAATTTCAAGTGCTAACCTTTTTCCTTTTTAGGAAAATGGTTAAAACTGCCTGGCCGTTTTGTAGCATGTTTAGGAAGAACATACAAATCAATTTGTGAACATCCTGCTGGCTACATAATGACAGTCTAACGGCCCATTTCTTGGATGAAGAAAAATGTGTAATCTTTTTGTGTCTTTTTGTCTCAACACGCTTGTGATATGTGAAGCGTGTGAAGACTTTTGCTTTCCTGCTGAGTCTTAGTCATATCAGGGAAACAAGGACAGTTTTGAAATCAAACAGACACTGTACCTGTAGTGTACTGTAGTGTAATTTGGCCTGCTATTTTATTAGGCAGTTATGCAATAAAGCACACAGCATAAACTGTATGAACTTAAGCGACCCCTCATTTTCTTCACTTGCCCATTCCTAATTCCAGCTGTCATGTGAATACCCAATGTCACCCGCTGCCCCCTCCATCCACGAAAGGCTTTATTTCCTCTAGCTTCCTCCTGCTTCCTCTCTTCTGCACTGGCTGCTTATACCAGAACGTTTCACTGCATCATTTTACTTTACCACAAGTTTTTGCAAGGAGTGAAGCAAAAGCACAGCTGAAAAACAGTCATCTCTATCAAATAGCCTCTCTTGATCAGACCTATCAGCTTTTTTTCTGTTGTTCTAGGACTCTGTGTTTTTTCTCCTTTCCCGTGTCACTCGTATCCTCCCCACCTCTCCTCCAGCGAGCTCTATTGAACCCTCACTCAAATCGGCTCTCTTCCAAATCAGCCTTTCCTCTCTTCTTGCTATTTAATACCAGACATTTTCTCTGCTGTCGGCCAATAGAATTTTTCTCAGAACCATAGGGGGTGATCATTGGGGTGGTATTGAGAAACTGCCTCACCTTTCTCTTCATGTTTTCCTGTAATCCTGTCCGGCCTCATCTGTTTGGACAGAAAGAAATATGCCAGGTAACACAGCTGGGCGGAAGAAATTAATATTTCACATTTTCTCATGCGCATGAGATACAAAGAAGAAGGTTGGAAAAAAGTAAAGGTTACTCAAAGTCAAAGAAACCATGTGCAAGCTTTTTGCAATTCCCTTTATGCTTGTTATTTCTGTTTCTGCCGTGTCAGCCACTAAACACGGGCATTACTGAGACAGTGATGTAAACTAGTGACCACATTAAGCAAGCTTCAAAGTTACTCCAGTCTGAATCTAAACCATTCCCACAAATAAGGAGAAGTGCTTAAACTTCAATGGTCTCACTTTTGAATAAAGCGTGAGATGCTGTACACCAGAGTTCAGACTCCTGCGAGACTTTTGCTTCCTGTGAAACATTTCACAGCTTCTGCCTTGGGATAAAAGCCCTTAAAATAAAACTAAGCATTAATATCAGGTTCTCTCGGGTGATAAAATTACTTGATGTAAGTGCAACTCACTATTACTCAGCTGACGATGTGAATGTTGGCTCTAATTTCAGGTGAAGAGTGAGGGCCCTAAGCTGGTTCCATTCTTCAAGGCAACATGTGTATATTTTGTCCTGTGGCTGCCTACCTCGAGCCCATCATGGTTCAGTGCTCTGATCAAGTGTCTGCCCATCTTCTGCCTGTGGGTCTTTTTACTGGCCCACGGATTCAGCTTCCTTGAGGCGCACTCCAGCGCCCGCAAGATCTTGGCTGGCCTCATCTTTTCAGCTCTGGGTGATGCATTTCTCATCTGGCAGGAGCAAGGCTACTTCGTCCACGGTGAGGAGAAACTTCACATGCTGAGTTATTTGGACTTTCGTTTTTAAACATCCATCAGGGTTTATACACTAAACTCCAGGTTCAACCAGTACTCAGATAATTTCTTTGGTGTAATAATCAATAAAAGAAAATGAATAATAATAAAAAAAATAATAAATAAAACAACCTAGTAGTAATAATCAAAAATAGTCATTTAATTCCTTATGAGTTAGATGAGCTTTCATCATTTGTTAAACTTTAATTTGTGATTGTTTAACAAAGCTTTATTTCGCATCAGCTATATTTGGATATAAAATATTTCTATTTATGTATATATCTATAAATATATAATGTCTTACAGGCCTTCTGATGTTTGCCATCACCCACATCCTCTACTCATCTGCCTTCGGGATGAAACCCCTCAACGTGTGTGCTGGGCTAGTGATCACAGGTGTGTCCTCTCTGAGCTACATCCTGCTGTACCCCTACCTTTCTGGCCCCTTTACCTACCTGGTGGCTGTCTACATTGGTCTGATTGGTTTCATGGGCTGGAGGGCCATTGCCGGCCTGCAGCTGGCCAACGATCTGTGGACCTGGACCAAGTTGTCTGCCTGCCTGGGCGCCGTGCTTTTCATGGTCTCCGACCTCACCATTGCTGTCAACAAATTCTGCTTCCCCGTGCCCCATTCGCGTGCCATCATCATGGCCACCTACTATGCTGCCCAGATGTTGATAGCGCTCTCGGCTGTCGAGTGCCAGGACGTGGAGGTTGCCAGGAAGAGAACATGAAGTACCCCGGCCCCCGCAGCGACCCCCTACGAGGCTGGAAAGGTGGCGGCCAACTCTCCTGCTGCCCTGCGTGATCATGGACACATCTCTCTGCCAGATCCCCAACCCTCAGCCACCATCTCAATGCGGTACCCGCACATTGTTGTTACCATGGTGACTGGCCTACTACAGCCTACACATGGCTGTCACACATTAGTTTGGTAGTCTCACGCCTGTCTTCTTACCACACGGTAGTATTTTTCTCTGCTTCTCCCAACAACTTGCTTCCTCTGATCCTACAAAGGCTGTCTCTCAACCCAGTTACTATCGAGGCAGGAGTAGTAATATTCACCTGCTTTGATAGATAATATAAATTTAGTTTAACCTTTATGTTTTAATTTAAGGGGAACATGTCACTTGGGACCTTTTGAGGAGTACGTGTGTGTCTGCATTTCTGTGTGTTTGAGTAACATTCTTACCTCGTTTTCCACGCAGTTCCATCACGCACAGTCGCCACACTGACTACACACATTTTAATTTTTTGTGGTCCAATAATACAATATAACATCTTATTTAGTTGTTTGTTTTGTTGTCAGAGACTTTGTTAAAAAGGGAGTTTTTCTTTTTTTACTGACTCGCCGATGTTTGGTTTCTGTCATTCTGTGTTTCCCTGAATTAAGGGTGCTATTCTTAAAGTCAGGAGCATATCCAAACCAGTTTTATTATCTGCAGTCCCTGCCATTGCAAGGACAGCCATACTGCCTCTGTTTTCTAGCATTAACCCCCTACCAAATCTACAATACAGCCTCTCCTGGGGTTTTATTTGCCAATATGATGTCCTTAAATATGCTGGAGAAGAAAAAAGAGACAAAAACCAGGCAATGAGGTTGAAAGGTAAGGGATGGAATAATGCATGAAAGCACTGAGCAGCCACTGAGTATTGTATCTTTAGTGGGAGTCAGAGGAGGTTGTTAGTGGAAGCTCAACTCTTCCTGCTGAGATTTTATTGACATTTTCCTGCGGTCACAAAGAGAATTCACTAAACTTTCATAGCCAGCCACCGAGCACATTGTAACATACTATACAGTGCACCTGCTTCTCATTTTAGTGTGAACTGCTGGCTGCATTTTGCCTGGCAGCAGTTTTGTTAAGAAATGCTTGTGCAAATGTTCACACGGTAACGCACACACACACACCTGACACCAACAGCTCCTGCTGGTTTTGTTATTAGGAAAAGTCCACAGGGTTCTCAGTGCTGGACTAGATCAGTGAACTCATGTTGTCATTCCCCTGCGACCATGTTCTGGAGACTGAACCGAAAGGTCTGCATGACTAGCTGGAACCTTTTTCTTCTGTTTATTGACTGTGTGTGTGTGTGTGTGTGTGTGTGTGTGTGTGTGTGTGAGTGTGAGTGAGTGGGGGGGGGGGGTTGATGGCTTTTGTCCTCAGAGTGCATTCACTTTCTCATAACGACACACTGACACACAAACAAGCCCTGGGGCAGCTTGACTGAAAGAAAATTATGGACATGATGGGAACCGGCTTCTCATGTGAAGGTTATGGTTATCCCATTTTTTCCCAATAAGTCTGTCTCACAGGACACCTTTCATCAGCTTTAATCCTGTAAAATCCACCTCAGGTAATCCCTAACAGGCTGGCTGGTATTTCGTCTTTCATCTATCGCACACTCCAAGCTCTCAACTTTCATTGGCTTTGGCCTCGCCAAACATTTTACATTAGAGTTAAGTGTCTTAATAGAAGAGATGTTCTTTACCTATTTCTGTGGATGTCTACATGTCATACATGCATGTTTTTATTGTGAAAACGAGAGCGTGTGCGTATTACCTTCGTCTTGGCTGTTGAGTGGATGGTGTATGGTGGTATATGTACACCTTTAACCGGTCCAAACTAACTCAAGGCCAGGAATGCTGTTAGCCATCAAAGTTTATGAGTTGACACACTATGGGATATTTTTAATGTATTCTCACAAGGCCCTTAATCCTTTCCTCATGTATTTTATAGCTTCCCTTGAATACGTAAATGTTGTCATCTAAGGATGACTATAAATTAGATTAGGTAGATTCAGATTGCAGGACATTAAATTTAAGTTACCTAAGTTGTGAGCTGAACATGGCTCCTTTCAACTTATATTATGTGTAAGTGTCACCTTCTGATCTACAATCTATCTATAAATGGGAAAGAAAATAATTTAAATGTAAGCTGAAAGCTCAGTTGCTGATAATTATTAACAAAGGGAGGTTCTGTTTTTAATGCACCTGCACATTATATAGTTATAGTTGATACAACATATGTGCATGTGACTGAAACAGAGCGACAATATGTGTTCCTTCTGATGGCTCAATGACCGTTACGGCTGTCAGCGACAAACCCACATGAACAAAAAGAGACACACATGCAAATCACAATGTTTTCATGCATCACATCGGCCACCATGGCAGATCTGCAGGCAGACAATGGTGTTGACACCCATCAAGGGTTTTTCAAACAGCCGCAGTCTTAGCTTGACCAGGACAAAGACTCTCTGACCAAGTAGTTATTTTTGCTGCTGCTTTGCGAGATAGTTCCACAATCTTCTTTCGGTCCGTCAGCATGCTTGCCAGCTCAATATTTCTGCTTTGTCAGTGAGAATTGGTTCATCTCTCTGTCTTTGAGACTGCTTGTTTTCTGTCCCAATGTTTTATTTTGTCTTACTAGCATTGTGGTGTAGTCCCACTCAGCAGTCTTTACCCTCTTCTCACCTCATCCAACCCATCAGCAGAAACATGTTAACAGTAAACATAAAGCTCTGCGCTGCGAGACACCCCGCAGGCATTTGTCAGTCTGTCTGTCATAAATCAGGGCTTAGTGGAAGATAAGGAGTATGAGGAGAAAACATGAGCCAAAAGTAAAACTGCAAGGGGGTGACGAGATTGAGTCAAACAGTCTTACTCATCCCAACTATGTGGGCAATTTATGTAAGCTCTGCTTTCTTTGTCCTCTGCCTCATAATGCCCCCTGACTTTTTGTTCCACTGGTCCAGTGGCTACACGCCAAAAGACAGGCTTTACTTTGAAGTATTTTTGAGATTATTTTTTCTAGCCAGCCCACACTTTGGAAAATATCCATGACTTCCATCTCTGAGTACGAGATCAACAGCGTCGTGTAAAGTAGTCATTAAGCCTGTGTCGTGGATTTGGTTTGAAATATTCATTCTGTTACTCCTCTTTTGTTTCTATTTATAATTCACTTGGCCACAGGTAACCCAAGATGAAAGTATAAAAGAAAACTTGCAATTTTTAGTGCTGGAGTTGTCTCGTGTATCAGACAACCTTTTGTTTTGCAGGAGACAGGTGCACAAGGGTTTCTGACTCTCCTCTTTGGAAGGTTATTGTTGAGCGATACAGTATCTGAAATTAGTTGAGGAGGTGAAATGCGACACACAGGGAACCCCCTCCCCGTTAGCTGCCATCCAGTCTCCCTGCAGATGGCAGGCCAGCAGGTGCATCACTTTACCTCAGCCTGTCAACGGCCCTGTTGTTCTGAGGTTTGTGCATGCAGATAAAAAGGGACTTGAGTGAGCTGTGGGAGGCAAGTGTGGTTTGACCTGCACTGTGAATAAAGAGCTGAAAGAAGTAGCTTTGGTAGTGGAAAGGGCTCACGGTATGGTCCTCTGCATAATTTGGCTATTTAACCCTAACCCTCTGATTTTAAGTTTTCTATCGTTCTTTTTGCTGAAGTCTAATGTGATGTTTGATTTGAAACCTTTGCTGTTAACGTGCTGTACTCATTATCGTGCAGTTGGTGGCATACAAATCATAGTTGTAAAGCTTTTGTAGCTGTACTCATGCATGACAAGAAGGCTGAAATAAACCCCCTACATCAACACTTACCTGCAGTGATGGAAAAGTACAGACCGTACATACCGAGGAGTTTACAACATTATGACTGACAGTTCTCTCCGACGATAATGAACATGTATCCCAAAAAACAAATAAATAAATAAATCAGCTTCACTTTGTAATACTAACCTGAACCTACAGCACTTTTTGAACCCAGATTAAGGCCAGTTATTGTCTCCTTACAGCTATCGTATTTAAAATAAAGCAATTATGTACTGTATTCTTTAAAGTATATGCTCATATTTCCTTTATTCTTTCTTTAGGAGAATGAGAAGAGAAAGTAAAGACAGCTTTGATATTTAATGAAAGTTACACATGTTTGTGTAAGAGAATATGCATTTTTCTTTAAAAGGCATCTTGAAGTGTTACAGATCTCTTAAAGTGTTTCAGAAAATATGTGTATTTTTTTAGCGGTGGGTTTGTTTCCCATAAATACCTTTTTTAGATGATTTTTTTTTTTTTAAAGAAGGCCCATCACAATGCATCAAGACTTCAATTTATGAACATTTTTAAATTCAATGCTACTTTACTGTGTTGTCCTTGATTTTCACTTTATGATTTATTTCTTCCATGACTGTAGAGACTAAATAGTTTCTTTGCTGTAGTGAAACTGCTATGAATGTGAATATCTATTGAAGAAATAAATGCAATAACAATGCAAGTTCGACTTAAACTCCTGTTCTGATTTTCTTGTTTCCTTTAAGATTAGTGATATAGTAGTCAAAATGTCAGCTGATATTTATAACCATTTTCTATTTCTATGGAAGCTGTTGGCCCTCAGCAGATAAAGTGCCATTAAGGCAGAAAGTGCCGGCAGACAACAGAGAGCTCTGTTCTAGTAACTACTGCGCTCTTGTCTGGCTGAGTTGGAAATATGCTTTCAACAGCCTTTAGCCCAGTGGAAGCTCATTCAGACTGAACCTCTCGCTCCTCTTTATGCTGTCTTCCTTCTCTGGTTTCCTGCTTTTTTTTTTTTTTTTTTTTTTTGTAACTCTCCAATTCTTTTATATATGCACAGACTATCACATGTCACAGTTTATTCTTGTAAGAATCACGCCAGCTCTCTCCCAATGTGTTTCATTCACTTGCAGCCAGAGTCTTACAATCAGAAAGCACCAGTTTTGTATGAAAACGTCTGCAATGGCCTATAAACAGGCTGAGTTAAATCCCACAAAAAGACACAAAATCTCAAAATAAACGTACATAAATACCTCAATAAACTCACAGCAGTCTAACATGTTACCATAGCTCCTTCACCTAGTCATTCACATACAATACATCGTCTGGGGAACTAATCTGAAATCCTTTAGTATTCACTTCATTTTTGGTGAAGTTTCAGTTCCTAGATTGATACCAACTATTGAGGTTTTTATTATAAGCTACTTCCAGCTTATTGTGCCTTAGTTAAAGCAGTGAAGAAGTGGAAGGGACCAGTGACGTGGGTTCGGTGCCTGTCGGTGCCATAGACTGTATGGTGGGTGTTAATTGATTTGAACCTGGCAACCCAACGCTGCCAGTCCCTTGGTGGCTCTATTGAAAGGGAGTTGAAGGGAGCCAGCGCAGTGACGTCAGAATGGTGAGGGGGTTGCTGCCCTTCTCAGCCTGTTTGGCACCTCATCACCAGACCACACTCACTCTTCCAAGGAACAGCAGGGCATTCACGGGGAAGAGCCCATACAAGCGCTGTCAGATAGAAACCATCGCACGCTAGGCCACTTTCATTTCACCAGATTTGACTTGAAATGAGTCACCTCACTGACGTCCAAATGGAGTTCCAGGTTCAAAGGGATTTTAACAGTAAAACACAGGAAACTAATTAACAACCAAAAACTTTGAACAGGAAGGAACAAACTAAAACTCCGGTAAAGTGGGTAAATAACAAATGTCTTGTGATATCTATGGGCTGCAAAGTGTCAAATATTAAAGATAGTTGTTAGTTTGTTTGAACTTTTCCAATGCCTTTCTATTACTGTCCCTGACCGAAGATAACTTTAAAAAACATTATTACAGCATCTACACAGCTCCTTTCATGTGGATGATAATAACATTCAAGCTTAGGGTCAGCACCTTCAGGTCAGTATTTCATCTCAAATCCAATAACGTATTTGTTTACAGAGCAAACACAAGAAAATGTGACACCAATATTTTCTGACTGCACTTTCTATAGTACCTGGCTCTCATTCCTGATTTTGCTTGATATCCTTTTTTTTTTTTTTATCTTCCGGTGAAAAAACAAAGCTCAGCAAGTGAGAAGAAGCTGTCAGCTGATATGGGTTGATCATATGGTTTCATGACATGCAAATCCACAAAGTAAACCACAAGAAGTTAAGTTTAGTTTTTGACTGCTTGCATAACTGGCATTATACCACCCACAGACTATGTGACTGTGTGAAAGTGGTGCACCGTGGAGGCAAATTAACTATCCATTGTACGTGACTGACATGCCATGTCACCCTGTACAGCAAGTTTTGTGAAAAACGTGTTGCTGGGAAGAAGTGGAGAAAGAGATTTAAGTGACATTACTCTCTAGAGAGAAAGGCATCTATGAGTTAGAGAAAAATGGCGATGTCAAGCTGACCACTGTCCCCGCCCCCAACCAAACTCCCCAAACCTCTATCTGCTCCAGAAACACAAGGACCAGAAGAAGTCCGACCTCTAGTGGTCTCTTGATGCACTTCTAGAGCCAGAGGAAATTATATTGACAACAAAAAAAAAATCTAGCAAAATCTGGAGGGGAAGTCAACATTTTTATGATTATTCTGATATCTGGTATTATTGAGTGGCAGCAGTAAATGCAGCATGGGGTCAGTGGCTGATCCAAGTGCAGCTGTCCTGGCAAGAGTTCAAGCCGACCTCTTACAAAATAAGCTTCTCTTTGTTTGCCTGGTTGGTCAGGCTCTCCAGCAGACTCTTGTCATCTTTATCTGGAAGACACGATGACACGCAGAGGGAGGAAATGCTTGATCAGCTAAAGCATGATATACTTTTGCATGAAAAGTATCTCCCCTTCCGTCCTCCTTCCCCCGAAAGCTTACCAAAGATCACCAGTTTGCAGGAGCACTTGGCTATCCCCAGAGAGTTCTCTAGGACCAGTGTGTATTCACCACCATCTTTGGCCCCGCAGGTGGGGATCGCCAGGGTGCACACTCCGTTGGCTGTGCTGTGCCAGAACCGGGGGGAGTCTGAGATTTTCGATTCTCCTTTATACCAACAGGCCTGCGTAGGGGAATCAATTTTATTATTGCTTTTTGGAGATCAGAAATAAAAACAAGTTCACACAAGCGTGTCCAGTGCCGATGCTCAGGCGTGTATGTTCGACCTGTGGAGTTGGCATGCCCTGATAGGCGCAGCTCATGGTGCAGTCATGCCCTCTGCGAACAGTGTGGTCCTTCAGCGGCAGCAGGAAAGAAGGCTTCACCTGACGTGGTGGTGTGACGTACTCTTTCAACCAGAGACTGCTGATGCTCTCTTATTAAGAATATAAATACAGAGATGAACATGTAACTGGGACTAATTTAACAATAAAAAAATATGATGTGGATATGAAGTTTCTGCTCACATACCTTTCTCCTTCGCAATGATGAGAGGCTCCTTTGAGTCCAGTGGATCACTGTCCCCAATAGAGTTTTGGGCAATGACCCTGAAGTAGTATTTCCTCCCAGGAAGCAGTCCAGTGACAGTGTATTTGCTGCTGAAGACACGCTCGGCCACAGTAAACCAGGAGGCAGTGCTAGCGTCTCGTTTGAGTATAACATAATGGGCTCCTTCGTCATCATCGGCAAGGTCTGGAGAGTGATCCCATTTCAGGGTCACTGTGCCTGGGACCTCTTCTTCCAGGCAGAGATTCTTTGGTGGTCGAGGAAAGTCTGATGAAAGGGGATAGAGTGCAAAAAAAATGATGAAGAGAGAGAGGGGGGGGGGCAAAAAAGGAAATAATGGAGAAAATAATGAAAATAATGGAATGATGAAAAAACTGATGAAACCTTTACCTGTAACTCGCACATTAATATCGTAGTGAGCCTCCCCATAGTCGTTCTCCAGATGGACACGATAGATGCCAGAGTCGGATCGCTGAGAGGAGGAAATGTGGAACTGGGAGTTATTTTTGCTGGTGGTAATGACTTCCCTTCCTCTGGTGAGGATGCCATCTTTGAGCCAGGTTACTACTGGGGGAGGTGAAGCCTGTGAGCGGGAGGGAGATGTTGAGATGTTGCTTGACAGGACTTTGGATTGTGTGGTAGTCTGATCGCTCTGAGCAACATTACTGACTCCTGAGTAGGTGCTCAGGGTCTTACATTGAAGCTGAGGCGAAGGCAAAGTGACATCCCTGCTCGGACCACCATCTGGTTCTTCAGCTTTCCTTGGAGATCAAACCTGGGTGCCACTGAATAGGAAGGAAAAAAAAAATAGAAAAGTCAAGGACGAAAATAAAAGTGAGATGATGACACAACGTGAGAGTGTAGTTATGTTACCAGGTGGAGGCATGGCTAATACACCCTCCGACAGCTCAATGGCCTCCCCCACCCCTCCTTCATTGACCGCCCGGATGCGGAAGTGGTACTTCATCCGCTCCTGAAGTCCAACCATGGTGAAAGACGTACTAGCGATGGGGATCTTAGTGGCTTTCATCCACTCTTTAGCATCCTCTGAGCGCACCTCTAGGACGTAGCCAGAGGGTTCGTCTCCCTGCTCTGGAGGTGTCCACCTCACAGAAATGGAGGAGTTTGTGGAGTCAGAAACACACAGGTTCCTCACCAGGCCGGGAGCACCTACATGGGAAAAGAGGGGCGTCTTTGAGCATTGGATAGTTCAAATAGGATGTATACAGAGATGAGAGAAAGTGAAGGAATCAGCAAGCGTCTCACGTATTGGGTCTTTGGCTAGTACTGCATTGGAAACTGTGCTAGGACTGCCCACTCCAGCCCTGTTTACACTGGTGACTCTGAATTCATACTCCACATCATCAACCAGCCCGTCCACAATGAATTTAGACTCTGAAAATGACATTAGATATGCATGAGTATAGACTATATGGATACAGAGGAGTGTAAAAGAAAGCCAGGCATGTTTAATATTAGGATCAGGATTTGAGGTGATATGTTACAACACCGTGTCCTGATGCAGGATTGTTTCTCAGTCTAACAGTGTCTGAGTAAAAGGTGGAAATGTGTGCCACATCTACACATCTACTTCTGACAACTAAACATGAGAGTCTGACCTGTGAGCAGCTCCTTGTTGACCTGCAGCCACATATTGCTGCCTTTCTTCCTCCTCTCCAGATGGTAGCCCAGAACTGGGGCTCCTCCGTCGTGGGCGGGAGGCGTCCAAGTCACTGTCATGGCGTGCTTAGTTATGTTAGACACTTGAGGCTGGGATGTTTGGCCTGGGGGCTCTAAATCAGTGGACAAAAACCAGAGAAGGTGAGTTTGATAGGGAAATCAATTGTTCAGTTTAATGGCTGATGATTCCAACAAAGTGAACAACGGCGGAAACAATAGCGGTGATTTCTCAAGTGCCACCTCTGAACCCTTTCTCTCTAATTCTTTAGATGGCACCGATGATAATTTATAGTTTAAATGAACCCTCACCTATTGGCTCTCCAGCGCACACCTCCTCTGTCTCCAGAGGTTCACTCATTCCCTCTGTGTTGACAGCTCTGATGCGATACTGGTACGCCTGGCCCTCCTCCACCTTGTCATCCCTGAAGACGGTGGAGCTGCTGTCCACCTCGCCGGCCCTGGTCCAAGACTTTTTACCCGCCACACGCCGCTCAATCACAAAGCTAGTCACTTGCTTCCCCCCGTTGTCGCGGGGAGCCTTCCACTTCATCTTGATACACCTTCCTGACAGCTCGAGGAATTCTACTTTTCCTTGAGGAGGCTTCGGATGGTCTAGAAAATATGGTGAAGTATTTCAAATCTGTGTGGAATGAAACTATTTTAGCTTCTATCCAAATCTGTAATCACCCACCAATCACAATCAGGCGCAGGTTGGCAACAGCAGTGCCACAATCGCTCTTCAGACGGAGTGTAATCACGCTGCTGTCCTCTCGCACACATCTAGGTGAGGTGAGAAGAGCTGTTGCGTAAATGTGTATCTGTCTTCCCATTCGGTGAAGCCTAAGCTGCTCACCACGCACCTGCCGAGCACCAGCGAGGTGCTGTCAGCTGTCCTTTCCACCTTGGTCCTCTCGTCCTCCACGACTTCCACGCCATCTTTGTACCAGGTGACCTTGGGAGGTGGTTTGCCTTTGAAAGGGATCTTGATGGTGGCTGTCTGACCAGCCTTCACGGTCACAGGTTGGGCCCCCAACAAGTCCAACACAGAGGAATCAATCTCTGGAGGGTCTAAGAGACACAGTTCATATTCACTTGGGTTGATTTATATTTTCATTTTGGCGAAGTTTGAAAGCTTAAGTGTGGTTTTGGAGAGGTGTCGGACTCTAGTGTCAATGAAAATAAAGATAGAACAAGGACAACAAGCAAATGTCCAACATAATAAAGCCACTTTAAATAATCACCTGGTGTCTGAGAACGACAGGAAGGTCCAGTTAGCGTCTGTTCCACTTGCGAATACATATTAAAATGCCAAATACACAGACTCACACACTGACCTGCAACAGTGAGCACAGCTTCACTCTCCGCCCCCTTGGCTCTGAAAGTGTACTTGCCCTCATGGGCATCAGTCACACCAGAGAAGATGAGCTTGTGGACAGCTCCGTGTTTGACCACCTGAACTCCACTCTGCTGTGAAATCTGAAAAAACACAAGAGTGGTAATGACAATGTTAAAAAAAAAAAAAAAGTGACTTGATCGAAATGGTGACTTTTTATACAGTACACTTCCTTTATGTGTTCGTTGGACTGTAATTGACGAGTGACACTTTCACCTTGTCTCGTATCGTCTCCTACCTCCACTCCATCCTTCAGCCACACTCCATCCACCTTCTCATCATCCACAACAACACACAGCTCTGCAGGGGAGCCCGTAGGACACTGAGCGTCTGACATGCCGCTCTTCACTGAGGCAAAACGCTCTGGTAAAGCACACAAAGATCAGTAGTTTGATGCTCAGTAATGGTTCAACGTGACTGACAGCATGAATGACTGCAGACAGGTAGATGCCGTTACCGTCCACGGTTAAAGTGGCAGAAGTGACGTATGTGTTTGTGTCGTTGTCCTGAGTGCAGACGACAGCGTACTCTCCCCCGTCTGTCAGCTCGCAGTCCTCGATGACAGCCTCTGCTCTCTTCCCCTCACAAATGAAGATATAGCGGCGGCTCGCAGTGATGTCGTTCCCGTCCTTTAGCCAGCGAACGCGCACGTCTTTGGAGCTCATCTCACATCTCAGGTGGGCCTTTCCTCTCTCCTGCACATGGACGTTCTTCAGGTGGCTGGAAAAACTGATGGGAATCCCTGAATAGAGAGCAAATATTGTAATTTCTGTACAATTAACACACGGACAATGAGTTTAAGCACATCTAAACATATATGAGTATGAAACGACTCATTGTCTAACCTCCATATTAGGTTTCTTCTTAAGTTTTTTCCCTTGCACATATAAGAGGAATGTATTATAGTATTGGACTTGAGAGCAAGAGAGCTAGTTTACTGATGACTAACTGTAATTAACACAAACTCAATGATGACACTTCTGCTGCTGCAACACCAGAGGACAGCCACATGTCCTAAAGAAGATATTTACATGTCCAAGCCTGCACCTTGGGCAAGTAAGCATCTTGTTAGACAGAGCTGTAATAAATGAGCTTGTTGTGAGGAGGGATTTGGTTGGATTCCTTTCAAGCCAGCACTAGACGAGGATTTATTACGTCTTCATTTTGTAGGGGGAATATGATGTTTTTTAGCACAGCTATGAAGGAATGAAGCCTCTAATCTCGAGGGGGGGGGCAGTAGCTGCTTGTCTCCTCTGAGTGTGAAGGAGGGAGGTTTGTTTCCTTAGAAATATTAGCGCCACTAAAACAGGAAGACAAAGGCCTTGTGGGAAAAACAAAATAAAGCATAACACCCCCCTGCCCCCCCCTAAAAAAACATCCATTAAAAGTTTTTTATTTTTATTCTTTTAAAGCTAGTAATTGGGTTGTCCGTACGTTCAATGAAAAGTGGCACAGTGGCAGTGAGGTCCCCGACGCTGATGGTGTAGTCTCCAGTATCACTGACTTTTACATCCTTAATCGTCAGAGTGTAGGTCAGACCGTCTTCAGACAAGGACACATCAAACTTTTCATCTCTTTTTACTTCTTTGCCTTTTACCTAAAACAAAACAAAACAAACACAAAAACAAACCCCACATACGCTTTTGGGGAAATTACTCTTGAATCCGGTTTCATACCCTGACGTTCATACCTCCCTTGATGGTAAGTACATTTTCTTTGTTATTGTTATCTAAGTTTCTTACCGCAGATGCCAAAAAACTCCTTGAAACTTTCCTAGAAAGCCTTTTCTTAATATCACCACCAAGATGGGATATCATATGATTCTGTGGGAGAGCGATGAAGAGCTTCAGTGTGTTTTCTTCAGTCAGATACAAACCTTCCAGACGAGTGGCACATCTGTCTTCTTGGAGAGACGGACCTCAAGCACAGCCGTCTGGCGCTCTGTCACTTTTTTTGGCTCAAAGTCAGACAGGAACCTCAGAGGTTCATCTGAACAAGAGAAAAAGACTGTTATTGTATATCTGGAATTATATTGAGTAAATCTTATACGAGTCACTGTGAAATAAGAACTCAGAAATGTATAATGTATGACTAAGAAAGCTCCAAAGTCAATATTTTGTCTGTTTGTGCCCTGCAGTTGAAATGCGATATATGACAAATAGGAGCGGAAGACTGCAGTGGATGGAAGGAATATCAGTCATGCAGCGATGCAGCTTATTATGCTCGTATAAAACTTGTCCCTTCCTTTCCTAATCACCTCAGTGACACAACACTGTATGGCTCAGGTGTTGAAAGATGCAACTGGGAGAAAGACTGTAAAGAACTGTGAAAGTCAGAAAATCCGATCAAACATGACATTGCCTCCCCTACTTGTGAACAGCGGGAAGGAATTGTGCCACATTATGTACTTGCCTTTGACATTTAGCCTGGCTGACAGCCTCTTGTCTCCAACCTGCAGAGTGTAGGTGCCCATGTCACTGAGGCTCAAACTCGAAATGCACAGCGTGTGCTTGGTTCCCATCTGCTTCACTTCGTATTTCCCACGAGAGTATTGGATCCGCAACAGTTCAGTGCCCTGGGTTGTAAACAAAACCACTGCGTTAAGAAAGAACTCACAGGTGGTTTATGTAATGGCCATGTGTGTGTGCTTTATGTATGTCTGCTGCATAGGCAGGCAGAACTTACCAGAAACCATTGCATCCTGATGTTTGGATCCTTCAGTTCCAGGATGGTGTCAAAGGTCACGCTGGTGCCAACTTTGGCGGTTATGTCCTCCAGGGGCTTCAGCACATGCACCATCTGGTAAAAAAAATAAAACAAAAAAAAAAACCCACACATTTATTTACAGACATACAAACCACAAAAATTGCAACATGATACAGCAAAGCCTTTTCCCGCCTTCACATTAGCTGGCTTGATGGCTGTTGACGGCTGTGACATGCCTTTTGTTCTATGGCTGTGTTGTGGGACATTTAACTTTTCTTTTTCTATTCGGTGCTATTTCAGGCTGTTTTCCTATCCTATCCTAAACCTTTTCTTCCTCATGTGAACCCGTGGTGTACAAACAAGCTCTCTGTTTGACAGGCCCACCTCCACTTCCACTTTGTTCTTCAACTCGTTCAGTTTCTTCAGGATGCCTCTGAAGTCGGTGAAACCGTGCTCGGCGCAGATCCTCTCGTAGTCCTTCTTGTCAGCTCCAGCCAGGATCTTTAGCATCTCCTCCTCTGTAGGTGGCTTCTTCACCTCTTTTTTCTCCACACTGCTGCACGAGGAAAAAATGTCAAGCGGGAAAATAAGCATGCATGAGTGTTTACACGCACATATAAAAGTGTGTGTCAGGTTTGTGCGCATGTATGTCTGACAGTTTATGCATATGGGTGATGACAGCTCAAAAACCTCTTTGTCTGCCCCTGTGGCAACACAGGCGCACAGTAGTGTCCTTTAAATCTCATGTAGATATTTCTGGATGCAGGCACAGGCAAAAAAGGAAGAGGGGTTTGGGGGAGGATAAAAGAAAACTCCATAAAACCGTGACAGGTTTTATAGAGGTTTTTTTTTTTTTGTTAGTATCAGAACGCTCTTACCGTTTCTTCAACTTCTTTTTGAAGTCCAGCGCTGGATCTAGAAACAAGACAGAGAAACTTTCAGCCAATGCACTGAGTGAAAATAGACCACAAACTGGGAAACTATCAGGATTGACGCATTCACATCACATATTATCTGAAATGGCTGAACTCACTCTCTGTAACAATGAGTGATATGGAGTAAGTAGCTTCTCCGTGCTTGTTGGAAGCGATGCATTTGTAGACGTCAGCATCCTCCAGAGCCAAGTTCTTGATCTGAAGTGGAAGAAATCCATTACCAGTTGCATAATAGAAAATCGAATAACGTTCTTGACGCTTGCTATGAGATGAGTAAAACCCAAAATGGTCTTTACATTGGCTGGCCAATTTCAATCACACTGCAGTTCTTACTTTAGGCAAAAGGAGGCAGTGTCAAACTATGAATACACAGTAAACATGAAGCGCTACGACTTACCAGTCATTCCTCACCAGTGAAACAGATGGCAAGGGGAGATGCATATGTCAGCATCCACAAGTTAATTGCTTTATAATAGCTATTTAAGCTTCACTTAAGCTCTCCGGCTGGTGTAGAGAATTCACTAAATCCACTCCAGTGTGGTTATGGATAAAGGGATCCTAGATTCCCCCCCCCCCCCCCCACCACCACCTTTCTACCTACTTTTCCCCATGATGCATGGTGTGTTGTCTGAGGAGAGAACCCCAAGATGCTGGAGTCCCATATCGGGATATCATGTGCCGAGCTCTACTCTGCAATGCTCACATTTTCCTTAACAGAGCGATTCATTTTTTACAATATATTACATGCACCCACACACAAAAAAAGACATCTGTGCAGATATGATAGATTTTTTGGAAAAATGTGATGCTGGGGAGAAACAGCTATCGTTAAAGTAAGTTGGGAGTACATAAACAAACCTAATGCCGGCTTTTGTGAATACAATAATACCAACCTTGAGCCAACTGAATTTGTAAGCAGTAGAAATATTCATGAAATAACACTGAGAATAAGTCATTGTGCTGAGATATGAAGCAACACAATGAAGGCAAAAACAGTCTAACCCTCTGATGTATGACTCCTACAAAAATAATGAATTCATACCACAAATCTCATTTTCGAGACCAGAACCGTTTGCGTAAATCACACACAAATTAAAAAGTGAGATATTTCGCTGAGTGAGCTACAGTATGTAGTTAAACGGTCAAACCTTGAGTATATGCTGGTTGTTGATGTCATCGTGGAAGGATTTAGTAGCATCGGACAAAGAGCACCCGCTGGCGCGTTCCCAGCTAACTGTGGGCTGAGGAATTCCCATCACTTTGGCTCTGAACACTGCATCATTACCTATGAATGATAAAACAGACAAATGGGGTTAATACGCATTATCAGCTTTGGAATTATTAGTGGAATGTCGATTAAGAGACACTCAGGATTTTTTAGGTACAGTGAAGCAATGAGAATAAATGTTTAATGTATATCAGATCAACAGCCTCTTCCTGTCTGAGACCAGCCAGCCAAGGTCAGCACATGAATGCTAATGTGACGGCAGCTTCGCTGTGCTCTGCATTTTGTGAGACTCTGCCTTATACAAGCCTCGTAATCTATAATTCAGTTGTATTGCCACGGTGAGGAGGGTTGGTTTGTGTCCTTGTGCTTTGTGTATCTTTGTCGGGACTTTCATCAGATAGGATTTGCACGACCTCCACCCAGAGAGACAAATAACTAAAATTTGCACATCGCAGCAAACGTTTAATTCCAGCTGGAGTTTGTTTTCTGTCATCTGGAGTTTCTGGGCAAACTGTGGGCTGGGATCTAAAATTAGCTGAAGTGGAGTTGTCCTTTAGGCTCAAGGGCTCGCAGTAGTTTGTAATGCGATGTGAAGAGAGACGTAAGGAGACGCAGTGGGGCTTTACTGAATTTTCGCGGTGCTGGAGGAGGAAAGAAGCAGTTCACCTCACCCTCTTGAGCAGTGACGGGGCGCAGCTTCTCCTCGAAATCTGGGACAGCCTCCCCCTTGGGTATGAGGGGGGTTTTCTGTACCTGGCTGAAGGACTCAACAACTGCTGAGGTCTTCCGCTGGCCCCCACAATGTTCTGAGGGAGTTTAAATGACATTCACATCATGAGTATGTACATCCAGGCAAAGTATAGTACAACGGCCTTACGTGCAAATGTTGAGGTTGTTTTTGTTGCACTTGGATTTCTTAGTTTTTAATGGATTTCTTAGCTTTATACTGCACTTGGAAAGTAGTTGAGAATAGAAGGCAAAATATACTCACTCAATGTGTGTGTCTTACACAATGTGACAAATAAGAAATGTCACTCAAAGCTACTATTTTAAAAATGTTCACCAATAATGTTACTTCCACTCACTGTGATAAAAACTCTAATGGTCTCATAAATGAGGATATTACATTAAGAAGCATGGCAGATGGGGACACGGTGATCTTGATGAATAATGCATACCTTCCACTGTCCTTGACAAGCCCTGGGATACTTTTCGCAGCTTGGTGGAGTTTGTGGAGCTTGTGGAGGAACTAAAGGTGGAAGAGCTGGAGAAGGAGGAGGAGGTGGACATCTGCATATCTGACATCTCCCTCATCTGCTGCTCCACCCGCCCCAGTCTGCCCCCAGTGGTACGGAGGAGCTCTGCTGCCATGATGAACGCAACGAGGCGGTGTTGGTCTGTGCCTGACTGTTGACAGAATGAGACAGAGACATATGAGATCAGGGCAGTTATACAAGTGGCAAACAATAGTTATTTGGATTGAATCGTTTGGACGGGTTTAACAGCCCCTCCTATTTAAATTCACACACTGATTCAGACAATATCCTGTGTTCACATAGCCAAAAAAAAAAAAGATAGTAAGTGTGGATTTGGACTTTTGTTTGTGTGTGTGTGTGTGTGTGTGTGTGTGTGACAAACACACATTTTCACTCTGCCTCCCTGGTCATTAGGTTTGTTTTCAAGAGCACGCACCACAAAAAAAAAAAAAAAAGAGAGATTGATACTCGCCTCTCTTCTCCTGCTCATCCCCTGCCCTTTACTTTTCTATCATCCTTCTTTCAAGAGTGACTACAATAGTCGCTCGCCTTTGCAAGTCTCACACAAAGACCCCATTAAAAAGGTAATCCACACACCTGCTGCGTGAGATAAAGCGTGAGATAAAGCGCTGTGTTTGTGCCGCTGATGAACTGGGCTCTTCTTCTCTTACATTGAATTTCAGTTTACTCTTTCACTGCCCAGGCCCAATTTCCTGTTCTCTGCATGAGTGCAAGCTTTTCATTGGTGTATATAAAAAAACCCCACATATTTCCAGTGTCTGTAGGGGGGACATTGGAAACATGGTCTATATTTATCATTTATGGAATAAAAACACTTTACTGAATATTATTTTTCCAATGACAGTCTGGTTCTAGTGTACGCTCGTCTTGGACTTTGAAGTCAATTAAAAACAGTTAAAAATAAAATTCATTTCTAAATAAAACACGCAGGTATTAATATTTTGTTTCCTGCAGCAAATACATTGAGGTTGGTGAACTAATTAGTTCTGTGTGCTTTGATACTTACTAAAGGAAGCGTGTTGTTAAGCGACCACAGCAAAGTCTTTGATGGTTTAACTCTACAGACTAAAGGAGCAGCAAGTGACTTGAGGCTACAAAATGCTGATCAGGTTGCTTTCTCACTGAACACAAGAAGATCTTCTTTTCGTTCCCTGCCTCTTTGCTTCTTTGTTCAGCATCCTTGATCTCTTTCTCTCTTTCAGTCTCGCAGCACCCAGCATGGCGAATTGTGAAAGGATTGCTTTTTTTTTTTTTTACTCCCCCCTCGGCTCTATTATTCTAGAAAAACCTAGACACACAGCCAACCAGACTTACTTGTTATAGCAAAGTCTGCACCCCAGGTTTTTGGTTCAACTGTTTCCAGGCTGAGTGTCGTCTCTTATGATGTTACTAATCCATCGGCTGCTTCCTCCTCAGCAGGATCATGCAAACTCCATCTTCTTGGTTCCTTTTTGGTGAGGGGAGCTAAGGACGGGGCAGTCATCTTAAACCCCCGCTGTGTCTCATCCCTGGACAAATAAGGATCCGGTATGCTCTGGGATGGACTCGGCTATACTGGTGTGGAGGAACACCATCATGCCAATATTTCCCACAGGTCAGTTAGTTTGAACACTCAGGCTATTATTTCTGAATGTGAATATTCTCCAAAGAGCATGTGGTGATGGAGACTTTCTAGCAGGCTGACTTCCTTTCTGCAACTGCAGTATCAGTCAAAGGCTTCAACACACTTTTTTTTATTTAAGTTGGGAAAATATATCCAAACTTTTGACTGGCACTGTCAATGGATGGACTTTCATCATTTCAAAAAGAAGTTACTTGCCACATGCATTTAGACACACCCAAGTCAGCGATTCCCCAACTTGTTGGCCATGAGAACACCCTAAAACTAAACAGTTGAAAGGAACAATATATCAAAAAAAACCATCATCAACTAAGAATTACAAGCGCTTCTGACTGGAGAACTATATATTGGGAACTCTGCCAGAAAACAGACTTCTGCCTGTCAACTAGCGTCTCATGATTCGATTCGATTCGATTCCGATTCAGACCAGAGTCAGGACCTCCCCAGAGCCTAGACCGGACCCCTGCAAAGAGTAGATACTAGACCAGATCAGATCAGACTGGACTAGACACCAGATCCCTCACAAAGACATACGTCCCACAATGGAATGTATGTTTGTGGTTGTGTTATTGTTACGTTTTTGCTTAGATGTGTGGAAGCATTAAAGTTTTTCAGTTATAACTGAAGAAATTGTCTATATTTCATTCCTTAAACCAAATTCTGAAAAATTAAAAAATGGAAGCAAAAAATGAATTGGAGAAAATGATAGAAATATTATAGAAAAATATGGGCCGGTTGAATCTCTCTTTCCTCTGTTGTTTCCTCCTTGTTTTGCTGCTTACCGTACATTCTTATATTCCAGAACCAGCTCTGTGGTGACGTCAGGACATCCAGCATACAAAATGGAGGCAGACAGCCTGTGGGTTTGTTTTATTTATTTATTTTTTTTTTTAATCGATTTTGGGACATTTCAAATCGATTCTGAATCGCGATTCTACTGTCAACATATTGACTGTTTTAATGACAATGCCAATAGTTAATGATTGTTCTTCACCTACAGAAGAAAGTAGCTACTGAATCTTGTGCTGCTGTGTTCCAGTCCACCGTTAGTTTATTAAGAGCATTTAATTTCACATCAACATGTCACAGTGTGAAGTCACTGATAGTCTGACAAGACATCCATTACAGCATACTAAACCAAGGCCCTCCTTATAAGACTCAGTTTCTTTCCTGCCACTTTCTGAGCAACCAGCTTTTGTATGTCGCACAATTTTCTTTGTCCCCCGCTGTACTTGGCGTGGTTTATTTTCTTATGGCAAAGACTGATGGCATGAGGTCTTGGCAGAGAAGTCTGGTGTTCAGACTGAACTTCAACAGTGGATAGCAGCGTGTAAACTTCGAGAGAGAAAGGTGTTGTATTCCCTGTAAAAGGTTTCATAGAGATTGCAGATTTATACAAGCATGTTCATAAATGTGGACAAAGCTGTTCTAGACCACAAAAATAAGAATTATAAAAGTTTTATCCTCAATTATCTGATAAACAATATTCAAATTCACATCCAGTTGTCAGGGTATCAATTTACTGATAAAATGACTTCTAAAACTTTCGTTTTATACATGCAGTCACGGAAAACACATTCTTCAAACACCGGTGAACGTGTACGGGACCTGTTGACTGAGTTGGCCGTCACTTTTATGATCTCACACAATGTCAGGCTTGAAATTTAGGAAGTATTTCTTGTTTGATGGTCTCGGAACAAGCTCATTATTGGAACTGGGTAAGGCATGAATGTTTTATTACCCGTCCAGACTACTTGTCATGGATATGCTCTTTGAGGTGACAGCAGGAGCACTTAAGTGTGATTGTTTAGTTTGAGAGAGCGGGAAATATAGACGAAAGGAGGTTGGGGAAGGGGAGGGGTGGTGGTGGTGGTGGTGATGGTGGTGGTGGTGGGGGTTTGCATTGGCATTACTTCGCTCTAATCCTCTTTGTGCTACACCTGGCTGGCATACTAATGATGGAGAAATGACCCAGATTTTTCTCATATTTATCCTCACAGCACAAAATGCAATGAATGAGATGGTTATTTTGAAGCAACTGCCATTTTTTTTTTCTCTCTGGCAGCAGTGAGTCAGAGAATGAGGCCAAGCATGGAAATTCACGCGATGACAGACAGCAATCCTCAATCTCTTTGCTTTAAGACTGAGGGCAGAGGATTGTCAACAAAAGGAATTCCTGTCATGTCCTTTGATATCGAACTCCTCCTTGTGACAGTATCCGCAGAACAGACACTTAATAAGAAAAGTGAAGAATTTCCACATGGTTGCAGCTCATATAACACTGCCAACAGAGCTATTTTTACTGCTGCTGAGCTAGTCACCTGTTCATGTGGGAATTTATCTTTCCGTATTTTTCACTACAGCAACACAATGCGCCACTGACTGCATCTTTGTGAGGTGATCATGTCCACTAGCTGGAGAATCCAGCAACCGCAGCTCTGTGGGGCGAAGGTTAAGGTATTTGTTTGTTAGTTTGTAGAAATACACAAACTTTTTTTTATGATTTCATGTGGGCCCGTGGGAACGCCATGCTATTCTTAGCATTGAGGAAACCCTGCAGAATGTTACTCAATATGGCAGCCGCGATGTGGCGTTAAATGTTCCGTCTGAATTGCACATCTCTGGAGACATCTCATTTTCAAATCTGTCTTGAAAGAAACAGCTGCAGCGGAGAGCCTGTATCTGGTGTGTGTGTGGGCTGAATAGAGACATTATTAAAGTCAAATTCCTAAACGTTTGACCTTTCTAAACACATTTACCGTTCTATTTGTACTCTAAATGCATAGTACGCTACCTTATGGATTACCCTCCTGTTCCTCCAGTATCATGCCCTCTCCTGATATGTGCTGCAGTTAATATATCTTTGTCTCTTCTTCTCATTCCTCCTTATCCCTTCACTTCACCTCTCCTGATCTCTTTCTCCTCCTTACTCATCCACAGCCATGGAGGAATATTATTTCCCTAGAAGGATATTCCATGGCTGAGCAGAAGCCTGTTTGGGGAGGAGGAGGCTCAGGCAAACAGTGTATAAGCAGAACTGTTCCAGCAGGATGCAGGAAGCAAACACCTTAATCCGTGTGACATTTTAGCTCAGACCTATCATCAAAGTATGTGCTGACCAGGAAAATGAAAAGGTTGGATGTGAGAAACTGAATCAGGTGAAGGCTGAGGGGAGCGCAAACAGGCAGAGAGAGACAAAAGTCAAAGGAGAGACATTTTAAGAAGCTGCAGGTCTCCAACCAGACGAATTACTGATTCAAGCTGTAGCAACCTTGATGAAGTTTCTCCTCTCGTGTTTGCCTTTATTCAAAATGCAAACACCATTATGCGCTGAGATGGTGCTAGCAGCATGCTGAGTACCATACCAGCGGTGTCTACTCTTTCTTGTGCTCGGCCATATTGTAACTTCCATGCCACACTTTGACACCACTCACAGCCAACTGGGCATTCACTCCTCCCCTGCGGTCATGGTCTCTGTCTTACCACAGCAGGCAGCAGCTCCTCTGCCTCTATTAGCCTCCACCTTGAACACCCTCTGCTTCCATATCATTCCTCCGCACACCGCTTCCTCCTTGTTCCAAGCATGAAGATCCCTGGAGGGTGGGACCTCAGTGCCAAATGTGTGTGCAGGCATGAAAGAGAGGGCAGACAGTGGGGGGAGAAAAAAACAGCAAGAGCTACATTTTAAACTGAAAACGCTGCCCGTCTGAATGCAAATGTGTCTCAGATAACATAAAGCGTTTCTGTTTCCCTAATTTACACGTTCTCCTTGTGCGACTCGCAAATAAATGATGCCATATGCAGTGTGTGAAGCTCTTTGTCTACATTTAATATGAGTTAAAAGCGTGCAGGTCCCTTGTGATGCTCTGGATGCCTGGCTGCCCTTGAATGAAACACAAACAACAGGAGCACACAGATAGAACAGTATCAGGTACGCCAACTGAGTAGAAAAGAGAGCTTTTTTTTATTTTGAGACAAAAACATAAATAACATACATTAAAAAAAAAGAAAAAAAGAAAGAATCCGGAGCTCAAAAGGCCTGTCATAATGTCTTTCAGCCAAAAGAAAAAAGCGTAAAAAAAAAAAAAGCACATGAAACAATTTGATTACACAGTTTGCCTGACTTTCAGACCGAGCGTGTGCATGTGATGTAATATCTTCAGCTTTCCTTGCAACAGCCCAAGCAAGGTAAACGCTGTGAAGTTTTTGTTCCTTTATAAATCACGTTTGGCTGAGGTCATTCAGTAAGTACTCATTTCAATACTGCCCAGATGAATACCTAAGCGTTTCATTTACGCTCCATGTTGCCCTGCAGATTACATTATTAATCCACAGACAACAGAGGATTACGGTTTGTGGTCGGTCAGATTCTGAAAGCAAAGCTGGGACAAAGTAAATTGAGGTCATACTCTTATAGGCCAGGTTTTGTATCCTTTCATCCGTCATATCGATATTCAAATTGGCAGCAACAGCTTACCCTACCAAACTACCCACCACGTCCAGCCGCATGCTGGATGCAATCCTTCACCCTAAAGTCAATGACAGAGCCAGATTATTTTGAGCATTTGGTTTCATCCTCTCTTCTTGGGTTTCATCTTAACACCTGCACATATCCATTGTCCACCTCACTCATGTGTTTTCACTCTCCACAGCTGATCCGCTCAAGACCAAGGGGGCGTGTTGCAAAGACATAGACTTATATTACTACAAATCCCTCTGTTGTGTTCAAAAGTAGTTTTGTGGCTGGTGGAGATGGAATTGTAAAGGATATCAACTTTTTAATTTTTCTATGTATATTTTAGCAACTAAACATCCAAACTCTGCTTAATTCTAAGGCAGGGGATCTCCAACTCCGGTCCTGGATGTTTGGGAGGTTTCCCTGCTCCAACACAGACTTTATCTGTGTTGAGTCTTTATCAGACCTCTGCAGAGCTTGATGAGGAGCTGATCATTTGAATCAGGCGTGTTGGAGCAGGAAAACATCCAAAACATGCAGGGCAGCAGCCTCTCCAGGACCGGAGCTGGAGACCCCCAGTTCTAAGATTTATTTATTTTTTTTTAAAGAGAAATAACTCTAGAAATGTTTTCTTTGCACTTCTATCTTTGACCAGAAGGTGGCAGTGAAGCGCGTCTGCTGAGTGCCTCTGCTGGATGCCGCCACACACATCACACAAGTCAAAGTGTGTGTAATTAAACTGCAACATCAATTTGATGATTTTTTTTTTTTTTTTGCTATTTAATCATTTTTATTATTATTTGTCAGCAGACCTAAGTTGACTTTCTCCCAAACTAAATGTACCTCGGCCTTTTGGTTAAATTAATAGGTTGCCTGAGAGGGAATTCAATCGAGCGTAAGGTCAAATTATGTCTGATAAATATCACAGTCCAATAATAATAATAAAAAAATCTACAAGTCACATGGGGATTTTTAATGTTTCATCAAAAGCTACAGGAAACGGGACACTGACACTTTTTTTTTTAACTAACGAATTAAGCACATTAGTTTAAAAGACAGCAATGATTTCTGTGTTGGTGTTTCAGTCGGTTCAGTTGTTTCTTCATTAGGTTGAAAATCTACTAATCATCGTTTATTAGAATCAGGGGAGGTGTGTGTGTGTGTGTGGGGGGGGGGGGGGGGGGGGGGGGGGGGATCATGGAGGCTTAACAAGTTTCGGGCTGTGCGCTCAGCGATTGGATGACGGATCATCCAGCCGCCAAGCGACGGTGGGAGCGGGCCTCGTCGCCCCGCCTCCAGCGGGCCCTTCACGGGGCTCTAATTGGCTGCCGGGCCGGTCACTCCCCACCTCCTCCTCCTCGGCCACCCAGGTTAGGTTGCTCTGCGCCGTTAAGATGCTCAATTGATGGGCGTACTGAGCTTGTGCGGTGAAATCAAGATAACCCCTTACGTGTTTGATTGTAGCAAAACAAAACCATGTTCCCTCCTGGTTTCCTCAGAGCTGGCTGCAGCTTCTTCCGCGACATCCTTCCCGGAGCTCGGCTGGGTTTCCTCCTCCTTGTGCGCGGTGACCAGCGGCTCGGACGATGCTATTGCGGCGTTTTAACGGGAAAAAACCTCTTGACAAAATAACAACACAAGGCTAAGCTCGTCGCTCCCGGCAGCACGCACCCAGTGTTGGTTTTTTTTTTGGTTTTGTTTCCTCCGGATGTGGCTCTTTCTTTGTGATCCGTCTCGTACGCTCCGCGGGGGTCTCGGACATCGCAGGTACTTTGGGAGAATTGGGTAAAAAAAAAATATTTAAAAATTAAAAAAAAAAAAAAAAGCACCTGCCTTGAGACCAGGACGGACCCGGACCACATGGACATCTGCTTCCCCGGCCCTCCGATCGGAAAGTCACATTTGAGTGTTTTCTTTCGTATTTTGATGACTATGGAGCCGTCACAGTTTTCAGTGTACGTCGGTTTAACAGTTCCTCGTCGTGGCGGGGGCATCAAACCCACCCGGGTATGAGGATGACAGCTGATCGCCCCTCCTCTCCAGGGACTTGAATTAAAAGAAAAAACAAACAAACAAACAAACAAAACAACCGCGCTCCATCTGACCCCCCCCCTCCAACCACAGCCACAGTCTGGGTTTGATTCCTATTCAACAATAGATGGAGCGCAGGGGGCTGCTCTGTAGCCACCCTAACCTCTGCCCTGATCCGGTGCTACCTTCTCACTTGCCACAGTCACAGCCATTTCTCTGAAGGGCCTTTCATTTCTTTTTGCGGAGATTGAACCGTCCGTCTCTCTGCAGGAGGCGTTCCGGTCTCGCAGCTCACCTTTTACGCACGGAAACTGAATTTCTCCTCGTTGCTCTTTTGACACTCAGCCTGGATGGAGATGATCCGTGAGCAGCCGATCAAATAATCAGCGTGCTGCTGGAGCTGCAGGGGGGGATTTGTGTAGATTATCTCCGGACTGCTATTTGCCCCCCCCCCCTTCAGACTTCTAACTCTCAACTTAGCAGCTTTTGATCTGCAGCCTTTTCCCAGCCAACCCCCAGCCCACCAGGAGAGCGTGTTTATAAGCCACGGAATTCATATTGGGGGGGGGGCAGAAATTGGTTTGCATTCTTAAGCAATGACCGCCGCAGAAGTGTCTGGACCCGGATCTGAGGATAGACCGACTGTGTCGCCCCGCGGTGCCCCGGGAATGAGACGCGCCGCTCGGCTGTAGCTCGCACACACGCCCCGTTTACGCTCAGGCTGCCCGGCCGGGATGCCGTCGCTGTGACCGGGGATTGAGGAGGAGGAGGAGGAGGGTGGGAGGGGAAAAGGTAGCCCATCAGCCGTACAGTCAGGAAGAAAAAAAAAAAAACAAACAAACTATCAAACAAAAGACCCCGTCGATCCAGCGCTTCTCCGGATCCTTTTTTTTTTTTTTTTTTTAAATACACAATCTACCGGACTCCTACCGGAGGATGTGCCAGCCAGGATGCTGCGCTTCCCCGTGAAGAAGATCAGGAAGCAGTTCAAGCTCCTGCTGCTGCTGGTGCTGCTCACCTCCGCCGTGTGGTTCACCTACCTGCACATCAACCAGGGCAAGACCATCAAACTGCACTTCAACTACGGAAAAGGTAGACTCCTAAGGGACTCCCCTTTCTGTTCCTCTTTCAAGTTTTCTGACAGGAGTCCTGTCTTTCCACCTGATGAATGTGAACCAGAGAGTCCCTAAAGACATTTAAATGGGCATTAAACTGCTCCTCTATGAATAGCTACTGTAGGAAAACCTTAGGAGATGAAACCATAAACTTGTCTAACATCACCGTAAAGTCACCACTGAGCTTCTGCAGGAATATTATAGGAATATTAAAGTGACATCACAGGAGATAATAATGCAATAAAGGATGATAAGGCCACCATAAACTCACCACAGTAGACACAATAACAGATACAAGTCCTGTAGGAGAAATCATAGGACTGCAAACTTATGCTGAGCTCTGTATAAACACAGCAGTTGTATAAAGTCCTTTTTATAAATACAGTTAATTGCATGGATTTATGATGAAAATGTCTTTAAGGCGGCTTTCGGTAGGGTGACGTGTAGGACCAGATAGGCCACAAGGAGAAGTGACACAGAAAGGTGGCGTGTCTCATAAATTGACAATCGTTTCCTTCTCCACGCTGAGCAGAGAGTCCCGCGGTCTTTGGCCCAGGTCGAAAAGCCAGGCGCCCGCCTTCAACATTAATAATCAAAGGGCTTTTCATGAACGCGGCTTCAGAGGTCACAGGCCTGCCAGTTGCACTTGGAAAATATATTAAGTTCAGGGTGTGGGGCAGATTTCCACCTGCTGCTGTGATGCTTCTGATTACCAAGACTTGATTGTGTTCAACGCAGTGCACAGCAGACGCGGCTGGGTCGAGCAGGACGAAAGAAACAACCGCTGATGGGGGGGAAAAACAAAATACAGATAAAAGGCGTTGAATGGTGTATCGTCACCTGCTGCAGCTTTAACATGGGCCGATGGTGTATTCTATCTCTCGCAGCTGTCTGTGTAAAGTGATACCCAGTGATTATGATGTCCTTGAAGAGAAATGCACCCCACACACACACACACACACACACACACACACACACACACACACACGGTGCACTGACACAGCGAGTGATCATTTCATTGTCTCTGATCCTTGCCGTGGGGGTTTTCCCAGCAACAGAATAAATTTAGTTTTCTGATCATGAGAGACCGTGTGAGAGTCATACGGAGGACTGAAGGCTGTCACTCTGGCTTGTTTTGCGTGTGTTAACTCCAACTGAGTGAGTTTGGGTGTTTTTGTATTAGAATTTGGGCAAAATAAAAAAAAAAACAAAACAAAAAACCCAACACAGTGTTCTCGCAGTGAGTTTAGGAGGAGAGTTTGAACTAAAAAATACATTATAAGCTTAATTTATTGCATCGCTATTGCATCGCATTTCGCTTCATTTTACTGAGCTCACTCTGAAGTTGATGCGATGAAGAGGTCCTTCCCGTTAAAGCAGATTGACTGACTGACTGACAGATTCATCATCCTTTTCACCTTTGTGCTTTTTTTTCCCCTGCTGTCATTGCTGATTTCATGTTAACTTGCCCCAGAGCACGACGATCGCTTTCATTCATCACAAAGCACGACATATTCTTATTTTGTGTGTGTGTGTGTGTGTGTGTGAGAACTGCCTTCCTCATTTTTGGGTTTCAGCTTGCAGTCTACCTTTTTGTGACTCGACTGCTGCAGCCGTCTGGTGACGAAGGAAGCTGTTATTCCTCACTGTGCTGTTCTGTGTATCTAATTGACTGTCTTCCATTTAGCAGGCATCTGAGCAGGTCAACCCACTTAACCTCTTACGAATAACATGTCCCCTCTCGCACCAAGCGTTTCTAAGTGAGATGTAGCCATTACTGAATATGGGGCTCTATGAAGTGTGTAAATATTCATATCAGGCTGGCCGTACTCTCTCCACGCACAAATCTTCATTGATTCTTAGCACTGACGATAGAGCAGGTAGAAATAATGTAATTTCATTTCTGGCCTGAGTCCTCTCTTATTTGAATAAGAAATGACAATTTGTTAAATTTCCATTCTGCTTGTCCCCATTTTGGAGGAAATTAGATTCATCATGGCCAAATCCTCTCCATGAGTGAGCAAATGAATCAGACAGATTGCTACTGGTACTTCATCCCCCAGATAAAGTCTTATTGGCATGTGACCAGCAGAATTATGAGAAATACAAACATCTTGCCATATTTCCCCTTTGAGGCCGTATCTACCTTGTGGCGAGGAATGTTTTGTGTCAAAGACAGTTGATAGATTGTTTTATCAAGTCTTTCAAACTTAGTTGTATTCAGCTGAGTGTGCGCCGGTGTTGGCCGACTTGGTCAATGTAATGAGGCATCAGAGGCCTTCCCTAATGGCCCCCCACGGAGCCCTCCATGGTGAACAAACAAGGTTTCCTCTGAAACACAGTGCACTTGTGTCTTAACTAACATACACGGCGTGCGTCTACAAACTCATTAAGCATTTTCAATATGTCTGTGAATGCTTTAAAACCTGCATTGATCTTCTCTTCCTGTCGCTGGCATAGTTAGCTTTATGGTGCATTTCAACCACTTGCTGTTACAAGGTCTTTGCAGTTGTATGCGTCCCTGTTTGTATGACACAAAAATGTGGGAATCTGGTCACGGCATGATGATGGAAAGCCACACTGTGAAGGATGTGACAAGAATCTGGGTGCTGCATTGAAAATAAAGCATTTTCAGCAGTTCTTTATTGCCTTGACCCAGCTTCAAATAGACATGTTTGTGTTTCTCTTTGGCTGCTAATGTTTTTGTCTTGTGATAAAGAGGATTTCTGCTGCGTCTAAATTATCCGTGCTATTGCTAACCGATCCTTCAGAGAGACATCATGCCTCAACTCGTATGCGCTCATTGATATCAGACTTTTGTTTGTATGCAAAGAAATCCATCACCCAGAAGTGTCAGCAGGTTATTTTGATTCAGAGCCGCCATCATTCAGTGCATGAATCCAGTCAGAGCTGTATGGAATACAGCGCTCCATTTTCTGCCTCTAGATTATTTGGTGCGGGATGGAACTGCGTGACAGACTTGTGATTCAGTTCGTTCACCTTTTTTTTTTTTTTTTTTTTTTTTGCAATTTTGTTGAAAGTAGAGAGTGAGAAGGCGATCTAATTCAAGTAAGATGATGGCACCAATGAAGAGAAGCTTTAACCTCAACTATTTGGAGTGCAGGTTTTTAATAGAACTCTAAAAGTTGAAGTTTCTTCTGTCTTTTGTGCTTGTAGAGGAAATGGAGGACCCTCCTGTTTACATATTCTGTCTGCCTCTGATTTACGAAGAGGCCAGTCATAGAAATATAATTGCAGCGCAATGGGCAGTACCAATAGGACTTCTCTAGCGTACGTCTGTTTCATAGAGCATTCATAATTCTTCCTTAAAAGCCAAAGTACCTGTTGTAGCTCTGATGAACAGGAAAGCCAAAAAGGTATAATTAAATAGTTTTTAGATTGCCTACTGCCCAGACCAGCGTTATTTAATCAGAATTTCAATGAGGAAGTGTGCTGGCCGGCAACGCTGCAGTGCATATTAGATGAGTGCCACATTTATGTGACCACCCAGTTGTACAACAGCCCCCCTGTTTTCCAGCATCAACAGGTCCACTGAGGAGGAGGAGGAGGAGGAGGAGGAGGAGGAGGAGGAGGCGGCTGGCTGCCGCATACAGGCCTCTATTGATTAACTATGATTATGCATACAGAAGCAAACACACATTTATGCACACAACCCACGCACACAAACATCCAAATATGTCACCTACATATTTGTAAACTTGCACACAAGACACACATGCACTTCACATCGTCACCACTCTGAGGGGAAAAGGAGGAAGTCTCTGGGGCTGTGACAGATTGTCTGCTTGGTTGCCCATGGAGACAACATATGGGAGAGGAGCATGTGGAGATGGGATTGTGAGTTTATTTTATTGAGACCAATGTTCTCCCTTTTTTTTTTTTATTTTTTATTTTTTTAAAGAAGCCTGCCTGTGTTAAATATTCCCTGAAAGAATAAAACAGTAAAACAACCAGAGCCAGTCGAAGAAGAGTAGAAGAGTTGTTGTGCTTTAGAGGAAAAAATTTAAACTGACTTGGAGAAGCACCCATTCGCATTTATAAAAAAAAAAAAAAAAAAAAAGCATATAGTTGCACTTCAGCTTCTAGTTGGATTCGGCTTGTTGCTGTATCTCAGCAGCAACACCCTCAGGCAAGTTTGCTGTCATGGTAACCATGCCCTCCGATGTCACTTTGCCTAATTTTAGCTCTTGTGGTTCTCATGGTCGGTCAGTCTTACCTTGGCTAGAACCACTCTGGCGGCGCAGTTGTAACAGACACCACCTTCAGTGTGCGTGAGTGCTTAAGCTCATACACAGCATTTTTCATGTTATCATTTATTCATGTAACAATTTACCTTGTCTGATTTGTGAATAATGCAGCTGCTCAGCGCTCAAGTGCACTGTGATGATTTGTTAATGGACCAGGGAGGGACAGAACAAAAAGACATTAACGAGCCACATGTTAATAAAAGAGCCAATTTCAGTCATATTGTACAACTTGGGTGTCTTTCTGACAAACAGATGAAGCTGCTTTTATCGGAACAGTGAGCCCAGCTTAGCTGCCACCTACAACTGGTTTGGGAATGTCAAACTGAGGATACATGTGAACCCAGCTGGGTGGTGCAGCTTTTAAAGATTGCTTCCATTTAGAAATGCAATGACTTGATATCGCCGTGGAAGAGCTCAGTTAATCAGATTGAGATAGACAAGTGTATTACTAAATTACAGCTGTGCTAGAATGGCAGTTTATATTCTTTCGAGTCATCCTGTTTGGCTAGTTTAACAATAATATTCCTGATGCTGTACAGGCACTTTAGTTTCATTTCCAGGTGGAAATGATTGCTTCGGGAAACCTGGATGATTGAGAAATAGATCTTATTATCTGTGCTCCTCCATACGCAGTCTTTGAGAGATGATTTAAATATAATGAGACCTATATAGAGAAGCACTGCATTACATTTGAAACATGCATTTCTTTGATATTGTGTTTCATTTAAAGAGCCGTGCCATAAAGGCGCACACAGGTGGCAGCCGGTCCATTGTGTGCTGGTGGCTGGGGAGCTGGTATGGGGACTGTCACAGTCACAACTGTGAATCTGCCAAACATCTTATCTGGCCAAGACAGAGAATCTCTCTCTCTCTCTCTCTGAGTAATTCCACAGCGAGGATGAACGATGCCCCCTCCCCGTAACAGCTCACACTGCACCATCAATGTTAACCTTCAAGATTAACAGCGATGAAACAGTGCCTCATGCTCTCCTTTATGTGCATTTGCTCTATTTTCATTGCGCATGTAATGTTAGTTTTCACCCTCGTCTATGTGGATGTTTGTGAAAATGCACACATATAATGCTCAGCAACAGCCTTATCCTCCTGTGGGTAATTTAGCATTTTCTCCTTAAAATTTTTTTTCACTCGGGATGTGTCACATGCCCACAGCGCATTTCACGACTCTTAAGTGTTGCGTCTGAGATTAACAGATGTTGATATAGGACTGAGAAATGAAGGGAGGCTCTGCTGAAAGGTGAGCAAGAGCGATGGAAAAACACGAGTCCAGAGGGTGTGTTAACCTCAGGGTTAATGAAATTTGTGTTGGGCTGCGTAACAAGCCACCATCAAGGTACCAGCTCTGCCCCATGCAGATGAGAACTCTGGCCCAGTGCCATTGCTTTGCCGCAGGAGATTTGTCTCTGTGTGTGTGTGTGTGTGTGTGTGTGTGTGTGTGAGCAAGCGTGAGAGAGAGAGAGAGTCAGTAAGTGAGTGAAACAGAGAGATTTAGTGTAAAAGAGCTCGAAATGTGTATGTGTGATGTCGTTTGTTTTCTGCAAGCGTATTATAGCGTGTGTCTGTGAGCGTGCGCCTCCCCCGATCTCGCTGCCGTCTGCACTTTAGCCCCAGTGTTTAGCCGAGCAGAAGAGGAAGCAGCTGAATGATGGCACTGTCTGCCCTCTGGCACGCTCGCCACGAATGGGGAGCAAGTATTTGTGAAGTGAGGGACGGGGCAGAAGAAGGACACCCTTCTCACGCAACAGGTGGGACGGCGCCATGGGAGGCATCGGGACAGGATGTGGCTGTGACACATAATAAACTTAAAAAAAAAAAACAAAAAACAAGCCCTTCACAGTGCAAGCTCAGTGTAACCTGTTTGCACATGAAACTGCTGCGGCCGTACTGCACATGTACACCTCGCTGTGGAAAGTGTCTAATAAAGGAGCAGAAACGTCAACAATGCCATCAGGAATGACTTCAGGACACTTTTCTCAGCAGAAATTTTAGACATTTTACAAACACACTGCTGGGAGACCCCGAGAATGGGGGTGTGAATTACTGATGAGTGTTTAAAGAATAAGGAATGGTTAGAGCCGGAGAGACAGATGTCAGGTGGGAGTATCGACCACAGGCCTTTGTGATCCTCCTCCATGATAGGATTTGATAGCACCCCCCTTCTGCTCCGGCTTGGTTCCGCTCTTTACTCCCCACCTCTGCGGAAGGATTTTCTTTCATAGGGGTTTCTATGCGGCGCTGGGCTGGTATCAGCTCTGGTGTTGCCTTTCAGAAAGTGATCCGGACCCTGCAGGATTTCAATCAATCCTCAAAGAGTGTGTGCCTGTGCGCTCCCTGCTGCTCAGAATGAGCTTTCTGTAGTGATGGTTAATGGAAAAGGTCACCTCTCCTTGAGGCGGTGCTGCTTCGCAACCAAGACAGAGAAAGGATCAAGAGGGACAGCCAAGCCTTGGAGACAGAAGGGTCAGAGTTATTGGAGACGGGGATGTTGGTTGCATTGTAATCAGCTCTGCAAACGTTTTTTTTTTTTTTTTTTTTTTTTCTTTCCCCACAGCTCAGTTGAAAAGTCATAAAAATGAACCAGTTTCTATACATCGGGCAAAGTGATCGTAGCTTGCCTGTCCCTCCGTGCATTTCTCTCTGTAGTTTCCACTCTCGTTTCCCCCGACTGTTCTTTTGAAATCACTAACATGAGCTTTCCCACTGCTCACCACTCACTTTATGAATATTAACATGTTTGTGGAATCAGTTTCTGGAGGTGGGAGAGGAATTCATCTCCGTTTCTGAAAGCTTGATGGTTAAAGTTGGACAGGGAGATGTTGACTTTTTCTAAACATTGACATTGAGGAGCTCTCTCTTGCACCTCTAGCTGCAATTTAGTTAAAACCAAATCTTGCGTTTTCTACCCGGCTGTCTATCCAAAAGGGTGAAAACACTGAGAAGGAGACGGTAGGCGTGGGAAAGCTCCCCGCTGCTCCACAGCAGGTGTGACAGGGATCCCCTGCTGACAGCACCCAAATGTGAATCTCTTTTTGAGCTGAGCTGAATGGTGTATGTTCTCTTTCCTTTTCCTATCACAGCCTTTTTATTTATTATTTTTATCACTATTATTTTTTTGTGCATCTTGTATTCAGTCTGGCTGCGTTCCCCTGACATTCAAGTTGTCTATTACCATCTGCATGAAGCATGAGAGTACCGGAGGAGCCAGAAGAGAACAGAAAGGACAAAGGCTTTCACTTTGTCCTCCTTTTTGTTTTACCTCTCAAAGGCCTGTTTTCCAAGTTGATTACGATGTGAGCTGCTTTGTAAAGCAGTGCAGCATTGCTCTCTGAGGGCTGTCAAACACCGTCCTCCTTTTTTTTTTTCCCCCCACCATTGTAGCCAGTTATGAGGAAGTTATTTAAGGGAAGAGGAAACATTCCTATTTATTCTGGTTCTCTGCTTGTATTTGTATTTTTCTGCATGTACTTGCTTTGAACCCGTCAAATGTGCAGCGATTTTTAACATTTCCTCATTAATTGAACTCCTCTGTTCGTCACTAATTCCCCCTTTTTCAGTATTCACTGTACCACACTCAAATTCTTGTTTATCCCACATGAGTATCAATCACACTAACGCAGCTGATAGAAGATACCAGCTCTTGATGTTTTAATCAGTAGAAATGTTTTTGCATCTTTTACTGGCAAAATGTAACTTTTAATTGCTTAGTTTTTATTTGTGACAAATTAATTAGAATTTAACCAAAACACGCAGAAGTCGCTAAAACCAATGCAAGTAATTGAAAGTGATTGGCAGCACTTCTTACTGAAGGTTTACCTCTTGTAATTTTTATTTTTTTTTGGTAACTCAAAAGTTTCCTCCAATATCATGGTTGTTGTTGTGGTTGTGGTTGTTTGAGAAATAAAAAGATGACTCTAAATCTCAAAGCTACATTTTAACCTGGCCTGATATCGTGGAAAGGCCAATTTCCTCGCCTTCAGCTTCATCCTCTAGCAATTACATGGCTGTGTTTGGGCCAATTCGTCAAGTCACCAATGAGAAATAAATCTCAGCCTCTTATTGGCTTTATCTCAAGTGCATTATATCAGGCACTATTGTCTACATGACATAGGTGCAGCCAAGGCGGCAGCTATAAATCCCTGTCCTGAGATCCAGCTTGGTTGCGTATCAAGTCTGATCACCCAAATCTCTTAAAGCTTGAGGTTTTTCCTTTGCCATCCATAAGGTTTATCCCTCCTTCATCTCATTGATAGACTCACTTTCTATTCCACTCTTCCTCATTTCCACCTCCTTCAGCATGACATTGTTGTGCGAGAATTGTTAGTCCACCGATCGCTTGATAGACTCTGCAACTCTTACAGCAGCAGGGAAAAGGACAACCTGAACTTAAAGCCTCTGAGTCATTGTGTTATGTTTTTGCTTAAATGTGTGGAAGCATTAAAGATTTCAGTTATAACTGAAGAAATTGTCTGTATTTCATTACTTAAAACTGCCGCTGCGTTAAATTTGTGTAAAAATGCTAAAAATGAAATACTCAAAAATTAAAAACTGGAAACAAAGAAGTAATATGGGAAAAATGAAAATGGAATTTTGGAAAAAATAAAACTGATTTTATAGGGCTCTCAGTAAGAACCAAAAAGAGTCCAAATCTTTGCTTTCAATGAGGATGGGGCTGATTGAATCTCTCTTTCCTCCATGATTGTCGTTTCCTCCTTGTTTTGGTGCTGACTGCGCATGTGTATTGGGACATTTTAAATTGATCCTGAATCGAAGTAAATGAGGATTGTGATTCTTCTATGAATCTTTTATTTTTTTTTTTGGGCACACCACTACCAGTCAGTGAGGATGGCACCATAGGCCATTTGTTTGAAAATAATTGGATGTTTTATCAAAGGACAGCAGATTAAAAAAGACTGGCGTACAGTATGGACTTGCTGAGTTTTGCTAAGTGTCAGAGATTTACGTCTCTGCCTCACGGTTCAGTTTACATGAAGGCACAGAGAGGACATTCTTAAAAGCTCGTCTGACAGAGAGGCCATTGTACATCTAATGTCGCCACACTTCCTTCAACCTCCTCCCTCGAACTTAGTCGCTCATCTTAGTTTACTTTTTACTTCTTTGCTTATTTTTGCCTCCATAACATGGCACATTCACATTCCTTCAGATAAATCTTTAATTATTCATTATTTTTAGTTTTTCTTGAAATGAGATGTGGGACAGTTGCGAAGTTTTCCTCTTGCTGGATCTGGCATGAAAATTCACCTTCTTCAGCAATCTTTGTGTCAAACATGCTGCTACTACCTACCCCGCTAATGGAAATGAGGTGTTTTTACATTGCAGTGGAGGATAGGAGGTCTGGCATTGAGCCGATGGGTATAATACATCGGTGCAGCACTTTTTCTGACCATCCGATTGTGTTCCGGATGACAGGGAATCGGGAGAAAACAGCCGTGGCTTTGCATTTATTGAGCACTAGAGGAGGGAGAGCAGTATTTCTTATTTACTGTACTCGACTAGCTAAATGGGCCAGTCATATTTATGCTTGGAATGAAAACCATGATCAATTTAATTCAGCTCGTGTGTAGTTGTTGTTTGTGGATTGTTTGTTGGCATGCTGCTCGTACCGACCTGAAGTTCAAGTTGTCTTGTGCATGAAAAATAACGGTTGGAGCTGTACACAACAAAAGGTTCTTCCCAGGATGTCTTCCATGCACATTTAGGAGAAAGTAGAGTCAACAGGAGGAAAAAATTCTGCATAAAAACGCACTGTAGGGTATTAAAAGTACAATAAAAAGAACAAAATATCAGGACATTCAAGTAGTGACATTACAAAGGTCAGAGAAGTCATGCTGGTGCAGGTGGATCGCAATAAAGTTTCGTCATCAACTTTTTTCTTTTTTTTTTTTTTTGAACAGAACAACCCTTGAATTTTTACAGTAGCCACCGTGACCTGTTAAAGAGCTCAACAAATGTTGATGTCAGCGACGTGAAAAATATTTCCATAAATTCGCCGTGCTGTGATGATGACTTGCTCATCTGTTTCAGTCTTCATGGGTTTCCCCCTTCTCTAATATCTTTGTGCACTTGGCAGCAAAGCATGACTAACTGCTTTTGTCTCTGTCAGACCGCAGTGTGGACTGCAGCATTCCACGTCCTCCCCTGCCGCTGCTCTTTTCAAATAAACCTCTTTGCAGCCACATGGGTCTCAACTTCTGCTATTCCCAAAAGCTCTCTTCTGTTGCCAATTAGATAGAATTGCGCCTAATCAGCAGGGCGACAAAGTGCTCCAATGTAACTCGCTTATTTTTCACCATTTAAAGTGCCAAATTAATTAGCCATAAAAACCAACTGTTAATTCTTCCTGCCTAGTTAACGCGCATTGTTGTCATAGCTCCTCGCAAACGCACAAATGTTCTTGTTAGATTTCTGTCTTTGCATAGAGGAAAGTTAGGCATCGCCAGTGACAGTCAAACTCGGCACAGTCAGAACTTTCCTGGTGTGTTTGAAATGAATAAGTAAAGGTAAAGGTCTTTTTGTTAATAACAGGGTTTCCTACCGAGAGCTGGAGTTAGCCAGTATGTTCCTTTACATGTGGAGAATATGATTAATTGGCTGAGGCAATACTGTAGCACCAGTTATGTTGCTTCACATTTTACCGATCAAAAATTGCAGCTGCCATAATTTGCACATTCCGCTCGGACACGTTGCGGTTTTGATAACATTTTGATTAATTGTTCATACCTACTGCACTGAGATAACAGAGTACACCTTGTCTTCTCTCATTGTCACACTCATGTCTCTTGTAACATTTTTTTTTTTTTTTTTTTTTAAACATGAAATGAAAACATCTAAAAGATAATACATATAGACACATGGTGTCTGTAAAGGCCCCAGCTGAATTAAGGTCATATACATTTTTAACTGAGCTGTGTCTGTCTTTGAGCAAAGAATGCACCGTCAGTGCCACCTTTAATGTCTTTGTCTGACTGGAGGGTCAGGTGACTGTGAATTTTTGATGTGGATTTCATGACTGATTCCACCAGGATGATTTAGGTCTTTTCTGAACTTTCTTCACATGGAGTAGTAAGTGACGTTTAAAGAGGGACAAAATGAACATAAAAATCAGCCCCCTGGTTATCAGCCAGGTCATAGAGGGTTAGGGTCCCAGAGATCATCCTCTAGCATTTGAACCAAATTTACATTTTTCTTCTGAAATGTGTAATAAAGGGCGAGCACAGAGTTCACTGACTGGAGTCCATTTCTGTGCAGCCACATATGAGATGTATTTTTCTTACAGGCTTGGCTGGACTGGTGCCAGGCCTCCCTCCGTAGGTGCTCCGTCCTTACAGCGACACTGGAATATGTAATTATGGTTCCACAGCAACATCATCCACAGCAGGAAAGGCTGTTTGAAAGTGCGGCGGAGCAAAAATGATTGATTGTCACACTTTACATTACTACCGTGGCTCATTAATGAATATTTTGTTTGTCGGGCCCAGTGACGTCTGTGTGCCAGGGTGAGTTCTTTCCACTCTCTCCCCTCTCAATGTTCACATTTGGAGTGTGGTTTGGCATTTCTGCAGGTGGTCTCCTTCCACCATTTCATTGTGCCAGTATTGGCAGCATCCTCTCTGTCACTCTCGCCCCCCTCACCTCGCCCCACCATTACTCTCATTTTCGGCTGCCGTGGTAAGAATAATCACTTGGTGTGCTGTCGCCGTAAAATGTAACACCTGTGGTCTGCTGCAGGCTTGGCTTTTTGCCCCCTAGGTTGAATATTAACCCCACTGGCAACCCACCCCGCCCCAACAAATGCACACGCTGCCCATTCATTCAGTTCCATTTGGTCCCCTCATTCAAATTCATTCATCTGCGACAAGGGGATCCTATTTTGCTGTGTCGGTTCTGGGGCTACATGCACCCACATACACATTTGTGCGTTGAATTTACTTGCTTGCCCTCATTTAAGCTGCACTGGGCATGACTCTGGAGGCATTCAGATTTGCCCAGTGAGCTCCGGCTGTGAGGAAAATAGGTACAGATGCTGTGAGGGAGTCATGACGAATAGGAGACAGAAATAATCAGACTCTAACTGCAGGAAGCGATTCGTTTAAAAAGAGTACTAACCTGGACTGTGCATATTTTAAAAACCTACGGGCCGGTCTTCACCACGCCTCAACTTTCTTGCTCTACACCAAGATTACAGCAGTTTCTTTGCCATTACGCAGACAGGTTTTGTGAAGTTTAGGACAGAAAACCTCAAACCAGGTGTGCATTTCTATAGGTGAGGTGTGCATGTGTGGATGTTTCTGTGTGTTCAAGCCATTGAGTGAAGGACAGTGAAAATATCTGTTGCTTTATCAGTTTTCCACTTCTACATTTCCCTTTCAACAGGTTGACTCACAACTACATGGGAGTCAGCTGAGTTTGACACAACACCCTAATGGACAAGACTTTCACAAAAGATGCACACAGACAAGACTGCACTCTGACATCCACTTATTGTGGTAGCAGCCAACTCAGACCATGAATTTGTGAACATTAGTTTAAAAGTCTAGATAAAATTGCCTGTCACAGCTCTCATGCCACAAACACTGTGTGCTTGTTTTTAATTGACTGAGCATTTCTGGGTGTCTGGCCCTACAAACCTCACAGCCTGCAGCCCACAGCGAATTTAGCAGGTCAGAGCAGGAACAGAAACGACCTCCCCGCGCTAAGATTTCAATAAATCACTCAGATTTTCCCAAAAGATGAGCAAATTCATGTGTTTTCCGGAGCACTGAAGTTGGTTTGTGATGAAACTAAACTTAATCTGTCATGGAGAGCAGAGTTCTGATTATAGTTGGGAAATGCTTCAGATGCTGCCTCAAGTCTTGGCGCAGAATGGGAGTCTGTTCACTGATCCGATACCATAGAAGTTATTAGTCAACTTTACAGTTTCACACTCTGATAAAATGGAAATTTACCAGAAAATCAATTCCTCTCCACTGCAATAAAAAGTAGCCTACACAGGAAATTATGCTGAGCAGCCACTGTTAGAGAGGCAAAGAAGAAGTGGCCTATAATCTATAAATTAATTAAATTGTACAGATTGAGTTTCCGTTATAATGATGCAGATTTCCAAGCCCAAATGTAACTGTTTGCATGATGTCATCATGTGACTTGAGTCAGTGAGTGAGACACACACACACACACACACACGCACAATGAGACGAGACACAGTTGGAGACAACCTCAGCACAGCTCGCAGTAATAGGACACAGCGGTTTTTAATTCTCTATCCACATGTCAAATATGAGATAATGAAACCAAATGTAAGCACACTACTTCAGTATAAGAGAATTACTTCAACCTGCATTTGTATACAAATAATTGTGTCCCAGATGTTTTGATCTCAGCATTTGATACCATGTTCTCAGTATAATTTCATGCATATGGTTTAACCTGAGCCAACAGCAACAGGTTAATAACATCTATTCAGGATTAGTATCATGTACTCTGTACGATATATTTTTTTTTTCTTCTTCTTTTTTTGTTTGAGACAACTAGCAAATCTTGGCCTTTGCTTTCCTCGTCTAGGTATACCAGAGAAAGAAGAGCAGAGAGGTAGGAACCCCCCCGCTGAGCTTGCTTTGAGAAAATATACTTCCAAGCCCGAGAGCTATGAGGCCAAACTAGAATATAAAGTAGGAATTCAATCACTGTGGGGGGAGGGGGGGGGTTGTTCACTTGCTCCAACTTGTAAACTTACAAACTTCACTTGTTAAATGCGACATGTCACTTTGGGGTTCATTGCGCCTGGAGAGGGGGGGGGTCATTCTTCACAGTTTTCTGTCAGCCTGCCTCACATTCTGTTATCTCAGGTAGTCAATACCCTCATTTCCCAAAAATCACTTTCATCGACCTGAAGGCAGCGGGGTCCTGTCCTGTGTAGCCACAGTTCTGTGAGCTGATGGACGGGGGGGGATTACCGTCAGGACCCGGAGAGCGAGAGGCAGACAGAGAGGAAGTAAAGCTGGCCTGAACTCCTGAGCCAAACTAGCAAGTGTCACAAACAGTCTCCTCCTCAGTCCACGTTTTTTTTTTTTTTTGTTCAATAGCCGATTAAGGCGTGGACCAGGACCTGCCTGTCACCAATTAACAACCAGAACCAGACTCTAACTAACCTGCCACTCTCCCTGAATCCTGAACGGCCTCGGGCAGCTGTCTATCTTAAGCTGCTGCCACAGTCGAAAAAACAAAGACTCTGGCGTGAGAGGGAGAGCTCTGCCACGATGCAATATTTCACCTCTGGAGGATGTAAAGCAATAATCTGGATTTAAACTCAGATTGTCTGACAAACTGTCCCACACTCAGGAAAAATGTCACTTATCCTTTTCTTTTTTTGACCTCCCCACAGAGGCTCTTTTATAAAACCTTTATTATCCCGGTGCAACCAACCGGAGAAGTGCATTTTTCCTGCCGATAACAGCGACAGCAGAAAGACAAAAGGATTTGCAAAACGGAAAGGTCTGGTTACATTACATCACGGGCTACAAAGACAGCTGTCTGCGCGTTGACACCACTGACATCCTCTTTTTTTTTTTTTTTTTGGTGATGGGTTTCCCCCTGTATAATTTTTCATAGTTTTACCATTAATCTGTGAGATGGAGAGAGGCGATGGGGAAAATATGCCAACAGGTGAAGAATAACTGTTGTTTTGACGGTTTGAAGTGCAGTCGTACTCCACAGTCTAAACCTGTGTGATAAAACCCACAAAACAAAGTAGGGGAGCAAAAATATGATCCCTGGTTTTTAGATCAACACACACAATACATTTAAACGTGTAAAAAAATGATGTCATTATTGGATACTTTTATGTTTTTGTTAGTTTGTTTTGTTGGTGTTTTTTTTTTTTTGAGCAAGTATTCCCTCCTGTTTTTCTATTTGGCCTCTGGTACTCTATTAAAATTTCTTTCCTGCACTCTTCCATCTCTCCCAGCATTCCCTGTGGTGTTTCCTCTTTAAATGTCTCTGATTCACTAATTGAGAGTTAGCCTGATGAGAGGGCTTCAGGGCCAACAGACACATGTAGCATGAAGTGCTGTGCAGATGCTCTGTGGACACACACACACACACACACACACACACACACACACACACACACACACACAGATGCAACCATGCGGTGACTAACAGTCCTCTTTCTTACAGCCATCTGGGAGTGAAGACATCAAGATATGTTTGTAGCCCACTCAAGAAATCACGTAGTTAGACTTCAGTGTGTGAACCTGGCTGTGTGGTTGTGGTTGTTGTTGTTGTTGTTGTTGTTTCTGTGCAGATACACATACATAGGTGTGCATGTGTTATGTATTAATATGTTGTCACCCATTTTAGCATCCATCAAAGGGAAAAACATGAAGTGCAAATTAATTAATTAATTCATCTTCTATCACTTATCCGTTTCTGGGTTGTGGGGGGTGCTGGAGCCAATCCCAGCTCACATTGGGTGAGGGCGGGGTCACCCTGGACAGGTCACCAGGCCATCACAGCGCCAACACACAGAGACAGACACAGACCAACAACCACTCACACTCATACTCAGACGGCGGAAGAAAACCAGAGTGCGAAATAAAAATTAAAAATGGCTCATTATGCTCAGTTACAACCAGTTTACTGCTCACATGTGAGACAGTGCAGCCAGTGGTGTTACACTCACATTCTTGACAAATATTCACAGTTTCCTTTTGAAGGGGCGTGGTTGTACTCCATGAGTTTCTGTGACTACTTGACTATTTAATTGAAGAGCAAGGCCAAATGGTGACAGCACAGCATAAGATTGACACCCGCGCCCTTCTAACTTTGTACACATACCTGGTCTTGGTTCAGTTAATGGTATTTATGAGCTATGCTAGGCGCCTGGTTGTGCAAAATCTCTCTTCGTTTATCGCCCTATAAAGCACCGACTTATTTTATTTTACCAGCATCAATTCGCCAGTTGTCCTATCTCATTTCTCCAAAATAATATATTCTCCCCTCCCAATATTCTCTGGAGCATCTGACAGACAATATGGGGCTCAGTGAATTCCCGAACTCATAATCCAATTTCATAATTCACAATTCCCCCACTCCTACCCGCTTGCCAAGCCGAGGGCAGCAGGAACACAGAGGGATATGTGCACTGACGTGTGGCCTGTCAGTGAGCGTGAGCAGATAGGGTTAGAGGTTTTGTACAGCCCGAATACAGAATAAACTACAGGTTAGAAAACTGTTATTTCCTCAGGTGCCATTTGCAGGTCCCTTTGCTGCACTTCTTTGAGATCTCTCCAGAACCTGTGCAAAGGAGTCAAAACACTGGATGTTGAAAATGGTCGTCTCTCTTCTGACAGACTGGATGACATGAGGGGTCTCTGAGCGTTTTCTTTTTTGTTTTAAATTATTGACTTTAGAATAGAAAAAGAATAGAATAGTCCTTTCTTGTCATTGGGGGATGCAATGAAATTGAGGGTGCTCCCACCAAGCCACCGTGCACCGCAGAAAGACGAGACAAGAAATAGTCAAAAAGAAATAAAATAGTACACAGGTGGAAAATGCATATAAATATAAATAAATAAGTTAAAGTTGGGAGTGCCTGTGAATATTGCAGAGGGTTTAAGGTGCTGAGGTAGGAGGTGTTATTCATAAATCTCTCCTTGTTTGTCTTTCTCCTGACCATATAAACTCTTAGCATGCGTATTTGTAAGAGCCGCTGTCTCGCCCAACTGTGGTGTCCCGTCCACAGCCAGGCGAGGCCCCAGCTTGTTCCTTGGCTCTGAACTCAAATGTCTTGGCATCCATTCATGGGTACACAACCGCGATATTGAATCACACAAAGAAAGAGATCTCTGATTTCCCAGCTGGTTTTGCTCTCTGTGGCCCCCTCGTTGCGCCCCCCCCTCCCCACACACACACACACACACACATTGGGTGGCACAAAAACACATCACGTCCAGAGGAAGGAAACTCAGATGATGTAACCACGGCCAGCACGAGGAGACAAAGACAGCGCCTTCATAAGCCATGTTTTTATGTTTAGTTAAAAATGTGACACTGATGTCCAACATTTTTCTCTTTGTTAAAGTTAAACTCTCCATTCAGACAAGAGTCGGTAATTGCTTCTCTCTGTGGAAAATGCTGTGTGACAATCGTACTGCATCCGAGGCAAACAAGGACCAGTCGATATTTCTGCCATGAGGACCGTCCCCGTATGCATTTATCAGCGCGCTAGCTCATTGACTAGTGTGCAGTGGGTGGGGGGTCCGACCATGGTTTCTGATTGACCTGCTCATTGTGGAGCCTCACATAGGTTAATGATCCAGCAGGGACAAATTCTATGACAGCAGACGTCGAGAGCGTCTCTCTTTTTGTGTTATAGTTTGGTTTATAGGAGTTGGTAGGTAATTCGTCCGCTGCTCAGCGACACTGCACTAGCGTTGTTCCCGTCCTTAGATCACAGATAGCCTTTCCAGCAACATAGATTTTATTCTTGATGAGCCTACATAAATAATCGTGGGAGCTCAGGTTTTTATGCGTTTATTGCTTCGCCGATGCCGCTGCTGGACCACTCTCAAAAATGAAATCATAATCCGCTAATGCTGGGTACTAGCTACAGGATGAGGCAAAGTCTGTGAAATTCTAACGCTTTAGCAGCCTCGGCGTTCCAGACACACTCATTGCTAAAAAAAAAAAAAAAAAATGTGTCGGGTGATTCTGCTTTTTGCCGTCTTGTCAAATTGATTAGAAACCCCCATCTTGACAGGAAGGAGCTAACTGTCTAGTGTCAGACGATCCTTGCCAAGGTTTCTTTCATACCATCAAGGAATCAATGGGGCCTCGATTCTGCATGTGCTGTTTTTTTTTTTTTTTTTTTCCTTTCTCTGTTTTCAATGGGGGCGGTGTGCAAATCAATGGCTTTGAACTCAGACGAACAGCAATTCAGATGGGACTGAGACATTTAATGAAATCCTATCCACCAGAGACACACTCGGCCAATTCGCCTAATGCTGAAAAATGCGTGAACTTTGAGAAGTAGATCTCCTAGATATATTTTCCAAGCATACCCCCCAATTACCCCGTGAGTGCATTTATTTAAAAAACGCTGAGATGCTAAGTTTCATAGTGACACTACATTGTGTTGAAATGTTGCCCATGCTGTGTCGACCTACAGTTCTGTATAGGTGAGCAGTCTATGCCAAGTCAATTACTTAACACTGACCCGGGGTAGTGGGTCTGTAATCTTGACAGGAAAGCGGTAAAGCTGCGCTCAAGCTCTAACGTTGGAGATGCCCTTGACTCGGAGCTGGTGCTGTGGAGAGGTGCATACAGACACAGGTGCTACTTTTTAAATGGACCTGCTGGGACACACACACACACAATGAAACACTGATAATATGATTGCTGTGGTGCACTTCGGAAGTCTGGACTCCAGGCCTCAGGGGCTTGAAACTGTCTCTTTCCGTTCTTTCAACCCTTATCACACATATTGCTTCATAATGTTGTTTTGAGGACTGGTAGAAGCTTTGTTCTTTACTGAGCAGAGGAAGATGTCCCAGAACCGTCTACTCCTCCTCACCTTTCGATCAAAATCTCCAGCCAAATGGGGGCACACTCGAAGAAACCATTTTGCTGCTCAGTCCACGCTGCTGTTTTCAGATTCAGAACCTCACAGTAAACACCGGACTGGAGATTGATGAGAAGAATGCCGAAGACATACTGCTGATATTTGGCCAGTCACAACCCCTGTATGGTTACAGGGGTAACCAGAGTAAAGCACAAAACAAATCTTTATATTAAAAGTGAGTTCGCCATCAAAAGTTACTCTCCAAATTCCAACAGTGGGTGGAAAAAATAAAGTAAAAATCCTTAGTTTTTCTTATATTCTCCATCTTCTGTTTTTCTTACTGAAGTAGCATGCATAACCGGCGAGCTCTGGCCCAGGCCATCACTTTCCGATTGTGAATCACTGGAGTGTTAACTGCAGGGTGCGTTAAAAGCTCTTGTGCTATGAATGTAACAAAGGCTGAAGCTCTCTATAGAATTGGCAAGTAATCATCTGGTAATATTAATATGTTTTTAATGACAAAGTCTTCAAAATGAAGGGGAGGACCTTCTATAAGCCCTCTAGGCTTCTTTCCTCTCCTGCACAATTTATATGCATACATTTTTTTGCTGATTGATGTCCTACTTTGGAAAATGCACTGTGCAAATAAACTGTAAAGCTAAAGCTGTTAATTAATACATTAGCTTTGTAGCAGAACCAACAGTAACAAATCACTGGCAACATCAGCATCTCACCGTGTCGTTGAATAATATTGAACATGTACTGTATTTATTTTTTGCCACAGCTGAAACATGCCATTTTTGGGTAGTGAAACCAAGAACAATGCTCAGAAAGATGCTGAATTGCATTATGGATCTGAGAGAGCCTCACGAGCACATGCACTCATTTGAGACGTGTCATAATTACAGCACTTTTAGTACATGAATAATTTTTTTCATCTCTGTGTGCGAACAAGCCAATACCAGTGTGAGCCCAGGGAAGATAAGACATGACCTCAGCATAACCAGCGGTGTTCTGATTCTGCACTTACACCCACACAGACGCAAACACACAACGCTGACCCTTGTGTGCTTCCACATCGCTTTATGGAGATTGCCCGTTCTTTCTTGACTGAACAATAGGTTTGAGTGGCATCGTGAGAGTTGGAGCAAGATTAGACCTCAGCTCCGAGGGCTCTCTCCAAAGACCCCTTTGTCTGCATTGTCAATAGAAACATGGTTCCCTGAGAATCTCTGTCTGCCTACCAGCCATCCATGTCCCACATACTGTATGCATCTTCCCTTCATCCCCCCCCCCCCTTCTTTTCCAGACTGTCTGTGTCGTTGGTCTTGTCCAGCTTACATTAACCTTTGTTGCCTAATGTGCAAGGAGTGAGAGTTGCGTCTGTCTTTGTTTATTTTAAAGAAAATAAATTTACCTAAATGTGAGATACATCGTGAGCTGAGCAGATAACGCTCAGTACTCCCTGAAGTTACACAGGAAACCAGCCTATCCGGCTCCATCGCTGTCTGTGTGTTAAAAGAAAATGGATGTACAATTTGATATGGGATTTTACTGCATCCTCCTGTTTCCATTGTTCCTGCCCAGTTGCTTGTCTTTTCAGCTGGCTGAGAAAACAGAGAGAATCAACAAATCATTGCAATAATGGTGTCAGTGTAATTGGCTGCCTCAGCCAGTAATCACGCAGCAGAGCTCTCTGATAATAATGATGCATCTCATCTCCCTGATTGTTAGAGGGCATCTCAGTAAGACGTTAACTTCCCCGAAGCTCACCCTCCCCTTTCATTTTCACACTGAAGGAAATGTAGGCGGGTCAGAGCCTCACCAGAGGGTCAGCTATGCATGACCAGGAAATCACCGAGAGAAATCGCTTTCCATTTCAGCTTGATATTTAGATTCAGTAATTACCCCCAGCCCTCTGTTCATCACCAACATGCCGAAGGTTATAAATGAAAACACGCGTAGACCGTGTGCGCGCATGTGTGTATGTTTGTTTGTTCATCCGGTTGTTTGCATACATCTTTGTGAGCATTTGTGAACGGCAGCCCCCTCCCTCTTCAGAGAACTTGACCTGGTTTCTGGTGTCAAACGCCCGCATGGTTAGGGGTGGTGAGTAGGTGCTCTATTCATCCTGAATGGTAAGCACTTGACAGTATCAGTCCACCATTAAGCCGTGTGATGGATGCTGCTCTGAGCGGGAACAGATGGGTGGAGGCTGCTATGGATGGAAATGAGATTTGTTTGTGAGTCTAGATTTCGCTGCTGAGGCTCATTCACCCACAGCAAAACAATTTGTAAGCAAAAGCTGATTAGACTTGCCAACTTTATTATCAAATATTAAAGGATAATGCGAATTTAAAGGAACACGCCTGTCATGGAAATTCATCCCGCAAATATTTTACTTGCCCAGATATTTAACACACTCTTAACACGCTTGTCTACACACCTCGATATAGCCAGTGTGTAAGCAGTAATTTAAATTGACTAACATGTTGACAGATGGTGTTAAGAAGTCACTGTCACATTTCAGTGGCTAAAAATGACTCTTTCCTGCCGATGTTTAGAGCTCATGATGACGTGTTCAGGTGAGCTTTTAGGAATGCTTTGCTTGCATCGTTTATGACGACACTCCTGAATAAAATAAATAAATAAATAAAAAGTTCCTTGTTTGTTTGAAATGGTTTTGGAGGATTGTTTGTATACTGGCTGCCTAACTTGACCTGATGACGTGTGTTTAATACAAAACATCTCCCTACTCAAGCCTGTATCTTGCTGTATTTCATTCATTTTTTTGTGGTGGATCGGTAGCTGGACTCGTAGTTTCCTCTGCCGTTGAGTTGTTGTGATAGTTTCCTGTGCCTGTGCCTTCTTCTCTTTGAGTCTGATATCAGACGAGGGCGCTCGTAGGGTTATTATACTGCCCTCGTCGGCTTCTGGAAGAATCACATCATCCGAGCCTACAACGCCTTTGACACTGCCGGTATCTTCTGTTCTGTGGGGGGAAAAAAAAGTACTCTTATTTTTATAATTCTCACAGAGACTTGGTACCGAGGTTTCGGTTCTTTTTTTACATCCCTAGAGTGTGCCTATGTTTCTGTGCTTGTCTTAGTGGGCTCTATTCTATTGTTGATGGGTGTTTGCTTGCCCAGAGCGAGAACCCTGCAGCTTATGCATGTGTGTTTACTATCCTCCTCACTTGTTTGCCTGTGTTAGTACGGAGGAATACAAATTGGGCTGAGTTCCTTGTGGCTACAGAAGCTGGAGTAAGATTTTTACCTTCCTTTCTCCTTTTTTTTTTTTTTTTCACCAAAAGCTCTGCTGCTGGATTTGCTTTTGGTGTTACTTGCGTCCCCAGCCACATGGCTGCAGTCATTTGATTTTGGTCTTATGAGTAATATTGTCGCATCCAATACCAATTCAGGCCGCAGTGTGAACACTGCTGGCCTGTTGTCCTGGGCAGTGAGCATCATGTGCTATTTCCCCTCATCTTTATACGTCACTACTGCTTGTGTTTCTGTTGACCCTATGTTCAGCCTTAAGTAGTTTTTCTGGAGTTGCAGTTGATCCCTCCACTTCTCCGTATACATCTTCTATCCCTCTCTTACCCCTACATGATTGGCCCCATCTAATCCTCTTTCCTTCAGCTGTGAAGGCCTTCCCACACCAAATTTCTCATTCGCCTGCAGAGAAGTATGGGAAAAAAAAAAAAAAGAAAGAGGTGGAGGGAAAATCAGCACTGCATTTTGCATCCCTCACTGTGTCCTCTTACCTCTGTCTACCGCTCCATCTGCTCTCCTCCCTTTTTCCATCTCTTCACTCCCGCACTTCTCATCGCCTCCTTCTTCCCACTCATCCCCCAATCTCAGGCTCACACCTTTGCTTTTAAGCAAGGTGGACCAGGCTTATCTCTGCTATGGCAAACATTCATTTGCCACTGCTGTCCTGCTCTCCTCCATCAGGTCCTTTTACCCCTCGCATGCTCTCCTCCTCACCTCTGGCTCCCCTCCTTTCTCTGTCTTCTTTCCAATTTCCTCTGCTCAAATGAGATGTTGTGTACAGAGGAGAGTCCTTATCGCCAGCTCCTGTCTGGGTATTAGGTAGGGGAAATGGGTCTGTAATGAAACAGAGAGTGCTGCTGTGCAAACACGCACCCACCAGTTTGTTGGTATGTCGGTGTGTGTGTGTGTGTGTGTGTGTCTGTCTCTCTCTGTTTATGATTGTACATATTCGTCTATATTCAGGCAAGTGGCTGATTAAGGTCACCCTCTCATCTCATTACAATACCTCTCTCCTCCCGTACATCTCTTTCCACCATCTTGCTCCTTCAGCCTCTTCCCGCTTCTGCTGTCTCTTGCCATTTATCACTGTTCACGCCTCCCACTGTCTGTCTCTCTGCTTGTCTTGCTGTCTGAGCATTATCCCGCCCACTGCTTCAGTCTCTCTCGCTGTTTCTTCCTTCCACAATGTGTGTTTGTCAAGTTTAACTGTGCACAAGTGATTTGGCTCTGTATACAGTATGTTTTGCTTTTTTTAAAGTGCGCACTGTTAATGTGTGCGTCAATCTTTTCGGTCCCTGTCATTCTTACTCAGAATGGATGTGTCCCTGATACAACAGCTGAACGACACACCTGTGACGGTTGAGCGTCTTTTGTTCTTGCCTAATGCATGCCATGCACTCCACGAGTCTTCCTGCAGTCCTTCGAGGAGGGAACAGACTTCTTGGTGTTCCGACACTTTTTGTTGCACAGCGATCACTCTTCAGGAGCCACTATCCTGAATTGGATAGTGGTGAGCCCTGAAGACGGAGTAATGCCTGTTAACGTGTGTCAGATCGGTGTATGATTAGGTGGAGTCACACTGTTGCTCTTCGGGTTTATGCCAGTGATCAAGCTTAGCTGAGGCAAAGCTTTGAATCCCTTTTTGTCCTTGTTCTTGACTTTTTCATTTTGATAAAGATGATAGATGTTGACAGGGTTTACCCTTGGTTGGGAATGGAATGATAAGATTTTACATTGCAAAAGTTTTTGAAGTAAGGCTTATTAATATTCATGAGCTCATTCTATACACCTTTGTTCGAGGTCAGATAATAGTTTTAGTTTTTTAGCAGGCACCTTTATCAGGAGAATGCAATACTACCATTATCAATGTTTTCATTAAAAAAAAAAGAGTCTTGGCCTATATGTAGTCTCATAAATCATATTATTATGTTAATCCCTGCACCGGTTTTAATTCTTCATAAATTCACAACGCCGTAAAGGAGAGAGAATGGTTTTGTTATTAAACACTAAAGCATAAAATGTTCAGGCATTGACAAAAGGTGCAAGAGATAGAGAAAGACAGCGATCGAAAGGAAGAGGATGGAAAGATTCTGTCGGGTTAATACAAGCTCACCACTCAGGGGAGGGCTTGTTTTGGCTCTCCAGTAGGTGTGTACATTCACAACAGGAGAGTGTGGCGAGTGTTGTTCTGGGTAACAGATTGAAATATGCTTCTCTGCCTCCAGCTCATGCTTGGGTCAATGTGGTTACCCAAGGCAATGGTTTTCAACATTAAATCCTCCTACAGAGTGAATGACTGGTTGCACAGGGAGACGACTGCACAGTCTCTGGCAACACCACAAGGAGAGTGAAGGCCGCGGCGTATCTCTGCCCAGCAATGGTTTTTTTAATGTCCCTCCCATTATCGGGATGCGATAGGGTCTGTTTGTCCGTACAAGTGTTTTCAGTATAATTTCTGTGTTTACAGAGTTTCCTATCAGGGATGTTTGTGTGAGTGGGGTGTGAATTGCTACATTTTGACCAGAGTTCAAATTTAGGCCATAATACATTGTGCATTGGTCACAGATGAATAAATGGTGGCAGCTCCTGGCCTCTCCTCATCACCCCCCCTCTGCAAAAACAAAAAACCAAACAAGCAAACTAAAAAAAACAGAACATAAGGTTCCACTTCAGGTAATATAATGAGATCTTGTGCATCAGCCAGTGTAGTTTTTACAGTATGAGGTCTCACGTTGTACTGCCTAAGGTTGTTCAGCCTTGTGTGTACGCAAACAAAGCACTTTCCACACCTATATTTATCACAATAAAATTAATACAGATTTGTTATTGTTATTTTCATTTGGGGAAAATGAATCTCGTCCAGCAATTTGCACATGTACTGATGTGGAAGTGAAGTGGAAGTAAAATAAAACCAAACTGGAGTATTTGGGTCAACAACAGTTGGAAACGGTGAAGAAGCATGAAAAGGCTAACAATAATAATAATAATAATAATAAAAAAATCTACATCATCTTATTCTAGTATTTTGCTTGAAAGAAACCAGCAGCTACAAGTAGTCATACGATTGTATTCTTAATTATATATATTTATTATATAGTTCCAGATCACATATGCATTACTTTCCAAAAGATGTACTGAAAAACAAGATGGGGGAAGATGTGTTGACATCTGTCTCATCATCTAAATTCGGTTTATCCAATGTGCAACACCTCAAGAGAGCTCTTAAATAAAATACCATAAAATAAATGTGTGCAGCGTGTTGACGCTTCATGTGTTGTAAATGGCTTCCATGAGCAGACAATGTTTTTGAATGCATGGCAATATATTCAAATGAGTTTTTGATCTCAAATCTGTCAATCTGTGTGTGTGTGTGTGTGTGTGTGTGTGTGTGTGTGTGTGTGTGTGGGTGTGTGTGTGTGTGTGTGTGTGTGTGTAAAGCAGTGTTACCCAGCAGCAAAATACGGGAGCTGCAGATTTTCTCTCACGTTGTAAAATGGCTTTGGAAATAGGTGGAAAACACACTAATTCATTCTCAGTCTGTGTTCTCTTACCAATCTGGGTACTTGTTCAATTAAGCACATTAAAATGATTTTGCAGCACCTTCCACTCACCCTGGTAGCGCCATCTCTCATGGCACTCCCTGAAAAATGGGAGTGGAGTTGTGAGATTGCTATCCCAGTGACTCACATCCTCAGAGGCAACGCTAGTTTTATTTATTTCCTTCTAGCTCGTTTGAGTCAACAATCTCATCTCTTTTCAGATCTTTGATGTTTAAAAATACACATTTCTTTTTTTTTTTCCCCTTTTCTTTTACATCAGGGAACTGATGGGTACACCAGATGTATCACAGGGTTTTGAATGTGTGGAGAAAAGAAATTACAAATTAACTGAATAGAAATCACAAACAAAATCCAAAATAATGTGAGACACGCGGGCATTTGCATATTTATCACTTTGAAATGTGCATCTCTATAGAATTTGTGGGTCCCCATTGTAAACAGCACGGGCAGAATCAAGTGGGTCACCTTCAGGTCTCAGCTGCATTTGGACAAGGGCAGTCTTTAACCTTTAAAGTTATTTATTAGAATGTGAAAAGCTGAAATGCGGGTGTTGGTTGTTTGCACTGTTGTGTTTATGATGTGGATGGTGCAGGTGGCCTGAATAATCCAAGTCAGAAGTCAAACAAAATGAGTGATTCACAGTCTAAGACGAAGCACAGGAAGGGAAGTTGTGGAAATAAATAAGTTATTGCTCCATGTTTTGCTCTGGGGCACAGTTGACTCTGCTATGAACTTGAATCTCGTTAGTGTTTATCTTTTTCTTTTTTTTTCTTCTTCCTAGAGACATTTGTGGTATTTATTAAAACTGCAACATAAAGTACGGTGGCCAAGAAAGGACATCCCACTGCAGACACCACAGCGGGTGGTGGGGGGGGGGCCCAAACAAAACCAAACAAACCTGCAGTGCAAGTGAAAAAGCCAAAACGGAAGTGTGTGATCCGATTCTGCAATTGTTCAGAGTTCTGGGGACAATTATTGTTGACCGGAAACTTTTCTTATGTGAAAGAATGAAGAAAGGTTTTATAAAATGATTAATATTGTGATGTGACTGTACTTTTCAATGTGTTATATTGAGCCATTTAGCACCAGGACTTATACAAAGCTGACCTAGCTAACTTTAGCATTAACACATAGCGACATTAATGACAGTGTTATTAAAAAAAATTAAAATTTTTCGTTCTTCCATTCTTCTTCTTCTTTGAGACAGCACACATCCTTTTCATTCATGTCCTGCTAACGGTGTGGTGAATCAACCTTTATTAGGTATTTCTGGTGTTTCTTCATCATCGAGCAGACAATGTGCACAGCCAGGACAGAAACACACGCACTAAAAGAGGGTGAACATGGTCAGGAGGAATGGCAGACCATGCACAAACTGGCAGGTTGCTGGTTTAAAGCCCTGCTCCTCCAGGCCACATTTGAAGTGATACCAAGTTGTGTTCGATGGCAATGGGAACTATCATTAGTGTGTAAATGGTAGAAGCTCTCTGTGTAGATGCTCTATGAGACAGTGATTGTCTTTTACACGCTTTAAGTGGCTGATAAACCAGAAAAGTAGTTAATTTTGATGAACTTTTGGAGGAGACACGAGTCCCTCTCTCTGTCTGACTGAGCAGCACTCCCCCTCCCTCCCCTCTCATGTGGGTGATGTGTCTCATCCCTGCACCTGTTCCCTCACTCATATTTTTCATTTCCAACTCATTGACAGAGATGTCGATCAATAGTTTGTGCCTATTGCGTTCATACTCGCAGCGTGAGCAACTTCTGCTGTTGCTGGAGGATATGGAAAGGAACACATGAATAATTTACGCCAAGCAGGAATATGTAAACGGGTAAACAGACACCAGAAACAAAATGCAAACAATTGCAGCAGCTCGCATGAATTAATAGCTCGGCTGATCCCTGCATCCTGCTCATTGGAGATCCATCCTCTGCGACTGACTCAGGGTCAGCTGGTGGTGGTGGTGATTTCTGGTGCAGGATTAGTGAGTGTGGTGTGGAAATAGGATTGCACTATATTTTCAAGCATTTGTTTGCATAGGTTTTATATAATACTATATACTATAATAATGAACAGAAACACAGGGCTTTTGTTTCATACTTTTCATGCATAAAATTTCAATTTTGGACCTCATACGGTTTGTAATTGCCAAGTATTGCTGTAATTGGACTGTTCATTAGAAAGATGCTGACTTGGCATTTTCCTCTTCAGTACCAATAAGAGGTTTGTTGTGTAATGAGGTTTCTGTGCATTATTATTTAACTCAAGCACTGCTAAAACATCAGTGTGGTAAAGAATGCCAAAATGAAATTCATTCGGTGAGTTGTGTTAAACGCAGTTGTGTGTTGGTCGTTGTCATGTGTCTGGTTGACAGTGTTGTGAACAGTGCTTAGTTATCAGCAGTAACCATGATGTTCTGAAGGCACTGGCAGAATGGAGGGGCTGACGGGGGGAAGATGATATGTAACAGAATGGCCCAATTTGAGGTTGCCAAGGGGCCCAGGAGTGAGAACACTGACCCAAAGACGGATCTGGGCCCAGCTGGCTCCCCTGGACCAACCTGACAAGTTGCCTGATCATAAATAGCCGGGGCTGCAGTGGAGGGTGAAGGTGGTTTGTCATCAGGCCTGGCCCCAGCCACGGCACTGACTCCGAGACAGGAAAGGAATTTATCACTGTATAGTGATAAGACAAGGCTATTATTGTTTCTGTCCTCCTCCTCCATGTACCCCTCCCATGCGAGTAACACATTACCTTTTTCTATTCTCTTCCTCTTTTACTTGTTCCTCCTTCCTCTGATCTTCTATCATCTTTTATTCTCATGTAAACATGCACCGCTGCTACCAATGTGTTTTGGTTTTTTTTTTTTTTCTTTTCTTTCCTTCTTTGTTCCTTTTGACTGTCTCTCCTTCTCCACCACTCTTTTTCTGCCATCGGTCATATCGTCAGGATACTAATGCCTCCTTGCTCTGATAATCACCAGATATGTGGCGGATGATAATGACTACAGCGGGGTTCTATACGAGAACCCTATTAAAATATTAATTGCTGGCATAATCAGAATGATTGAGAAGGTGAGAGAAAAGGATGATATAGGAAATATTACAGGCGTGTAGGAAAAGCATCTGAGAATGAGGTAGTGCTAAGAGGAGAGGGGGATGGAGAGGGGTGGGTGTGTGAGGGAGAGTTATGTGGTTAATAGAGTAAGGTTATTTAGGGGTCATTCTTATCTCAAGTGTTTTGAGGTTTTAAAAATTGTATTTGTCTTTAGATGAGGCAAACAAAATCCCCTCTTTTCCCCTGTGCCCCTCTTGTCTGCTCTTCTTGTTGATCCCCTAAGAAAAATGTCATTTTTTTCTTTGTGTCTGGCTCACATGGTGCCACGAGACTTTAAGCCTGGGCCTCAAATGCTCTAGTTTATGGTATGTGTGTACCCCCCCCCCCCCTCCCTGTATGCCGGCCGGATGCAGACACCACAGGCTCTCTCTCATTGTCTCCCAGAGCAGCAGCTCAGCTGTCAGGAGCGCAAAAGATGGATGAATTATCACAGAAAGGTCTCCTCCAGCACTCTCACCTCATTTAGATGCTCTGTTCGACTCTTGGTAACGGCATGGCAACGTGTTAGCTCAAATCCAAGCTCCAAGCCCCCCCCCCCCACCACCATCTTGGTTTCTTTGTTTCCAAATTTATGATAATGAGCAACGGGGACCCAAGGAATCATGCGACCCCTGCGTGCTCCCTCTAATTTCTTCCCCAGTGACACATCAGCTGTGACAGTTGTGGCGCTGCGGTAGCTCAGGGTAACTTCCTTATCTCCCTTACTGCCTCTGGGTGTGACTGGCAACGATGGGGATTGCTTTGTTCGTGTGTGTGTGTGTGTGTGTGTGTGTGTGTGGGCGTGCGTGTGTGTGAATGTGTGTGTGTGTGTGCGCAGTATGTGTCTGCAAATTCACTCACTGGGACATTATTAACACCCTGGAGACCAAGACCTCTGGACATTTTTAGCCTTCATGTGAGATTATGCACTGATGCAAGTATAATGTATGTGTCTTGTAAATCACATACAGCATTGGTTTGTGCGTTTGTGTGCATCTTTATAACCGCATTCCCAGTGTCTCTCCTCCTCGCTGTCTCACTTTTTCAGCGCTGGCTTAAAAAAAATAAATGAATAGATAAAAATTCTGTCACTGAGCCTGATTGAAATGTTTCCTTTCTGCACTCATCTCCATGGCTACCGAGTGAGAAGCCAAAGCTGAGACTTTGTAGGCCCCCGACAGGCAGCGGAGTCAGCAGGCACTCAGTAGCAGGAGGAGATGGGCAGAGGCAAACAGCCACTTAGAGGTGCAGAGGACGAGCAGTCTGGCAGGTTATGGAGAGATCTGACTGTTCGGCTCTGCAGCCTGTGGCCAAACGCCAAATAGACAGAGATTGATAGAATTGTATCAGCTTTAAAAAAAAAAAAAAAAAAAATATATATATATATATTTTTTTTTTTTTGGGGCCATCAAAAATGACCTGAGTTGTCAGCTAACCTGCCCATGAAAATATCTCAACCTCAGTCAAAAAAGTAAATTCTATTTAGAGGAGTCAGATAAGCTTACTTGATTTTTTTATTTTTTTTTTGGCTAAACTATTGTGTAGATTGTTTTGTGTTTTAGACCAAATCGTCCTTCGGGTATCTCCTCCAAGGCCCTTGTTAGCTGCCAACAGTGTAATATGGATGAGTGTAAAAAGCTCAAAAGCAGATAATATTTCTCTTTAAGCTTCAAGTAGAGAGCAAGATATAAACCTCATTAGATCCCAGATAGTCTTGACATAAGTGTGAGGCTTTCACAGCTTTTTCTAATTGTAGATGTCATCTATTGACTAATGGTACTTAATAGCAGTGATTACTGAAGAAAAATGCATAAATTGACTATCTTGCATATTTGTATACATACTGTCGGTTTTATCAGCGCACACTGCCTTTCGTTCTGAATGCACTTCACCTCATGCTCATCCTCTTGCCGCAAATTGCTCTGAAATGCATCTTTAATTGATTCTGCTCATTAGATTTACTTCAAACCCACATCCTGCCAGTGTATCAGTGTATCACAAAACGCATTAATTTGCCTTTTTTTTTTGTGCGTGAGACCTGTCCGGTAGTCCGACACTGCAATAAGGCCACTCCGTTTTCTTTCAGGCTGTTTATTCATCTTTGAGTGCACTGGGCCCAGGGGGTCTGCTTTTAGGTTTGTCTCCATCCAAGGCATTTTTTATTTATTTTTTTAATTAGAATTTTCCTAAGTGGTGGCTTTAGTAAGCTATTAGTGGAGCAGATGAGAGGGTAAGGAGAGAGAGAGAGTGGGGGAGTGGGACCTCTTTGCCGCTGACCCATATTGCACAACATTAAGCATCTCAGCTTTCTCTCCTGTCCACCCTCTACACCCACAGGCCTACCAGCACACACTCGCTCTAACTACATCCTCCATGGCTCTACTTTCTGTCTTTCTCACCATCAAATTCTCTCTGTCTCGCTTCCATCTTCCCTTGTTCCACTCTGTCACAGTCCTTCGTCTCCATTTATCCCGTCTCCAAAGGCTTGTTATGCCTCTTGCCTTAATGTGCTCACGCTTTCCCAAGAAGTTTGTGTTGTTAGAGCTGGACCAAAGGCTGGGGAGGGGTGCAGTCAGAGCTGTGGCTATTCATCAGTGTCATGCCCCCCCCCACACTCTGCTTCATTACTGACTGGCTAATGGTACAGATCAGTGCAATTTATTTGCTATAATTAGCCAGCTCCATTTGGCCAGTAGAGCCCCAGTAAAGCCTGCTAGTCTCGTGCTGCCCCCCACTCACCACGCTACACTGCGTATGTGTGCGCACCAATGCTTGGCTGATGGGCTGAAAGAGTCATTAAAAACTACACTAGCACGTCAGTTTGACATTCTCCATTGCCCTGTGTCAACCATGTCTTTTAACGTCATGCCTGATTGCGGAGCAAAAAGCCGTGAGCCTCGTAAAACTTTATAAGCTCTCCACTTGTAAAATAGTAGCAGGGTGTATTGAAAAAGCATTGTGGAGAAAGGGGGCTGGGGAATGAGTGAGTGACCAAATCAATCAGCGAGTAGCTAACTGACAAATGACAAGTGAACATGCGAGCAAGCAGGCTCCCTCTCTCTATACAGTCCGTCGCTCATCGTCGGATCCCACTCGACTTCCTCACTCTCCTCCTTGACTTCCAATTTAATCTCCTCCCCCATACCTTCCTGCATTCTGCACTCTTTCAATCTGCCCCCCTCTCACTTAATCTCCTTGTCTGTCTCCCACTCTTATGTTCTTAAAAGCTGCAGCCTCTTGTTTCATCGTCCTATGCAATTTTAATCTTGGTCCCCAGTGGAGGGAAAGGGGGCGGTACCACACCAGCCATACCAGTCGTGGTGCAAGCTCAGGGATAGTACAGTGTTCTTCACTGAGGAGATCAACCTTCTCAATAATTTATCCCCAGCATGTTCTTGCTGCTGTTACTCTTTTGTATTGTTCTTCTTTCTAATGCTTTTGTTTACAATCGGCCCTTGAACTATGGTTCATCAAAATTTTCGCTGCATTCAGTTGCTGCTTTATCAGGTTAAACTTTATTTGCAGCAAATAAATTCGTTTCTCCAAACAACAAATCAGTATGACGCAATGCAGACAAGGTGCGGAGTTGAACTATGACATTAGACGACACGTTAAGAATTGACGTGGCAAACAGACTCGGCTACTTTGAGCTGTTCTCGTCTCAGAAACAGCTGGCGTCCCGGGACTTTAGTGGGATAGTGAAAAATGAAATGTATAGTCAGCTGCAGTGAAGCAGGCCAAAACACCTCGGCAGTGAGGAAGGTCACGGGCAGGTGGCTAAACTCGCTCAGGTTAAGAGGAAGACCATGAGCATACAAGAGCTACGTGCACTAGTGATTTACATCTGAGTGCAGCTCATCAAGCCCAGAATCACACGGGTCCTACCTATGTCAGCCAAAAATAAATAAATAAATAAATAAATAAATAAATAAATAAATAAATAATGAGACGATGAAGCTGCAGCGGTCACATGATCATTGATCCTCTGTGATCGAACAGTGGAAATACTTCACCGACACTGAACTTCTCCTTCTTGCACAAATGAAGTTCCTTCATACAAGATTGTGAGCTTCATTTGAATGCGTTGTTGTGACTAGTAACCCCTTTTTTCATCTGGCTTCCTCCAGCAGGGACAGTGTAAAAACCAACATCTTTTATAATCCAAAGGTATTTAAAGAAACGTGACATTGACCTAGCCGTGGTCCAGCAGCCCTCACGGACTCCAGGGGCCAAAGGTATAAAAAAAACAACAACAACAAAAAAAAAAACATAAGTATGCAATCTTTTGCCAGATTTACATTCTTTTCCTAATCAATTTTTTATATTTTCTGAGAATTTACAGACTGAAAGATCACGGAAAAATAGTGGTGATCTTTCCCCATTTCCTTTCCTAAAACTGTTTACTATGAATTACAACATGAAATTCTCAGTTTTGGATATTTTTCTCTGTGTTTGAAACAGAAGCATATTTAATGCACCTTTTCTGCTGTGGCCTTTCTTCCATTAAAGTTGTGTATTAAATCGTCTTGAGTGTGTCAAAGGAGACCACGTGGGAGTTGCTCTCTATATATAACGCTGGCAAATGAATTGTGATATTGAACACTGGCATTTTGTGAAACCACTGTGAGCCTCTGGGTTTGACTGTGTGCTGTTAATTCCTCCCCATTTACCGGAGGGGGTATTACAGGCTCCCAAATAGATTATTGCCGGTTAATTTGTAATGAGTGGCCTTTTCATATGTGTTCAGACTTGACTCATCCTCCTTAACTACCTCGCTTTTATCTATTTCCACTGTAAATGTTCAGTTTTTCCTCCTGCTTTCTCTTCTAACTGCCCTTTGCTGCAGCTCTTGTAGCTGCTGCCACACTCGCTGCTTTGATTCTGTGATTAGCATTCTGCTGTATCACCATTCTGTCTATCACTTAACATACAGCGGAGAAGCACCCCGGAGTGAAACGCTGCGGTTGTTGTCAGTCATGTTCAAAGTTAAAACAAGACTCAGGCACACAGCACGCACACGCAATTGCATACGTTGGTGAGCATACACGTTAGACGCGCTGAAATGCACACACACAGACACACACACTCACAAACACACGCACAGCAGAGATGAGAGCTATGGCAGCCGCAGTTTGCTGAAAGCCATTGAGGTCAGAATATCATTAATTTAAAAGAGCAGCCATGCGAGGTGAACTTATTACTCACTGCTCAATAGTAGAGGAAGCCAGGAGAAAGTTTTACCCCAGTCCCCGTCTTTATCTCCTGATTTCACCCACATCAACCTTGGATAAGACTCCTGTTTATATGGTTTTATATATACTGTCACAGACTTAATCTACAAGACACTCAAAAGCACGCACCCCCCCCCCCCCACCCAAAAAAAAAAAAAAAAATAGTAGTGACTATCTGTCTCCTCTGGAGGGTACAGAAGTCTCTGCTTTCTTATCTGTACAGTAAATAGAGCTGCTGTTTTAGGACTCAGGGACAGATTAACCATAAGCGACATAAGAGAGGAAGCTCCTAAATGATTAGTATGCCGCGGGTCTCCAGCTAAGGGTGGAGCGTGTAGTCAATTGGCTTCCATTGACCCGCCAGTCCGCTCCTCATTACTTCATCAGAACCAGTGCGTCCTGTTCTCTCAGTCCTTTTTAACATTGTGCTGGTGCCCGTGAGTGAATGAAAGCAATGCATGCTGGTTACTCAGGAGAAGACGACGGGTTCACCACCGCCGCACCGTGTGTGTGATTCGTTCAGCAAATGTTTCCCGGAACATGAAGACTCGTTCCCGTTGCCGGAACAGTGCTGTTTGCATAAGAAGCCGCAGATGAGCCTCACGGATTCATTCAGTCAGGACGCAAAATCATGCAATCGAACACAAACCTTTCCTTTTAAGATATGTCGACAGCGAGTGTTTGACCGTTTGACCACAAATGTCTCTCCCCCCCCCCCACTGTCTCACACACACAGATCTACAAATTGCTTTGCAGTTCTCATTATTGTCTCCTTTTGAGATATCGGAAATGTATTCCGAGTAAGATGTTCTTTTTATATTTTCACAAGATTTATCACATGAAGGGACTCTCTGCGAAAAGGTCGACTAATGATTTAAATGTAACAGTGGTGATATAAATACCAGGAAGGTATTGTCACGGTACACTTCACCCAATCTCTTTTTATTGATAATTGCTCTCTGGCTGTGTATCAGGCCCAGAGAAGATTATAGTGCTTCTTTAGCCCGCAAGAACTTTTTGTTCTCAGGAAGGAAGTTTAGTCAAAATGATTTTCTCCACACTTCAAAAGAAAATGCTTGAGGGACCTAAAAAAAAAAAAAAAAAAGGAAGAGAAAAGATTTGAAAGTGAACTCTTTGTTGAATTCTTCTGTCTATGTCCGTCGACAGCATTCTGACATGTGCGTGATATTTACAGAGCTTTGTTTCGTTGTCGCACACGCTCCTCTTTATTTACAGGTGCCATCCTTCACTTATCCGGGGTCGGGTCACGGGGGTAGCAGCTTCAGCTCACAGTAACCATTATGACAAAACCTGTCGGCTGTTTGAATATTTCTTTTGCATACAAATCACAACATAGTGAGCTATTTGTGTGTATGTGGAGATTGTGATGCTTGTTTGTTTGTTTGTTTGTTTGTTTGGGGATTTTTTTTGTTTATCTTAGTATCACCTCATATTCACTCATTTATTGTCAACAGGGTTTTTCAGCATGCATTTTGGTGTCACCTTAAGTGAACCTGCCAGTCATTTAATTTCCAGGTGGCTCTCATTTGAGGTTTTTGTATTTAGTCACATTTAAGGTGATCACATAAATAAATGAGGCCAGTCAAAAAGCACTCTCACCTCGCTCCCTGGAGCATTGCCTCCTCGTAATAGTCTCAGATAAATGGTTAAAGGGAGATGTGCTTGACTCATGTGCTGTGTACTCAGAAGGGAAGCAAAAATAAACAGGGCGATAAAGCAAAAGATAAATGGCAGAGCACAAAGACATGAATTTACCATTTATTTTCCATTGGGTTTGCTTTTAGGTAATTTGTTCTGCTTTATTTGTAATACCATATTATTTGTTGGAATATCATTTGCACATGAATTGAAAACGCGATAGCATCCAGAGAATTTTTTTTTTATTTATATTTTATTTACATTTGGAACTTTTGACAAAGCATGTTTTAGTTGAATAGTAATATGAAAACTTTGGAATTGAAGTTTCTGGTTATATTTGGCAGGAAAGTCGGGGTCTTAGCGCGTCGGCTCTTTGGTGTCTGGTCTTTGATCTGGTGGTGCTTTGAAAGACCCCGCAGGCCGTACTTAGACCGTCCATGTCAAGTTGGACTGCAGGCTGATGATTTCACAGCACGGCTCCTGATGAAAATGGCCCTTTTCCGAAAGTCTCCTCAGCTTTCATTGTGTATTATGTTTATGTTCTTTTGCGTCGGCCTGTTTGGACAGTAAAGATGGTAAAATAGCTGAAAGGGGAATGCATCACGAACAAAGCAGGTTTCTCCTCTGTTGTAGTTATTCAGCAAAAGGAGATGATTTTTCAGATCAAAGTTTTTACGATCAGTGAGATTGCAGACATACAGGAGACATGCAAGAAGATATCCAAACAAAGAGGTAAACAGCTCCTCAACACGGATAATGTTCGCTCGAGAATTTCATGAAATGCAGTGTAAGTTGTAAAAGAGAAAACACTTTAATATTTTGCTAAATTCTAGATTTATTTTGTGTTTCCTCGACTCTGATTGTTTCTTGCAGTAGGTCAGCCATCTCCTCTCTTTCTTGCTTTATCTCTGCACATGAATGTGAACATGCACAAGCGTCTGCCTATCTGCCTCACTCTCTTGTCCTTGATCACATCATTCTGCCTGGAGCTCCATCCAACACACATCTGCACACACATGCACGCACACCACTTACCCCAAAGCCCCCCATCTAATTCAGCCCACTCAGACTCATTGTTAACGGGACATATTGGAAAACCATTAGTGCTAGTTATGCTTTATAGCCACACGTTCTCCCCTCTCTGTCTTTTAATCACAATCCATCCCCTTGTGTGTGTGTGTGTGTGTGTGTGTGTGTGTTTGTGAGTGTGCGCGCGCTGGCCTCTGCGCACACTCTGTGCATGACAGTAACCCCTGCTCAGCAGACAGTAATGAACCACTTTCACCGTAATGCGCTCGGGACACTGAAAAGTCACCCACTCCTCAGCTTTTTATAGGGGAGCCAATAGCACAGATGCCACCTTTTATGGCAGCCCATCTGAGCTGCAGCAATGTTGTGCATTCATGATCCATGTCAGCCAAATGGGATCCAATGCAGTGCAATACAAATAAAACGAAGTTGGAGTAAATAGGGTATGGATTCTCTTTTCTTTATATGAACTCCTCATAGGGGCAGAAACCCTTATAGGCAACTTTATGAGTATCCATTCAATCCTTGCAGTTCTAAACAACCCAGCTCTCATAAAGTGTTGAATATCCTGTTACTGGTCTGTATTGAATTGTATTTAGGTTTGATTGTCCATGACACTGTGTGCGTGCGCGCGCGCGCGTGTGTGTGTGTGTGTTGTGCTTTGTAGGCAGCATAGAGCGATTTGGCCGTTTTGACCATATGCTCTGAAACGAACCTACGCATACGCACGCGCTCACACACACATTCGTAATGAGTGGATTTAAATTCCGGTTGTTCTCTCCCAGCCAAGGCAACTGTCATCATTGTGCAGCAAAAGTCCCATAATCCATCTGTGGCATGACAGCATCCTAACAGCTCCACTCCACAGAAAAGAAAAACTATTCTTTATGTCTCTCCATTTCTCAATCTCTTCCTCTTTTCTATTTTCCTTACCCCTTCTCACATTTCCCCCTGGACTGACTCTCATTCTTTTCTTTTTGTCTCTGCACTTTTCTTGTATTGTTTTTTGGTCCCCCACTTCATCAACCTTTCTGAGGAAACTTTTTTTATATATATATATCAGGGTTTTATGAGAGTTCATGCTCACTAAGAAGAAAAAATGAGTGATGACGATGATGAAGATATTCCTGCTTCTAACCATGCTATTGATTAAAATAATGATCGCGCTCGGAATAGCAACAATGCTGTTGATGATGCTGATTAAAATGGAGATGCTGATGAGGATGATGATAACTCGTGGTGATAAAGGTTGCTCGGCACTTTTCTCAGCTGTGCCCATGTTTTCACCTTGTCCCAGATGGAGAGAGACAGACAGAGGGGACAGACGCCAGCCGCAAGAGGGACACTCGCTCCTCTACCGGCCACCATAAGAGTGAGGACACCAGTGACAGCAGGGAGGATGAGGCGGCAGTAAGTCTTTGTTTTCTGTCTCACCGCTCTGGAACCGATAATAAAGTGATGCTCCTGTCGAAAATTCGCTTAACCTCCCTCACCCACATCCCTCTGACTAAGCAACAAGGAGGCTTATTGCTCACATTCTGAAGGATGAAGCACATGTGGAGATATTTGGAATATAACTCATTTATAATTAAAGTATTAATGTAGTATTAAAGTGTCTGATCTTTCCAGAAGTTTAGTATCAAAAGTAAGTTTTTGGTCTTAAATATATTTAAGTATTCAAATTTAAACAATTAATGTTGTGAATGGACAAGCAAGAGGTCAGAATTTAGACAAATATTGAATTAACTCTTTTGACCATATGTTCCACCTTAAAAATGACTAAACTAATTCAAAGTCTGCTTCCCCTCCCATTTCTTTATTTTCCATTTGCGTCCATTCCTCCTTCCCCCTTTAGTAACGATCCAGTCATAATTTGAAAATCAAACATTTCTTGTTCATCTTCAGTCTCACTCTTTTTGAGCTCGGGACAAGTGCTGCAGTCTGATCCGGCTACCATTTCGTCCTATTTTATTTTCTAGTCACAAAGTCAAAAATATGCCTAGGGGAAATTCATGGCAGTAAAAATATACTTCTCGTTTATGTGGGGTAAAAGGTTGACATAAATATCAAAATTCAATTAGAGACTCCCAAAAAGCAGTTACGAACTATTGTTCACTTGTTACATAAACACCACTGATTTCTCATGTGTGTCTGGAGAAGCTCATCACGATTGCGAAAATCTTAATTTAAATCAACGCTTTTGGCTAATTCCTCTGTGCACCAACTGATTAGTGCAAAAAAAAATAAATAAATAAAAATACATTCAAAAACAGCGCTCCCTCTTTCCATAAAAAAGAAAGAAAGAAAGGAATTAAAAATGAAAGGAAACAAACTCTGGATACAAAGTGAAGGTGTTCATAAATGAGCTTCCTTTTTAAGGGTCAGCCTTCGGCATTTGGAAACTTTACTTTTAAAGGAAACTCATCCACAGTTTATCCTCGTGACCTTGCCCACTGCACTATTTTATTGTTGTTTCCAGCTCTTGGAGGCCACAGCTCAAAATATACTCTGAATCCATCATGAAATTTAACCTCCTCCTCCAGGGTTTATATCTGTGAGTGTTAATGCTGAGAGATGTGAAACGAGACAGAGCGATATCAAACAGCAGAACCTGAGACAGAGTTTGGACCACCGCCAGCGATCGCTCTCACTGGGTACACGTGGCAGTAAACCGCTGAGACAATCTCACGCTTTGCCTCTTAGCTCCTGTGACAGAAGGTGGATTTTAAGGTTAGGCACAGTAATTCTGGACCAACAGATTAGTCTTAAGTACAGAACCTGCGGAGCAAATGAGCTCCAACTGTCTGCCGAAATGCCAAACTCCTGTGGTGCTGAAAAGAAGCCCAAATGGGGATTATTTACCCCCCTCCCCTCCCCAAAAAATAAATAAAGTAAAATAATAGCTTAACTGCTGTCATTATTTTTGACAACACAGTTATCCAAATCTGTTCTAAGCTCTGTGTGCAAATGTTTAGTCTGATCTAAATGTCTGCTGAGATGGATTACAAAGAGAGAGATCTTTCTAGCTCATGCTTGGAAAAAGATGATTAGTGTTGAGGGCCCCCTGCAATGCTCTTCCTCCTTATTTGTGGGTGTTCAGTCTCTCCAGGACAACAAATTAGAATTATTAAATTAGATGAAAAATTGATAGGAAATAAGATTTGGGGTCTTTGGGTTTGTAGATACTTCAATCAGAACCGTAGTTGGTCCTGCGCTGTACTCAAATTGTCTTCAGCCATTTTCGATCTGTTAGTAAAGTCAAAAAAGACTCTTTTAAACCTCTCAAGATTTACCACTAATCATCTGGCCTTGAGGCAGGCAGTTTATTGCCAGCCCCTCCTTCCTGAAGCCCAGTCAAGCAGGTTTCCAACCCAGCACTTGCCACTCATGTTGACAGACTCTCTACCTTGAAGTAGTATCTTGCCAGAGACTCATTAATTTGTAAAACTAAGTGCTGAGGAATCCCACCGTGAAGGCAAACAATCCGCTGCAGTAAAATGTTCACTGCATGTTTGGCTGTCTGATTTGTTTGATGTTGAGAGACCAAAACCACCGAAGGCCAAAGGCTGCGGACAGGTACAGATTAATGAGCCGTATCAGATCTAGTTATTGGAGTTTTGATAGTAAAACTACTTTTACCTTCTTGCCCGCAAGGTAGGATCATTACACACGACTATAAAAGAAGTCCCTGAGAATATGGTTTGAATTCAGATGGATTCAGACAGTTGGCAGTCAGGAATCAGGCCGTTTATTTGACTAAAATGGGGATATTTGCACCAAATAAGAACCCATAATTCCAAATATCCATACTGCTTGTGGTCGACATACACTTGTATCAGCGTTCTGAAATCCTGCAGATACGTGTGAGGGGGATTCAGTTCATGTTCACATCAGATATCAGCAGTTTACTTTGTTTACTTTGAACTGTGTAAAACGTGGACATCACACAGGTAAGAGCACAGTGGGACTAGACAGATAGAATGCGGTAACTCCGATAACTACACTTAACCAATGGCCTTTACAGCTGCGATCTGCAGAAAAAAGCATGTCAGGATGCACAGCACGTTGAAACCCTGAGCATGCTGGTGGATCAGCTACATTAGCAGAAGATCATATCAAGTTTCACTCCTGTCAGCCAAGAGCAGAAATCTGAAGCTGCAGGAGAAACAGCTTCACCAATACTGAACGATTGAAATATGGCGTGATAAATCTGGATTTTCTGCTGAGACATTCAGATGGTGGTGCCAGAATTTGGCACCAATGACATGAATCCCAACCTGCCTTGTGTTAACAGTCCAGGCTGCTGATGGTGGTGTAATGGTGTGGAGAATAGTGCCTCGGCACACTTTGTTGCCCGTAGTACCATTTCATCATTGTTTGAATGCCACAAACTATCTGAGAGTGTTTGCTGACCATGTGCATCTCTTTATGACCACAATTTCCCATCTTCTAATGGTTGTTTCCAGCATGATAACACACCATGTTATCCAGTAAAAGTGAACATGACAGTGAGTTCAGTGAACTTCAGAGGCCGGATTCGAACCCATTAGAACACCTTTGGGATTTGGTAGAATGGGAGGACAAATGTACAGTTGACAAATCTGCAGAACATTACATGATACAATTGTGTCAACCTGGGCCAAAATTTCCGGGGAAGGTTTCCAGCATCATCCAACCCTGTTTTAAAGGAAGAGGACGTTCCATTCAGTATTAGTATATTGTTCCTAATAAAAGGACTGGGATTGTATTTTGCAGTATCGTACTATCGCAGTTAAACTGAACTGAACCGAATGTGCAAAAGTAGTCATATCCTTTGGAGATCTCACCATAAAATACGCAGCGTAACATCAGTCTAACAGACCGTGCTTGTACCCGGCCACACACAAGCTACAGCTGCAGTTTAAGAGTTTGAGGCTCAAACGCTGTTAAACTTAAAACCCAAATTGTTATGATATTGCTTTGCTGCTGTCAGCTAGCCATGGGGAACAACAAAGAGAAGGAGAAATTATCTCATTCTATAAAACGCAGTCGTCTTCAAAATCGATTGAAGTGAAGGCTTTAGGAAATGTGCTCGAAGAGATAAGTCCTGTGAGGGGAAGTCGGCAGGGGTGTTTCTGAGCGGCCCTACTCTAAACTTTAAACCTGCCTGATAGTGTTCGGGCTCCTCTTCTGTTGCAATCAAATGCAAAGCGTCTCTCAGGATGAGTCAGCCCCATGCACTGAAGCTCAAATATTCAGTGGCTCCGTGAGCATTCTGCTGAAGTCCCTAAAAATGTGTCAGAAAGTTTATGGCACTCTCTTTATGAATTTTAATGGCATTACTTTGTCATTTGCTCCCTAAACAACCAGTGATAGATTTGGCTTGCTTCAAATAATGATCACGTAGATGAACTGTGTTCGTACTTGGATGGCAAACATGCTCTAAATCATCACGATTACAGTATCGGAGATGGAATTGGCCCACTGCAAGAGGTGCTTATTTGGATTTATGATCTTTAGAGGACAAGACTGAGATCCATTTATGGTTGTCTATAGCTGCTCTATTCGTAACGTACAATATGTTCCATGCTTTCAAATGCGTGTGCGTGCCAACGCACCTCACCTTTAAGACCACTGCGTTAAGCTCCATGACCATCTCTCTTTATATATAATTTATATTCCCATTTACCAGCTCTTTGTTTCAGCAATGCTCTCCCCAGGTGTATGTTTGTGTGTTAGTGTGTGTGTGCGCGCGCACTGTGTTTTGTAGCTCTCCAGGCTTTGCCACTCACTCCGCACCGATATCTCAACATAATGTGAGCCTGCTCCAGTGAGAGCTCTCCTTCACATACAAAATGTCAGTGCCAAAGGTCAAACCTGTTGTCCATGTTTTCAGGGCTGATAGTCAAAGTTAAGTTAAACGCTGTGTGTGTGTGTGTGTGTGTCTCAAAGAAACGGAGACAGAGAACGGATGTGGCAGGATGCTTAGGTGTGCGTCAGAGGAACAGAGCTTGCCCCCTCTGCTTAGTTTAAGAAAAATGTATCATTGCTTGCTGATTAAAGCGATCTAAAGGCCTGTGATGCCTGTTGCAAATGTAAGTGAAAGTCACTTATCTGTCTTAATTTTTCCTCACAAACAGGATGTGGTGGCATCCTGGGTGTGAGTAGAGACAAAGAACGCTTCCTTCTGATAAAAGCCTCGTAAACGTGTCCCGCGCCTCTCGTTTGTGGTCAGACGGGCAGATTAAAGCTGCGGCAGGAGGGTAAAAGAGACGGCAGACAAAAGACAGGCCTGGAAGTGATTGAAGGAAAGAGGAGAGAATCACAACAAAAGAGGGGCGGGAAGATGACAAGCTGGTTCTTCCATATGGGAAGTAATTGCGTTTCTCCTTCACTCTGTGATGGCTGTGCCTGAGCAGCAACTGTTCTGCCTCTGCACCTTCCTTTCTTCGCCTGCAAATCAATAAAATTGCATCTTAAATACTTAACAATGTCAGAGGGGTAGGCAATTACAGTAACTGACTTTGGGTTTTTTTTTCTTTTCTTTTAATTTTGGAAGATGTGCAATACCACTGTGGCCACCTGCTTTTCAAGCTGAAACCAGGGCGGATTTACGCCGTCACAAGGGGTGTGTGTGTCTGTGTGTGTGTGTGTGCGCGTGCTTGTGTGTTTATCACCTCCAGGGGAGCCTCTAAAAGGTTGCCACTTTGTCTGACAGTCTGACATTAAGGTTTTATAAGGCAAGGCATGTTTATGCCATCATGCCATTTGGTGCGTATGACCATGCATTAGGGTGTGTGTGTGTGTGTGTGTGTTTTTAATATGGATTCTGTGCTCTGCATCTTTTTTTTTTTACTTTTTTGCGTATGAGGATGAGAGGGCACAACGATGAAGGCGAGATAGGAAGGTTTGGATTTTCACGGGTGGGAGTCGGAGGAGAAATGGAGACCGAGGAAAGGATGAAACTTGGAATTAGTCACATTGAATAAAAGGAAGTCTGAACTGGAAAACCACATGATTTTAACATTTTATGGCCAAAATCACAGTGAATACAATCATTTTCTATGTTCTGCAATATATCCTGTCTAGTAAATGTGAAAACAATACAATTGGGGTCGTTTTTGCTGTGGTCAGACAGAAGCTGTGGCTTTGCTCTGTAAAATAATTGTCCCTGATGCAGAGGGACTTGCTGTAATGACAGCTAATCAATACAGAGCACAAACAGGTCCAGACTGTACATGGGTGAAACATCTGTCCAGCCGCTGTTTGACTGTTTGTTGTGAAAATGTTTGGTTCCCTCTGTTCATTTTTTTTTTTTTTTTTTTTTTCTCGACAATCCCCCCCGTCTGCTCTTCACAATTTGTACAAACACAAAAAAATATATATGTTCTCAATAATATACAGCTGAAAATTTAAGCCAGTATCACAAACATGATGTAGTACGCCCCAAGGTAAGGGATATCATACTCGCAGCCCTAAAAGCTCTGCCAGTCAACATTCAAGGTCGACATCTCTGCACTTTCCCAGACATGAATAAAGACAGAGAGTAAATGGCCAGTTAGGCAAAGTCTGCAATCGAGGTCAGAGAGGAGAGGAGAGGTTACACAGGGGGGCTGAGAGGAAGGGCTGCACCGTTCTCTTTCACCTGACTGAGATTTTAATCATTGTGGTAATTTTGCAGCAGCTCATAAACTGCAGAAGCCAGGCCTCATTGTTAACCTCCCATAGCTTTCAGGGCTGTAAATATGGCCGCCTCGCACCTCTCCGGCCTTGCTTATAATTTATGGGAGATGGGGACGTTGCTGGCGCTGGCGCTGGAAGACTTTTGTGAGAAAGATGAGGAGCAGAGAGCACAGAGTGACTAGTAAACAAACACGCTGGCTGATCAGCGAGACACGCAGGCTCCGATTTGATGGCACAGTGCTGTGACTGGCTGGGTATTAGGGCCTCATGCAACCTGTAAAAGGGCCCAAACAAAAGGATTAGCATCATGGCATAATTGCTCAATTTGAGATTCTGATTTCACTGTGGAGATTAGTGACATGTGGCTCAATTTTCCAGGTACCCATTAGTTTTGTTTAGTATCTCGGTATTGTCACGAATTTAAAAGGATAGTCAGTAAACATGTGGGGGAAATGACTCCGACTGGTGAGTTAGTGGCCTCATCTCTGACATTTGGCTGACAGAGTTTTTCTCCTGCTGGCTGATTACATTCACAGCCAGCCAAGTGGAAAGGGAGCCCCCATGAGGTATTTAGTACATTATCCCTGGTGCCCCGTCCCAGGATGTCTGAACTTGCACTTTTTGCTTCTTGCCGCTTTTCCCACGTTAGTGAAATTTTTATCCTTAGTCAAGGACTCCACTGTCTACTGAAGCCCTTCTTCAGGTTGGCAGTCTAAATGAAGGTTTCAGAGCTCAGATCTGCAGCAGTTCACACTCACAAGATGCCCACAGAAAGATGTGAGGACACAGTTTGCCATTGTTGCTACAGTTTCCACTGGTGTCAGATTCCTCTGGTGTTCATCTTTTACAAGATTAGGTCCTAAAGCAATTCAATGTTGATATATTTTGCATCATGTTCATGCAGATTTAAGACTTTGAGGTTAAAGTCTGAGTCTGAGAGGGCAGGGAACAGGACTGGGTGGCCATAGGTATAAAAATGAAACACTTTATCTAATCATTCCAGTTTTGCCACGGATTAAAGTCAGTCGAAGGACTTTGTGCAGGATTTATCTGATTTTAAAATTTTTAGTTAAAACTTTTTCAGTAACTGTCCAGACTGAGAGTTTCTCCCTGTGATTTTTCAAGCTTGCAGGTGTTGACAACTTTGTTATATGAGGATGCTTGAGGGTTCAGAGGAGAATTGTTTTTCCTCACGGGGTTTTCAGCACGATCAGGCAGTCTCACTATCACTTCAGAGGCATTTGTCAGTCTGGTGCTGTGTCACAGACGATGAGATCCAAGCTATGGGTCTGCTATAAACGGCCAGGCGGTCCTCCAGAGCTGCCTTCACACTCTGCTACCTTTAGCCCAACTCTAACAGGGTGGAAGCCTGTTTCTACAAGATCTGCAGCTTACTGTCTTCATGCAATGTACTGTAACATCCACACAAAGAGGCACGCTATAAAAATAAAAAGAGACCGCAAAGTACAATACCTTTCCTCACACCAACCAAATCATCTCTTCTCCTTTTCAAGTATTAAGAGCACTTAGCTTTATTTCCATCCACTATATCCCAGATAGAGAGGAAAAGAATAATACAGTGGGATCACGCTCAATCCTGTTAGCGCAGTCTATTGAAACTCTGGCTTTGCTTTCTCCCAACTGGCTCTGCTCCAGCAGCGGTCAATGCTAAGCTGTTACTTGCTGGCAGTTTGCTCTCACTGCCCAGTGTCACGCTGCGGCCATGCTGGGTGAAGGTCATCAGGTCAGAAGATGTGACACTGGGCTTCATCCCTGCTTCTCTTTCGCACTTCCACCTTCATCTCACTGTCACGCCGGCGTAATGGATGCCAGCTGAGCGTGGTCAGAGTGGACTGAGGATGTGGTGAGTGCAAGTCGACGAGTTACAGTGGCGAGGTGTTGAAGTTGTCTGGCTGTACGACACCTTTGGTCTGGTCAGGGTTGGTTATCAGGCAATTCTTTAATTCTTTTGTAATAATTTCCATATCTGGAAATTTATACTCTAATCACCCCAATAGTGGAACTGTGGTGTTTGAAGTCAAATGTATATTCTTTCCACCTCTTCCAGTATCCTTGCTTGCTTGCTTGCTACCTTCTGTGCTAAGGAGCTATATTCCTCCCTGCAATCAGCTCAATGCTTACTTCACAACCCTGTAAAACAAATATGAGACACTTTCTTCAGACCTGTCTATACAGGATGTGACTTGATAAGAGTGGGACCCTTGACAACAGAAAGAGCTGATGGTTGAAGGCCCTGCATGGGAAAACACATCAACCACTGCAAGAAATAGTTGTTGAAGTGCAGAATTTCTAAGTGCTTCTTGGCTGCATTGTAGAAAATAGCGCTGGAAGTGAAAGTTGTCTGTGTGCCAGACTTTAACAAGCAGGTGCTGGTCCTGTTGCCACTTGATAAAGGGAAACAAAAACCGAGCACACCTCCATTTTTCTTCTGCTCCATAAAGACTCTCAAAGAACCGCTTAACAATAGAATCAAGGCAGGGATAAGAGTCATACTGAAAATCGCTGAACAATAGAAGTAAGCGTCCTCTGTCTGTCTTCATCGTTCGTGCCAAATCTGCAACCACTCCGGCATTTACTTGAAAAGAGGCAGATAAGGGAAGACTTGGCTGAGTAACGCCATGGATGGATGGATGGATGGATGGAGGGATTTTTGGTGTGGGCTTGTTGTGTTTCTGCGGGTCGGAGGAGCAGATTCATTTGCATTCCTGTGGGAGCATTTCCTGCTTTCATCAGTATTCTCTGTTTACCCGAGTTAGAGAGACTGCCATATCTTTGAAGAGTTGGTCGATGTTTTTCGCCAGTTTTTCTCTGGGGAGTTTTCTATAGGTGGCGGCTGTTAAGAGCGTCTCTCTCTTTCTCTCTCTCTCTCTCTCTCCTCTGCACCCTTTCATTTGTGTCCTCCAAATATTAACTAGCATCAGGAGATGGGAACTGGATGCAACGCGGTGTTGATACAACACAACAATTTTAACCTTTTGTAGGTGTAGAAGCGCTGGTTTTAATTTATTGAAATATTCACTCCCTCTTCAGAAATCTCTTCAAAACGTCAATCAGAACAAGCTGAATAGTTTTCACATAAAAACTCAATCTCTTTGTGTTGAGCTGTTTCTGTGCCACTCTTTTGGGACTTTTAACTTTTCTTTTTCATTTCTCCTTACTCTTTTCCATCATCTCCTTTTATCAAACCTCTCCACTCGGCGCTTTTCTCTGCTCCTTGCTTTTCGTCCTGCCCTCCTCCACACGGAGCCGGAGTGTGTGTTTCCAGTCTATAATAGAGTGTCTCCAGTGGTGGAGCAGCCCATTGGTCTTACCCCTCATTGATCTCTGTTGTCCCCACGCTGTCCAGGCAGAGGCCAGACTCTTGGAGCCTACTGATTGATCTCCTCTGGATCTTTTCCTGCCTGGCCACCCATGGTCACCCACCTTGTTCTCTTTGTGTCTCCAGTCCCCTGTAACTTCTGTATGCTTTTCTGCTGCTGCTTTTCATATTCTTCCCTTAATGAGAGAGACTTGAGAGACTATTTTAATGTTACTCCATTACATATATGGACAGATCTTTATACTGCGTGTTAAAATATTCATTTATTACTTCTTATGCGCATCCACCTTTCATTCATAGATAGGCCTCAAATTGATTTTGTGTACAAAGTTAGACATGTTTCGCTTTAATTTTAAATCCTTGATGTTGGCAGTATGACAGAAGAATTCAAGGCCACAAGGCTCTTAAAAGAGCTTTCAGCTGCCTCTTGATATTTATCAATAGATTGTGTTTTTTCAGTTGTCATGGAGAGCAAATTGAAAAATATTTAATTAATCTATTTTTTTTTTTAGAAGGAACACATTATATTTCAAATATATATGAAATATTAAGAAGGTGATTACTTTTTTCTTTTCCTCTCCTTTTTTTTACACTTTTAAACCGATTTATTCTCAATTATTAATTAACTGATGAAAAAAAAAGAAAGCTGTTTTTCATACTTTGTGACACTGTTTTTTTTTAATGATGCAATTTGCTTGTCAGCGCTAAACTTGGATTGCTAAAAGGTGTTTACATTTCTCTTCAGAAGGCTGTCTCTGTAGTTACATTTTTCACACATTTTCGTCATTTTAATTCCTCATTTACAAAGTGTTTTTGTATCCAGTCCAGCTGGAAAATATTCAGTGTTTACAGCAAAATAGTTTTCGCTGTACATCGTTAATAATGCAAAGGAGATCAGCCGTCCCTTCTCCTTTTTTATCCACTGCTCATCGTTCCACCTCCTCCTCATCACCTCTGTATCGGCCCCATTAGTGCCTCCATACCCTCCACAACTCTTCCTTTAGTCAGGTTCTCTTAATTCTTCTTCCTCCTCCTCCTTATTTCAGCACATTTATTATCTAGTGTTTGCTTTTAAAGTCATTATAATACTGCTGGAACAATATAATTATAACGCCATAATATTGTGGTCATTACAAGCACCTGCACATGACAGTGAAGGATCACACGGATGTGATTAACATAAAACCCACAGTTTGACCTTTAAAAGTCTTTCTGAGTAGAAAATTGATACAGGCCTCATTTAGCAGCTTTTCCAATCAAGCCGTTCTCATCAGATATGATCTTTCACATTAAGTGCTGCTGAGACAACTTACATGTCATAACAGCACTTCAAAGGAAAAAAGAAAAATGAATGGATTTAAGATTAAACACTGACCGTGGCTATGAAAGAGCTGAGATAGTGGAAAGAAGCTGAGATAATGGTAATAGCCTTGACGGGGGAATCAGGTAGTCTACCAATCGAGCAACAGGAGGAGACATAGCAAACCCCTGAAGTTCTTTGTTTAGCTCTGTCATTATTGTCAGGATATCAATTTCTTTAAGCGTCCTCCTGGATTTATTCTGTCATTAAACAACCTGCTCTCTTGATTTTTTTATTTATTTATTTATTTATTTTTTTTCTCACTTGAGTCGGTCGAAGTTTGCAAGTTTATCGACACATGAGTCAATGCTGCTGGCTGGCAAGCATGCATGGATCAGACACTTGTGAGGTGGTTGCTGGCGGGAGAAAACCAATTTTTATTGGCTTTTTCTATTTGTCTTACCGGACAGTACCAACACAATGTTAATTGCAAACAGTGAATCAATGGCAAGATTTGAGTGAGCGGCTCCTTGTCTCTGGTTTGTGGTTGTTCATTATTGAAATTTTTAAAACCAAATCACTTCTGTCATTGTGAAGTGTGGTTCATGAAAGTAACAAAGAATAAGACTTAAAACACATTTTCCAAGGTCAAATCAGACTTTTTTTGTGAACACAATTTAAAAATATAGAACGCATCTTATTAAGGATGAGTTGGCCCCTGTGTTTTGAGTAACTTTAATTTTTTTCCAACCGACACATCTCGGCGAAACTAAATCATAGCAATCATCCAGCACCAACAGCTTCAAAGATGAAAACGAACTAATCAGTCTATGTTGATGATATTCAAGGCTTGTTGCCTGACAGCGAAATGGCAAAGAATGGAAACATTCTCCAGCTGGATAAATTCGCACTGAATGAAATTAACAAATCTTCACCAAATGGCTGATATTTATGGTAGTTGTTAAAATGTCCATCCTTAAATATGCTGCTTCACTTAGCCCCCCCGAACATGTAGAAATTTATAGGTACCAGTGTAAAAGCAGGAAGAAGCAGCTTTTTTTTTTTTTTTTTTTAACTGCATTATTGATAATTTTTTCACCAGAAAATCTTTCTCAGGGTCAAGATGATTCAAAAGATTTTATGTTGCTGCAATTAATGTTTTGCCTCCTACAAATGCTCAGTTCACCAAAGAGGTTTATGTGGAGGTTTATTTGTTAATATTTTTTATGCACAAAAGAAAGCGGTTAAATGGGGAACATGAAAGGCGGCCAACAGTTTGCAAAGATGAACAGTATTCAAACATCAAAACAACAACAATGAAGCATGAAAGGCCACTTGTCACACATGCAATGTGATAAAAAGCTCTAAAACAGCAGCTCTTTGAAAAATCCTTCTCAGTCTCACGAGCTTCAGTGCAGAGACACTGATTGTTGCATAAAACGACTGCAATTGCTTCTTAATTGGATGATTTTTCATGACTCTTGTGTGTGAAATGTATTGGATTTTTGACGTTGAAAAATTACATTTACATTGTGCTACAGTTAAGTTACTCGGGTTGGTTGAATTTATAGTACACCTACTGTCGTGAAGCACATATACTACATATGATTAACAGCCTGTTATACCATTCCCCCGCATTGTATAGTTGTTTGTAGGCAGAGAAAACTGAGAAAAAGAGAGAATTAAACAAGCCGGCGGACTCAAAATTTGCTGTAGATATGCTGGACACAGTGACATTGAAAGAAATGCAGCGAGATTAAAAGAGTTGACCCTCAGGAACCACTGTGTCACAGCCAATCATTGTCCTCCTGCAGTACGGGAAATTCTGCAGTAACATAATACAAGTTCAAGATGCAGTTATTGTTTTCTTGCTGTACCAACAAAGCTAGGGTTTTGTGTTAGTGAGTTGAGGACTGGCATAACTGACATCACATAATTTACACACAAGGCAATGTAATGCAATATTAATCATACAGTAAATCAAAGGCCAAGGTCTCTACGTAGGGCTGTCCAGCTGTTAGAGCTAGCAGACATCACATAAAGATTGTGATGTACTGTGTTATAGAGAGGAATATTACACAGTGTGTGGGTGCCGTGAAGTGTTTAAATAGTATTACAGGTATACGTCGGTACAGTACATGTCGTCCGTGATCTGAGAAGGCGCCTGAAGGTAGATGAAATTGAGGCCCACACACCTGCTTCTCCGGGATGGAGGCTACAGAACCGTGTGGGTGTGCCTGTACACAGAGAAGGACTCTGTCAGCCAGGCCAAACTGGATGGATGGAGGGAAAACAGAAGTAAGGACAAAAAAAAATAAAAAAAAAATATGAATGAGCAGATGCAGAAACCTAAAACCAGAGTTTAAACTCAAAGAAGCAGCTTGGGATTGTGTGTGTGTGTGTGTGTGAGAAACACTTTCAGACTGTGATGAAGATTCATTGTTCTTTTCTCGCTGTCATCCATCTCCACCAACACGCACGGACACTGCTGAATACTGGTGCCCCAAAGTCGGCGGTGGGTTTGCTGTGTGGGTGCAGAAATAGAACTGAAGTCAGAGAGGTCAGAGGCAAAATGATGAAATTAGAAAATGAGGCAGAGAGAGCAACCCAAGTGTCGACATAGTGCACAGGTGATGAAAGGAGCAATTTTTATCAGTAAACTCTGACAAATTCTCTTTTTTTTTTTTGAAGCATGTTAAAAAAAAAAACAAAAAAAAAACAATGATTCACACAGCAGATGCTTTCTGTGAAACCTGACAGAAGCTGAGGCTGACATGAAATACAAGACAGAAAACATTCAACCTCTTCAGCAGCGAGTCTGCCTTTATTGTAAATGTCACATATGGCATTGGAGAAGTTGTACCATATTCTGTTAGTGAAAAACCGTTCTGACATTTTTATTCCTATTATTGTAACGTTGTCTTCCGTCTTTTGAGGGCTTGGCCCAATTTAATTTAATTTTTTTTTTTTTTTTTTACACTGAACCTGTAGCTGAGAGGAGACAAATGTGTCTTCTGGAATTAAAAATAAATGAATAAATAAATAAAAGATTAGTCTCAATAAGTTTGCCTTGCTGGCTTATAATTTTCTGAATAAAATTGCACAAATGTGACCTCACTTCGGCGGTATGCAGCGCTACTTGGCGATGAGAGAGAGCTGCTCAGCCAAATAGAGGCAGCGTGTTGCTGTGAAGTGGCTCCAAGGCTTTATGGTGAGCTGACAGCAACATTAAACAGAAAGCAGTGGGAGCAATTTTAATCACTTCTTGTCAGTCTTGTCTGGTTGACAGAGGCAATGAGGGATGTTTCCAGATGACTGTGCAGGAGAGAGGAAATTGAGGGAAAAGGCTTTTCATTTTATTTATTTATTTTTTTTTTGGTGACAGAGACAGCGGAAGCCAGACCAACAGGTGTATGCAAAAAGCGCTGAACAGTTGTGTAGCTGATGAAGTGTGCTGTGGAGGAGAGAGCTGCAGACATTCATTTTGACACAGTTTATTGACTGGATGCCTCCTCCTCCTCCTCAAAGCTGTTCGTGTCTGTTCGAGTTGCACTGACAGGACTTTAGAGGAGGAGAGAGGCTATAGGAGCAGGAGCAGATGTTTTAAAACGCTAATGTGAGCGGGGTCAGACATGCTGGTCATTTCAAACACGCGCATGTAGAAACGCATAGAGGCAAAGCTCCCTTTGATGCCTGAAGAGATTAATTTAAAGGATAAAGGTGGGGAAGAGATGAGGTGGTTTCAGGGGGGAGGGGGTGGAGGATAACAGACAGTAAAAGTCATCCTGTGGTGCCCCACAGGCTTTGGTGACGCCTCACTGTGTTTCTTTTTAAGCAAGCTAAAAAATGTGTCCGGCATTCCCACAAGCTTTTCACATTTTCTCCTGTCCCCCCCCCCCCCCCCCGGTTAGACTTTCCAATTAAAAGTACTACAACAAAGCAAAGTCAAATAAATGCAACCTCTTTAAAGGAAATAAATAAAATAACTGCCTTTATACAGATATTTATGAAAGCGTTTGTGTTTATTCTAGCTCACTAAATTTGAACTTTCTCTTGTGTGTCTCCGTTTATCTTCTGCTCCAGAATATATATGTTTTTATTAGTTTTTAGCTTGGATTTAAAAGCAAAAGGGGAGATTTTCTGCCGATGGATCCATCCTTAGCCTGCTACCCTTAATCCTGGTTAACTTTAAGTTGCAGTGGTTAGTAACCACAGGTGTTAGTGCTGATGCCCCACAATAACGAAGGTCGTGGTTTCGGTTCCCAGGCCTGGGGCCTTTCTGTGCCGGGATTGCATCATGTTCTCCCCGTGCTTGGGTGGGTTTCCTCCCAATGTGCGAAGACACACGTTTAGGTTATTTGCTGGTTCTAAATTGTCCGTAAGCTGGAAACGGATAAGCAGTAGAAAAAGGATCGATAAATGAATAAGCCTTTAAAGGGGACGTGAAAAAATCTGCTTGGCAAATACTGCTAAGTGCACTTAAAAAGCTTACATAATTAGCGGTCTTTCATACATCCATGAGGTGGGGTCATTTTGATTTTTCTCTCTCAGGTCTTGGAGAAAAAGTTAGATAACACCAAATTAGCAGTTTTTTTAAGAGGAAGAAAAAGAAGAAGCTGGAAAATCGCCCAGGCATGAAGGAGGGCGGGAGGGAGGAAAATACTAAAGCAGGACAGAGAGCTTTGGGACTGCTGGTCAGCAGAAATGTCAGCTGCCAAAACTGGGCAGGCAGCAGGAGGCCTACATATCGCACATACTGTTTATGAAATGTGCTTCAACACACATTACACAGTCAGTATGTGGTGTTAGCTGTAAGTTCTCGATGTAACGGCTCGTGTGTACGAAATGCACAGAAACGAACACTTATGGTTACATATCTTTTGCTTTTTACACTTCACAAATCACACTTTTGTTTGTTTTTATGAAAATACTGACCTTTTTTTTTTTAAATGTATTTTAGGAAACTTAATTTGGCAGGAAAAGAAAAATGGGGGAGCGATATTGGCTGTGACATGCACCGAGACTCAAACCGGAGATGTTGCAGTTCACGCTCAGCACCTGAAACTCTCAAGCAATCGGGGGAGAACAAACGGCCCTGGATTTGCTCTAGGGTTAAGAATCAAGGGCTGGGTACAGAGATAGATAAGAAGTAAGGCAGAGCCTGAGAAGACAACAAAATTGAACACAGACTACAACTAATGCTCCTGAGAATGTTTTCTCTTTCTTGCTCCAGAAAACCTATTGCAGGCTTGTAGCTCACTGTGGCAGAGATAAATAGCCATGAGCGGTAATTGTCAATTGACAACAGCTGAAAGTGCTGCGCAGGGTTTGCCCGCCACCGCACCGCCAGGACCGCTCACCCCCGGACCTTTCACACAGCAGACATTTCGACTTGTCAAATAGACGTGTAACTAATGGTCCCATTCTATTCCCAGTTACAGACACAGGTTATTGTGTATGCCAGCCTGGCCTGGTTCACGGGGACACCTAAATAAGCACACAGCCATTGTCAGTTGTCAGTTCTTTACAAGCAGAATTACTGTAACTTTTAGTAAATATTAAATAAAAAAATCCACAATAACACATTTGTGTAATAGCCGCAGCATATTATCTGGTAAGCTATGCTGATAGAGCTTATTTTATGATAGTGGTTGACTTGAAGTGTATCCCTTATCGATGTTCTTGACATATTCAGAGCAAGAGGGAGACGTGTAGACCTCCAGTTTGACTGCTGCTATCAGTGTATTTATTCAAAGGGGGTAAGATGAAGGGGGATTCAGATATTGATTATAGTTACAGTTAATCTCCACACCGATCTCCATAATAGCAGTCAGGGTCTTCTGTCTGTGCCGTTGTGACTTATGCTCACAGACGATGAACGTGCCACCTTCTTCTTGGCAACAGCTTTCTCCTAAAGGCGGTCTTTATTAAAATGAAGAATGTAACTGTGCATGTCCACGTGTGCCGTACACACACGAGCAAAAGCAAACAGCTGCAGCCACCAGGCCACATTAGGTTGTGTGTAGCAGTGTGCGTCTGCCTCATTATATTTGTGTTGATGTGGGCTTGGAGCGGAAAGGTAACATTTATGAAAGCATTTTCTATATGTATTATTCACTCTGCATGAAAACGTGTGGAAGTGTGTGTCTGTGTATGTGGGCTATGGGATGGGAGCGGGCGCGAATCTCTATTCATTATTAACTGTAGCTGAAGTTCTGAAGGTCACTTCCAGCTGTAGTGCTCAACATTTCCTCATGTCTGCTGTTATTAAACTTCACGTGGGCTCTTCTCTTATTTATAATTCACATAAGCTTTTTTTGATGTGACTGACTAATAAAATATGTGATGTCGAGCCGTGCGTGTATGCGGCGCGAATGGAGATTTAAATTACATCCTTCGTCCAGCTGTTCAGTATTGAGTGGGAGGAGGGAGTCACTTTTGCCTGCTTTGATGTTCTTCTGCCAGATTTGCTGTAGTTCACGCGGGATGATGCTCGCATTCTTCACACATAGATACTGACTTGAACAGAAAAATGAAAACAGACGAGCAACTTCAGCGTCATTTTAGCATTTGCGATACTTCAGGAAATCCGCTTTTTACCGTGTTAATTATTCTCAGATCAGTTCCACGTCTGCCTTCCTGTTGCAGCTACTGGAAAGGAGACTAAAACTAGCAGAAATGTAGACTCTTTTTGCAATTCAACACCTGTGGAAATAATGAAAAAGGGAATGTTAAACATGCGCAAATTTGCTGCAGCTACTATTTCCTCTGTGCTTTACACAGGTAATCCATATACAGACACCTTCATAATAGGCTCTGCTTCTTTTCAGCCATATATGTTTGTGAGTCTTTACACAGTGGGAATGAAACATTTATTGGATGTTCCTAAAATGTGCCTGATGCGACAAGCATGCTGCTGTATTTGACTGGTGGTAAAATACTGCTCTAATTCTGTAAAGTACATGGTTTCTTTATTGGATCTCCTTGTCCTCAGTCAAACCACCAGCCTCCTGACAAAAATATTTTCTTCTTTAAAAAGTGGCTCACCTCATGTGGTCCTTTTTCAAGGAGTTAAGCCTTTTGAAACGTTTAAAGGTCACTTCTCTGCCAAGTGCTTTTTTCATACAGTATGGGACTGTGCACTAAGCACATTCTGGCAATCAGCAAATCTTTCCAGCTCTGTGAAGAAAGCCCACCAACATTTCTACTTCGTGAGGAAGCTGAAGTATGCCAGTCTTGGCATCCCAGTCCTCAAATCCTTTTTACAGGTGCGTGGTGGAGAGCGTTCTCACACAGTCCATCACGGTCTGGTAAGGGAACGGCTCTGCTGCCAACAGGAAGCTGCAGCATAGAGCGGGGAAATCACCCAGCAAATGGACTGCCTCCCCACCCACCTCAGGCAAAAGGCTGCAGAGCATCAGAGGCTGTAGGACTGTTTAATTCCCAGCGACACTGAGTTCTGTCTGTCCTCTGCTGCTCTGTTTAACCACGTTCTGTGTCATGTTTAGCATCTACTCTGTCTTTATACTCTCAGGCCATTCTTCCTTTAGATAGCCACTGTACCTCCTATCACGCCGCCAGACCCGAGTAACGAGATTTCTTTCTTTCCGTGTTTTGAATGACAATAAAGGGAAACCTTGACCTGAGCATTGACTTATTGGGGAATAAAAAACAAAACACATTTATCTGTCCATTTCTAAAGTTAAGGGGAAAAAAATCATCTACAAAAAAAATCTTAGTTACTGTGAACATCATATCCTGAGAGTATACCCAATCTGTATCTGCATGTCCATCTCTCTCTGAGATTGCCTCTGTTTCTCTACAGCAGGCTCAGTGTTGATTAGGTCACTGAGCACCGAGCAGGTCGGGGATGATTGACAGCTGACTGTTTGCCTGTTCAGTTTACCAGCTGCCCCATGTCAAACCCCATCAGTAGTTATCAGCCTGGCCCAAAAAGGGGCGATGTTGAAAACCAAAAGCTACAGAATAATACATTTTGTGGCTCAGGCAGAACAACAGCATATCACTCTTTATGCAAAGTGAGAGCAAGTACAGATGCTAAATTTCTGTTCTCCATTTTTCTTTTTCCATCCTCTGACCCCCATCTTGTCCGAGCTCTGCAAACACTAAATGTCTGATTAAAGGCTCCCTCCGCTGTATCTCCACGTCGTTTTTTCCTAAGGCTCTACTGAAGCATCTCTCCGACAGTTTTAATTACAGTGAAAAGATTTCAAGCTATCAAACTGAGGATTTAGGTTACACCTACTTTCCCTCTTCACTGCTCAGCCGAACATAAAACCCTGTCCTCAAGTTGGTCAGCTAAATATTTTTGACGCATTGCTGCAGCTTTTTTATTTTTCTCCCTGTAATATATATTCAGATGATTAAAACCTTCAAATTTGAATAAAAAGGCCACAGACACAAAAGTTTGAAAATCTTCGGGCCGTTGTTGATCTGAAGACTTCACTCCTCCTCACGACTGCTTGATATACACTAAATGTTGTTGTTAATGGATAGGTACATCCACACAATCCCAGCAGGCCTATACTCACACATCACCATCATCACACCGAAATAAGTGATCTGTATATACATGTGAAGGGTAATATCTGCTTATTCTCTTCCTCTCGCAACAGTTTTTCTTCTCACCATCCGTCCATCACCCACCCCCCCCCCACCCCCCCAACCTCCACCCCCCTTCCTCTCCTTGGTGTCTTATTGTCTCCCTGGCATACTCATCTCTCCACCGTTAATCTTCCAACCAATGAATTGGAGCCACTGACTCTATCACTCCTATTATCGACTGCAGCCGTCCCTTATTTATGTTCCATTTTTCTCCCTCTCTTCCTCACTCAGCCCTTCTACTGTTGTTCCATTGACCAGCGTGTAATTTCTTACATGAATAATGCAAGGCGTGGGACAAAAATAGTTGCTCTTGGCGGGGATTTGTTCTGCGATAATTTAACTGAATGCACTCGGGCTGATTCCTATTCAGCAATGCTAGCCGTTTTGTTAAAAGGGATAGGGATTTGGTCATAAAAGTGTTGGGGATCCCAAAACTGCATTCTTATTGAAATAGACGAGAAGGACTGATTGTGAGATCAGGGTGCAGATTTGTTCAACCACTTGCTTAACACTCATAAGCCCTGATCCAGGATCAGGGAAGCGGTTCTCAGGATAACCGTGTTTATTTGTCCAGCCGCCACATCAATGTATGCCAGTCTATAGGAAAACAGTGCATTTCAGTTTCCAAAGCTGTTTGCCGATGTGCCAGTGTTTGGTACATATCAAATGGGCCAGTTTTCATCAGGCAGGTTTCCAAAACTTTTCAAAAACAATGGGCTCCATTGCAAAATATGCTAAATGATCTCCTATTGTGGGAAAGGAACAGCTTTGCAGGCACTAATTGCTTCATTTACCTACAGACTAAGACCAGAAAATCCAGCTGTAAGCAGACTTGTTTTCAGCTGTGTTAACCTGCTGTATTTTAAAATAGGCAATTAAATGGAACAATAAAAGCACTATGCTGATCTTTTGTTGTGGAGAACAATACTTACTGATGAGTGATCTTCATTTGTGTGTGGATCAAAGGCCAATGACTGACTCATTCTTCACATCGCTGTGTTTCCTCTCTGACTCGAAAAACACGGGACTCTTTGAAACACTAAAGTCAGGGCGATGAAAGCGACGGTACGGTGTGTGTGTGTGTGTGTGTGTGTGTGTGTGTGTGGAGACACACTGGCCTGTGCTGTTGCCATGGAGCCTGTCGGTGGGGATTGAAGGACGAGGTGCTTTTCTGCCATATTGAAGATATGGCCTGTGTGCTCTTTCCGTGAAAGTGTCTAAGGACTCACATAAAAACCCTTTTGAATCCCCTCAGACTCTTGTCAGGATAATTAAGTGATTTTCTGCATCCCTATGTTGTTGAGATGCCACAATTGGTCCTCGAAGGTTGGACCTAGAGAAATAAAAGTGAGTCACATCCTCGTGTGTCCTTATCTGACACTCTTCTGTTGAGCATTGCTTTTGAAAATGGCAGGTGTAATGTTTGTTCATTGCCCGGCTTTCTTTCTTTCTTACCAAAATTCCCTGATGAAAAGTGGACCCACTTGCCTTCATCTCTTCTTTCAATGTTAGTCAGTCGTTCTCGTTCAACCTTTAAATTCCAAATTTTAAGAGAAAAACAAAACAAAACACAACGCTGAGAATCACATTGAAATCTGCTTCAGTTCATTTCCTTTGTTGAACTAGACTAACGTCTGCTTTAATATTTCAGATGAATTTAACTGGGACCTTAACTTCGCTTATGATGAAGATGTCCTGTCTTTAGTTGCTATTTAAGCTTCTTCCATAACATGTAACAGTTGATATAATTGTCTGACTGTAGTAGATGAAGAACAGGAGAACTTGGCTTTACTTTTATTTGGACTATCTTAGCAATCAACGTGATGTCTTTCAGAAAACCGACATTAAAAAAAAAATGTGACGGCGCCTACAACTATTGTATAAAGGAAAAAAAAAACAAAAACAACGCAAAAACCCATTGTATCCTGAGAGTTACAAACTGAGAACCTTTTCAGTTGCAGTCACATCACATATGGAGCCACACTGCGGGTGAGTGTGTAATATTTCACACAGGTTTGTGGTACCGCTCTGAAACCAAACACAACCTGGTGTGTTTGGTCTGTTCACTAAAGAGAGGTTGGGAAAAAGATTCTGGCAGTCTGCAGTCGCTTCAGACTTTCTCTTTGCCAGAGGGATATCTGAGGAGTAGACTGGCACAGTGTGTAGAAGCTTTCACGGGGCTTCTCCATTGGTCACTTTTTTCTCTTTTTCACTTCTCTTGCCTTTACGCTCAATTTCAACCATCTCCTTTTGCTATTATGTGTCACAACCAGTCCCATCTAGTCAAAAGGATTGGAAATGCCCACGGTCCATGATGAGGTCCTGCCACGTCAGTGCACAGCACAGTATGATGTTATTGAATATCTGTTGGCGACGTCAAAATTACTATAATTTACAAGCTTCATTATGGACATTGGTGAATTCTTGTGATTAGTCTTCACAACAGAAAATTTAGTATCTAGCTACACATAATAAGAGCTGACCAGGAGCCGCTGTTGATTCTCGAAGACACCAGGATGAAAAGTGGAGGGGAAAAATTATATATAATCTACCCTTATAATGGTGGAACAAATTAACATACTGTTTTTCTCATTGGTGGCAAGCATGAATAAAAAAAAATTGAATATTATAATTATTACACGTTCATAATGCAGGTTGCTGGAAATGAAAGTTTGATTTGTGGACGTTTGGGAGCTGAGCTCATTCACTGGGGTTATCAGAGCGGGTGGGTGAAGAGATAAGTGGAACGAGTTCTGTTCTGTTCTGCCCCCCCCCCCCCCCCCCCCCCCCCCCCCCATAACAGACACACTCCCTCACTCTTTCCTGCAGATTGGTGCTTATTTGTATTTAATAAGGGATTAATTAAACTCATTGGTATTCTAGGACGCTAGCTCAAGTTGTTTCCCTCGGCTAGGATCAGCAAGGTCATCATTTGAATTGTGTTGTATGAACATGGGGAGTCTGGATGAAAAATACTAGAGAGCCGACAGCCATTATAGCGAGGTGTTTGACTCAGGAGATGGATGCATATAAGTGACAGAGGCTCACTAATCCGACAAGCTCATCAATCAATCAATTCCTTCGCGGGGACCAGCTCCGCCGTGCGTGTTAATACTTGAAACGACTTTAGCTGTAATTAATTGCGCTTCTTTTTGGTCCTTCTCTCTCTGATGCTCTTATGGCAGCCAAACGGCCAAAATTTGTCAGCGTGTTTGGACAAAAGTCAAAGTAAATAGCGATGCGCGATAAAAGGCAGACCAGTTTAAAAAAGAAATGTTTTTCAGCAAAGGGGCAAGGCTTTTTCATGACATTTCATGAGATTGTGACGCGGCAGCGGCAATAATCTTCCAGCTGTGGGCCACAGCTGTGAAATGTTTGCTGTGGAAACACTGCACTGGTGCGTACTCATCAGTCTGATTGATATTCTGTGGTTTGCTTTGATGCGATGTTTAATACATTAGGCCTTTTGACAGGCCCCATAGCATCAACTTTAATTATCAGTGAAACATGATAACACTGTTCTGGGCCCAGTGCCCAAAAAAAAATCTAAAGTCTGCTTATAAATGAGAGATTAGAACGCTGAAATAATGATTCATTCAAATGTTGCAAGTATTTTGTGATGGACTATAAGCAATGACAACATTTTACTGAAGCGTGAAGTCAATACATGGTGCAGAAGAAAGAGAGATACAGCCGATGAAGGATGTAGTGCAACGTCAGGTCAATGAGTTTAACTGTACCTTTTAGTATTGCATTGATAAGCAGACTTTGAGTTGGATCGAGCTGAGGCAGCGTTTTGGGAAAGTGGTGTCTGTGTGAATTACAGTCGGGCAGTGATTTAGGGTTTGGACTTTTAGGGTTGACAACAAATTATTTCTAAAACACTGCCTCTTTAAAATACAGCCAGCAACCACAGATCACAAAGTCCTTTCGATTCATGGACAGTATTTCATCTTCATTCAAACAGTTGTCATTCCTGCTTTAATAGAGAAAGTAGCTTCCTGTCACATGTAGGAACAAAAAGCTCTTGGCTCCTGGTTTGTGCACTGCAAGCACATTGTCACAGCGCTAGTTCAAGGTCTAAATTTGAACAGCACCAAGAAAGAGATTCGAAAGAAACCATGAAAACACATTACTTTGCACTCAGTACTGCGTTAATGAGGAACCAGAAATGCAAGGATGTGATTGAGAAAACAGGACGGACTGCAGAGGTTTTGCCCGATTTTAGGTCATTATGTACAAACTTTAGCAGCACTGGATGTTCTGGAAAATGATCAAAATATAAAGTAATCTGTGGACTGCTAATTGCTGAGTTGAGTTTGTTAAAGTCTCACTGCACTGATAAAGATTTAAATTTAGTAGTTGGGATACGTTAGTGGTTTTACTGACGCCTGTGCAATAAAGAGTCAGCAACTGCCTTACTTTTATATATCATGTAATACTAATGAAAGCCAGTCTCCTGTAAGATGCATATGAGACAACTATTTTGCAGCAGCATCAACTTTTCAGTTGCAGGTTTGGAAATATCAAGTCAAGCTCACTACACTCGCTGATGTTAACACCAGCCTATCCCAGGTGACATCTCTGCTGATTCCTATCCCAATTCCAAAATCAACTCTCATACTCGGGGCCCCTTGAAGCTGCTTTAGCCTGCCTACCCTTGCTGCTTCCTCTGCAAGTTTCATTTTAACAGTTTGCCAAATCAACTACATTGAATTAGTCAGTCACAGCATGGGGAAAAAAATGAGCTGGGGCAGAGGACGCCCTAGCTAATTTTTTTTTCCCATGCTGTGTCTGACTAATTCAATGTAGTTGATTTGGCAAACTGTTCAAAAATACAGGCTAAAAATCAGGGCTCACGGTGTTGTGCTCGGTTTAAATCGCTGTGTCCATGGCAACATTACAGTTTGTACCTAAATAGCACAAGACTGACTTTTACTTCACATTTTTAAAAACATTGTCAAGAGAAAATAAAATAAAAGAACAAAAAGAAAAACAGGCTGAAAACTCTCTCCATTATGCCTTTGTCCTCTGATGAGAAAGTCATAATTCTGAAAAAGGATCTGTTTTGGTGTGTTAGTTTGAATGCAGTGCGCTTCACCAAAAATGTTGTCTTACCAATTCATGAATCGTGTGATTATTATAAATTATATTTTATGTTTTGTGCTCCGCCGGGTCTCATACCTTTATTGCTCTGGCTTCTTTGTTTTAATGGAAATACCAGCTGATGCAAAACAAATGTTGTGTCATCTACTTGTGACTACTACGGCAGCTGAAGCTACTCCAGATTTTGAGAATTTGCATACGCTAGAACAACAGGCACTTGACGCTGCTCTGGTAGCAGACATGAGGGAAGGCTGTCCACCATTAATCACATTTCTTCACCATTACCTTCCTCTGCCCTCCTTGATATAGTTCCTGTGGAATATAAAATCTAATCAAAGGCGTCCTGTCTGAGAATTCCTTCTCTTTGCTTCTTTCACCCCCAAAATTCAGGCCCGTCATTTCAGGGGTGCTAAAAGCCTCTCCAGCTCGTCTCGGTGGAGCTATGTCCCTCCTTGACATCCCTGCTAAACTGAGAATGCTTTGTCATTCATTTAACAGCTCTGTGAGTCAGTTCCTCCACTGGGAGCCTGGCAGTCTTTTATTTCCTCACAGCTGGTAGAGAACCGGCGCTCTTGTCTGCTCCGTCCTGTCCGTCATCCCGGGGCATTAACATGCCTCTTAGCTGACCGCAGAGAAAGAGCCCTGAAAAAGCTCTGGCCAGAACGCTTGCCTAAATCCCAGATCAGGGGGAGAGTTCAGTCTCCCTGGAGAGAAGGTCTTGGCCGGCAGGGTGGATAGTTGGAGTATGATGGAGATTAGTGTTTTTGGAGAGTCAAATGCTGGATTAGGAGTAAATGGGGAGGAAGAGATCCACGGGGTCTTAGTAGCAGCTTTCCGGGGAAATATCTCTGTTTCCTTTGCCTGCTCCTCTGCGATATGCATGGATTTGTGCATTTGTGCATTGCTTTATATAATGCACAGTGCATGCTGCCTCTATGAATTAGAGAAGGCTGCGGTTCTAGCTAATGATAGTACTTTATCTAATGTATCAATTTTGCATTTTATGGAAAAGAGTCAGGTTGCCTCAGTGATGTTTGGATTCATGCCTGCATGACTTAAGCCCTTGACCAGTGGAAGGAAAAGAAGAAAGCAAAAATCTTCTTTTGTCTTTTTCCTTTCATCAGGGTGAAAAAAGATTATGTTAATTTCAGTTTTTGTTTTTCTTTCTTGTCTTTTTAAGGAGGATGAGCCGTTCACAGGAGGAGCTGATGGCAGAGACAATACCCACATCCGGAAGTTCCTCAGCCAGCATCACATGAGATTTCCATGGAAACCGGAGGTAATCCAAATGATTTTGTTTCCTTTTTACATTATTTCTCTGTTATCTTCCTTTTTAACATCTTTCTGAGTGATAATGCTTATTATGTTGAGGTGTCTCAGCTGCTTTCATATTTGCGTGACTCATCGGCTAAACCGGGAAAAGCCACACACACACACACACACACACACACACGCGCGCGCACACAAAAGTTTCGGCGAATGACCTTTCGTGTAATGTTTTTATTAATGGATTTTTCATATCTGGTTAATTAAGTGATTGCTTTTTGAATCCAACAGTCTGAGCTCACTTTTTCATTCACTTTAATGGGAATGCCGGGTAATTGTGCAGCAGATGTCCTCTGCCCATTTTCTTTCAGGCGTCATTTTTGTGAGCAGGTATCAAGGTCAAACCGAGATTGAGTCATTCACTGATACATTTATCCCGAGAACAAAATATACTCGATGTTTATGATGAAGAGATGGTAATTTTTCTCCTAAATCCATTAATAGGTAATATGTAAAGGTACCTTGGACCTTTAGGTCACAAATTGATATGATTAATCTTAATTTCTCAGCTCACCTGCTGATGTGGTTTACACACCCACTGTAACAAAGGGAGCAGCAGATGGGCCAATTATATCACAGAGTTGCGATAAGAAAAGCAGGCTTTAGATTTGTAACCTGTTCAGAAGACTTTAATTAAATGATAGTGTGAGTATGAGTGCGCATGTGTGTCTGCGAGTGTAATCTGCAAAATATGATTTATTAGTCATTTGCTACCTGGGGTAAATTTGAGCTATCTCTGCTGAGCAACACTGTGTGTAGTTCTAGGCGAACTAAAAAGAATCTTAACAGTGCATGCACAGCGTGAGAAAGATAATATGAAGTTACTCTTGCAAAAGTTATTTTCAAGTCAATCAGATTGGCTGCAGAAATTCTTTTTTTTTTTTTTGGGGGGGGGTCTCTATCATATACTGCCTTGTACTCCTGTTTCTGCATGTAATCTGCATGGAGCAGCTTTGCAGGGCCACCCGAACACAGTACGAGCCTGATGATGTTACAGTAGCTGTTGTTTTTATTTCAGCAGACTCCTGGGTGAGCTGCTGTTGAATTAGCCTGCCTTTGTTGATGCTTTTAGTTCTACAGTACAATGCATCATACATCAACACTAAATCATATTTAAATGAGGTTAAAATACATTTATAAGCCCACATCTTCCTGTTATATTACTCCGCATCAAGTATAGTGAGCAATGACAATTAAACTGCTGGATTGTCATTTCTGGCTTTGAGGGTTGTCACATGTGGATGAAATCTGTTTTTAATGTAACGTGGTCTGGAAACATCTGTTGCCTGAATGTTTGAGGGGCCTGAATATAAATGCGGATGTTGCTTTTGGCATATTTAAAATGGTGCTGCTTAGAAAATGAGAAGTCACATTGATGTGAAACAGCCAAGCTAGGACGGCAGCCAAGCCGCCTATCTGAATCTAAACCATTTGGACTAATTGCATAAATGTAAATGGATTTCATGGTCTGATCGCAGGGAAATATTCTATTATCAACATCCTGAGTTTTTTTTTTTTTTTTTTAATTCTCAGTTTGAAAACTGAAAACCACAGGATGCCTTTGCATTGAAGACTTTACTTGAGTTCATTGACCAGCCGTGATTTCTTATTTATGGTGTGGATAGGAAAAACAACACAGCCTCAAAAGGGAAATACATTTTGCAACATCCACAGCATTTTTCATTAAGCATGACTAGCGTCAAAGCTCGCTTGTCCGAGTAAATATGTCATTTCTTTGACTCCTTTCCAGCCTACTCATAGAGCAACGCTGCATTTGGTTTCTGTTCTGTTCTGTTTCTGCAAGCGCAGCATTATGCTTTCATTTTTTTTTCCCATTCATCTACATTAACTTGGATCCTCAAAAACCTCCCTTTGTCTGATATCAAAGTTGTACTATGTCAAGCCTGAGCCAAGTCTGTCAGAAATCATTGACTGCAGCAGCTCATCTCCGTTCCTCACTAGCAATGTGTCCTAATTACCGGCCCCTAAATTGTTTTTCTGGTGCTCAGCCAAGATGGCAGAGGTCTGAGGGCCACTGAGCTCGCACTGTCTGAGGCATAGACTCGGGCTGGTGGAGGTAGAGTAGTGCCATATGCCAGCTGTCACAGGCCGCCAGAGGTCACACGGGCATCCGAAAGCATTCAGGCAAACGGCTCACACAAATCTGTCGTGCACACGCAAACTCAAAGGATGAGCTACGGAGAGACAGGGATGCAAACACTGACAAAAAGGTAATATATTGTTAGTAAACTGCTGCAATTCTGACCTCCGTTGGCCCAGGCAGGTTGTTTTCAGCCAAACCTGGTGACTTAATGAGCGTCCTTGGCTGCTGAGCTCCTCCAGAGGCGGCCGTGGATTAGAGCAGTCGTGGCTGTAGAGCGGACACATTCTGTATCTGCCAAGGACGCCAGGAAGTGAAGGACATTGACGTGAGATAGAGGTCAGACAGACAGAGCTCGCCCACTTCGATGTTTAAGAGTGAAGCAGTAGCCTGACATGAAGGGGGACAGAGCTGTTTCCAGCAAAGCTGACATGGATCCAAAGAGAATTTGTGCCTAATGAACAATTATATTTCATCACAAGCAGAAAGCAAGTGATAGTAAGAGGGATTAGTGATACTTAAATCACTGTAGAATTTTCATATTTTGGGGATTTTTATGATTTCCTTACATATTACTGTTCCTCATTAAAGCCAGAGTGAGCACAGATTTAACACGACTCATCCCAGATATGTTATAAAAGTGAAATGATGTCCGTAAGTTATTCAGAAGCTTTCACACCAAATACAGATACTAGGTTGAGGATGGCAGTCTTCTGTTTGATACACCAGTTCAAGTGTCAGGTCTGCTGTCTCTTGTAAAGACATAGCTGCAGATGTAGCGATGGAGTCGGTACCGTCTTCAAAGTGTAATTTTGGTGTTGCAACTTTGGACAGCCTATTATTTCCCACTCATAAGTGAGGAAGATTTTGTGGAGCAGCACAGCCACATGACTCACGTGGAAGCAGTCATCTAAGCTGGCTCCTCACACAAAAGCACATGCAGTGACAAGACCGGGGGAGAACTTGGATAGTTGTTTTTTTTTTTTTCCTCTTGTCTTCGACCCTCCAACCATCCCACGGCATGATATGAGAGTGACAAGACCCTATGAAGATGATATTTGTTTCAGTCTTTCTGTTTCGTCTTGTCTGCCTGCCACCCATCTATAAGACATGCTCAGCAGAGAGACGAAAAGTAGATAAAAATGGGGTCTCTTTGGAGCCTTTCGTTAGAGTCTCGGGAGTGATCAACAGTTTGTAAATAGAACATAGAAATAAACAATGATCTCTTGTCCTCCTTCGTGCTCTTCTTCGCATTCCTCAGCTCCACATATGTACTACACCCGTATTCACCCCCCCCATGTTATCATTTTATATCTCTGGCATGATGGAAGTCATATAATTGTATGACAGATGGTGGATTATACAAACCCTCATTACAGTAGCTGATGAGGCCGAAATCTAGATCATATGAACCTTGTCTTTTTTGCCGCTCTTCTCCATGTGAAATTAGTTCTCATTATCTCTCTCCATGTAGTCTCTCCTTTCATATCACTACCTTTGAACCCCCGCCCCCTTTTCCTCTTTCTATCTACCTACTTATCTGAATGTTAATTCTTTCTAAATTACTAATGGGTATGGGAAGATGACCTCAGCAGAAGGGGAAGTATCTAAACGGTACAATGTGTTCAAGCAATCTGAATTTCTATCACAGCTACACAGGGAAACGCTCACACGTATCTTTTAATCAGTCATTGAACATTTTACTATGTCTGCTCATTAAAGCCACAATACAGTGTTATGAAGTCAGGACAGTAAGCTTTGACGCTGTGCCTTCTATATGCCTCGGGGGAACAAGCTGACTAGTATAGTATATACCTCACTGTACCTTAGCCAGGAACATCATGTCTCACTTTTCTTATCCAAAGGGGGATTTACAGTGTCAGTTGGTGCGATTGCTCGTCAGTGGGTGTGCAGAGCGGCCATTTGTCAATGCCTTGCTGCCAGCAGGAACGCAGAAGGCTGCACCAGATTTCGAGAAAAAAGGCAGACAGCCTCCCAGAGGAGAAAGATGGAGGAGGGCAAAAAAAAAAAAAAAAGTCTGATTTGTGCCATGCTTGATAGTGTGACCAGATGGGTGAGAGGGAGATGTCGGAGAGCAGTGGCTGCGGAGATGCGCTAAGACAAGCTCAGTGTAGGTATGTGGAGGAAACGTGTGGCGTGAGGAAGATAGGAAAGATGGCAGCAGAGCGGCCGCTTTGGCTGAGTAGCATATGACACACTCTTAATTAAAACATGTTCATCAGTCATCGGTCTCTCACCTAGCACCTCTCTGTGCACCTTTCATTTCCTCAATCCTCAATTTCTTTTCTCTTTTCTTGCCATTTTTGACAAATGGTTTTGCTTTCCTCCATCCCCCTTTTTATTTAATGACAGTCTACGCTGTATAAGTACTACATTGCTCTGAAACTATGGTAGCTATATATAGAATTTGGGTGGGGGGGGGCTTTTTTTTGTGATTGATGAAAATGAGGAAGATTTGGACGGACACGAAAAGGGCATAATTCTCAGTAAAAGGGTGACGTTTAAATGACATTTCCATGGCAAAGTTCTGCTTAAATTCATAAAAGTTACCCCCTACATATTTTGGTATTTCCAGAATATTTTAGACACACATCTGCTTTAGAAAAATATCAGACCAAAAATAAATAAATAAATAAAAGTACATTTTGTTATTCTCTACAATCTCCATACTGTCTGAAACCACATTCTGTTCCCCTTCATCTTCTTGAGTAATTGCAGACTCTTGCAAAAAGTGGAGAAAAACAATATGTTTCAACATCTACATCTGCACAAGCGTCGCCATTAAAGTAAACACATCGACTATTTGTTTTAGGACACGAGGTTTCACCACAGTAAAATGAAAAATAAATAAATGGGCCTGTATCAGTCATCTGAATAAACCGTGGACTGTAGTGGTTATCAACTAGAAGTATACATACAGACTGCTGTATGTTGCTATATTCTGTACAGCAGAGTCAGTGTTGGTCCTGTGCTCCGTCTTTGCCCAGAGGTCCAGGTAGCTCCCGTCCTTCAGTCCTACTACTTCTGATCAAAAGTAGATTACAGTCAGATAGAATGACTGTGACTGACAGACATAAGTTTAACTTCTCATTCAGCTTTCTGAACCTTTGTCTGTTCTGGATTAGACCAGCAGTCTGCGGTGCTTGGACAGTCGTTAAACTCTGTCCCAGGTTTCAAATTAAGGAATGAAACACAACAAATTAAGAGGAAAGGAAAAAAAGACAGCTCTGTTTCTTCTTGACCAAGTGCTGAAATTCAACTGAGCTGGCAAGCTACATAAGAGAGACAAGTAACTTACTAAGCGTACGAATCACCATCTATGTACAAGCTATGTTATTGTGTCACTATCAAAAGCAAAGAATAGGAAGAGAGTTAAGACAGCAATGCAGCCTGCTCTCAAAAAATCAGCAGTATATGGCAGCTTGTGGGATGGAGTGGTGGACATAGCGAGGAGAGAGGGAAGACGCGACGGCATTAAGGAGGACTGAATTTGACAGAACCAGCAATTGAAGCAACGGAAGTACAAGAGGGGCTGAATTAATTCGGAACAGGTGAAGAAAAACACCACTTCTGTCTTGTTCCGTTCCATATCCAACATCCTGTTAAAGCTAGAACACAGGCAGACCTCTCACATTGATGTCACCCACAAAATACAGCCAATTATACTGAAGTGCACCCCCAGCAGAAAGCCGACTGTAGAGCCTGCGGCTTCTGCAGGGCCGCACAAGGATATGTGTGTGTTTGTCTGTGAATAATTAGAGAAAGCTGCCTGCTTATAACTATTTGACAAGAGACAGATTGAGGAGGGGGGCCAGGCCGAAAAAGGCTTGCTTTTAAAACCCACAGGAAATCTATTAAAAGCTTTACATAAGGCATATTTGCACAGGGACTAGTCCCATTTGCTAAATCCCTCTAACCTCACTATGCCTACCCTTAGTCTCTCCGCCACTCCTTTTTAAACATCAGACATTTTCATTAATCTTTTTGACTTGTTGGTTTTCTCTGATTATTTTTCCGTAAACCCCATAAAATCCCTTTGCCTTCAGCTTTTTGTTTTTCATTTGCATTAAGCAAACAAAAATCAAACACAGGCACGTAAAAAGCTAAGAAGTAATGTCCATAGTTGCACTATTTGGACTGTTTGCAAAACAAAGTTATCTCATGGTTAATGCATGAGCTGTAATTGGCATGCTGCTGTCAGTGCGAGGGGCACTTAGTTGACCGAGCAGAGCTGGGAGAGAAATAAAAAGGACCACGTCGGGTCAGGCCATCTGTTTGAATGCCTGTGTGAAACCGAAGAGGCATTGCAACCTCTGTCAACGCCTTTCTCCTTTAAATGTTGAATTGCTGGCAGGGAGGTTTTTACTCTGAAAGGCTTTTACAGTCTTACCGCTATAATCCCTCTGATGATAGGACAACAAGAAATTTCAGCTCCTATCTGTGTGTTTTTCTTTCTTTTTCCATCACGGGGGCCAGTCTAACTCTTGATTGGTTGATTTGACAGCTGACCATACGGCTTATAGCTATTCTGGACACGAAGAGACCACCTTCATCCACTGGAGTGGGGCCAGAGCAGTGAAGCCCCATTTAGCTTTGATCTTTACTGTGCCGCTTCACATAGTGATTTGGTGAGAGCCAGGTTCCTGCTCGTCAATGTGATCTTCTAAGCATCTGTGGCAGCCCGCTGGGACCGTCGCCACACATTAAAGGATGGCATACGTGTGTGTACAGTATGGAAATGTGTGTTTGTACAGGTATTTGATCACCCAGCAGAGAAAACCTGGAGCTGGCAGGTCACAATGAGACAACATTTACAAGCTTGACACTTTAGGCTGCACCGGGCAATGTGTGCAAATGTGCGAACAGGCCACCAGAACGTCAAGTCGATCCTCTGCTTCTTCTGCTTTTCCCTCGTGTGCAAAATGGTATAAATGAGAATCAACAATAAAAGTCAACATATTGACACATTAGTACATTAGTTTGCATGTAAGGCCGACTGGTTTCACCATCTGTGTCCTGTGACTTTCAGTCCTGCACTTATGTTGAACTCTCTGCCACCTTTGCTTATTCAGGACAGGGGGAACATTTGAAACTTCACACTGCAGTCACATGTTTCGCCAGTAATTCATTTCTGCTTGCATGGAAGAGTGGCATCAAAAATTGCACGCATTCCAATGCAGAAATAAATTGACTGAACCCAGCGCAAATAGATATCTTGCTTTTGTGCTGAAGCGTATCCTGCCTGTTTAAAAAGAAAATGTGATGCTGTTGTTACTGTGAACATCAAGTTTATTCCTCTGTGTGTGATTGTGTTTTTGCAGTATAAGGGCCAGGCCAACCTGCATGTGTTCGAGGACTGGTGCGGCTCCTCCATAGCCCAACTCAGAAAGAACCTGCACTTTCCTCTCTACCCTCATGTAAGTATTCGAGAGCAGGCTCAGTGAGCCTTTGCATGTTACTGCTCCGTGTTTTTCTAGGCTATGAATGGACGAACACTATAAAGCTTCATTAAGGTGACTGTTTTTAGAAGCCTCCTCCCCTTATCCATTGTTACGCCGGCCCGTTGTTGTACAGACCCTCCATTTGTTTCCAGTGATATTAACAGTGGCAAGCGTGGCTTTATCTGTCGATGCTGGCTCGCTAATTAAGTTAGCATTAGTTTGTTGAACTCAAATGGTGCATAACTTCTGGTTAGACCTTTTTTAATTGTCTTAGCCACATACTGGAACCAGATTGCAAACCCCAGCGTTATGCATGTTGGGTATATTTGCCGACAGGACCTTATCGGCCTTTGCAGGTGTCTTCCTGGGTGAACCTTGCCGTGATAACAAGAAACAGAATAGTCTGGAGGCACGGGAAGTCAAAAGAGCGTGTCAGTTTTAATGAATGGAGAGACGAGCTAGCCAGGATTTGAGCAGCTTATCCGCAGAGTTAATAACTGTCTAGATGAATTTAGAAATATATGGGGTCTATATCTGGAAGCAATAGGCAGAGATCATTGCCAAGACAACGGATATTCATGTATACCATCTTTATTCTTTATGCAGCATATAATCCTCTATACTCCATAGAGGAACAAGTAATATTGTAATATTGGCCTCTAATAGTATTAGAAGAAGAATGTTTTTTTTTTCCTCTCTTCTCACTCCTTTTTGTTCCCTATCCTTACCCTGGAGTATCTACTCTCGCTAAGTAAGGCTCTTACTGGAGTAGCATGCCTGCTGCTGCTAATCTGTGATTGGACAGTTTATCCATGGGTGAGCTGGTGCAAAGAGTTCGCTAACATGAGAATTTGTTAATGCAGAAACTTATGTATGTTCCATTTTATTTTGATTTCTTCCTGTAGACCAGAACCACAGTGAAGAAGCTGGCTGTTGCTCCGAAGTGGAAGAACTACGGCCTGAGAATATTTGGTTTCCTTCACCCATACAGAGACGGTAACTATCTGGACATAGGGACATAGGTCTGTCACTGGATATTAGTGAGGAACTCCTCTGTGGCCGAGAGCCTTGGAGCATGTGTATTTTTTAAGAGTAGACAATTTCCACAGCCCTTCTAATCCAGGCTTCAGAGCCACTAATATAGTGGATATTCATGTTTTATTAGGGCTGAATGCCAGAGATCTCAGTAAAATCTCATTGCGGTGCCCGCTACAGATTACCCTTGAGCCTAGTTGCTATGGGAACTCAAGAAAGCTTCGACACCTAAGTGCCCTTAGACAAATTGCAAAATATGAAGTTATTAATTACAAATCGTTCATTTCACTCTCTTATGTAGCTCTCACTGTTAGAATGGCTCCCTCCAGCTGATGGCCCAAAGGTCAAACTGTCTTCAGGAATCTGACAGCGACTCTACAAGTGCCCTTCGCGCTGCCAGACAGCCTTTAGGTTGCTATTGCAGACTCTAGTAAATGACACACGATTTCCATCTGATGCACGGACGGTCGGTGTATTCGTAAAAGTGCAGCTACTCCAATCTAGGTATCCATGTTGCACATGTGAAATATGTGAAGCTCAAAAAAGGTAACATGGTTCAATGGAAGTTTGCATAAACTTTGTCTGTTTGGAGAACTCGTGCATACTGTTACAGAATATCCATTTAACAACCAACAAATCCTGATTTCCTCACTCAGTCTTCAGACGGGATGACAAACAACTGGAAGTCTGAAAGCACAAAAAACAAAGTGTCTCAGACAGAAGCCTTTGTAGCCCCTGCTATTTATATTTCTGTGAGCCAAAATTAATGACTTGTTCTAAATCCTCAAGTATCCAGACTTTCTCCTTATAAAGGTGGATTGCTTTAATTAACTGGCTGCTCATATTTTCCCGTTGTCAAATGTTCATTTGCACTCACACAGTTGTTTCATAAGGATTGGAAATGCTGTAACTTCTTTGATGCCGCTGTGGCAAAATGTGTCATCACTGACCACTGCCGGAAGTAGTCTGGGCCTAAATATTAGTTGAATTTTATCGTTGAGAATTTACTTCATGACAGCATATGGTATCTGACTATGCTTATCTGGGATTGTATATATCTCGTTCCACTAACACTCACTTTGATCATGTTTCACCCCTTCAGGTGATTTCCAGTTCTCCGTATCATCTGATGATAACTCTGAGTTCTGGCTGAGTCCTGATGAAAGCCCTCTCAACGCTAGACTGCTGGTTTATGTAGGACGGGTAAGCACTGTGCCGCATTCTTGTATAACATCTGAACTAGATGGAGCCACTCGACTAAAAATCAACAGGATCCCAGCCGCTTGTATTATTTTTGTGATTCTCAGCAAAGTACACAACTCTAAGAGCATGACTACCGACCTGACACTGCTTAGCAACAAGCTTCACCTGCAGGAAGAAACTAAATCATTTGGGGCTTCAATAGTTAATAGCGATAACACTATCTATCCCTGGCAAATCATTTCCACACGACACTGCACAAGGAAACCAACATAGTGATGAACACAATTATAGATTGGATATAGTAATAGTACTCATCTAGAAATGTAGTTATCAGGATTGCTACGATCTGACATCTAAGCTGAGACAGCTGCTGTTTGTAGGAACGCTGGGTCCTGACCAGCTCATTCTGCCAGAGCTCAATCTTACACCAACAGGAGGGACGCTGAGTGATTTGACCTTGTCCATCTTTAGTAATCATCCGCTCACCTAGTGTCATCATCCAAACGCTCGGGCTATCACTCAGCTTCAACACGCAGCTCCAAATACAGGAGGCTTAAACCTTCCTGTAGAACATCCTCGAAAAATGGTTGTCCTCCGTCCATCTATCCTGGAAGAATCCTCTTGCCCACAATTAAATAAAAGTCAAGCCGTGTTGTATTACAGCTGCTAATAGCGTTTCCTTTGCGAAGCCATCTGAAAAATTGAAGTGGGAAAGGATGCACGAGGTTGTCCAGTATTTGAACTGCACCATATGAGTGCTCAGGGCAAATATGTGTTGAGAGCAAAGGCCCAGCTATGGAGCCATCTGTATTCCAACTGGATGTGAAGATGTCACCAGGTTCCATGGGAGCTGAGATTAATTAGCTGGCAGTGAATATTGATGTGACATTTAGCAGTGGCGAAATATCATCTAGGTAATGGCAGGGGAGCGGTGCTATGGCCAGGGATCATTCATTCTGCCACTGGCACACACTAACAGACGGGCCTCGCTGACGCTGCTGTCTTTGGAGACACATTGTATTTCACAGATAAAAATCTAAGTCTGGACTCTTTTCCTCATTATGTGACCCATCCGTCTGAGAGAGTTTAGGAGGAAAAGTGGGACTTTTTCTCATGACATGCAGTGATATAATCTTTGAAAGAGGAGCTGAAATATTGCTTACATTTCGCACAATGTCAAAAAGTTTGCCCCAACAGGTAAAACTGTTAATCGTATTGCCTTCTAATGTCAGCGGTCACAACACTGTCACCCTCAATAATGAGCTGGCTATATATGGAATGTGCTGTGGTACGAAATTTTGCTGTGATAGGCAGAGAGGCAGGGAGCTGGAACGTTTCCGTGGAGACCCCCATCAGCATTTTGTGACTGGCCTTTGAATGATGTACGGAACGTGAATGACGTCCTCCAGTTTCCCTGCCGCACAGCTTAATTAAATGATGACATCAGCAACAGGGGTGCATTTGTGTTTTTATCACACGCTCGTGTACATAAAAAAACACCAAGATATACCATATGAATGCATAGAAACCTTGTCCTTTAATGCTCTCTCTCATAAAAAGACGTCAACCTTGATAAAATATTAGTTCTATTAGTTAGTGAGCGTACCAGCTGGTCAGCGCGTTGGAGGTGGGGGGAGAGGGTGGTCATTGTAAAAAGTACACTCTTCGGGACATTATCTGTGCGCATATGATTGTACTTAATGTGAGTGAGGATCATCCATTGTACAGCCCTGGCATTAATCATATTTTTGCCTGGAGCTAATCTGTAATGAGATTTTTCTTCAATCAGAATGTCCAGACAGATCCCACTGAGCTTCCCACAGACCCAGACCAGAGCTTGTCTGATACGGAGAGAGCCTTACGGGTCGCTCAAAGCGCGTGTGTGTGCGTGCGCGTGCATGTGATTTTCTGTGCCTTGTACAGACGCGTGCAGATAGTGATGTGTATCATAAGTGCTGTAATACCTCCTCTATCTGGTTCATAAAGTGGACACAAAAGACGTGCACTGGAAACTCGATGCGATCAATAGGTGACTCCGTAGCTGCAGTAACTGCTCATTCTCAGATGGACGAGACTTTGTCACCATGGCAATAGCAGCACTACGTCACACCAGGTTTTCTTCCAAGGTAAATTTTCTATTAGGCTCTTCTTTTTTTTTTTTAAACATACATCTTGATATACAAGCTTATGTAAATTATATAACAAAAAAATTCATAATGGCTAAATTCCATTTAGCAGCTTCAGTTTCAGAGAGCTGGGTTTTTATCTTCATCCTGGCTTACTGTCACACTGTCACAGCTTTCTGGGGCACTTGAATAGAACAGAGCCATCCTTAATGTTAATGTGCTCTTCTTGCTGTGACATGTCAAAATGTCTGCTTTAAAAGACATAACATGCTCTGGTGTTTTTCAAAGACGTTATTGTCAGATAGAGTCCATGTAACATCTGTACAAAAATGATAAATGGTACAAAATAGCCCCCCCCCCCCCCTCCCCGACCCCAACAACAATGAAATGAATGCCCCCAAGATTAAATATATAAACTTCTTTGCCACAGAGGCAATCCATCATGGTGAGCAGCATGTCTTTGTCTGCTTTTATCCTTGTTGCAGTTGCATTGGTCTGTGCAGAACGTTTGCTCCAAACTACTCTAACAGCTGTACCAACCACTGATAATGCAGCTCTGACAATGTTAAATACAGACATGGATAATTATGATGGATTACCAGCTTGAAGTATGGGCAGGTTGATATTCTTTTGGCCTGGCTAACATGAATCAAAGCCAATGAGTGATTTAAAGGATGGAAAATCACCGTTCAGAACCCGGCACCTGATTTAAATGGCCACTGTTAATATCGGCCTCCTTGAAGGCCACAGCTATTGCTGCTTAATGGAGCAGGCGCACCTAGAAGTCAAAATCAAAACTGATAGAGACTGTGACTCTTTTTTTCTTTTTCACATAAAGTTGATTGCGTGGAGGCCAATATGTTTAGTGGGGTCAAATTGTTGTAGTAAATTTTCCTCATTAACACTTTTTTTTTTTTTTTATCACTTTGCCTGCAAAAAAGGCCCAAGTGGATTTACCTGCCCTGTTTTTTTTTTTTTTTTTTTTTTTTTTTTTTAACTTTATCTAGCCTAGTGCCTGCATATTTTACTATGAGAGACATTTCCCATTATAATGTTTTGCTTTTTTTACTCTGTCCTCCTTACAAATCAAGTCAGTGGGTATGTGTTTGAGGCTTGAATTAGTCTGTCCATCCATCCATCATCTATTATTGCTCATCCATCAAGTTTGGGAGAAGGAGTTGTTGGTGCCAATCCCAGCTGCTACTGGACAAGGGTTGGGCACATCCTGGCCCAGGTTAGCGCTGTTGCCCCGCAACAAGGAAGGTCGCAGGTTTGGTACCTTTCTGGGCGGAGTTTGCATGTTCTCACTGTGCATGCGTGGGTTTCCTCTCACCGTCCAAAGACATCATGTTTGGGTAAATAGGGGACTCTAAATTGCTTGTTCAGAACAGCATCTGGAAGGTCATTACAGGTTTTTGCTACAAAATATGGAGCGTATAAGTAAGGTCTGAGGCTGAGCGATGCCGTGTCAGTATATTGAATGGTTAAAACCAAAATTCATATCGTTTCGATGTATCTTTTGTTTTCATAAAAATTTTTTTATATATCATCACTACATATTTTTCATTGGATTCGCTTCCAGCATGTGCATAGATGGGTGAAAGACAAATTTCAGGCTTTTCATCAAGGCAAATACAAGTTTACCTGTACACATTAATAATAGCTCTGCTCCATGTACAATGCCAGGGTCATTGCACCCACGCATTGAAGTAGAACATGTTCATTATTTCATTAAACAGCAAAGTCTTGTCTCAGACGCTCAGTTTTCTGCTTGTTATGAATAGCATTTATGCAGCACCTCTTTTCTCATTGCATGCCTTCATGCGCTTGTGCTCATGCTAGAAACGCATATGAATAGGCACGTGAGGAAAGCCTGCAGTGTTTTCAGTTCAAGCTCAAATAGAAAACCACACTGATGATGAGAGAATAAAAGCAGCACAGCACTCTGAAGTCCTTTCACAGGTCACTTGTTTCTCGATTACTGCTGTCTTCTCACACGGAGAGGGAAAAAAGTGTGTAAATGAAAAAGAAGATAGAAACAAACGACAGAAAAATTAGTAGCACCTCCGTATTTCTACTGCGCACACATTTCTTCTATTTCTTGACCGTGCTTTAGGTTCCATTCCTCAGTGATTCAGGGCCACTGGCCATCTGAAAATTAGTTTTCATCACAGTACCCTCATGTGTTTGTGAGGTTCACATAGAAGCGCAGTGTGTGTGTGTTTGTGTATGTCTGTGTCTGTACATGAGTGACGGAAAAAAGGAGAGTTTACTGTAGTGCAAGGTTACTGTATGTCTGGGTTGTTTGTCTGCGTGAAGTTAAAGAAATTGTGTCCCCAAGTTCCCCCTGACTTAAAGGAGAGTTCTGAAGGAGGAGGAAATTACTGTGCCAGTGAGGGGGTGTGTTTTAAAGTGTGATATAAAGTGTGTGTGATCTACTTCCTGCCTACCGTGGTGAGGAGATGCTGCTCTCAATAAGCGGTGACTCATCGTTCAGTGGGTAATCATATCTGTGGGCGTGTGTGTCTGTGCATGCATGTGTCTCTCATGTACTGCATGCGCACGCGTACCTTGGAGAACATCTGTCACTTTCGCTGCTGAGCTGAAGTACTGCACGTGTTTTGTCCTTGCAACAATGTCTTTGATCAGAGCCTTTGCTTGCTGAACAGCTGATTAACCATCTGACAAGGACAAAAAAAAGAACAAGAGAAATGACAGCCTTTCCTTCTGGATTGAGACCTAATCCTTGACACTAATATTTTTCCCCTTTTGTGTAAAGCTGCATATTTGAAACCCTCGAATTTGCATATTTATTTACTTGTTCACAGCTTTTCACAAAAAAAAAAAAGAATCTAGATCATCATGCGTGTTCATTACCGACACATTCAAGTAATAGAGCTGGAGCGAGAAGAAAGAGGAGTTGAAAAACTATGAATGAAATTTCTTACGATTGTCTTACGATCTACAACACGTTGTACTTCTGTAAACTGTCAAAGGAAAATCACACCAATTTGCATCAACTGTGCAATTTGAATTTATATTTATGGTGGAAACAAATGAAATGATGCTGCTTTATTTTTGTGGATTTCTTCTTTTTTTTTACTTGTAAAAAAGTTTTTACTGTATTTAGAGGCAAGAGAAGATGAGAGATTAATGTGTTTGCAGCGCTGCAGTTGCTGTGTGATCGTTCTCTTTTTCATCTGGTGAACAACAGCTCCAGTGAACAACTGATTCATGAAGATATAAACATGTAAGCACAGCAGCTCGACAAAAGTTTCCCCGTTTTATTTTTGCCGCAAAGTTTTAAATCCCAGCTTTTTTTTTTTTTTTTTTTTCTGGTCCTCTGCTTTGAAAAAGTTTTAAGATAGAAAGTGCTTCTGAGGTGCGGCACTTGGCAAGTTATTCAAGCTTCATGTTGAAAACAAGGCTTGCACAGAAGACGTTCAGGTCTTCATACAAGTAGGTATAACAAAAGAAGGGTGAACAATCCAACTGTGACTGATGCAGATAATTAGTACACGCAGTATTAAAGGAATGTGTTACTATATTAATCTGAAAATAAGTGTATATATGTAGTGTACAAAATAATACTCACAAAACAGACACAAAGCATTGAAAAGTTTTATCTTTAGTGTGGTATCGGACTGAGAAGACCACTGAAGCACATTGGATGCAGTGAGTAACACTGCAGGGATCAAGTCGAACCTCTTGGTCTTCAGTGCCACCTGAAAATCTGTTAATGGGTCTAGAAGGACTGTTGTTGCATATTTGGAAAAAGTTGTGTTCCGCCTTGTGCGTCTAAATTTGTCTCTACTAGCATAATACACTAAATATACAGTATTGAGTATCATGTTATAGCAGAGTGCTGTAACAGAGTCTGATGTCAGATGGTGCCTGATGTATGCGGATCGTACTTTGTAAAATTTAAGTACTATTTGAAAACATTCATTTTTAAATAGCCAACCCAAACTGTTTTAAGATCACAGCATTTATGAGTTAACGCTCTCTCTCTCTCTCTCTCTCTCTCTCACTCTGCATTCGGCAACGTCGAGCAACAATCATTTTAAAATCATCTCGATTGTCAATAAACATTTAAATAGTCTACAAGAAAGTTTTAATGTTTAATGGAAACTTAGCACGTTAAACTGCGGAAGCTGAGCAAGCTTAACATATGTTACCTTACTGACTTCTTTCATTTAGCTCCCACCTTCTTCTTTTTGGGTTTTTTCCTGTGCTGGAGGGTGAAATTATGAAGAGACTGTTGGAATGCATAATGTGCTACGTCAGCAGCATGCTGCGGGCTTCACAGTGAAGGCACAGTAGCAAACATTGTGTCCTCCTCCTTTCTTGCCAACTGCTTCACAGAGACTCTCAGAGGCTTCAGCACTGCCTGGGGCCCAGCTGATTTATTTATTTTTTTTTTTTTGGACAGAGATTAGTCCATGTTCTGAAGTATAGTAGTTTTTCTTTCTCTTCGCCATAATGGCTCTCTTTGCATGCCAGGAAACATGCTCAGAGGTGCCATTGTATAATTGCTATTTCATATGCGTACTTGTACTTATCTTGTAGGTGTGCTGGTCTCTGCAGAGGCTCTGTGGTACCCAGAGTGAGGATCAGCAGCTATTTACTCCTGTCTCAGCTTCTAAAAAGCTGCCGCTACGGCCACACACAATAATGTTTGCTGGCCGGTTTCAAACCCGAATATGTGGCCAGCACAAAAAAATTAAAGGCCATGCCCCCTGTGATCTTAGACTTATTATTTTATTATGGATCAGCAGCAGCAGGGGGGCCTAATTAGTCGCATTGGCTTGCTGAGGAAATGAATGGGCACTGATTCGACCAGGGGGCTGGAACACGAGCCCAGGGTTCCTGATGAGCTTCTTAGAGCCGGGGTTGGCAGGGATACATGCTTTCTCATTTTCTGCCCATTTATAGCCATTAGCTCTCGTCTGTTTTCTCGTTTTGCCAATCAGAACTTGCCTCTCGATTTACTCCCAACTGTTGCTTCAGGGGATAAGATGTTGTTTTCCCAATTATCCGTCATTCCCCGGGCCATCATAATCAGGGACGTGATCATGATCTTGTGGGGTCTTTTTCAATCAACCGGTCAATATTTCTAGATTAGAACTGATCTCCTCTTGATCTCTAAATAGCTGGAGTCGAATAGGTAAAAACTGTAATGTCGTATTTGGCTCGCAAGGTTGTTTCAGACGATTACTCAGTGTGCCTCAACATTTCTCATCCCCTGCTCTCCCTTGCTTTCTCTCCTGCCTCCTCCACTTTCTCTCACACTCTCCCTCTGATCTGTGTCTCTTGCCTTGTGTGTTGCAGTTGGGCACAGAGTGGACTGCTCCAGGCGAATTCAGCAAGTTCAGGTCCCAGTCCTCCAAGTCTGTGCAGTAAGTACCTGTGACAACCACGCATATTTCTTAACAGCACAGTTATTTCACTCTCAACCTGGCACTGAGCCCAAAACAAAGCCCTGCTAACACCTGACAAAAAGTTTGACAAATTCACACACCGAGTCTCTCTTGTGGTCTCTGGTCTTGCGGCTCTAACCACAGAAGTGTATCTCTACCTGTTAGCTGCCTCTAAGCAGCGTCTTCTATAATACTGCTGGTTTAAAAGGCTTTTACTGCTCGCATGCAGCAGGGAATTGATGGCCCACCTATGTGCACTTGACAGTGCGGAGCGGGCGTCCCCTGCGTGTTTCTCGATGTATATTTCTGTTCTTTCATGTATGCACTACAATTCTCCATTCTCCTCCTCACTTCCACCGCTTAACTTGTCCAGCCTGCTCAGGGTCCACGCATCAGCGGGAATTTCTGGGAGCTCTGGGCATGAAACTGCCTTTAATATGAGCGCTGATCTGCAACCGGTTTGCTGCTAAAGCTAAAGCCGACGTGTTAGTTAATATAATTATGCAACAATAGAAGAGGTCTAAGAACGCTGCTGGTTTCCACATTTGCCTGATTGGATGAAATGTATACTGTAAAATGGTGCCTTAAAATATTCTCACACACACACACACACACACACACACACACACACACACACAGACAAACACCCACTTACAGCCAGAGGTGCCTGCAGAGAGGTTCAGGCTATTTTAGCACTTCAGAATGGTATAAATTAGACTATAAAGTTCATACAAAAGCACAAGGCTTTTGTTAATATTATATTTGTGTTAATGGTTATGGCACTTTGGCACTCTCAAGTGTTTCTGCTGATAACTGTGGTTAGTGAACACAATGTCAGTTTCAAAACTGAACATTCTTACCATGGCTTACTGATACGGTAAATACAGCTGGTCCAGACAGCTTGTCGGGGCTGCAGAAGTTTAGAAGTTTATATATACACAACAGTAATGCTCCCTCAGCAGGTCCACTCGCAGAATGCTTGTGGTTACACTTTCCTGCTCTCGATCATCAAGTCAAATCATCTATAAATCCAAAAATGGCCATTCTGCTTTATATAATGCCATACTTTCTAACACAGAAGATCGAGTCTAAAACAACGAGATCATTTTATCATTACTCATTTCTGCTTCACATTTTGTTCAGTGTTGCTTGCGAACACATAATAAAACACACCATGATGAAATATATGTTCATCGTGGGCTTTTGGCAGCGTGGTGTCAGCAGCAGGCATGTAAATAGGCCGCTCAGTTTGCTGATGATCCAGTGTATGTGTGCAGCAGGATCAGACACTTACACGAATATATTTGAGGGATGAAATTATATAAACACGGTCTTAGAAGACTTAGTTTATATTAGTTTTAGTGCATAGTTCTGAATCCCAATAGAAATTTGTCTAAATTGTATTTTTTTCCCACAAACTGTTATTGAATTTTAAACCAAAATAAATTAAACCGGTTAGTCCTCAAAACAAAAATAACTGCATCAAAGCAAAGAAATTAAACGATAACACCCAAGCATGTGCCTTATGGAGTTTTTCTCATTGTTGGCTATAAAAGTAAAAATGCTGTTGTGAAACTATTAGAGAAAACTGAATGAAATAAAGCTAGAATTTCATGTTCAGTGAAAAACCCAGCTGCTGGTACAAAATCATGAGCATTTGTAGCTTTATCTCATGCTTAATATACCTGCCTTACACCCTGTTTACTGTTGTATGAATGGAACAATGAGCTTATTCACTCTGAGTGAGCGCGTGACTCCAAATTTATATTCTTTTTCAAAGTCTCATCATAAATGTTCATGTATCATTATGCGTCATTCTGAAAACAATCATAAAGATGCATAAAGCCGCAATAAAATCCCCAGTGCTCGTTAATGCTCATCTGTTTCTCATTCTGTCCTCGTTTGGTACACAGACGAACACACACATGCCGCACACTCACTTCATATGATGAATGGAAATTCATTAATGACTGAATACAGGCCAGGACCTGTTGGCGAGAGTTTCTGTGTCTGTGCGTAGGATTCACTGGGACTGGGTTAGCGCAGCAGAGTACAAGGGAAACCAGAGAGATGACAAAAGATGGGGGAGAAGAAGAAGACAGGAGAGGAGTAGGCGGTGGAAGGTTTTTCTGTTTTCTCATCCAGTCTGACAAGTGTCCTGCGATCTCTGACAATAACTAGACGACAACAGAGTAGCCAAGCGTGGAGGCAGAATATGGCAGGAACATTAAAAAGTTTGTGTGGCGCAGAACTTGGGTTGTGACAGTGCCTGTGTTGTGATCTGTTACTGTGTCTTTGGTGGCTCGGCTGTGTGCTTATGAGCTTCTGGTCTGGATAGAAACTGCAGGATGGTTATTCTGCAGCTGGACTAACTTCAGGGGCAGAAAGTTGTGTGCATTAAGACACGCACACATATGACGTGCACGCACAGCATCTTCAGTGGGCGATTTGATCCATCAGTCTGCTCTCAGGTTATTCAATATGGTGCACCAGAGATAGAATGGTTAGAAAAATTGCGGTTTCAGGGGTGGATAATGTTCAAATCCGTCTTCATTGTATAGCTGAACATTTTCACATGCTTGAGGGGAAATGCATCAAAGACTGCAAGAAAGTTTAGCTTAATATAATGAGGTGAAATCTGGTTTGACGTAGCTGTGCGTTGGCGTGCGTCAGAGAAGATGGCAATTTTTTCTTTTTAAATGTATGCTTGTTTGAATTTTTGTGCATGTTTACTACTGTAAAGTACTGTTCCAGAAGACATTCCCGCATCCATCGAAGGACTTCAGTTAAAGCTCTCAGTGCAAAAGCAGTTCTGTCACTTGCCACAAGCTCGCTCTTGCCACACCGTGCAGCATGTGTCCTGTTGTGGAAGAGGAATCAGATGGTCGAGACACAGGTGTCAGATGGGGAATCTCTTTATTCACAGCAGCCGCACTAACAGCATTGTCAGAAACAAAGAACCCACATTACAGATGTGACATGCCTTTTGTATATTGGGTGGGCATAACAACAGGCTTCATCCTGTTTACCAGACCTTTTGGAAATCACAGCTTCCACAGAAGGGGGGGGGGGGGTTATGTTTCTCAAATTCACTTATCTTGAACTTTGGCCGTGTTGGTTACACAACACTGTGTGTGTGTGTGTGTGTGTGTGTGTATATTCATGAACATTTTCTCTTTCCCAAGACTCCAGATGTTTCTCTACTTGTTAGTCCGGCCTGTTCGGCGCCAATATGGGTCATGGTGACGCCCGAACAGGGACAAGACCCCTGGGCCCCCGTCACTACCCTATAGTCCCTCATGCACAGCCACACGCGTCCTGTTTATAGCTGAACTGATGTGCTCGCAAGTTTGGCAAATCATGTGTGCAGCGAAAGCATTCGCTGTGCATTCGCAAAAAAATGGCATTTTTCGAATTAGATGGAGAAGAATTGAAATGAGCAAATCAGCAGTACAAAACAGCGCATCAAATTTATTTTTTTATTTTTATTTTTATATTTTTCAAGGAAGGAGGAAATAAGTGTGTGCACAGCACTAATAATCAGTCATTAGACAGATTTTATCAGCTGGTAATTTTGGACATTCGTGAGCCTGATAGAATAAAGAGAAGAAACTGAAAGTAGATGTTTCAAGGACACTCCATTCAATGTATGCATAGAGAGAATTGATGATGATTATTAGTCACTACGCATGATGCAGCAGCCCAGCAGCATGAGATGCTTGTGCAATTTGTTTTTAGAGACTAGGTTCAGGGCCATTTGAGCCTATTTACACACTCCATTCTCACACTGTGAAGTTCCAACTCAGGCAAACTTGATCAAAGCTGCAATTTAAACCAGCTCCCACAGTTTCTGTGCAGCTGTTTGTAGTTATAATCATACGGGGCTGAGGACCGAATGAAATGTGTCGAAACCAAAGTAAAATGGAGTAGACAAGAATCAGGGTGAATGGGACAGAGCAGAACGTAAGCTAACAGAGGGCAACCTTCAGGAAGAGTAGAATGAGACTCCCACTCTGGCTAGGTTAGGTTTTTATTACTTTCTACCACACTCTTTTTTTCTTGTTTCATGCTTTGGACTGTGGGTATTTATATGTCTTGGTTCATTGGAGCTGTATGGCTGAATATAGTAGAGCTGAGTGAATAGTGACTAATGGCTGCTGCAGGGTTGAATTATATTGTCAGGCAATGAAGAATATTGTTGTTGAGGGGTTCACTTGAAAAACCTTAACTCGCCTGTTGGAAGTCTCCACTTGATAAAACCAAAGGCTACTGTAAACCAACAAATTTACCCATTGTACTTTGCATGCATGTACACCACACACAGCATAGGTCTGCCCTCAGGGCCAGCATGGAAAGCCATGTTCGACCAGTTAGAGCTAAAAATAGACATCAATTGGGACAATATCGAGGGGAAAACAATATCAATATCTGCCGCCTTACGTGCGGCAGCGGCATTCAATATCATGTCCCTCTCTGGAAGCTAGGTTGACAGCCAGCTTTACTAACACTTGGTTCCATTATTTTAATTGACATGGCATTGTCCTATTTTTAAAGGGTGACCAGTTCAAGCTATCTCCATTCAAGCTGCTCATCTTCCCCCGTTCTGAGATCAGTAGCAATATTGCGCTTATAATTAGAAACGTGCAGATTTGTGCAGGAACTGTATTTACACATTAGAGCATTACTATTACAACAGGGTTATCTTCCTAAGCGAAGCAGCAGCAAGTGTTTTTCAGAATAAGTTGTCTGTCTTATCGCTTTTGTCAACATCTCTTACAGTAAGGACTTGGTGTGTAATGTGGAGGAGCTTTTGTAAGGAAAGCTTTCACAGACGCAGTTATTCAAGTTATTAACCACAAATTAGCTCTGCTTGCTTATCTGTATAAGTCACTACATGTCACTGACATACAATATGTATAAGATCCAAGCACCCTTTGTTGGCACTCCCTCTGTGAATATTGTGCGATCGTGGATGACTGCATGCTGAGCTTTCTGCCTCATCTTAACTTTTCCCCATCGTTCTGTCTATGTCACTCATTTTTATCTCTGTCTGTCTGATTCAATAAAATCTTGTAAAAGAGGAGGAGGGAAGAAAAAAGCGAAGGCTCTTCCACCGTGCGTGAGAAATTATACTTTTCCACAAATATCTGGCGATCTCCACCGATGGCGCGTGGCCCCTTCCTGTTGCTGTGTTGTGCGAACGCTCATCCGAGGTGGCAAAACGAAGAGATGAGATGGACAGGAGCGTTGAATCCGTACACCTGTTAGGGAGATCTTGTAGTCATCCACACCACCTGGCGGCAATGACTCATCGTCTTCAGAGTGCTTGTGTATATATATATGTGTGTGTGTGTGTGTGTGTGTGTGTGTTTGTTTCGAGGGGAAATAGTTTTTCCTCTGCTCTAATTAATTAAAATGTAGAATGTTTGTCCTTCTTGCTGTCTCAGTCCTTTTTTCTCCATTTTCAGCGTAGTAAGAGCCAATCGACACATAATGTTAGATATAATGATGTATAATAAATCAAATTGTTCATCACTTAATCAGTAATCAAAAACATTTGCTTGTTGCAGCATCTTAGATATAAAGATTGCCCTTTTTAGATTTATATCGCATTTTTTTCTGGTCAAACAAAAAAAGGGCAAATTGAAGGCACCATTTTTGAAAATTGTAATGGTCTATATTTCTGTTACATTTGCTTGTCAATGTAATTAATTCCATTCACAGACCAAAATAGAGTGACAATGAAATAAAATAATAAAATCAAATAGTTGTTCCTTGTATTTGGACTTAATGGGGAAATCAAAATCAAGCCGTAAAAGGAGCTGAAACAAAGCCACACAAAAAGCTGCTTCCTATTGATGCTGCCAGAATTGATTGATTTCAAAATAATACTCTTCTCAGTTCTCACTCAGTTTCTGTGTGTCTCAATCTCTTTCTTACTTCAGCTCATACCTGTGAAGTGATAGCTTTGCGCTGCCTGTTACTTACTCCCAAAACAGCTTGACAAGCGACACTTAAATAGTCAGATGAGGAACCCGGGTAACGCTGCAAGACTATCTTCACGTTCTGATACAGCTAGCAGAGCCTCGAGCATCATAGACAACACTGGGGAGACATTTGCTAAAATTCTTTAAACTGAACCGTACAGATTTGCATCCTGAGCTAGTCTGACACAGTTCTGACTAAGGTGTGATTGACGACCAGTTGGAAAATATTATTCAAGGAATATTTGGAAGTAATGAGCACTGACTGAATTCATCAGCATAGCTGGTTGAAATTCATAAAAAATCCCAAGTGAAAGTCGATCAGACAACATCTCTGTTTAATAACCTGTGCGTGTGTGTGTGTGTGCAGTTCCCAACCATGCCGGTCTTGTGTTTTTACTTTCGGGTGTAATGACTAAAATTGCAAATGGATGCTGAAGACCCTTGACAGTGGCATGGTGAGGCGGGAAGGCGGAAGCTGATTCCAAGGTTATCCGTGATGCCTCAGCTGACATTTTAGAGCAGCTGTCACTTCACAAACTGCGGTAAATGACATTTACGCCCTTTCTTTCGCGGGCACTGATGTGTGTTCCTTCTTCTTTTGTGAACACACACATATGACACACAGTACATGCCGACTTGAAGTCGTCTCCTGTCTTAATTTTCTTCACTTCCTTTTAATCTTTCGCCTTACTTTGATGCCTGTTACCTGGCATCGTTTGTTATACCCATGACTTTACAGAAAGCCTCCAAAGCAGAGTAACAGCAGGAGAAAGTTCACTTTGCCTTTCCCTGCAACAATGAGGGAAACCAGGTGAAGAATGACCAGTTATTTCAGTATGGGATCTCTTAGTATCTATAATTGAATCACTTAAGCACTGCTGGCTATTTATTAGCTGGCGAGGATACTGAAGCATTTAGAGAGAAGTATTGGTACTTGTGCTCATGACATCATAGGAATACTGATTGAGCATCGGGACGAGTTGAATGTTGCACCTGCACTGTCTTATAAGTATGCATTGATTTAAATCCAAGCGAAGGTCTGTATGTTTCCCTCCACTTTAGCTAATTGTGTGTAGCGATGGAATTATAATGAAGCTTTTTGCCAGCAAGGTGCAGTGACTTCTCTGTCCCACTTTACTTCCTCGTGCCGTCACCCTGCCATCTGTTAGCATGCGTGATAGCAGCCCGCTGAGGCAGAGATCTATGTTTGTATGCATGTGTGTTTATGTGTATAGAGGCTTATGTTTAATTAGAATGTGTTTGGGGGCACCGATGTGCATTTCTTGAGCTGTGGCGTGACTGCAGTAACAGACATCTGATTGGCAGTAATGCGCGAGTGTGGAAAACCCGTAACGCAGGAGCTGCTTCTGCTCAAACGTGATCGGAGACGGTAATGAAGACAGACAGTCGACTTTGTCTGAGGGAGTGGAAACGGAAACAGATCAGTGCTTTGACACAATCCTGTCTCTGAGCTCTGCAGGCAGCTCCTTCCACATCATGGCTTAGTTCTTGCTCTGTGTTAGGAGACCTTTCACAAACACGTGTGTGCCTTTTCCTTATGTGCAATCCGAGTGAATTTGTCACAGTTGAGCTTCAAGTGAGGAGGAGAAACATTTTAAGGACAATCACGAGAAATTATAGGCTGCTAAATAAATGAAATCAAATTAATTAAATGTAGTATTTCAGTTGTTCCTTTCTGTTCTCGCTTCGTCATTATGGTCTATTATTTGTAGATTGATTTTAGCATGAAGCTGCAACATTACAAAATTTGAAAGAAAAAAAAAAAAACACTTTCAAATGTACTACAAGTCACAAGTTAAAAATGGTCACAAACACAAAAATACTTTCTGTCCTTTCTTTTCAGAACCAGTTATTTCAGGAAAAAGCTGGGCCTGTGGTTTTTAACAAACACGACTGAAACAGGAGTAAATTTGTTCTTGGCGATATTCAGCTGTGAATTTAAAATGGTGAGCAAACAAACGTTCACAGCACTCCAGCTCTGCCCTCTGTTGCATTGGCTTAAAATCCCAAGGCGCAATTCTTGCGTTCACTTTAAAATCCGAAACATCAGATGACTGTGACATTGGTCTCGCACTCCAGCAACACAAGTTAATATTTTTTTCTCGACTGAATGCATTTTTTTTTTTATTGGAAATTACTGACAATGAAGATTACATGTCCAGGGTGTGATGAAAAGGGCATATGTCTAAAATTCATGTGTATTTAACCTGCGATCCTACATACTCATGCCCGTAAGACATTTAGATTGAATCAAAGGGAGAAAAGGGTAAAGTGCAGAGCCGGAGAGAAAGAAGTGTTGCATATATTAATGCTATGACACCATCTTAGATAATTATATACGTGGGGAAATGGACACGGTGGATAGAGTGAGCAGAGACAGTGCAAGAGGCATTGCAGGGAAGAGCCATACAAAATATAGGAGAAGCGATGGAGAAATAGCACGAGATGAAGGAGAGGGAGGGGATGGAAGAAAGAGGATTTATTGAGGCTGCAAGGGAAAAGCAGCATGATAGCTCTCTGATGGATTAGTGGAATGCATGAGAAATGGAGTGAGGAGAAGAGAAGGTGCGAGGGGAGGAGAGGGAAGTTTGTGCATCTCCTTGGGGCAGCTCTAAACACTGGTATCATTAATGTAATTGAGAGGAGCGCACTCGCCGAGCGCAGTCTTTTGTTTAAAGGCCACCTGTGGGTATTACAGAGGGAGAAATCAGGCAAGAAAAAAAGGAAAGACGATGACAGTCAGATAGCATTAATGAGAAATTGAGTTTGGGAAAGAGTGAAGACACTGGGAGAAATAGAATGAGGAAATTGCCATAGCCTGCGGGCAGATGGGAGGCAGACAGTGTGATGAAGGAAGAATAAGAGACAGTTGACTAGTATTTACCAAAGGCAGAAAGTATACTGTCTCCATTTCACTTCAGCTCTGCTCACAGCAATCCAGGTTAGTAATATGGAGTGTGTGCGTGCGTGCGTGCGTGCGTGCGTGCGTGAATGTAAGGCAATCAGTCTGTTGGTCTTCAGGGTGTTGTGGACCCAAACTTTCATATATTCATTCTGACATGCCCACAGTGTGACTTTAAGCTCGTGAAAGGGGTTTATATCCCAGCAGGAAAAAAGGGAAAAGAAAACTTTCTCTCTGTTTCCTCGCTGAATAAATGAAATCCAGCAGATTTTGGGCAGCGATCGTATTGTTGCAACTTTGTTTAGCTCCAACAGTCTCATTTTGTGTTATCCAGCCCAGTCGAACTCCTTTGTCTGCCTCTATCAGTTCAGCCCAAAGAAGAGGAACTGGAAACAAAGAGTCCAATTAGTCAGGCAATTAGACTCTTGTTTTGTGTCCTCTACTCATCCTCTGAGTCACACGCTAATAGCGTATTCTTTCCTCTTCCCACTCTCATATGCCCTTCACTTGCTCTTTTATGTTTTATTTTTCCTTCCCTTTCTCTGCCATGATGCTCAGTATGAACCCATGTCTCAGTGATACTCGCTGTAATGTATTTTTCCTTTCAAGATATAGAAAGCATTTATAATTCCTTCTCTGTTCCTGCTATTCATTTGCTATTCATCGCTCCTCCTTCATGTTTCCTTCCGCCCGTCTTTCTGTCTCTTCATCTTTTTCAACCAGAGCCTGTCTTGTCATCCATCACAGGCACACTGGTGTGACCTGTCTGCGCACGTACGCCACACAGTTTCATGCAAGTGCATAACACCTCTGTCCTACTCGGTGCTCCTCTTTTCTCTTTCAAGTTCAAGGGATGTCATTTGGACGGGGCAATCTCAAATATCAAATTCCCTTTGCGTCTCTCTTCCTCCCCTCTGTACATACCTACAATTGGACTAAACATTATTAATTGACATGTCTTCTTTTCCCCTAAGATAGCTGCCTACTTCACACCAATGTTCAACAGAAAGAGCACACAGATATAAAGAGATGATGCCAAATTTGAAAAAGGAAATCAGTATCAGCAGATAACAGCGTGCGTAAATTACCATCGACCAAAACAGCAATTGTTGAGCTGGAAAATGTCTTCGCATCACAAAGTGGATGACGTTCTGGTCTCTTCTTCTGTTTATCCATTTCCGTATGTTATGATGCTTTTGTCTGTTTCAGGCTCAGTCTGTTTATATCCCTCTTATCTGCGATGTGCTTGTGCATTTCTCTGTGTGTACATTATCTTATCCGGCATCTTAGAGCAGGTAAACAACTTTTTATTGCCCGAGCTCTGAAACGCTCACTTCTGATTTTTAGTTCTCTGTCTGTGTGTTTTATTTTATTTTATTTAACTTTTTTAACATTTCTAAATACTTTTAGTTTTAGTTCTAAGCTGGACAAAAGTATGTTAATGATACACAATGAATGTTTTTAAGTGTATAGTTCTCCTTGTGTGTGTTACAGTGTCGGCTAGACACAAAAACACTGTGCAGTATGAATCCTCTCAGGTCTGACATTAGTTTAAACCAAATTATGACATGAAACAGACAACCTAATGGATGGTGAGGAAATGGACTAATACTCCCTAAAACTGTCTGCTATCATTTGTTCAAGGGCAGAGACTTGATAAACTGAACCTGCCAAGAATTTTGGCTACAGTTCAGGATATTACATATCAATATGAACTGTATTTAGGGGATTAATTGCCTCTTTTTAAGAAGACGGTTATATTTTATATTTTGGTCGTTTCACATGGTGTCTGCCATTATAGAAATACGTTTCAATCTGCTGTCCAGTTGAAACGATTACTCCAAATTGCCACATAATCAGTACATTGACGTTGCACCTGATCTAAAAGTATTTTAACTATCATTTATAGTGAAGAGAACATAAAATATGTTCTTTCGGTTTGGTTTGGCTCACCTCAGAGTCTGTGTTAGGGAGGGCGTTATGTTTGAACCATTTGGGAAAGGGCAAGCGAGATGCCAGAAGCTGAAAGTGCCACTTAAGTTAGCTGAGTGCCATTTCAGCAGCTGCACAGAGAGATGTTCCCTATTCATGAGAGAGTGACCTTAGCACACTGTCACTGCTCTCCTGCACCTGCAGTGATTTATTGGTTATAGAACGCTGGGCAGCGGGATGATGCAGCGGCAACACATGACAGCCCCCCTTCAGGCTGTGTCCTTCTCTTTCAACGCAAGTCGACCACGTCCAGAATGAAAATTCACTCATAAACAGAGAGAGAAATCTATACTTGAACCGTAGTCCTTTGCCATGAAAGATCAGATGTTGTCCTAAGGCAGTGCGTAAAGCAATCAGCTGCTCGAAAAGAAAATCAGCAACAATCGTGAAAATAGCAACCGAAAAGAAAAAAAAAAAAAAAAATAGCTTTCACTGTTTGGTCAAAACACAGACTTCATCAAAGAAGCTGATGCTTGTGTTTGTTTCAGAAGACAAACCCGACACATGAGAGAGAGAAGGCAACATCACACAAAGATCAAGACAGGAAGCAGAAACAAAGCCAGAAAATTGACAGAGAAAAGGCAACCCATCACTTACCATGATGGAGCAGAGCGTGTGAATAGGGAGCAGCCAAGCGAAGCCGGTGTAATAAGTTACTGTTATTTTCCGGCAGCAGCAAAACAGAATCAACATGATTTAATTTATAGGAAACGGATTATCTAAGGTTATTACCAATTTATTATTATTATTATTATTGTTATTACCAATTACCAGTTTGTCCTTTCTAAGCAAAGTTGTGCATGTATACAACAAATATGTTTGTGCCGGGGTTTCACTCATTCAGCGGCAGATGCTGCCCCATCACCGGAAATGCGTGCTTTGATAAGAATAAATCATCATCTCGCTGTCAGTCGGTGTATTTCATCAGCGCAGATAATAACACAGTGAAGGTTTCAATCAGATCTTAACTCCGTCCAACCGGGAGTTGCTGAGAAATCCTAAAGCTTGTGTAAGTGAAAAATGTTGATTTATGGGCAGCATTGACTTTTCTCCCTCCCAGTCTCAAAAGTAGTGTTTTATTCAGGACCCGGGGCTGATAATATCCTGGCTTACTACCATGTTTTGTTTTGCTTTTTTTTTTTTTTTGCCGTTGTGCCGTCAGCACTGAGTTATATTTTAGGCTGATTAACCACTCATTGTCCACTTTCAACTGGCATGTTTTAGGACCATTTTGTTCTTTTTAAGACAGCTCGCAGTAGTCTCATGAAATGCTCCTTAAGTTTTTGATTGCCCAAATTTGAACGCAGTTATACTCTTAAGGGCTCCACACAAGAGTTGTTGGTGGGTTCTCAAAAGTGTTGATTGCTGAGAAAGAGCTTCTGGTGGATGGAGCTGCAGTGGCTGATTAAAGAAAGATCCTTTGGTTTTCAAACATCTAACAATACTCTCCCTTTGTTTCCCCTCAGCTTGATCTCGTCCAGACGATATTACTTTGAGATCCTCCACAAGCAGGATGACAAGGGCTCGGATCACGTGGAGGTTGGGGTAAGCTGACTGCACCACTTCCTCTGTCAGTGTTGGTGTAATGCACCTCAGGCAGAAGCGCAGAGATGAGTGGGGCTTAATTCCGAGATGAAGTTTCGAACGAGAGCCCACACGCCTTGCGGGAGCCTGTACTTTGAGTGGGAGGGCAGATGATAAAAAGAGATCACTGGTGTGTGTATTGAATGAATCTGTTAATAAGCCCCGGGTTATTGTCATCATGGTGACCATCATCAGCAGCAGAGCGGCAGCAGTAACGCTGCAGCACAGAACTTCATTGTCATGTTTGCAGCCTTAATGTTAATGACTTTTTACTTCTTTCTAATTCTCTCTTGATCCCCTCAAAACCTCACAAATGCCTCTGGCTTATTGTCTCTACTTATATTTCTTCCCTCCCATTAGTTCTTCCTAATTTATTCCTGGGTTTTATATATGTAATCTATCTGTACATCTAAATATAATTTTCACCGTGTTTCCACTTTATCACTCCTCACCCGTAGCTACATTTCCCAGCCTTGTTGTCGTACTCTTTTCTTTGTTTGTCCATGCAGTCCTTCCAACCGTCAGGTGTTCAGCACAGATCAGCCACTTTTGGATGCCACTTTTAAGAGTGGCATTTGATAGGTTGATACAAGAGCACCACGCTGAAGTCAACACCTCAGCGGTGCCTGGATGATCATTAACTTGATGAGAAATGAGCTGCAGGTGGAAAATTGGGCGTGTTTGAAGGGCGTTTGGGGGGAACACGTACTTTACAGCCATGCCACACTGACACTTACACCTCTACACTATTTTAATTTCAGTAAATTGACAGAGTCCATGGCGATGTTTTCTCTTAAGTTTCACATTGGTGTTATGAAATGTCCTGTTAGTTGCAGATCTCCCAAGTACTATTCACTTGCTGTTTTGTGGGTTGTTGATGTGGGTGTTTTATGAATATTTTGCTCATGATGTGTAAGTGTGACTAATAAATTACAGCCCATGACAGCCAGATCATAGCGGTAAACAAATACCTTCCCGTTCATATGGAGAGCCCCCAGATAGGACAAACAGACTGAGTTGGTGAGAGATGATGAAATAAAAGCCGAGAGGATACGTTCTTATGTTCCTGATGTTGGGAAACTTTTAGTGGTTGGTTGAGCATTCGTGTGGAAGGCAGAGGAGGTAAGGATATATAAGTCTTAGATTTGTGTTAACAGGAAGTTCGCTGAGTTCTTTTACTAAGAATAACTCCCCAAAAAGGAGGAAAACACGGTTGATGAGAGTGATGAAGTAGAACCAGAAGAGCAAAACATCATCAAATCCAATCCAAAAAAACACAGAAAAAAACAACCAACCAAACAAAAAACTAACTATGAGCTGGAACACAGTATAGTCCTGATGGGAAGTTTGATCATTCTTGGTGGGATGGACAATTTCTTCTCCATTGTGAACATAAAAACACAATGTTCTGGCTGATTTTTGAGCAACTCACCAACTATAGAAACTGTGCAAACAAAAGGAATATGGACCTTTCTGTTTCTGAATGCAATGCTCATTCAATTTGGTCTCCATGTGTATGTACAACCTCCTGAGTTGGACTATGTAAACAAACGTTGGCCATCACATGGGGAGTAAAAAATTCCACATAGATGAAAAACATTTCATACACTAAACTCACAAATCAGTAGCTCATGCAGGTAAGATTTATGGCCTTGAGAATGAAGGTCTGGGTCTCTTAATCAGAGCTCGATGGTTTCGTCGAAGGATAAAGGTTGAATTCAAACAGTTGGCAAGATGGAGCAGAGGAAAGGGAATGAGGAGGATGGGAGAAATGGGGCGTTTGGAGAAGAATATATAGAGTGTGTGCTGGAGGTTTTTAAATTAAGTATTCTGTTCTCACTACCTTGTGCTACGCTTCTCATTCAAATCATTAACTCCCTCATAGACTTTGCAGAGACTTTGAACATGCGATCATGGATGAGCAAATCAAGGTCATGTGGCAATCTATCACTCTGTATCCCTCGCCCCCCCACCCCCAAGCCAACTACCCATGAGGCCATCAAAGTGGTTTTGTACTAGTAGAAACAATTTAATGAAGCGTATAAAAGTCATGCAGCAAATCAAGAATGTGTGCAGGAGGGTGCGCGTGTGTTTGCGTGGTTGCACAGTGCACACTATCTTAGTAGGGCCCCTGTGTGTGATTTAACAGCGGAATACATTTCACACCTTGACAAAAATAGCAGATTTACCATGACCAGCCCACAACAGCATAAGCCCAGGGCTCACATAAATCCACAGAAATCCAGGCGCTCATTTGTTAAAGAGCAGATAGTGCAGATTCACAGCTCTTTCCTCTGTGTTCTGTGTCAAGCTATGATTGCGTGGTCAAAGGTGGGACCCTCCTTGGAGAGCGCTTTTTGTTTAACAGTGCCTGTTATAAAGGAATGAAAGGAAAGTAAATATAGTACACAAGAGCAGTTGGACAGTTACCTTTTGGCTAGCTATTACAAAAGCGAAGCCTCGTTCTTAAAGCGTCGGCCCCTTTCTTTTCTTTTCAGCTGTGTGAAGGAATCAGGGAGGATGGCTACAGGAAGGCGGAATATAAGCAGCATTACAGGCAGGAAGCGACAGGTTTGAAATACGCAGTGTCTTCCCAGAGGGGGGTCAACTGTGTTTGTATGTATGAACAACGCGCCAGTGAATGAGGCGACTTTTAATTAGTTAGGATGAGCGGGAAAGTTACCCAACCTGCACTCTGACTGAACCTTTCCACCACAGTAAACCGAGGGAAAACGCTCTACCTCAGTGTTTTCTCGCAGTTGACTTCAAACAAACTCTTTACGGCCATGACTTCTTTTTTTTTTATGGATTACGTGAGATGAAAGAAGATTTAGTGAGAGGGTAGTTTCATTAAGTTTCTAATATGCCATCTGGATCTTTGTCAGCGAAAGATGGGACCTTTCCACTGCCCTAATGGAAAACGTCTCCTGCTAGTCTTGCCACAAAATGAGGGAAAGTGTCAGCCATTAAACGGTGTGATTGAGAGGGGGAGGGAGTGAGAAGAAGAGAAGAAAGTCACGCCTTAATTAGTAATGGCAAGTTTATGGAGAGGCAGGGGTGTGGGATTTAAATGCAGGATTTTAATGGCCCCATTTTATCATGCCTGCCAGGCCGCGTCTCAAACTGCCCACCGATTCATATACAGTCCAAAGGAAGAACACACTTGCAGTTTTACACAGACCCGCTACCCTTCAGCCGAAGACTCGTGGGTGCAGCACATAGACACACAGGCCCCTCAACATCTGCCTCACACCATCCCTCCTCAATATAAATCAGTAGCGGTCCGTCTGACCCGGAGCCAGCCGTTAAAGTATATAGTGTGTGTCCTTATACGGTGGAAATAAATTTGATTTCACCCAGATTTTATTTTTACCGCTTCAAGACCTTTTAAAGTTGACTCTAGTTCAGCCACTCTCAAACATATGGAGATGCTTTATCTGCTACAACTAATGTTTCCTATTTTTCCAAATACTTTTTGCCTTTTTTTTTTTGGTGGTTCTTTGTACTGATTTGCTCTCTATCATCATCATGCAACATGTTCTTTTCTCCTTCAATAGATTACATTTGTTTTGATTTGAATGCGTTCTGATATCAGATTAAAATAATCTAATTTCTAAATTCCTCATCAACCGTGTATGACAAAAAAATGCTAGTCTTGCAGTATACCTCACTGACAGTAGTTCTTAAAGGGCATATTGCAGGTAATTTTTTTAGATGTATATATAATCTTGTCTAAAAAAATACCCTTTGAAAAGTTAATGAAGGCTTGAAAAATTTTTTCAAGACACAAGAGTGCAAATTTAGTCCAAAAAGTGACAGTTTTGAACTAAGTCTCTAAAAACGCTCTTTTTTTCAACGCTGCGTCATACGACGTAGGCAGAGGGAGCTCTATGCTCGGCTCTGCCATCGCCCAGTGTGGGAGGAGCTATCAGTCAGAGAGTCAGCGTGTTTTCAGTCGTGTTGCATTGCATTCATTTATCATCATCATGGTAAATTATTGCGTTTGTGGAGGTTGTGGACTCCACAGGCTTCCCAACAGGAAAAAAAACGCCGCTATCCTCCGTGCCTGGGTGCGTTTTGTGCACCTGAAGAGACGGCACTTCACGCCTGCATCAGCCAACCCATCTGATGGAGTTCAACATGGGATTCCCAAGTAAGACGGTCGCACTGCCTCCTCAGCTCAACTGTCTGAAGCAGGCTCCGGTTGTGCCGGAGAAATTTAGAGAAACCTCGAGTACAGATGCTCTCATCGGCTGAGGTCATGGCCTCGCATTTCTGCCTGTAATAGATGGCCATTAGTAAATTTGCTATTTCCGGACATATGATGGTAATCTGTGCAATATTCTGACGTGAACACAATATTACATAAGCTAACACCAACTGCCCCGCTCTCCTCTGACCGTCTACTCTCCCCCTGCTCTCTCTGGCACATAACAGGCTGTAGTTATCGGGCTGCAGTCCGTCATGTGTGTAATGGTACACATTTAATATTTCTTCTCCGCTTTACCTTTTTAGGATGCTAAAGTAAAATTTTCTCAAAAAAACGACTCTAGCAGCCTAATTAATGTATTTACGAATATATTTTGAAGAAAAAACTGTTCCTGTATTATTTTTCTAAACATTGATTCAAAGTGCTCTTTAACCTGCAATATTCCCTTTAAATGTCACGGGGTTGTTTGAATATGAATTGTTTGAATGGGGTTGGTTGTTCTTTGTCCTCTTATCCTTCACAGGGCCAAATCAATGCCAGTCAATAACTGTAATAACAGTAACAATTACAGTGTTATCGTCCAGGTTCTCTCTCTTTATGAGCATGATGAAAAGTGCAAGGCATGCACATAAACTCTCAGTGGGAATCGCTTCTCATAATCCAGACAGTCACATCATAAAACTAATTATTCTTCTTCATGTTCTTCTCTTTCTCAAAACCATTTATGTGAGAACTTGTGCGTTTTGAACCCTTGGGGGATTCAAAGCCATTAACAGGGCTGATGTTTCTATCTTGCTTTCTGTCTTTTGTGCCAGAAGATTTAATCAGACACGTCCCAAAGAGCGCCATCCCACACAAGACATTCACTGTTAAAACAGGAAGCTGGGTGTCCCATCACCCACACTCATTGTGTCCTTCTCGTCTTAACTTTTTGTCATCTATGGGAAACTGTGACTGAGGTAGTGCATTAGATCTTACTATCCTTGAGCATGCAGTTTCTCTTTATGTCATATTATCATTTTGTTTTTAGAGGTTATATCACACAGTATCTGTCAGTGCCAGACTTTTTTTTTTAGTCCTTTTGTATTCATATGCAATTTAACACACTGTCAAGTAATTCAAGCATAACCTGATAGGACGCGGGGCACTGAATCTTTTTCCCTGTAAACATGATATTGACCAGATTACCTCCATGTCCTCATTATTAGTTTCATTCACAAACATGTGGGATTTAATAAATCAAACATGGACATTCTGATATAAATCATCAGGTGTCAATGTGGCTCACAAGTTTCCACTAAAAGCACACATGGGTGTCGCTGGAGTCACAGTGACGGCGACGTGGCTGTAATTGCTATGGATATTGGACTCATTTGTCTTTCTGAAATGTCTGGTCTGAGAGACTTTGGCTAATGTATAATTCAATATAGAAAATCAAACACCCCGTCTCTGTATCCTCCTCCTCATCTCCCTGTGAATATTGGTTCTTCGTCCCCCGGCAAGACATGATATGACGTGAAAAAACAAGCTGCTGTTTTCATGTCAGTGAAAATGGGGAATGGATAGTGTTTATCCTTCATCCTTTATCCTTCAGTATGTGCTTAGTTCTGTTTAGTTGTCAATTGAAATAAGAGCATAATCAGTCAGGACCTATAGTGTGTATCCTTGTTTCCGTGTAGTAGTTTTTGGTGAGATTTTTTTTTTTTTTTTTGGTTGGTTTGGCGCTTCTTCAGCTCCACTTCACTGCCTGCTTCCCAATCAACTTTCACTGTGTGAAGGCTCAACAGTACAAGAGCATTGCCCAGGCATCAAAACACGAGCAGCCTTCACTGTTCTGCTCAGGCAGGTATCTGTTTATTCCGTCAGGAGCCTCTCCTTGATGTGCTGCTCCCTGCTCTCCCTGGCGCCTTTCACTGGGCAGCACCGTATCACCACACTACAGATTTTCCATTAGTCATAGCATCTCTGGCAACCCATCAGCTAAAAACTTTTTTGTTGCCATTTCTTGTCATTTTTTACTACCCTTCTTGAGGAAAACATAAATGTTATTCAAAATAATTTGCAATAACCTGTTGTCACTGCATTTTAGTCTGAATTCTTGGCTTGGAAGAAACATGCCATCCCAAATTAAGTCACAGTTTCTGTGACCAGCTGTCTGGCAACGTGAACACAAAAATCTATTACTGAAAGCCATTTCCCCCCTTTCAAACAATCCCAAAATGAGCGATCATAGCCATTTTATCAGGCTTATTAAATGTCCTGTCATTAGTGAGAACTGGCTCAATTTCAACCACAGTAATAACCTTGCCTCTATTTGTGTGATGTGTTTTGTGCCTTGCCTGTCAAATTGACGTCACAGTATTTAGTGGACTTTACGTGAACTTTCTAACTGTTACTTCTGCAGAGATTGATTGTGCATTTGAGAATGATTACAGCAATTCATCCTGTCAAAACTAATCCATATGTGTCCAACTCCTCGACGCTCTCAACTGAAAGTCCCAAAGTCTTTTCAGGATTTAGGAGACTTTTGCCACGGGCACACAGGAGCCCACTCACCACACTTCTTTTTTTCACAGCTAAATTATAGCCTTGGGTAGTTAACAAGACACATAAAAAAATATAACTAAAATACACATAAAATATACATAAAAAAACAAAGCACAACAAAGAAATTAGCCTTCCTTATTTACCATTTTCCTATGTGAGCACTCGCTTTGGCCCATTTCTCCAGGTCATTTGTCTCACTTGAACAACTCCGAATATTACATATGTGTAAAGGCTGGTGCACTCCGTGTTCTCCTTATTGCCATTGAATTTAATTATAGACTAAAAGCTACACTGCATTAGTCCATGTGTCTCAGGGCTTTCCATCTACCCCTATTGTGTCTACAGCACTCTCCAAGGACATTCATTACTATACAAGATGTAGAATATTTTTTTTAGATGATTGAAAAATGCATAGCTTTAGTATTACAGTAGCAAATGCTGAGTTATTGTATAAAGCACATGGTAACTGTGTCTCTTAGCTAATGTTACTGAAACTGTTGGATTTTAGTGCCCTCTATACGCCTGTGAAAGGGGTCTCAGATTTTTGGACCATTCTGTTTCTGGATTATAGTACCACCAAATTGTGCAGAAGCTACATAGGAGAGACCTATTAGAACACTTTGGGGCGACTTTGGGGACAAATTGTCCCCTTTGGTCTTTTCAGTGGTTTGCTTATCAGTCCCAGAAATCTTTAAGTGCCAGTTATGTAATTCAATCTTGCGCAGCCTCCAACATTTTTTAATGGACTCATATAGTAATTGCAGTTATTCTAATATCAATCATATCAGTTTTTCCTGCCCTCACGAAATCAGTGTAACTGTAAACTGGCGGCTGCTGTCACATCTAATCATCACACAAACTCATCAAACCTACTCTGTATGAATGAAGGGTAAAAAAAAAAGATGTAATAACAGGAGTGTAGTCAGAGGTTTTCCTGTGTTGTCAGGCTTGTTAACGTCTTATTCTGCTGTCCATTCTGCTGTCCATTCTGCCACTTCTGTTTTCCATCCTGAAGCCAGGTGTGTGTGTGTGTGTGTGGGTGTGTGTGTGTGTGTGTGTGGGTGGGTGTGGGTGGGTGTGTGTGTGGGTGTGGGTGTGTGTGTGTGGGTGATTAACATAGAGAATAGGGAAGACAAAGAGATAGAAACCACACAGGGAACCTCTTAGTCCACTACTGAACCGATAGACAAGACAAAAGGATTTGCCCAATTGAACCTATCAACAACTTTGCTGGATTCTCCTTTATACCACCTTCTCCCAACTGCAAGTTCCAGGATTCACAGAGAGATACTGTGTTGGAGGGTTTTGACTGGTGAAGGGAGCCGCAGCTTCCAGTAAAAAAAAATAAAATAAAATAAATCAAAAATCCAATTAAAATTTCAGGACAGATGAAACAATGCAGTGGAAGTGTTGACTTTCTGTTAATCTTATTGGGCTTCAAATCGGAATTGACTTTTACATAAACTTGGGAAAGGTCAGACAAACTCGTTATGTCATTACGTCTTATGTGTCACACTAACAAAGCTACTTCATATCCATGGGCCCTCGGGCTTTAGAACGGCTGATTGAATTGAAGGAAACAAACACGACTGCAGTCTGCTCTCTCAGAAGCAATAAACTGCTGATCATCAATAACCTGTGCCCGAACTGGAGGCAAAATACCTGTGTGCATGAATATGTGTGTGGGGCAACATGTGTGTCCATCTACAGTAGCAGGCATCAAACCAACCCCCATGAGCTTCTGCTGTAACACTGATTGAAACCAATATCGAACCCTCATATGTCGGTGGAAGGTCCAGGCATGATGGAATGTGATAAAAACAAACCTGCTGGTTGCCTGTTGCCATTTTGCTCCACGATTGCTACTTTTTATTATTTCCCCCTTGGATATGGATTTTTCTTTCCTCTCTGTTGAACTACTGGGGCCAGCAAGCAGGTCTCTGCAACTCCTGTCAACACTATTTCACAGAAGATGCACCCGTACGCAGAGAGAACACACACACACACAGCACAGACACTGCACTGCAACTGCACTAATAGGGCGCACACGCGAGCACACACCTAGATTCACACCAGGTCAATGCCTCCCTTGGAGGGATTAATCACAGGATCTATGGGGCTGGACAATGAAACCTCCGCAAAGCTGTAAATTGTAGTATTTCAAATGTTTATGTGTGTGTCTTGTGCACTTGTGCACACGCAGACTGATGCGATGGCAGCAGAGTGTTAATCTCCAGTGTGCCTTGAAAATGATTGACCTTGTGGCAACCCTCTTCCTATACATGCACACGGTCGAGTATCAATCTGTCAAGCCATGCTTTATTTGCATTTTGCCATTGTGAATCACACCACCCTCTGCAGAGAATAGAGCCATACCCTGATTTTTACCCCCTATTTTGTGTCTCATTGAAACGAACTGGCATGTGAGAAGACTCAGACTTTCAGGCTGAAATTAGCATCGACACAAAGGCCTGTTGTTCTTTAGTTAGTAGGATTAGTGGAACGGCTTCCAAACCATTTGGTTTTTCACATTGTCCTGGAAGTAGCAGCAAAGGGCCACCGGGGCCTTTTTTTCCCCAGATGACGTTTTTGACACACAAGCACAAGTAATAATTATAGAATTGATGACGGCTGAATTGCACTCAGCTGCTTCAGTTTCAGGGTCCTGGCAGTGCACATCCCAGTTCAGTGTCATACTGTCATGGCTTACTGTCGAAGAATGCTTGAATAGAACAGATATTGCTATTATAGTAACACCTGTGCTTCTCCGACTACAAGTCAAAAAGTCTGCTGTGAAAGTGGCAGATTCGGCCCACTTGGTCTGACAGCCTGCTGCACTGCGCCGTATAAGCTGCTGTCAGTCATCCAGTGTTGCCAACTGTCTTCTACTCTCTATCCTATTTTGCTTTTGTTTGATTGTATTGTTTCTTGAACAACTTAGAACAGACAACATTCGTACATTTAGATTTTCCTGTAATTAATTTTTCGCTTCAGTTGAGTTCTAACTTGAGCAACACACGTGGTCTCCGGTATTTCTCTTCTATCTTGAATCAGGCTTCAACACCCTTCTGACTTGACCTTGAGGATAACCGCCCTGAAATGATACGGTGTCAAAGCTGTTGGTGGCCAGCCGAGCTGCTCCGTGCTGCTTCTCAGCATGGTGTCACACCGTGTCCTTGTTTGTTGTCCCTTGATTTGCGTAAATATATCTGCTTCTGTATTAATGTGTCAACATGGATGTGAAGGAGTAGCAGAAAAATATAGCAAATGTTAGATTTTGGCTTAAACGTGCCTGCTAGCGCTACATGAATGACTGTGCGTGTGTGTGTGTTTTGCATACACATGGGGGCATTAGAATGAGCCAGAGGAGGGTGTTTATATTTGTATTCTCAACCTGAGGGTGGGAAAATGACCTGCCTCCTGTGATTAAATCCTGGGTAACCAGAAGTGACGTGGTAATTGTGAAATCTATTTAACAGAATTGTAGCTTGTCTCTCTCTCTCTTTCTCACTCACTCGCTTTATTTCTATCTGCACGCCTCTCTCTGTTTTCAGGTCATTACAAGACCTTCCTTTTACAATTACTTGTCAGCATTTTATTTCTACGGTTCTGTTCTTGCTCCGTTCACGGTGTATTTTCTCTGCTCTTGTTTGCACATTTCTCCTGTCCTTCCTTTCCTCCTTCCCCTCTTACTGCTTCGCTTTTCCTGTTCCCTGCCCTCGTCTGTCTCTGGTTAAGCGTATTTATACAAAAAAAAAAAAAAGCATCATATTGATCCGGTGATGAAGCTCAGATTAATATCACAGTTGTGCCACAGTTTAGCCTGCAGCCAGTGATGGATGGTTTCTGCTCACCCTATACTTTCCACATGTTGTTATTTTGTTTTCTTGTCTCGCTCACCCCCCTTTTCTCTCCCTCTCTGCTTCCGAACACAGTGGCGTCCATTCCTCCCTGGTCTAAAATATGAAGTGATAGACTCAGCCTACATCTCCCTGTACACAGGTAAGAGTTATTCTGCCCTGCTAATACCGGACGAAGCGCCCAAAGCTATTCCGTCATCGCAACTGTGAAAGAAAACAAATTTCATCATAAATCTCAAACTGCCGTATTAAATTTTCTGGTGAACGGGCACAGGAGACTCTTTAATGGCACTGAATTATAGTCCTTTTCTTTATCCATCTGCTTGGGAAATAGAAAGAGGAAATTATGCTCTAAAAAAACTACTTCATTAGTCTGGTCTTGTATCGATCAGCAGTTAAATGTCACAGAATCAGCCTTCTTTCCCTCTTATCAAACTCCTATTTACTGTCTCAGCGCGGAGCATCCTGATGATGTGAGGCCAAAAGAAAGATACCGAGCCCAATGGATGCTCTATTTTTCTCAATAGACGTCATTGGTAGCAGAGATGTGAGCTCTAACTTCTGAGTGGATGTCTAACCTCTGTAGCTCCAAGAATAGCTGTGTGTCACAGGGGCCCAGTATCGTTAACAGGGGGGAAAATGCCAGCCGCACAGAAAATTATGTGTGGAGTTGTCATTTTGAACAACGAGGACCAACCACGACAGCGGTGGATGTCATGCGACTCGTTTTCTTCTTTTTGTCATCGTGGAAAATGTTAAACATCTATCCCTGTTTGGCAGACAAAAAACACTTTGTGACTTGTCCAGAGATACTCGTTCTCCATGTTACTTAGTTTAATTAGGTTGCTGATTGAATTTGAATTGAAACGGTTGTAGCACTTAATAAGAGCATATAATTTGCTGTAAAGTGAAAGCTTCGATCCCATCGCTTCAATAATAGAATTTTTCTGGGTTGTTGCCAGATGCTAAGATATGTTGAGAATTGATCTTGAACCAACTTTTAACATCAAACTCCAGGAATCATCGGACCATTTGTATTTTTGACTGTGTATTGTTTTTTGTTTTTTTTTTTTCCTGACAAATGAAGCCATTATTTATTATGTCAACATAATTGTTCATGGTTGCATTACTTGACATTTTAATTCAGACTCGTTCATCACTGCTCCTTTATAATTTCTCATGGGTTCTAGCCAAATACATCTCATAATTGATGTGATAATACATCTTATCAGACAGTTTAGAAAAAGTGCAACCCAGATGCTACACACACACACACACAAAAACACAGAGTCACAAAGGGTTTACACTCCCCCACGCTGACACAATGCATTCATTCATTCATCTTCAACTGCTTATACATTTCTGGGTCACGAGGGGGAGCTGGAGCCAATCCCAGCTTACACTGTGTTAGGGCGGGGTCACCCTGGACAAGTCGCCAGTCAGAGACAGACAGAGACCAACAACCACTCACACTCGAACTCAGACCTGCGGACAATTTAGAGTCACCAGTTAACCCATACACGGTGTCTTTGGACGGTGAGTCCTCAGGGATTAGTTCTAGTCCCAACTAGGATATAGATACAGACAAACTCGCACATACATAGAAACACACACAAAACAGAAAGAGCAGTCATGTTGCTCTGGTAGTTCTGTCAGCTCAATGTCTGCATTTAGAAAAGCTACATCATGTGAACCATGACACAATTGCATCAAAAGAAATATGACAGTTGTATTGTGAGGATTTCAGTGATGTAGATAGTAAGTTAGTCTTGATGGTGGCTTGTCTGCAGTGGGAACAAGGCAGTGCGACCAACAAGCTCTCATTGCCAGAAGTCTAAAAAGAGGCACGCAAAAGGCACGCACATAAACAATGAGTGTACACACTCACATCTCCCCTGGGGGATAGAAATGATGCTGACCCCCCTGTTAATTATAACAGATTTCTCCCATCAGGCTTTGCTCTTGACATGCCATTAATCACAAATGGTCTCTCCCCCTTCCTTGCTATCGATTGGTATAATTATGACTCTCCTCTGCTCTATTTTTGTTTTTCATCCAACTTTTTTTCCGATCCACTCACTTCAGCTTTTGCCCCTGTTCTTCTTCTTTCCCTTCACTGACTCTTTTTGTGTCTCTCCCTTCCTCTCTCTTCACTTTTTCAAGCTTGTCCTCTTTCTCCACCTATTTTCAATCCAATGAGCCAACAAATTTGCCTGTCACTGTGATTAACAAAACAATAAATGCAATAATGCATTTCTGCATTTTCTCGTTTTCACCATTCCTCTCCCTCTGCCTCTCTCTCTCTGACTCTCTCACACTCTATTTATTTTTCAGATGAGTCCAATCTGAAGATGAATAGTGTCAACCACATCCCCCAGACCTTGGCCAGTCACATCCGTCTCCCAGAGGTTTCTCAACCCCAGGGAATGGAAGCGGGCAGCATCATGCAGCACGGAGCAGATATGCTGAAGCCAGATCCCAGGGACACCTTCTACAGCAGTAAATCTGCCGGTCTTCATTTTACATCTTTCCCCTCTTCTGTCTTCATCTTGATTTTCTGGCCTATCATTTTCTCTGATTGACTGTCTAGTTGACTGTCTGACTCACAGTCCAGTGATGCACGATTCACACTCCTTTTTATAATTTTATCTTGGCTGGCTGTGTCTCTCACTTTTTTCTGTCATTGCCCCACTTTTCTCCCAGCTTTCTGATTCTTACGTTTCCAAAGAGATATTTTTTTGTTCAGTATCGCAGATATTTGTTTCTTCTGTCTCTCGCTGTCTTTCTGCTCAGCTCCGATGATCGACCCTTCCCGTCTGGAAAATGTTCTGCCAGCCTGTCTCTACTCCCCAACCTATGTGGTCAAAGATTTTCCCATTGCTAGATACCAGGGCCTGCAGTTTGTAAGTTGCCCCTTATCTCTCTGGGTTGTTAAAACACCTGCCACTCAAGATGCATGGGGATGATGTTTTGTTGCATTGTCACTTTTTGCTAAAATTATCTCTGTGGGGTCACCAGGAATTCATCCATTTGAAGCGGTGGTGGTCTAATTTGCTTCAAAAATAGTAGCCCACATTCAGATCTACTGGACATAGAACAAAGAAGCAGGGTTGGGCATTACCGCTACCACTCCCTGTGTATGAAAACATTAATAAAGCAGGTGGCAGGTAGTGTTGAACACTGCTTCCCTCTCTAGGCCAGCATGAGCAACTGCAGCAGCGACGAGATGAGCTTGACACCAGAACAATAAAAACAAATCCATTTTAAATTTGTAAGGAGCCACCATTGTACCACTTATTATGTAGAGCAAGTGACTGATTTAAATGAACTTGAATCAAATTCCAACAGAATATTTCAAAATGAGAATTTGAAGTGTTTTCCAGGTCTATTTTATCTTTGGTAATGTGCTTCTCTTCAGGTTTATCTGTCCTTTGTTTACCCCAACGACTTCACACGTCTCACCCACATGGAAAGAGAGAACAAGTGTTTCTACAGGGAATCTCCTATCTACTTAGAAAAGTATGTGCATTATTTTCTTTCAGAGAGTTAGACAAACATTTGTCTCTGTCTGTGCATGAGTGAGTGTTCTTACTTTATAGTATAGTAGTTTAAGTGGCTCTGAGTTTGATGATAATTTGAAGATGCATTGAAACTTCAACTTTCTGTGAATGCTTGTGGCTCTGGTGTGTGTGTGTGTGTGTGTGTGTGTATGTTCCATCTTGCTATGTCTCCCAGGTTTGGTTTCTACAAATATATGAAGATGGATGAGGAGGAAGATGACAGACCGTTCTTCTTCCCCAATCCAGATGGTAACCAATAATATATAAACACAAACTCCTGCATCTAAGCATGATGCTTGTGTACGCATGTAGACACAGTCAATCATCTTTGGGTCTGCCTCCAGATTTTTTGGAGGAAGAAGAGGTGGTTGAAGCCGACGATGAGGCAGAGATTGTTGGCACGCAGTCGCCCAAGAAGCACTTTCATCCAAGCCTGAGCAGCCACACTTCTAACCCCTCAAGTCCGCACTCAAAGCCTGGACCCACACCAGCTGGCAGAGAAGGGGTGGAGGAGGAGGTGAACCCTGATGAAGAGGAGGAGAGAGCAGTCAACAATGACATCATACACCGCAGAGAGAGGAGACACTTTCTTCACAGGGATGGACAGACGGGTAGGGATCTGGACAGGGACTGGGGACGGGACCATACAAGAGGAGACACAAGACAGGACTCTAGAAAGGGACAAGACGAGCCCCAACCCAGGGTTCTTGAGGCTGACAGGGACAGTGTGGTCCGGGGGCGCTCCCTGTCCTGGATCCACACTGATCCTGCAGAGCCGGCCCCTGGCAGACGAGGAGCAGGAGGAGAGAAAGGAGCTGAGAGCCCACCGAAACTAAGCAAGTCCTCGCTGCTTTTCCCCCAGAAGTCCTCACTCTCTGCCTTTGCCAGCCGAGCCAAGCAGATCCTCAGCAACTCCGCCCACAGCAACAAAAAGGAGGAGAGCAAGATCTACATCACCAGGCCTCGACCCGCCAGGGAGAGAGAGAGGGAGAGGGAGCGGCGTCGTGAGAGGAGGGAGGAGAGAGCGTCCCACCACCCAAGAGAAGTGTTCCCGGGAGTCTTTTTGTACCAAACCGGAAAGACCACAAGGCTGGTGAACCTCGGAGCCAAAGGACATGCTGGGGGAGGAGTAACAGGAGGAAGGAACCTCGTTAGTGCCCCTCAGCTCTGGCCCAACCCCCCCACAAAAGGGGGTAAGACATCACCTCACAATGGAAGCATCAACACACAGAATCAAAGTGTACAGAAGTCTGTCAGGAGAGCAGCAGCAGCTAAACAGCCAGAGAAAACCAAGAGGAAAGGGGAGCATCATGATTTAAAGACAACTATCCCAGCTGATGCACCCAGTAATGATCCCCTAACCCCACTATCCCGTCACAGAGATCCTCCTCCCCCTCTAGTTACCCTGCCAAGGTTAAACTCCACGGAAAACACACTCCAAGGTCAAACGAGAGTCACCTCTTACCTCAGGATCTCAGAGATCACAGAGTCCCAGCAGCAGCCAGAACCCAACCCGGCAGAACAGGACCGGGAGACGAACCGCTCCAACCCTGACACCGACCTTGATCCTGAGCCAGAGCCGGAGGAGGGCGAAATGTCGGACTACAGCTACGAGGAAGTGGAGGCCCGTCCAGGCTGGGCAGAGGAGAGCATCAACTGGCAGAGGACCTTCTCGGTCAATCCAATGGATTTTGAGCTCCTGCGCTCCGACTGGAATGATCTGCGCTGCAATGTGTCTGGCAACCTCCAGCTGGCGGAGAGCGAGGTGGTGGACGTGCTGGCACAATACATGGAGAAACTCAACGAACGCAATGGAGGGTAGGGATGGAGAATAATGTTAGACTAAAAGGGCTTAGGGTTCCCTGTAACCTTGTAAATTCAAATGTGGTTAACTATTATGTAAAGCTAGTAATAATTTCAGCTAACACATATTGGCCCTGCCCTGGTGCTTCGACATGTTAGCAGTCCACTGCCAGCTGATTACTGTTTTCTGCAGCTGTGCTTACAAACCTTTTTGTTTAGTATGAAGTAGCTTGCCCATTGACTTTCATTTTCCTCCCACAACTACTTCGCAGGATCTCAGATAATGAGTAGGGGCATTTTTGAGGTTTTCTCACAGTGAGACAATAATTAATCCAGTTATTAGAAAAAATGTTGCAGAGGATATGTAACGCGTCTGTGTTTTTTATAACTTCTTTCATGTCCGTGTCCCAGGATTTACACCCTGCTGCGAATTATCAACGTTGAGAAGCGGCGCGACTCGGCAAGAGGGAACCGTTACCTGGTGGAGCTGGAGCTGATGGAGAGGGGCCGCAGCGTGGTGCGCCTGTCAGAGTACATTTACCTGCTGCTGCACCGTGGCAGGCAAGCAGAGGAAAGCATAGAGAACACTGACGCTGCCCCGGCCTCAGCACCAGCCTCAGCGCCAGCCTCAGCCCCTTCCGCGGCTACACCCAGCCTGGCCACCCCGCAGCCCCCTCCCTCAACCAAGTCCCCAGCTCGGCCCGGAGCAACGCCATGGAGCACTGCCTATGCCAAGCCTCTGCTCTGCCAGCCGGTCATGCTGCAGTGGAGGAGAGATGTAATGGTGCACTTTGTGGTGCCAGGTCAGTCGGCAGTGTTATTTTTATAGGACATATTTTATTTTCTACTCATCCCGAGAGGTTCAGCGTATGATCCAAATCAACAGCTTGAATAAAAACGATGAAAAGAATTATCTCTTTAATGGGTGCGGGTTTTTTCAAACGTTTCTCTTTTTGTCATTCAGTGAAAAACCAAGCTCGGTGGGTGCAGCAATTTATATCTGACATGGAGAATCTTCACCGCCAGACCAAGGATGACAATTTCAGCATCATCATTGTGGACTTTGAGAGTGAAGACATGGACGTGGAGCAGGCACTTAGAGAGAGTAGTGTGCCAAGGTGATATAATCAGCGAAGGGATGTGATTGGAGAGTATTTGAACTGATTGTGTGACTATTGTGTATATATATTTTTTTTTGACAGATATGAATATCTTAGGAGAGAGGGGAACTTTGAGCGCTCAGCAGGACTTCAGATCGGAGTGGACACCATTGAGGTCAGAAAAACAAACACACACACGCAAAACAACAATATGTGAGCTGGCAGGGAAAAGCCACTCACTGAAGGTCAGCCACTCACACTGACCGCATGACCTTTACTGGCTGACAGACAGACAGACGGACGGGAGGAACGCTCATGCATAATGAATACATCACTGCTGAGCTGGTCTGTCATGGACTGCGAATCCCGGCCTTATCTCTCATCCTCCTCCTCCTCCCTTCTTCTTCTCCCACAGAGCCCAGCTGTGGATGACAGGGAATCACTTAGACAGTTAGCTATATTTCTTCTGTCATGGTATGCCATAGCTGTCACATTCACTCCCTTTCACGGGTTATTTGTGTGTATGTGCTCTTACGCCTCTTTCTGGCTGTCTCTCCATCACATGTGCATACACACCCCACCCACGGGGGCGTGGAGCGGCTGGAAATTTGGACAGACGTTAATCCATCAGTTGAGTGTCAGTGCTGTCACGGCAGGATGACAGGGCCGTCATTCATGTCTGAATGACCTGAAGGCTGTTGGAGTGAAGACGAGCCACCGATGCTGAGCCCAGCCCTTCTACACTCTCTTCAATCCTAAAATCCCATATTAGGAGCATGTGAACATCCACCGTGGTCCATACAAATATACATTGGCTAACATTTTCAGAATCTCTCACACACACTTTTCTTCTTCCCCCAGATGAAGGAAAGATGTCGGATGCTAATCAGATCTAATGAACGTGTGTGCTCCTGTTTGTTTGTCTTTCATCCTGCAGGATAGTCACAGCATTGTGTTCCTGTGTGATCTGCACATCCACTTCCCACTCAACATTTTGGAAAGCATCAGGAAGCACTGTGTTGAGGGACGCCTTGCCTTTGCCCCGATTGTCATGAGACTCAGCTGCGGAAGCTCACCGCAAGAGCCTGATGGTAACACAAATAAATGCACACATTACACACATGAATGCTCCTCTGTGAAACTGTGAATGATCACACACATGCAATTATATATTTGAGCTCATCACTCAAGCCCATTTCTCAGTAATAGACATCTTCCTTGATTTAATCCAGAAGACAAGCCTTTTCAATTTCCATCTATAATGAACAGGATCGCATCACAGGCACATATTTCCGTTGGCAAAAGACTCTCCTTTTAAAATAATTACAGTAAATCAGGTGGCATGAGACTTGTGGCTGTTGTAAATGTTATTTTTGTGCTCTCTACAGGTTACTGGGAAGTAAATGGCTTTGGCCTGTTTGGAATCTACAAGTCGGACTTTGATAAGATTGGCGGGATGAACACAGAGGAATTTAAAGACCGTTGGGGCGGAGAGGACTGGGAGCTGCTGGACAGGTAAACCCAGCATCAAGCCTAAACAATAACCCTGGCAACAGGTTTTTGTTGTGACTGTCAGAGACAGGCTAGGAATTTTGGGATTTTTGAAGCAAGGCCACACGTGTAGCAGATGAGAGTTAGAGTGCATGCCATGAAATCATTACCTTGGTGTTGATTCAATTAATTTTCGGCTTTTGAAATTGTAGTTGAACATTATAAAATAGAAGTGTGGGATCAGATTCATGTGTGTTCTGACTCTTTTGGCCTACCTCCGTCAAGCCCAGAATGGCAACAGTTAAACTTTCTATTATACATTTTTTTTTAAATGAAATGACACATTTTTCTGGTTCCCCTTGAGGTATTGTTTAATTTGCAGACTTTAGGGTATGGCACTGTGGGATTACTTCCTCCACAGAAAGAGAATGATGCTTGAAATAAGGTTTATCTGACTTTTTAAATCTTTTCTGCTTTAGAAGGCAGAAATCCCAGAAATACCTAATTTAAAAACTGGCCCTGAACTGACCCTTGAATTAAGATAATACTGTTGAAGACAGCCCCTGGTTACAGTTCTAAGATCGATTTCTGTGGTGTGTTGAGAAATCTTGCAAAGCATAGATTTAAATTTCTTTCAAATCGGGGTTTATTATGAATTAAAAAATCTTGCATGATTAACAAGGGTCTTGAATATTTTTCTTGCCTGCGGCAGACAATAACACCAGGTCCATCTTGTGGCCGCAGGGACACAGTCTGATAATCTGCTCATACAGTAATGTACAAATGTTGATTTTGGTAAAAGCGTCAATATATATATATTTTTTTTTTTTCCGCCCTCCATTTGCTTTCTGCTGCTAATCTGAGTTCCAAGAAAGACGGATTATAAAACAATGCAGAAATTCCCCACAGTCCTTCTGAGGACCTTCTGAGTGAAAGAGGCATAAAGTGACAAACAAAAAACATGACATGAGCCTTGTTTTCATTTCTCTCTTTATGCCGTACAAAGTGGTTGTTCTGCGTTTCTTTTGGGACATTAAGCATCTCTGTAGTTATGAATTCTTACAGTGAATTATGTGAATACTGCAGACCGTCTAAATGCTTTAATGGTTTTAACCTAGTGTTTCTCCCTCCCTCCCACACCAGGGTGTTGCAGAATGGTTTGGAGGTAGAGAGACTCCGTTTGAGAAACTTCTTTCACTACTATCACTCTAAACGTGGCATGTGGAATGCCCAAAACAAAAAAACTCCTAAGGGATAGTGCCCCCTGCTGGCCGGAGGATCTTAAAAGCCTACCTGCAGATCCACTGCACGTGAGGGAGAGACCCCCGGTAGCTCGCTCACTGCCTGAACTCTGCCCTTTTTTGTGAAACCAGGCTCCTTCCGGGGACGCCTATGTCTGCCAACGGCCCCTTCTTGTATGCTTGTCTGTTTGAGGAAAATGGAGTCCAAATGTGAACTATGGAAGTGATCTGTTCATGCAGACACACCTGAGTCATCACTTTGCCTCAATAACTGAACTACTGTACAGAGAGACAAGAGTTATTTTTGTGCTCCTTCTCTCTGCTCTTTTTCGACGCACTGTTTTCAGACAGACTGGAAAGCAGCTGTTTTCGTGCGTTTGTTTGTACGTGTGCGTGAGTATGTAATGTATATATAGTGTGTGTGTGGGTGTGTTGCCGCTTGTGTGTGCTTATGATGACAGGAAGCACCTTTTTCTAACATGGAGATGTGAAGACAACCTAAGATCTTTTTTTCTAACACGCTCTCACACGAGAGCCTTATAGAATGTGCGTCATGTTATTCCAATAGATTCAGACATGGTGGCGTAGCTCGAGTAGAAGAACTATGGTTTTGGTAAACAGTATTTCTAAATACATCAACTACTACCTGTTGAATATCATTAGCCAGTATGACCGAGGTGCTGACATTTTCCTGATGTTCTGATATTACGAATCAAATCAGAACAAGCCCTTTTCAAAACTGTTGTTGTCTCTTTCTGATTTATCTTGAATTTATTTTCAGTGTCTCACTAATCTATTTGTACATGTTGAAACATTATATAGGGCCCTGCTGCTGTTTGGTTATATCAGTTTTACATCCAGAGTACTGCTAGTTTCGGTTATGACTTGGTTCATTTTGTTTCATTCACTGAAATTTGTTCTGTTGTTAGGCCTTTGTATGGAGAGACTAATATTTTGGGGGGGCTGTTTTCTGATCCTAAACACTGAATTTGTGAACGGTTTACACTTTTACACTCTACTGAGGGTGTCCTCCTTTCCCTCATGATCTCGAACTTCAATGTACAACATAAAACTCTAACAGGAGGGGAGCTGAGGACTACACCAGATTTCTGACATTTTCTTTCAAGTCACACAATTGTTTTCAAGCATTTGCTGATCTGAGGGTTGTATTTCCTATTTTAAATTTGGGACATTAAAACGTAATCTCCCATATTACAATACAGAGACCGAGACAGATTAATGCTCAGCTATTATAAACATCAACGCTCTTCTTTTAAGCTTGTGGAAAGCTCCAGCAGAAGAGAGACCAGTTTGAGTATCAGACATGATTGGGCAAGGCATGGATGTCTCACAAATGTGTGCCTTTATCAGGGTTTGGCTGCAGGCAGTTTTTAAACTATCCTAATGACAGAAGAGGGCGGGGACAGACAGAAATACAATGTTATTTATCAGCAGGCTGTAAAGTCACAGAAAATTCAGATACACTGTAAAGAAAGATATATGGTTCTCTGAAGCTGATTAATTAAGTCTGTTTGTTATGTTACCTTAGAAGCAAAAGGGAGTGGTCAGTGCAAGCCGTGGGGGGGCATAGACAGAGTTGGTGCAAACGACTACTGAGAGGGAACGGGAGGTGCGATGGACACTCGCTGGCAGCTGCTGTCCAACGGGATCCCACCTGCTCCCATTAGTTTAGCTGGTGCCCCGGCTGCTAATGGCTCTGTTTATGCAACATGGTACTTATATTGACAGGGAACGGCTGCAGGGCTCAAGGCCGGACATATATATATATGGGTGAGAGCTAAGTATCTGTTATTGACTATATGATTGTCAAAAACGCCCTCGAAGACCCTCCCTTTGCCTCTACAGGGGAAAAAAAGGTCTATCCTGTACGTCATTCAACACTGACATGGGATTATTTAAGGAACAAAAGAAACGCATTAAAAATATAAGAATATATATAAGAAACATAAAAACAAAATATGGAATATACATTCCAAGGTAATTTCTGTGAAATTGTTTTGTAGAGAAAAAGTTTTAAGAATGTATTGTACTTTTATTTTGATTTGTTGAGTTTTTGCAAATAAAATTTTATGCTTACGTCCACATTGAGATTTAAATGTGTTTTGTTTTTGTTTGTTTTTTTTATTTTATTTTAGTTCATCCTAATGTTTGCACTGTCGACCAATGTGAACACGCCATTCCCCATCTGACCACATGATGGTACTGCACCTGCACAAAAACATGAACCCACACCGGACGAGCAGTTGAAAGTCATGACACTTCAAGTGATAAAGAGAAATATGTACTTGTTGCATAAATGGGGCGATTTACAGTAGAAGAAAAGGAACCAATATGAATGAGGGAAAATGAGTTGGAAATCCCACTCTCGCAAAGTGTCAGGGATCACTTCCTTTACGCAAACAATTCAACCATGTGTGACCACATTAGCAGCTCATTCTCATAAGATCATTTCTGTGCCATGAAAAAGGTTTTTCCCTCCCAACTTTGGCCTTTGTTAAGCTCAGTGAAACCCATAAAATTCATTGTAGAGCTAATAAAAACTGAATATGGCTTAAGAACTTCAGCTCTTCAGCTCTCTTTAAACGAATTGTGTTGTCAGCTTGAATAAGATTCTCAGCAATTGCTGAAAGCACATTTTACCAACATTTGAACTTGCTCCAATGCACTCAGCAACATCACTGTTACTGCCTTTGAGTGATATCATGTGAAAACCTCACTGTTTTTACTCTGAAGCTGACATCACTGCCCAGCAAGTCATTGCAAGTGAAATGGTCTATTATCGCATTCGCTGTGTTCTATGACCAGTGCTGAGAAAAAGCAAACAATAAGAAACACCATTTAAACCCTAGGAGGGCTGATGTGTTTTCAAATCACATTTAATCATGGTGTTCTGGATGAGGCAAGCACTAACCCCCCGTGATCTTTTCTACACCTCCGTGTGTGTCCTCTGAGGTCATGTGGAGTAAATTTGACTGACAGAGACAAACAGAGGAGGTTCACTGCATTAAAACGTTGACTTGTTTCAGTTCCCTTTACTGAGTGATTCATGGACTATAGTGCGCAATTGTGTAGATGTTTGACACGGTATTTCCACCTCTGGTTCATATACCAAAAAGTTCTAACTTAAAGGTCATGTAAGAAAACATTCAATTCGGTCAATTTCGCAATGTTTTGCAGTCTCACAGCAACAAGTGAAGTGACTTAAACCCATTATGTAATCTTATTGGATTTTGGAGACATGCCCCACCTGTCTGTGTGAGTGCAGAGTGACGAATAGCAAGTAGTCACTGGCCCTTTCCACAATGTTTGGTTTATTTTACCTGAGGCATATTACACCATCAAACCAGTAACAACAAATGGGACCACAATATGATCTAAACTGTGAAGTTTCATAAGAGGATTTGCTCTCACTTTGCTTTGAAAGCGTTTTGGTTTCATTGCCTCTGAACTGGCACTAACTGAGCACATAGTACAGGACTGAATGAAACTTACAAATGATATATTTGCTTTATTGTTTCTTATTGAAATAACAGAGAAATGCTCTTGTATACTTGTTTGTGTTTTCAATGTTTTGGTCAATGCAATCCCAAATTATTAGCTTTTAAAATGCACTTTTAGTGTTAAAACCCAAGCTTCAATAAATCCAAGCAAACACTACTCCACCCTTTGCTGAGGTCTTAGCAAGCACAATGTGTGTCATAAGCTGCAGGTGAGAGATGTTCGGGCAGTAGGCCAAGTCCGTCTGAGTAAACATGAGGAGATAACTCAGTCTGCTGGGATAGCAAAACAAGTTTTTAGCTCCAGCAAACTAATCAAAAACCAGATATCCAACAATCCCATGTAATGAATCTAATAATGGATGAATCAGTCTTCATCATGTAATACTTAAGCACAACAAAAAGAATATTGTAAAGACAAAAGTAGCCCCATGGTAATAATTATTAAAGTGACATGAAGTTGTGTAACGCTGTGAAATGACTTGATAGATCGATAAAAAGATAGATTGATTGATACTTTATTTATCTGCCAGCCTATTGCTCACATACATACATCATTCACACAACAAGGAAATGACACGCGGAGACGTAAAAACACAAATAAATAGTGGGGGGAAAAAAAAAGTTTGTCACGTTGTTAAAGGGTGAATGTACAGATTTATATAGGTCACGCTTGTTAAAGAGATTTCATTTCGTTTGGGGCAAAAGAAAAGTTTACAAAAGTTTACAGGCGAGTGTCGATTGGCTGCCGTAAAGCTGTCTTTCTCCTGATTGGTGGTCGGTCAGCTGCAGCCCCGCCCCCTCCCAGCTGTAGGCTCCGGTCTCCGGCAGGCTGCTCCCGCTGAGGCTCCGCGACGGAGAGCGACGAGCTGAGCACCGACCACTGTTTTGATTTTTTTTTTTTAAATTCCTCTCCAATCTACTGTTTTTATGACAAAAAGAAACATTCCCGTGGTTAATTCAATCAGGACTTTTTTTTTTTTTGCTGGATAAATGAACTCGGGCCAGGTTGTGTCCGGACAGCGGTGAGACATTTCTTCGTGTTTTGAGAGATATTGGATACTTCGGAGGAAAGTTTAAATCCCTGCGCCGCCCGGGACGGGACCGGACGGGACCGGCCCGGTTTAGTGGACAATAACACTATCAGCCGGTGTGTCCAGCAGGACTTTGTCTCTCTGTCCCGCTCTGAACTCCGTGAAGCAGCATGTTGTTTGACAAGTGTCGCTCTGTGTAACCAGTCTGTCCGGCTCGGCGGGGAGTTTCGACGGCTGCACCGGCGACTTCCAGGTAAAGCAGCCTTTTCTTTGCACCTCTGTTTAAAAAAAACAAAACAAAAACAAAAACAAAAACAAAGCAGTTGCAATACAATGGCTGGTCTGATCAACGTCCACATGAAAACACTGGAGGACCTGACGCTGGACTCCGGCTACGGGGCGGGCGACTCCTGCAAATCCCTCAGCCTGTCCTCCTCCAAGTCAAACTCCCAGGCCTTCTTGACGGCCCCCCACCGGGGCAACTGGTGGTACTACTCCGGCTCCATGAACAGCAGGAACAACAGCTGGGACACGGTCAATACCGTCCTGCCCGAAGACCCGGAGGACATCTTCTCCAAGTGCCCTCGTCTACCTGAGCTGGAAGAGTTCCCCTGGACCGAGGAGGAGGTGGCCAGGATACTGCGCAAAGTGGCCGAGAGCGGAGGCATCAAGGCCGGACCCGCACCTGTGTTCTCCGCGGAGGCCGTGAGGCGGCTGTCCGCTCTCCTCCGCCGGGCTCTGATCCGCATCTCCCGGGAGGCGCAGCGGCTCAGCGTCATGCACTGCCGCTGCACACGCTTCGAGGTGCAGAGCGCCATGAGGCTGGTGCTCAGCTGGGCTCTGGCCGACCACTGCGTCTCCGCCACGGTCAAAGCTATATCCATGTACAGCATGAGCGCCGGGGAGCTGCTGAGGAAGGGCAAGTCCGCCCGCTGCGGCCTCTCCTTCTCCGTGGGACGCTTCTTCCGCTGGATGGTGGACACCCGCATCTCCGTGCGCATCCACGAGTACGCGGCCATATGTCTGACCGCGTGCACGGAGGCACTGGTGGAGGAGATAGGAGCCCGGGTGCTGACAGCCGAGAGGGGTCACTCGGGGCCAGACTCGGGGTCAGGGCTCGGCCCGGTGAGCGCAGAGGCCCTGGAGGTGGTGGTGAACAATGACGCGGAGCTGTGGGGAGTCTTGCAGCACTACGAGCACCTGATCTGCGGGAAGAACGCCAGTGGTAAATATACTTTTGAAGTCCACTTCGGTGCTCCAAGAGCAACTAAATGTTTAGTACATTTTGTGTGTTGTAAGCTGTTTTTGCTGGGCAGAAATGGATGTCATAATTTACCCCAAAGTTTTTTTCTTTCCCACACTCGCACTTTTTTCCGGAGTGCTGGTCACCACCTTCCATTCCCTCATAGTTTGCATGTGTGGAAAAGGTGGCCTGCTGTTGGCTACAATACGTACTTTGTGCTTGAGCTTTTGATTGATTCGTTGCTAATTTCAGTTGTCAGAAAAGGAAAATAACAGTGCAGAAGGTGTCTGATATGGACAAAGAGAGCATTTTCTCTTGGACCAACCTCCAACATGAAGAAATGGCTGTTGGATTCTGTGTTGAACAGCCATTGCCATTAATTTTAACTATTTCACCCTCCCTCATCAGTCAGTCCTCGCATGTCACTCATGCTCTGCTGTTTCTAACTGTGCAGAGTCTTTACAGCCCAGGCAGGAGGCCTGTCTGTTGACACAGCTCACTGTTTACACTGACTTCACCTCCTTTCCTCCTGCTGTGTTGGCAGCACCCCTTTAAAATCCTCCCCTTCTTCCTTTTCCTCATCCTGCTATCCTCCTCTCTTCCTGCACAAATCCCTTTTCACCCACCACCATCTCATATCTTCCATCTCTTTCTCTTCCAGCTCCAGATGTGGATCTTGCTCCCGATCCACCCCCCCCCCCACCCCTGACCCCTTCCAATTCCATAATCAACTTTTTCTTTCAAACCGTAGTGGAATCGAAGCACTCTTTCCATGTCTGTTTTAGCAGCCCAGTGCTAAATTGATTCACGACCTTGCATTGGGACGATGTAACCAGCCTTTGTTTGTGGCTCCCTGGAGCAGAGCTCTTTACTGTAGCACAATAGCCTTTTGTTGTGTGATCGTGCAGCTTAGCCCAATGCAGAGTGGGTGAAAACAAATGCTGGGAAAAGCTGGGCACATGAACATACACATCCATGGACAGAGACTTTTACGCAGCATAGAGAAAGAGAGGGAGAAAGGAAATAAGTGGAGCCACCATCCCAGGGCTTCAATTAGAGGGCTCTCTATTGATTTCATGTTGAGATTCGGAAGCACCTTACTATGCAATCAAGGCCAGCATGTGAAGAAGAGGTTAATGCAAATGACTTTCTAAAGGTCTGAGATCAGTCAGCACTTAACACACCAATAATTGCATCCGTGCATGCATAGACTCTTTCCCTCATATTTCTTATTCTGTGCAGCACGCATCACAAAGTGCACGCCATTCAAGCCTGCAAGTGATGACGTGAGTGCAGAGCATTGCACTCCTTGGTTATCTGGACACAAGCTTGAATTGGAGCAATTTCATTGCAAAATAAGTTAAAGAGCAGCTTTTGTCCCAGTACTTCACCAGATGTCATTTGGTTGCTTTTTGACTGGCCTTTTGGTGAGTTCAGTCACTGGTTTTGAGAAAGACCAGTGTGTGTGTCTGTGTGCATGTGTAATAACAACAGACCATTATTCTGACCACCCTAGTTTTTTATAGGCCCAAAACTGGGCCGTGCAAGCCACATACCCCTCTACCACCTTACCACCTGACACCCCACACCCTGAACCTGGCTTTGAGCCCTAACGTGCCTTGTGCTGAAGTCTCGTTCCCACCACAACTCTCAGTTTATGTACAAAAGTGTATTTTATATATCTATTTTTCACTCTCAAATCAGTTACAGATTTCGAGGGTAGACTATTGATCATATACAGGGGCACAGTCTCATAAATACTATTCCCTCCCTCTTGATTTTGTTTCTTCGATTCTTTCCTTTTCTCAGGGGCTGGCCCACATCTGGAACTCTTTAAGTCAGAAATGACTTCTACGGCTCCAATAACAATTCTGAAAACTCCCTCCCTCCTGCCCTCTCTTGCTCACTCTCACTCTTGGCCCGTTCTCATTTTTTGCCATTGCGTTTATGTCCACTTCATCTTTATCTGTTTATTTTTTCTGGTCTACAGGGAGTGCATTAGAGGAACTCACTTGTGATGTGCCAGGATCTTATTCATTACTCCTGTGCATGCTCGTACGAGCACGTTCACATAAACCAAGTCCCTGAAACCTATTTAGTCAGGCTTGCATGTGTTCAAATGGCTCCACAGTACTGGTTGAACTCACTTCATAGTACCACTATACAGAAGAGTCCATTTGTCATTCATTTATCCTCACAAGGAAATAGCATGAGCAAGCTCTTCCTGGTATAATTTGTATTGATAATGCTGTGAGGGCATTTTAAAGTACAGAATAGTAGCTGTACTAATGGACAGTGAAAGTGGTTATGAAATCATTGATCTGTATGACTGGCACACAGATGTCCGTGAAAGAACATCTGTTAAAATGCAGCCCCATTTGAGGCTTATTGGGACTTATGAAATTTTCTCAAACTTTGTTATATCTCTGCTTATTTCCTGACAAACTTGTAGTCCAATAGCTAGGTATGCACACTAGGAAGTATTCATTGCTCGGTCATTGCTCTTTAATCATATCTTTCTTTTCAGTTGCTCCATTCAGTCTTTGCAGAGGCCAACAGTAAAAGTTTGTGTTTGCGAACAGCCACTTTAGGGGGTTTAATGTGAACGATGACTGTGTGAACCTGAAGCAGAGATTCTTTGAAAGGGAGCATTCATGCTCAGCAAAATTTACCTGGATAGATAAACTTTGATTTGGTCCAGTACTAACAAAAATAACAGTTCAGTTTTTCTGCTCCAGGTCTGTAAAGGTAGTAAAAAGGCTGTGAGTAATGGGTTGTGAGTGCACTGAGAGAACAGGGCATATGATTTGCTGCACAGTATTTCCCTAAATATGTATTTAGCCCAGAAAGAGGCGTGGGAATGGTGGGCCGAGAGATGCAGGGAGCGCGGCCCAGCACTGTGGTCACACAGATGGGGAAACCAGCACTCTGAAAATACACTCCCTGCTCCACAAATCTGGAGCAGGATCAAATACAGTTTTGGAAAACATATCAGGACATTATGGTGAAACAGACTCAAGTTCATGCTTGTGTGATGTGTGTGTGTTCGGCACGCAGCATATTTGCCCAGGCATTTAGACCGAGTCTGTATTTGGCCTTAATAACTGCACAGATGAATTTAGGTTAATCTTTTGACCAGTGTGTAGTTAAGACCTTAACTCATATAGCTTTAGTGGATAATACGGCTTGATCCGTTAAAAACACTACAATTTATGTTTGGGTTAGAGTGTTGTGTGAGTTACGTGCCACCTCAGGCTTCACACACACACACACACACACATACTGACGGTACATTTCACTGTTAGCACTGGCTTCTTGTCCAGTCCCAGCTGTGAAAACACTATCCCATTAGAGTGCTGGTGTGCACGTGTGTTTCAATGTACTCATCCGTGGACTCTTCAACATACTTGTGTGGGTATTGAGTATTTCCTGGAAAACTGTGAGTAATGCGTTTACTGATGACACCATAAATGGTTTGCCTGGTTGTTAACATGAATTTGGGATTTACGTTGATTTCACATCCTTCGACAAAGGGAATATTTATTATGAAATGAACTAATTAACAGTCAAAATACCAATCAAATAACCGTCCTAACAAGTATACTCTCTTGTGGGCAGCCTGTCTTTACTTGCACGTCTCCTCTTTGAAACTTCCCTGTGATTATTTTGGTCTCCAGCCACGCTCCTCCTTTTTCATTACAGCGACATGAGTAATGCTTCTTAACACTGTTTATAGTAAAGCACTGATAAGGAGGAGGCCAAGAAAGATGGGGATGGCCGATACTCAAGGGAGACATCAGAAAGGCAAACTAGAATGCATTTGTAGTCTTTCCTATCATATTCCTGTAGAGTAGTGTTTGGGTATTTAGTTTGTCCAAAGAGTGCAATTGAGTTAAGATTGCTTATTTGGCTTGTTTAAATTGGAAAATGCGCAGCCAATGTGTCACATGTATGACCACAGAGCCTTGGCTGTGGTTTTCAAGGGAATCTGTCCTACATGTTAGTTTGGGGTTGCAGCTGATGAGAGAAGCAGACAGCTTAGTGCTTTGTCTGGATGGTAGCAACGGTTTTATTGAAAGAACCACTATGCATCATATCATCCCAATGGGAAGTCTGGCTCAGAGGCAAGACTGCCACATGCACCTGTGTTCAAGCCTAAAATCTAAAAATATCAAAGTCAGAATGAAAGTTGTTCAAGTTGTTAAATTTAAATACAGAGCAAGTGGCCATAGCACTTTGAAAGATTTATCTGTATTAAGCTGTAAATGAGAAGTGCACTATATTGTGCAAAACCTGTGTACACCTTGGGCCTAGACAGGCTTTAAACTTTGCATGCTGTATTTGTGGAGGAGAAATTACTTTGATGATTTACAGATGAGGCCAACTTCTAAAGCGTTCAGTCGGGGTTGAGCAGATCTCTGTTTTTTAGGATGCTTGAAAGAAAGTACAGGAACAGGCCATCGGTACTCATGCTTCCTTGGATCATTTTGGCCTTGGTTGCCACAGGTTACCATTTTTGTCCATCTTGCCCACTTAATCAGTAACTATAGCAACACCAGCCAGAGAAAAAAAGAGGAAGGTTGGCAATCGGAATGATAATGACTCATTGCTGGTTTTAATAAGAGAGGCTGAGGTGCAAGAGAAAATGCTGTCTAACTTCACTTCCTACACAAAGTGAAGTGAGGCTTGAGGTGAAAGGATGGAGGATGTTAAGGTCTTAAGGCCCAAACCTAAGATTTAGATTCTGCTGCCTGTATTTCTGTTTCCTCACAGATGCATATTGCTGGAGGAGGAGGCAGGCCTGTCTGACCTTTTACATAACACTGGAGCAGGCATGACATCAAAATGGCTTGTGCAGCTTTGAAGTGCCATTAACTAACTAAAAAAAAAAAACCATCCTGTTGAGGTAGGAATTAAAAAAAAGGAAAGAAAGCTGTTAAGTAAATATACACCTGAATCCCATGTAGTAAAATAGGCAGATGAAATATAATATTCAGTAGATGGTAAACTGCAAATGTGTCTTAAAATAAAGAGGATACATACTTTCCACATACATACCCCAAATAAAATACGTCTGTTATTGCTTCCAAAAAAGGCATATCCATCTTATAGCTATGCCACCCTCTGTGCCAGTGATTTAACTTAGGAAATGGCTTGATTAGGTCCCATAACCTTTGGTTTACAAAGGAAAAGACACAGTGCTTCATTCACTCCTTTAATTAGCTTGTCTCTGTAAGAAGGGGGGAGATCAGCTCCCCTTTTGCCGTCAAACATTAGCCCAGACTTCACAAAGAGTAAACTTTGGGTAATTCTCTGATTTGTGTGTAAGGCCCCAAAAACCCCACTTAAATCATCAGTATTCCTCCTCCTCCTCATGCCCTTGAAAAATCAACGCCAACCATCACAGCTCTAATTGTTAATATGAATTAGCTGGCAGGCATCACTTCTGCTTCATGTGTGCTCCAGCAAATGTGAAGGCAGTTATTGCAGAGGATACAGAACAATTCTGTGGCTGAGTCGGTTGCAATATTTAATTACACGTACACAAATCAGATAGGCATATTGGGGGGAGCGGGCATAGATCGGCACCAAGGAGTGTGCAGTTTAAGTGGAAACATATTTGTCTGACCAGGGATTGGATAAAATAATCCCTTGCTCTGCTCCCTTGTGAAATCTGTTGGAGTCCATCTGACTTGGCCGGATGAAGTGATAGAGAGCCTTTGAGGGAGAGATGGAGCTGCAATCCCACATGTCCTCCCTGATTGGGATCAGTGTAGCCAGGTTGGCCAGAGCCAGATCTCTGCAGCTGAAGTAGTGTGTGTGTGTGTGTGTGTTCTCCTGTGTATGCACGTATGTTTGCCAAAAGAGGCTCTGTGATCTTTTATTTGGCAACGTGAAAAAACAAAAAGCAAAACAAAAAAACAACAACAACAAAAAAAAAACAAAAAACAATACGGCTTATTTTGGATGTTCCTCAACTAAACTAGGAAAGTTTTTTTTCTCTCTCTTTACTTTCAAGTCTTAACTGTTGTTTTTGTAAACGGCCTGGGAGAGGGAGCTTTCTGTGACACTGTCAGTGACGTCTTTGTCCAATTGAGTCAAGCAAGCAGTTATGTGCAGGATGAAAAGCAAAGTTCAGATGCAGTATATTGCTTCGGAAAAGTAAACGCACTCATCTGGAGACACTCCAGTCTCATGCCAGTCTCTCACCCTCTCTGCTCACCTTTCTTTCTTTCTGGAATGAATCCATCCATGTTTATTTATATCTGTCTGATTTATGATCACATTAATTGCTCCTTTTTAAGATGGATGTCAGAAAGATTTTTTTTTGCCAGTTATCTTTGTCACTTATAAACAAACACTGTGACAGTGCAGATTAAGAGAAGAGGATTGTTTCTCTTCACACTTGCATAACTACTTCAGGTATGACTGTACAGAGAGTGGAGTAAACAAAGACACTCTGTTAAGGACTTTCATTACTGCTTCTCTACAATTGATTATTTGACTTTTAGACCCAAAAGTCCTTTAAATAAATTAAATTTAAATTTAAATGCAGAACTTCAAACAGTGTACCAGCTCCTTAAAATCAGGGACTGCCCAACATCATCTTCAGCAGGCTGAGCAACAGTTTACAACTTGCATGATGTTTGCAAGCAGTTTCTCTGACAAATCAAACAGTCGGCCAATTTTCCAGAGCGAGACGTTGCACAGAGAGAGCGAGAAAGGGAGTGAAAAAGAGCAGGAAGAGAGAATGGAAAAGCAACGGCATATTTTATGACAGGCTTCTTGGTGAGTCTGCCAAGCTAAGTCGGAAAAGTGCCCATCGTGACAGGTTAACGGAAATGCGTGTGACTTTGTTGGCCTTCGGATACGAGTAGGCCACCAGCCTTCGACTTTTCTTCAGTTCTCTTTTTTTTCCTCTTTGATGTCGTTCTACATCTCTTATCTCTGTCTCTACTATGTAGCACTGACAGTATCTGTGCTTTTGAAAAGGACTCCATTGTGTTTATGTGTATGTTGTGTGTGTTTTAGCCTGGATTGACCTTTTCTGTCAGCCTGTTTGATTGAGGGCTGATTGAGGGATAGTTAACAAAAGGGGGTGCGAGGAGATTTGACGGTGGGTGGGGGTAAGTAGCCGGGATAAGTAGCTCACTTTGCATTGAAAACAAAAAACTGCTTTGCTGCTTTTTGAAAAGTCCACTCACTTTCCACTGACAGGAATGCATGCAGTGTGTTCCCAATTAGATTTCATTGCTACTATGAGCAGGGATAGTATTCATTATTTTTCTGTCTTCATCACCCCCACCCCTCCTCTGTAGTGTCTTGCCCCTCCCTGTCAGAAGATGGAATGTAGTTGTTTGTGCGTCAAGCCTGGAGCTTTGTCAGCAAAAAAACACATGTAAACATTGAGGTTCGGCGGCTTGATCTCTTTTTTGGCCACATTGCAGGAAAACATCAACACAGCCCCCCCCCCACCAAAAAAACAAAAACAAAAGTACTGATAGCCATACTGCTATGGAATGAAGTCATTTAAAGTTGGCATAATTTGAGCACGTGCCTCCACTGTTATGCTCAATCAATCCCATTTATCTCCTCCCCAAACCTTGACACACAATACCAGACTCTGACATTGTCCTTCTGAGTGTGTTTGAGTTCTTTTTATCTCTGTCTTCCCACAGGTGGCTCGTGGTTGTTCTCAGCCTACATTGATTGCCACATCTGGCTGTGTACCTCACTTTTGTAAACTTTACTTGTTTTCTTTCCCTTTTTCCGCTCCTCTGCCACAACACCCGGCACAAATTAAGATATTACTTTCCAAAACCATCACCGTCTCCTCGAAACTTCACCTGTTGGTTAAAGGGAATCCAGATAGGCACATACATGGTGATTAAAAGAGCCACAGTGATCCACACTGCATATTTAAACCAAAACCATGTACAGTAAGGCTTCCTGGAAATCCTCGTGGTTAGTGGAGGGAAGGAGCACATTTGGAACAGGGTCATATGGAGAACACATGTGGGCATAGGAAAACAGACTCCGTCAAGACAGGACACCCTTGGCTGCAGCTTTTGGTCTCAGTCTTTGGATTAGATCTGTAGAGCACATCCACCTCATGTGGACGTCTTCCTGAAACCAAAATAAACACTTTGTAGCTCATGAGTAACCAAGAGAAGATGTGTATTTTTAGACACATTTGGTACCCAAACATATTTGGTGAGGTGGAAGTGTGACTCCAACAATCCTTGCAACACACTGTGATAGAAGTTGTTAGGTGTGCATAAACACCATAGACGAAATGGACTCTAGGAAGACCAGCTGCTGCTACAATGCAAGTGTCTAATGGTGATCCTCTGTAAATAAAATAAGGACATCAATGCTTAGGGAATGCAGACAGAGCTCATCATCAGGCTGGTATGTATTTGTGGTAGAGGTGCCACATGAGCTCAAATCACCATGGTCTATGTTTTCCCTTTCAAAGTGTTAGGGAGTCTCTTTGGACTTGTGTCTATGTTATATTTGTGTGGCAGTGAAAACATGTTTGGCTGCTGTGATGATCAAACTCTGACCTGACACATTGTTTGTGTTACTGTGTGCCTAGAGGATATGGCTCCTTGGATGTGATCCCACTAATTTGGGTTACATCTGTGTATAACTGTCTGCATGTGTGGGTCTTTGTATATGGACATCTTAAGGGAATTAGAGGAGACAACGCATCTCCATCCTCCATGGCTCTTTTCTGTTGGCCATCCGGTTTCATTCCCTGTCTATCAGTGTTGTGTTGGCCATCTGTGTGCCATTGCTGGGTCACAGACAGGGCTGGATAGAATTCACTCGAGAGATGCTGTCCAAGTTTCCTCTCCCTACACTCAGATAATCTGTCTATTGAGCACTACATGGGTGGAGGAAGAAGTTAGACCAGGGAATAGGGTGGTGCGCGGTGGAATGTCACACTAATGAAAGGACGCCTTCTTCAAGCACGTTCAGATAAATGGAATTTCTAACAGCTAAACTCATGAACATAGACCATCATTTCAAAAGATGGACGTGCATGTTTTTTTTTTTACTTGAATTTATTAACTCTGCAGAGATTATTCTCTCTGTCAACACATTTTTATTTTTTTTTTTTTTTGAGAGCATGAATTGCACTGTTCGTATCTGGTGTGGCTTCTTTTTGCTAAGTGGGCCTGTGCAGAGAAGTTGAGGCTTCAGAGGAAGTCAGTCAGACAGCTGTTAAACAGAGCACCCCTCAGTGCTTTCCCTTCTTCTCCACCTCCAAGAGTGAAATAGAGCCTCTAAAAACAACCACGATGCCAACACGGTCATCAGCTCATCAAACCTGATTCCTTTTTATTCAATGTAAACCCATTGGAATTATTAAACATGTTAGGATTAGACATTTGTTCCACGTATGTGCCCTTTAGACACATGTGTGACTAATTTCAGCTCGATTGAAAAAGCATTGTCTTTATTTTCCACGTGCTTCACAGTTCATAAAGTGCACATACATGTGCCAATGTGTCTGCACCCTTATGATGCTTCTGTCATAAGACATTGTAAAGCCACTCATAAAGGCAGCCTGAAATGTGCATGTAAGACCCAGCCACAGGTTCTGACAGAGTTTAAGAGGGTGGAAGTTGTGAAGCAGGAGAAGTCAAGACACCTTTCTGGTATTAACTAAAGAGACCAACAATTCAATGCTTTGTCTGTAGTTAAGAGCCTCCTTTTGCCAGGAAAGACTTCAGCTCACAGAAGGAGCCTTTCAGCAATAGTCAGGTGCCAAGAAGGGGTGTGTGTGTGTGGTTGTGTGTGCGCATGTGCATGCATGATGGGGCTGAAAGGGGCAGATGTGTCAGGAGTTTAAGGTGGACGGGGGGAGGGAGTCAGCCTGAGGGTCAGCAAGTCATAAATACTGCAACACCCACCCAGCAGGTCAGCTGAGCCCCAGCCAAACTGTGGAATGAGAGCAGCTTTCATTTATTGAGGTGGCTCATACAAACATTTTGACAAAGTTGTTTGATTTGCGGGCTTTGTTTTGACATAAGGTCTACAGACAGAATCCAAAGCACATGCTGTCTGATGTCAGGAGAACAATGGTGGTATGCAGGATGTTAACAGAGAAGCAAGCCCACATGTGAAAACCCAGGAAAGAGATGTTGTGATGGGTCTCTGTGACTCAGATAAGACTGTCTCTGAGTCTCTGAATGGACACAGATAGCACACACATAGATACAGCACTTGCATACAAGCACAAACAGAAAATCAAAAATCACTTGAGACAGAGACAGCGACTGATAAGCAGCAAACAGACAGACATACAGTGGGCTTTTAGTCTGGATGCAGGTGTGACAGGATGCTTCTTAAACTCATTAGGGCATCAGTGTGACGTCTGCTGTGGGTGAGAGAGGAAAAAAAAGGGGGGGGGGGGGGGTTAGGGTTAGGGGGGGGGGGGAGTAGAAAACAAGCTTTAGCGAGGGGCCTTTCTTTATCCTGAGCCTGTGGAAACCTCTCGAGCTCTAACATTTTCACTGCTCCTCGTGTTCCGCAAAGATGTCTTGAAATGTCATCATCATCCTCTGCACAGGGGAGCATCAGGACACAATAACGTAATATTTTGCGTGTGTGTGCATGAGTGGGTGAATAAAAGCTATGAATACATCTGAGCGCGTGCATTTGCTTGTGAAACTCCAGTTAGAAAAAAGATTTCAAAAGAATTTTTGTCAAACCATTACTATGGTTTTACAAGGTGTAGCACCATACATTGTTAACTTAACAACTTTTCCAGCAGAGGAGTGGAGAGTGTTATTAATGTGGTTTAAAAGGTTTAACAAGATGATCGAGACCCGAGGGGACGAAAGTAGGTCTAATGTATCTACCTTGCGCAGTGCTGAGAAATGCAGACAGAGTGGAAAAGGAAGGGCAGGCGTGAGGGACAATGACAAGCACAGGGAGAAAAAAATATCACAGAGCAAGAAATGAACCTGCCTAGTGGTTGTTGGCTCTTGTGAACTTCAGTGCCGAAGGCCATAATTACCCCCCTGACCAACTCATGTTGGTAGGGAGAGAGTGGTGAGGTCAGCAGTTAGCTGGCTAGCTCAATGAGGTCAAGTGCTATTCATGCTTTGGCTCATACGTTTCTGCACGCAACTCTCAATCTAACACTTACCAGCTCGTTGTTTGGGCTATCTTTGTCACATGTGTGTGCATTTCTGCAAGCTGGTTTATGTGTCACCACAGTCTGAAAATCACATCAGAGTAAACCTTGCTTCCCCTGTTAGGTCCTGCCAGGTCTTCTCTGGCAGAGGGTCAGCCAGAGACTTCCTGCACAGGGCTGCTGTTACAGTCACACTCTTGGAAGCCTGAAGCTCAGAGACAACGGCTGGGGAAGGCATCATTATGCGCACACAGACACACACACACACACACACACACACACACAGAAGGGCCACAAATTAATGTGTCCAGTAATCTGTGGGTATCATATTGTCAGATGGTGGCTGATGGGCTGATAGGGACGAAAGAGGTCTTCTTCTTCGTTTTTTCCATTTCCTTCTTGAAACAACATTACTGTCTTCATGCTGAACTGTTTCTTGACACAAGGTCCCCCTGGCTCTTTCCTATCTTCATTACACCGTGTGTGCCTGTGTTATTTCTCCCAAGTGGCACAGGGTAAAATGTATCTAATTATCACCATACAGTTTTTGCAGTCGCTTCTGAGACTTCACAGGCTGATATTGGAGAATGGTAGCCGTCTCAGGGTAGGCAAACTGTGTGTGTGTGTGTGTGTGTGTTCCTGTTTCTTCCCAAAGCTTAAGGCTTTGGGCTGTCCAAACCCCAACTCTGAACACTTGGCTAGCAGTTGAATGAAATATCCCATGAACCTCTCCTGTCTGTCTAGCCATTTGTGGTTATGGGGTTTCCCAAGCGGGTAAAACAGGGGCTGTTTATCTTGGAATAGGGCAGGAAGAACAAGAAGTAAAAGTTGGGGCAAGAGTAAAAAAAAAAAAGAGGAATGGGCAGAACATAGAAATATTGTTAAGGGAAAGTGCGTCAGACACCTATAAAGGAAGAGGGCGGGGAAGGGTTGGTGTCGGGGCGGTGCCCTGTCAGGGGATTAACGGGCCCTGCACACATGCCCAGTTATCACCATCCCACCCGGACAGACCCTACAGTGGGAAAGGCAGAATGAAAACAGATTCGTCACTCAGTCTGCTGTTTGCACAGGAGCTGTGTAAGAATAGACCTCTCCCCCAATCTGTTGCACACAAACATTCCTCCAGTGCACTCACACACCCACAGCCTACTCCTTTTGAGGCTCTGTGTTGGGCAGTTGGGTCCCTCTGGGAAGGTTAGAGGGGTTTTAGTGTGTTTTAGTGTGTGTGGTCAGGATGTGGCTAGCACCTCTTACTAGTCATGATTTACCAACAATACCCACAGTGGTTAGAGCCTGACACTCAGCACATATTACAAGTCTGAGTCTGTCGACTGTACGATAATCTGGAAACTTTTCCATATGGTCCTGTTCCCTTATTTTGATCACGTTGTAACACAGTCTCACTCGGGAAGAGTGCGTCGTTCATGGCGATTTATCGGTTGTTTCTTGCCAAACTAGGTTTTATTAATTTCTGTAAAAAGGGTGTAATGGGTAATATACAATGTGGCCAGTCTAAAATGTACGTGTGTGTGTGTGCCAGGGATTAAGTTTCTGTGTTTTTTTTCTGTTAGGAAGGGCTTACAATCTGTCAGCTATTATTTAGTCATTGTGGCTTTGGTAAGCATTGTGGGAAAGTCAGTTGAAGTGAACTGACAGGGTCTTTTCTGATAGTCAGGAAGAAATCCATTAATACACCAAAAAGCTTCCTAAACAGTGAAAAGGCAAATGGTCTTTGGCTTTAACTTTGTACTTATTGAAATGCACTGTTTGTAAAAGTGCTCTGGTTTTATAGTTGGAAAAGAAATATAACGGGACGGGAGGAAGCAGAAATCAAGAAAAGCAGCAATCTCTCTCGAAGTGATATCTCTCCTTGTCTGTGATCCTTGTCTTTCTTTTTCCATCTGCTGCGTAGAGGAGAGGGCTTCAGTGGGTGGTCCTCAGAGAGCCATAGAGCAGTAGCCTCATTTGACCTGCAAAACACACAGATGCACTCATACAAATATAATATCACACATGCAAAGACACATTAAAAAAAAAAAAAAAAACAGACTGCAGGTGAAACCTGTCTGAAGAGACCTTAAAATGTGTTTTCAGTGACACACACAGTGAGTCCAGCTCGCCTGTCGCACGTGTAAAGGCAACAGCTGGGAACACATACGAAACAAACAGTTCATGTATGTGTCTATACACACGTACACTCACCTCCCACAACTTTTTGAGTTGCAAGGACAGAGGAATGTGTGAGCAGGTCCCCCCCCCTGCAGAGAGGAAAAAGGAAATACTCAACTGCAAGCGAGTGAGTTTAGTAAGAGAGTCGCTACATTGTCAGGGTGAAGGGTTTTATGCGTCACCTCTGTCTCTGGGCTGTCCCAAGCATCATCTGTAGTTTTAAGTGTCAATTCTTAACTTTATTTTTTCATTGTGTTTTGTTTATTTATTGTCTTCTTTCTAGCAAGTGTGCACTCAGGTTTGGACAGGGGCACATAAGCATTGTCATTGTTTCCACTGGAGAAGGAAAGAAGGGAATGTTTTTTGTTTTGTTTTTTTTCCCCTCTCTCTCTCTCTCTTTTTTTTTTTTTTTTAAACAAGTGTGAGCACACTAAAACAACACGGATGTTTGGAGGGAAGATCCTCCACTGGGAGCATGTGTGTAAAGTGTATGCCTATCTCATTTGTAACGCTTGTCAAAGGTTGTGTATGTCTGTGGGAGTTTAACCTAAAAATTAGGCTGTTTTCCCACATTGTTCCATTTAGAACACTTTTAAGACACTTTTAAGTGAAATATATTAAACTGTTTAGTAAAAAGAAAGGAAAGTGCTAATTTTGGAAAAAGAAACTGACACAAATCAAAAATGATCTTGTCATCTTGCGACCGCATTTGATGCTCATCCTGTGACACACTGAGGGACTCCAGATCCCCTAGTCCACGAATATTTTTGTAACGTAGGCAACTGTGTGAGAGTGTGTGTGTACTTGTACCAACGATGATGTGGACACAATGAGGCTTTGTCTAGCCTTTAGTTGCCCCATAGTGCTGACCACCACATGGTCATAGAGGAAGGTGGTATTATTGTGAGTGTATGACTTTGTGTGTTTAAGGGTTGCTCTGTGGGTGCAAACAGTTGGGGGTCATGACACGGCATAAATGCATTGGAGGATGGTCCTTTTCGCAGCCCTCTTTAGAGGTGTGGACACTCCCTCTGTGTTGAATGTGTGTGAGTGGTATTCACTGGGTGTGTGTGAGGGTCAGGGGTGGGCTGTAAAACCCCTCGGATGTCAGATGGGTCATACGGCCGGCTGAAAGAGGTGACTGGTCTGGTTAAAGGTAGTTTACTGCTTCCTGCTAAAGAGCGGGACATCTTGACACGCCCTTCGGGTCCCTAACACACCCAGGTCACAAACAAATAATATTTAGAGCCAGCGTCATCTAGAAATCTGGCACATGGCCGCATGATTTGTGCATTTGATGACAACTCAATGCTCGGTGCATACAATTATTGAATTCCATGCTAATTTGCATGTGTGGTCACAATACATTTACCAGCACGTTACCATGTGTGTCTGAGGTTGGGTGGTCCATTGATTTATACCCATGTTCCATCAGTAGAATTGATTTCCTGACTAGTTGTATGAGGCACTCTGTTAAAACCACCATGCAGCCCTTCCCAGTGTAGACAGCTCACCCTTCCTCGGTTTGGAGACAGTTGTTGTTAACATAGTTAACAATGACATTGACAGCAGCAGAGTTAGACATTTGCAAATGGACCTGCCCCACTCACTGCTGCAGACAAAGAGCTATGGACAAAGCTTTGCTTCATTCACTGTCCATTGCTGTAAAATGCTGGTAGGTTGTAATGCCTGTGATGTATAATCCATACTTGCTATTCATCTTATCCATGGCAAGCTATAATGGATGGAATGAGCTTGTCGGTGCTCTAAATGCTGATTCTATTCGTACAATTTATGTACGTACGTTAATGCAACGATGCTCTGCAAGTAGTTTTGTGTAGAAGAAAAGACTTTAAATTGTGTTATTGCTTTTAACTTAAGAGAAGATCTGCGCATTTCCTGTGCCAGTTGATGCAAAATAGGCCACTGTAGAGCATTCTTACTATATTTTGGTATGGGTGAACAACAGTCCGTGGCTTCCCAGAAAGTGGTTTTCCTTCCCCTTTCTTGAGCTTCTTTTCCACTCTGCTCTGACTCCAAAGATTTGGTTAGAGGCGAATAGAGAGAGGGAGAGCGAAAAAGAAGGAAGTAGGAAAGGAGTGATTGAAAGACTGAATGAACCTCCTGTCCTAATCATAATCCTTCCCCCATCCCCCCACCCTTGTTCAACCCCCCCCCCCCAATTTTGACTCACTGTGCTCTGTGCCATGATTTTGCTCTCTAGCCAACCCACTGTGGAATGTTAATCAGCAGAAAGCTGCTTTAGATTTACAAGGGGGAATTTGGATCCAGTTCTTTGAAACGTCAAACTCCTAAGTCCCTCTATCAAAACCGCTTGTTGGACTATGAGAATCATGCTGTAGCTGGAAAACAGTTGGGATGGATTCAGTGCCCTTAATTTGCATCCACTAGCTTTTGAGAGTTTGATACCTCTTACAGTGTGGATGACGCTCTGGTCTGAAAAGAGGAAGCATGGCAAGTGTGTTATGTTTAGGGTTGAGTTGAAGAACTACGGAGGAAGGATGGGGTCTGATTTTGGTTGCTAGAATTAGAAACTCATTCTAATAAATAATGATGAGTCACAAGACACTGTTTATGGATGCCGTTCCAACAGAGGGTGAAGTGAAAATGAAACAGTGCTACAGACACAGAAATGTTATTCTTTTATCTGTGAATTTGAAGGTGAACACAGTATTAGGCTTTATCAAAGAGCGGAGTCTAATAAGGTTACAAGGCTGAACTACATAATTTCAGAATGACAAAGTTTGGCATCTGACCACCGTACAAAGTTCTTCTGTATTTGGTGCTGTAAAACATCCTCTCAGCACACACTCAGGAAAAAGTCTGAGGTGTTTTTATGCGTCTTGTTCACGCAGAAAGGCGAGAGATCGGCACAGCCAAATGGAAAGTGAAGCTTTAACTTTGCTGGATTTTCCTCTCCTGACACAAATTTTCAAATTGGTCTTCAGAACACTTATTAACTGGCTTTAATATGTGTGTGTCTGTGTGTGTGTTACTGAAAATGGCAACAATCTAGAGTTCAGGCTCAGGCCTTTGCTCAATGAGTGTGTTGTCAGCCATCCAAACTGACTGGCTCTCTGTTTTCACTCCCTAGACAGTCCAACCAGAAAGAAAATGAGCTGATCACACAAACTGAATGGGCGCAATTAGTGCAAACACATGCTCACATAGATATGCATTTACACACACACACACACACTTTGTGCCTATTTGGCTAGTCCTCTATTCATGCTGTTATTTATCAGCGAGCCAAAGAGAGGGTAACTTGTTCTGAAAAGGGTTAACAGTCCCTGTTTAAAAAGGGTGAATACAACAGTTCTCTGTTCCAGCCAATAAGGTCAAGTCTTTGTTGTGGTTATAACAACGTGATGGGGTAGTTAACATTAATGAGACTTGTCCCCAAAATCAAAGCGCACGCACTGCCATCATTATATTTTGTGCTCCTGACTTTGTTTTTATTCGTGGAACACTTCTCATGCTGGCATTTTGGACGCTGACATCATCGCAATAGTAAAAGTGGATTCACTTATGAGAGGGAGAGTTTGAGGTTAGATGTTTATGTGGATGTGCGTAATATCCGCCGCCCTTGGGGGAGACAAAATCGCCACATATAGGATTGTATGTGGAGCCCCAGAACTGTTCAATAAGCCAGTGAAACCCATAAAGCTCATCTAGTAATGGAGCTATACTGTCCCTTTGCTGCACGCGATGTAAATTGGCGTCACATATGGAGATGGGGAATGTTGAATGAGACTAGATAGCCACAGGCACCGCAGTTGGCCCAGAATGTAAAATATAAAACTTGATTAGAGAGCGAAAGAGGGAGAGTAAAGGAAGCAAGAGGATAAGGGGGAGAGGGCTGAAGTCATATTTAGGATTAGGGTTAGCTGTGTAGAAAGGCTAATGGCAATATTTTTCAAGGCTGTAGGAAACCAAAGCCAGCCCTTTCAAATTGTACCACTCTTAATTTGTGTGTTTGTGTGCGTGTTTGTTTGGGGGTGATGGTAGGTATGGCACTGCAGACCACATTTACAGCTTCACTGTCACTTTTTGGCAATGGTACAACTCAATGTGGCCTATTTGGCCACCTCAGATTTACTTAAGACCGCTTTAAATCGTTTTAACGATCCTGCTGGATTTTCCATATGAACAGGGAGTAGTTGGCAGCTCATAGTTAATTTAATAGCTTTATATTTCTTAAGGTTTCCAGTTTGATATTTTAAAGTTTTAAATCTTTGAAAACTTCTCTCTTTAAGGAAGATTCGGCATACCCTGCGCAGAGATTCAGATGTAATCGTTGTGTCTTTGCATTCTGGGGTTCCTGGCAGACAGATCCAAAAATCTTACCCGAGGCAGGAAGTAGATTTCCAAACTTCACATCATAATTTTAACTCTCTGTCTTTTTTATTTTTATTTTACTTCCTATTTCCTTAACAAGTGAAACATAAAATGCTGCAGACCAGCAATAGGCAGATCAGGCACTCCCAGTTTCAAAAGATCGAAATTTACCGAATGTGGAAACTTTCCTCCCTTTCCATCTCAGTGTGGGTCTTTCACTGATTAACGATTTGTGTGTGGGTGTTCTCGGTGACTTAGGGAAGCCCCCTTCTACACAGCTGATTAGTTTACTTCCTCTTTTAGCCCCAGCTGAGCAGCACCCCTGACCTGTGACCCATTGCAGCCGGGGGTGTCAGTGGATGTCAACCAGACACCACTTCACTTGTCTATCATGGTCTGTGATTTATCAGCCTCTGACAGGCGAGTGAGATCAGGAGCTTTTTAAGCCTGTTAGACTGTTGAACAAAAATATTCAGGTGAATGGACACTTCAGTCCAGAATAAAGATTGAATTGGAGGCAGCTTTGGCTGATGAATGCTTTTCTGTCTGCTCACTAGTCCACATAGGTAGTTTCTGTTTTCAAAATATGTACTAACTTGTCGAATGAACGGTTGTTTTTAACCCAAATTCTAATAGACCACTTGAAGCTTTTAAATGCCCTTCTGTAGTCTTGAAATTTTGTTTTGACAAGAATCATGAGGAGGCTCCACCAAAGCAAGCAAGCATGTGGGTATTTTTTACCCTGTATGCTGAAGCTGTCCTCTTACCGTGGCCAAACAAAGCTAATATCTACAGTACGTTACTATGGCCATTTCAAAAGTCATGCTTGGTGCCTCAAACAAAAAAAAAAAAAAACCTCTTAAAACAGGGGCAAGAATGTAGGGTTTGTGGGAGAGGTTGGATGTGTGAAAAACAGGTGTTTTGGAGCCTTTTAAGGGTGGAAAACGAGATGCCAGACGTGTGAGTGAAGGATCACATCTGGACTATGGAGTCCACCGACACAAAATGAAGCCTGAGCATGTGCGTGTCTCTTGTGGTGTAAAAGACACTCTCTGAAAGACAGAAGAGATCAGGACACCGTGGGGGTGATACACACCCAGTAACTGCTCCGTCAAACAGAATACCATTGTGCGACTGTCCACCCTCTAGCCTCCACACAGGGACAAGCTTATAGCCTCCTGGCCCAGAATGAGAGCTCCTTTCCCGGGGAGCGGAAGTGGCTTTGAAGCACTCATTCCCCGACCCTCTGATCTATCCAAGCTGTAATGAATGAAGAGGCTGTTAAAGGAGGCGAGGCAGGTGTTCACATGTGTGTGTGCTTTTGCATACACACTTTCCTAAGTCTTTGAGCTTATCTATCGTCTTACTTGGAGCATAGAGTGGGAGCAAAGTCGATCATGATCTTCTGTCTTTCACACAGTCTCTATAGTAGACAAAACAAATGTGCACACAGACCAATTATGGTTCAAGAATGTGGTTGTGTCAGGGTCAGGCTGGTGGGAACAAAACGCTCTGAAAGATTACAGCACTATTGAGACAATTAAAGGGTACAAATCCCGCCTAGCCGAAAACTGTTGATTGTTACACGCTAGTACTTGGCCAGTGTTTTTATGGAGGGATATGTATCTGAAGAGAAGGAAACTGTTAAGGAATAATTAGCATTCATTCAACTCAATCCAAAGTAGATTGTTGTTGTACAGATTTGCTATGGTTTGAGGTTATTTTGTGGCTTGTAACTGAAGGTCAAACCCAGATAGTTGCCCTAGAGGAAGACATGAGGAGTAACTTTATGCTGCAAAGCCACATATTTTCTACCCTAATGCTACCCTAGTTTGCTTTTTAAGCATGCCTGCTTAAAAAGCAAACTTAGAGTTGAGTAGAGCTAGAAGCAGAATTTGTGAAATATCAAAGGAGAGAACAAGGAGAGAAAAAAAAAAATGAAGTAATTTAACTCAAAAGTTCCTTTTTGGCAGGCTCAAGATTGTTATAATTTCCTGACAACACAATAAACTTGGTTTGACAGCGTTGGTGTGATATGACTGGTAAAGAAACATAAGTGAGAGTGACAGCTGAGAAGTTTTCAGCATAAGAAAAAGATTTTTCTGACCTCGCTTCAGCAGTATGTCCGGCATCATTCTGAGTGATAGCTTGGCTGAGCGAGGCGGAGCTGTAACAGCTTTGAGAGATAGTTTGAATGGGCTGGGGACTGCCACAGGCTTCGTGGTAAGTTCAGCTGTGATTTGTAGCTGGGATTCCCACATGACATTTGCAGGGTCAACCTCAGAGATGAAGCCATAATAGCCACAAAAGAATGAATCCCTTGTGCCACTTGTCTTCCCTTGCCTCACCCTCCTCGCAGTCTCAGATATTCCTGTCTCCCTCCCCAGCCCCTCCTCTGCATGACTCTTTCGTCTTGCACCAGAGCTCTGCAACCCGCGGTCTTAGTTTCTACTCTCATCCCCTCCTCTGCAGCTTATCCTCTCTGACTCTCAGTGCCAGAGAAAAATGATGCATGCATTTTGCTGGAGCTGCTGCTGCTCGTGATATTCGCGGTGTTGGTGGGGACAGGCCCTGGTTGGCTTGCAGACCTACATCAGGCCCATATGACGCAGGCTGGGGTTCAGCGGTGAAGCAAGCCATGGGGTGGGACTGTGGGAACTACTGAGCGTGTGGTGGTGTGTGACTATTTGCCACAGCTTTGGAAGAGAGTAAAACAGAATCAATTGAAACTATATTAGCATTTCCAATGATCTGCGTCTGTTGAAGGATATGTAAAAACTGATTTAAAAAAAAAAAAAAAAAGACACTCAGATGACTGCCTGCTTGATGTGTGCTTTTGTGAAGAAGCCAAACAAAAAAAGTGACGTTCTTTGTGAATTGGTAATTACCTGCTGCTTAGTTTTCTTCAAAACAGTCTTATTTTAATCTAAGAAACAAAATAAGGGCGCTGTGCTTTAGAATTCGTTGAACAGTTTCAGACCAGTTCATTACACTGCTTTAATTTGTCTGCCATTAGGTTTCTATTTTGAACTTTAGCGGATTAGCATAGCATCACTGTGATGTTCCTGGGGAATCACACTACAGTGAGTCTAAACATTTATGTTCATTTGTACAACGTTGCTTAGGCACACTGTTGAACACATCCGTCGGGGAGTTCATTTCTGTCACGGGCTCTCACCCAAATTAATGAGACAGAATCTCTTGAAATGTTTCTTGCAGCTCAGAGGGCATGAGTCTCCCTGATATGATTTGGCATCAAGTCATTTCTGAACGAGCTATTCACATCACATTCAGCACCCACGTTTATTTGTGCTCGGGATAATTTTTAAGGGATAGTTAACAACCGTCATAATTCCAAAAATACCTGACACATCAAAGACGTGCCAGCATACTTTTTATGTTTGTGCCTGTGTGAGTGACTAGGGACATGCTGAAGCTTGTGCACAGATTGTTTGTCTGACGTGCATGCTCTTTGTAGCAGTTTCTCTATGCTGGTAACAGCCATTTCCATTGTGTTGCAGTGGGGAGTCAGCACATAGTATACAAGTCAGAGGGTGCAGCGAAAGTGCCAGAGACAGAGGGGGAAAGTAAAAGAGAGATGGAGTTACAGTTTGTGGGTAGTTTTCCATTCGTAACACAATCCTGCCTATACATTTTTCTTTATTCTGTCGATGCTTTTGAGGCACCTCGCCTGACTGAAGTGACTTTCCATTTCTCTACCTGGCTCTGTTTGTAAGAAGTCAACATGCCTGCAGCTCTCAGTGAAAAAATGGAGCTCTAATGGAGCAGTATTATTTCCTACTCACGTTGCCTGAATGATGTCCACATTCTGCCCATGCAATGCAAAACAGATATGTATCTTTCCATTATTGTGGTATGCTATGTGTAATGAGCCAATTAACATATGACAGCATGTTGGAAATATAGCTGTGTTCATGTCAAAGCATCCTGTTAGTGCAGCAGGGTGATCTCTTAGGTGGATGCTTTGCTGTCAGTTTTTAACCCAGCAATAGAAAATGAAAAATCCTGCAAGCCAGCTCCGAAGTTCACTCATGACAGAATGCACAATAAAAGTCTAATTTATATTCACTGATTGTTAGCAAACACTGCTTATGTCACAACTTCTGCTGCTTAGACAGCATTTCACCAAAACTCCCACCTCCAGCCGTGCAACCACGCAGATTCACTCATTTAAAATTTGCTTGCTCAGGAATATGGATAAGTGATAATTGTTACTCTGTCTCTGCTGAGCTTTGTTTATACTTGAAGAAAATTATATGGAAAAAAAAAAACCTCTCAATCCCAAAACATGACAAACTATTATACATTTCATATAGCAGGTGAAAATGAAATGCTTTACACAGTATGACAAAGCACTCAAAAATTTTTAATATGACAGAAACAGAAATGTACAACGTCTGTGATTTTCAACAAATGTCAAATCTTAAGGCTATTTACTGTAAATACATTTACTGGCTACCCAGTGGTTGTAAAATACCTTTGAAAAACCACTTGTATCATGGGAGGCTGTCAACAAGAGACTTTAGAGAACGATGATGGGAATCTTTTCCCAACATCCCTCACAGATTCCAGTGAGAGAAAAGCTTTTTCCAGAAGCACATGGGAATGTCATTGTAGGGATGGCAGCCCATCTTTTCCCTTTTGGGAGATCAGGGAGCGTTTGAGATGAGGATGCTTTTTTCCTCAGGCGTTGTAAGTAAATCATAAACCTGCACCCCTGAGCTCTCCTATTTCCATTTCTCTGTTCTATCCCACGTTCTGTCCCCCAACTCATTTCCTCTGACTTGGCATAAAACTCACCTCAGACGATGAAGCTAAAGTAAAGGTTCATGTTTAAGCAGCTGTGTTCACCCACATTGACTATCTGCTGCATTATTCCAGACTGAACTAATGAAGCGCCAGCAGAGACGTGCCAAAGCACAGAAAACAGCCTGAAGTGTTCTCATCTTCTCTTGTCAAACCTCATATACATTTTAGTTTGAAAACAGTACACACAAGAGGCACAGCAATGAAAGAACAGGATGACAGCTTCGCTTTATGTAATAATGATATTATCTTCTCGCCTGCATTTAGTCTCCGCTGTCGCGGAGGAGAAAAAGCTGGTGTTTGATTATATCATAATTTGTCTGATTTTCTGATTTCTTTTATTTATTTCTTTTTTGAATGGCAGTAGCTGATGCCCCCTAGATAGATTATTTTATTTCACTTTGACTCGTACTCAGAGACAATGTTTTGACTGGGCTGGGGTGATTGAATCTCCAGAGGGTCCATTTGAAGAGGAAATACCACACATGTCTTACACTAACCATAGTTACTCTAATTTGCACAACAGTATAATGGAAAATGAGATCTGTCTCATTGTGCTATTAACTCTTCAAAAGGACATTTTTAATACTAGTGTGGTTTTGGCAATCAAAGCTGTTTCACAGTCTATAATGGCTTATATACCTGCCTCTTCAGTAAATCCTGTAAGAATGCTATTAAAACGTTTTGCTATAAAGACATGTCTGATTTACAACCTTCAAACTCGGGTTTTGTTGATATTTAGTTTAAAACAGAAACCAGGTTCTCCCACTCAGAATCAGAGCTCAACGGTCATTACATCAATGTATTACAAAAGTCAGTGAAAGGCACAGTTTTCCACGAAGACCTAACATGTGGCAATTCCTCATTCTTTCAAACCCAGATTTGTTTGTTTCTTCATCTGTCAGCATACAAAGAAGTCGGAGTAGAATTGCTGGAATCCTCAGCTGTTGGTGGCCTTTGACCCCTTGAGGATTGAGGATATCTTAATATGAACCCCATACCAAACCTCTGAGTATTTCCATACATGGTTACATATTTACTATAGCCATCCGTATTTTATAGTTTATACTTATAGTATATAGTTTTTCCTGCAATGTATCTGCAGATGTAACATGGAAGCCTTGACATTCACATTGTATGTTGCACATGTTGTCTAATATCCATGATAATAAACCAAAATGTCTGCGATAACCATTCATTCCTAACTCTGTGGAATGAACTCTGTGCGGCCTCTTTCTGCGTCTGATGCAGTGTGCATTTGTTTTGTTTTTATTAGTCTGATGTCACTGTGCGCTCAGTTTATTTTCCTGAATGTGTTGAGAGCAAGGCTCATGTTCCCTCGTGTGTTTATTTACCCTCGGCGGTGTGGGTTACAATTTACCAGGATTAGAAATTCACTCTGTAAATACCACCTCGGCCAATTGTTTTGGGACTTCTCTGGCAGCAGCGTGAATGGATGTGTTGCTGAAGTTCGGGAGGTTTCTTTGTATGCCTCACAAACTTATCACATGAGCCATGAATTCCTTTCTCTCTCTATTTTTGTCTCTGTAGGTGTTTTGTCTCTCCCGGCCCATTTCAGTCCCTACACGGAGAACCAGCAGACGTCGGTGGACAGCAGGGAGGATGCCTATGCCCAGCTGGAGCTGAGGACGCTGGAACAGTCCCTGCTCGCTACCTGTGTGGGCAGCATCTCTGAGCTCAGTGAGTCTACACTGGATTTTTCATGTTGTATGCAAACCTATTAAATTCCTCCGAGCTCTTTTTAGGAATCATAAAGTAGTTACAAATCATCATTGTAAATACAGTCAGCCCTCCCACGAGAAAACAGGAAACCTTTCCACAGTCAAAAAGAATTATATAAAAAATTATTTCAGGCAACTTGGTGCCAAACAGAAATAATTGAATAATTTTTTTAAATCACTTTCTGTGAAATGTGTCCCCTCCCCTTGCACTTTATGATGAAAAGCGTCCCTTCTAAAAATAAGCAGGTAATATATTCTCCACACATGAAACTCTGAAGAATAATGTGATAATGTTGTGTTATAATTACATGTTGTAGGTTCTCTCCTTTTTTTCCAAGTAGTGTCCCTGAATTCAATACAAACACCTGTAAAAGTTGAGGTATTGTTCGAGTACAGCTGTATGTCCACCTCTTACAGCCCGCCTCTCCATTCACTTTTCCACTAGACAGTTACGTGCCATTAAAAAGAGTATAAGAACGTGGTAGGATAGCAGCAGTTGCAAATGTAGGAGGTCTAAGAATGAAGTCCAGTGGTAGCAGGTAAAGCAGGCTTTATATGTTTGTGGGTCAGGGGAAATGATAGAAAGACATGAAGGTGAGCTGTGAGGAGGTGGGATGGAGATTACTGTTGGTTGGAGCAGGGAAAGGTTTCCTTCTGTAAATGAGCTAACACTCCGCCACTTGTTCCTCCAGCACAAGGCCACGTTCATACACCAACCGCTGTTAGTAAGGCATTAAGAAAGTGTACACACGCTCTCCATCACAGACTCGCTCTTTCTCTCTCCTGCTCAGTGGTCTCTTTGTGCCACATCTCGGTGCTGGTGTGAAGCCGGGCTCGTCTGGGCAGAGCTGGCATCCTTCAGACTCATTTATGACTACAAACATACACACAGATGTGTGTACAGAGATATGCTTACACACAACAAATACAGAGAGGGCTTCGCCTTCTGATCTGGGCCCACCAGACCAGGCAGACACAGGACCATCTGTGGCTGCTCCATCCTTCTTGATCTCTATATTGGACTTGGCCAGGAGCAGGAATACACAGTATGCAAAAACGTGACAGATAATGGATGGCAGGATTGTGCACATGCCCGCTGAATGTTGAAATTTGATGAAATGTAGTGTGACTAATAGGCTATGAAAGTTGTCTTAAGACACAGTTGAATCTTTCATTTTCAGCTCTGTGGTGGTCTTCCCAAACTGTGGGAAACTGTGTGTGAGACCAGCCACTTCACTAAAGGGAATGTTTTACTAACAACAACAAAAAAAGAGCTTTGTGCCTAAACTGGTAAAGCCAATGAGAAATATAGGGTCGCATAAAGTCCAGCAGAGGACTGTGTAGACGTGTATGTAGAAATGGCTCACTGTACAGCCGCCCTCCTCTAATTATCTTATTCCTTAACAGATTTTTGTATTTTGCAACTTTGACCTTAGCGACTTATTTATGACAGTTCATATTAAAAAAGCTTTATATCATAGTTTATTTATTTATCTGAGCTTCCAAAGGGGCTTTAATAATAAGCTGTAATCTAGTATTTCATATCCTTCTGACCCCTGTAGCTCAGTTTAGCCTCAGGGCACAGTATGGGCTCCAGAGCCAGGCAGAGGCTCTCCATCTTTGGGCAGAAATTCCTAGGAGACCTCCTGGAGGGACTGCTGGAGGTGGTTAACACAAAAGAGGCCCTTCAGTTTAAGTGGGGTCTGTTTGCAGCCGCCTACATGCAGTAATCTGGTTAGATATTAACCCAGGGAGAATTTGGCTAAATGAACATTACATGAACCCAAGTTCAACCTGGCCTCCCCCTCTGCGGTGCCGCTTTGCCCCCACTCCACATCCCTGTCCCTCTGATGAAATGATATTTTGTCTATCTGTTCTGACCCTGAATTTTGACTTCTTTACAAGACTCAAGCACAACTCGCAAGTTTGTTTTTATCATGTGAGACCCACTTCCCACCTTTCCAGAGAAAGTTCACAGAGCAGCATTGATAAAGAAACACTTGAACGGTTCATTAGACGCCGTAATCCACAGTTTGTTATCCCATTAACTCCTTCAGTGATTAAAGATAAATGGCTATGTAGACTGGCCGTCTGGATGTGCTTACTGATAATAACACTGCTGCCAGAGACAGAGAGGGGGAGGAAAGAGCGAAGCACAGGTCTGTTAAAGTGGTCTGTGAAAAGAGGACATCCGGTTGGTTGACAGCCCAGAGAATATATCCTGAGATCCTGTGTGCTAGTTTTATTTTCTCACTGTGCCATTTGGCATTTGTGCAGGGCCAAAGAACCCCTTCACCACCTCAAGGAACATCTGGAACTTACTCTATGTAACCCTGATCTCATGTTTTCTTTTTCCCAGGTGACCTGGTGTCCCGTGCAATGCACCACATGCAGCGTTTGAGCTCAGTGCGTCCGGGGCTGAGTCCAGCTCGCCACGCCCGTCCCCAGCAGCCTGTGTCCTGGTCGCCTGACGCTCTCCACACCCTTTACTACTTCCTGCGCTGCCCACAAATGGAGTCCATGGAGAATCCCAACTTAGATCCCCCACGCATGGCACTTAGCAAGGAGAGGTGGGAGTAATGCATGACTGGACAAGAGCTTTTTAGAGGCAGTATAAAGTGTAAAGAAAAAAAAAAAAAAAAGCAGTAATGTAATTATCTTAGTAGAGCATTCATCCATTTTCGTTTTGGAGCCGCCCTGATAAAGCCCCTTTTGTATTCTAATCTTGCTTTTCTTCTCCTATATTACATGTTGAGTTTTGTTTCCTGATTGCATCTGTAACTAGAAAGGATTGTTTTGGGGTCATAAGGTTGACAGGGAATCAATTTCACCTCTTGAACTCCTACTACTGCAAAACCCAAATATTCAAACATCCAACCTCAGAAATCAGAAACCAAGGTCAAGTCAAGCTTTTTTCCCAGAACACCTATCTTTCTCAGCCATTCTCACCTGCTCTGTCCATTGAAGGGTTAATTTTGTATTGGTAAATTAAAGGTAGCCGATAGCTTCAAGGTGCTAACTTTAGATATCTGATAGAAGGGCGACTTGCACCTTATCTCTTTCCCAGTTGCAGGGGGTTCTGCAGCCAGTCCGTCACAGGGCTAACATACATGGACAGACGACGACTCACACAGACAATTTAGTCATCAATTAAACTAAACATAATGTCTTTGGAGGAAACCCATACAAGCACAGGGAGAACATGCACTCTGCACAAAAAGGCCCCAGACTGGGAACCGAACCCACAACCATTCTTGCAGGGCAGCAGCGCTAACTACTATTCTGCAGTACCACTTGCACCTTTAGTGGGCGTTAATTAGGCTCAAGGCTGGTTTTTTAAGGATGTTGAGAGGTGCTAATGGTCCGTAGTTCTGTTCGGGGATCCTCAGATCATTCCTGAGCTAACTTTTTTTTTAAACGATTAAGGTAATTCTTTTCTTCTTTTTCATTTCTAAGACAAGTGCGTAATAGATTGTCTAAGAGTGAACACACTGATATATTGTTCTTATAGCAGTATACCTAATTTTCTTAACTTTTTTGTGACTAACCTGTGGCTGAAGAATTTGTTTGAGTGAGTTTAAAAATGATTTTACAGTTTTGTAAGTAAGCAGTTTAGGTGCAGGTTAGGGCTAGGCTTATGACTGTTAGCTTAAGGTTAACCATTTGGGTGAGGATTTGTTTTTACTGATTCAGAACCTTACCACAGCAAACTGATGCCAAATAGATAACTCTACTACTGCACTGTGTGTAAGAGCGCTGAAAGCTTTGTCATTTTTCTTAATCTTACTTAAAAAAAAAAAAAAAAAAACACACATGCATGCACGAAAAACAAACTGGCTCATGTTTAATAATGAACAGATGACGTTTCAGTGAGCAAAGGTGGGCTGCTCATTAGCATCAAAGAGAACAGAACTGCAAATACACACCCCTCCATTTCCTCTCCTGGCTGTTTCTCAGATGTCCTCAGATGTTTTTGATGCTGGGTGCATATGTGTCCAGGATGAATTGATTTAGCATCCTGTTATAACGTATACTTTGGGACATCTGCAACATTTTGGTTTTATCTCTGGAGATCTGGTTGGCCTTTTCTTTCTGTTTGCATCGCAACAGCCCACTCTATATTCAGGACCAACTCAGGTGGTAGAGGAGTGCAGCGTAAACCTGGTAGTGATTACATTTTGAGTGCCTGGTAATGATACAGGCTTTTCTCCTTCCATGGGGCCTCTCCATCTATTTGGTTAACTCCCTATTGAAAGCGTTATAAAAATCTTTGGTGGAAATTCAAAACCCACAAGTCTGTGTGGGCTACATCATCAAACATTATGGGGAGTCTGGTGTGAGTGTTATTACAGAATCCTTGAAACTATGAGAGACGCCCTTTTTGTTATGATCCTCTAAGGCTGGTACTTAGCTGTGAGTGATCTTGGATTACATTATTATGCTACACAGAGAAGACAGCCACCAATGTCTGAGCATTGCTTGTTTTTGTATCCATATGCCACAGTGTAGAAAAATACTCTCATTAGCACCAAGTGTTATTAACCAATCTGTTTTGTTTTTTTTTTTTTAATCAGTAGTCTCTCCACAAAAAAGGCACACCGCCAAACACTCCTAAACAGATTGTTTCTTCCCTCTGTATATGCAAGGCAGCACTAATGGATGGATGTGTAACGCCGATAAGAGGCAGCTACTCTGGCTGGTTTTTAACCACAGATGCATCCGATATGGTTACATCCTTCCCTGTATGGAGTCTTTATGAGAGTAATCTGACTCTAGATCAGTGGTTAAGTTTGACCCCTGTAGCCCATAACATGTGCTGCTTAAAGACTTATAGTCAATCACACCTGTTTCAGGACCTGGACAAACCAAGCAAATTGGGTCAGTGTGGCATATGTGATGCTGCCTGCTGGGGATGAATACCTTTGCTTTTCATGTCGGACAGGTTAGAGTTCAAACACACCTGACCACAATTTTAGCTAACAGTAGTTTTATGACCAGCAAGGTGGTGGGAAGGGGGCCGTGGAGTTTCTGTGTCTATATCCTGCTGTTCCTGGTGTGCAACCTCAGCACGTTGGGTCAGAAGGCCAGCCAGAAGTGCTATCTTATTTCAGTGATAACAAGCCTCTCAGCTTTGATGTTTCACTTACTGCAGTTAGTGTTTCAGGCTGAGGGGCATAACCCCAACGCTGGGGTCAGAGATACAGGGGGAAAGGTTTGTGGAAAGAAGGAAAACTGAACTGTGGAATAGAGGCCGGAGTCGTCTGTAGTTGTGGGTTACTGGCAAAGGTATGCATGGTCTTGCCTCAGTTGACTTGTGTTGATACACTTTTTTGCATATAGACACACCCACACCGACTACTCGAGGCCAATAAAGGAAAACCTTGACTAACCTTTTCTTAAACATACTGTGTATTCATTTACTTACTGAAAAAACAAGCCGTGAAATTTTGATTGATAGCGCGACGCACAGAAAATCTGATCAATCCATGAGCTTTAAGTGTTAAAAGCTGGACACGGTTGATTGAAGCTTTGGTTCCAGATTAGTGTTTAGAGCTGTGTGCATGCCTGGAGGCGAGCATGCAGTAAAGTAGCTAGGTGGATGCCTCGTGGCATTCAGGAAGACAGATACATATTGTAGATGTGCTCAAATGCACACACGAGCGAACAGACGCACATGGGGAACCAATTTGTGTTGAGTACAGGCCATTAACTCACAAACCCACTTCTCCTCCTCCAAACATGGCTGTCTTATCAGTCAACACCCACAGCACTATCCACAAATTGCCAATAGCTACCTCCCAACCCCCTTCTGCCCACTTATTCCCAATGTCCCTCCCGAGATCAGCTTGCTTTAACCATTTCTTCTATCTCCTCGTACCCCTCCTCCAACGGTTCTACCCGTTGTCTGTTTGTGATTAACATAATTCCAACTATTTTCAAAGCCTTAATAATAACGCAACGCAAGGCACAAAGAGTTTGGATTTACGTGGCTGCAGTAATATAATAACTGCATGTTAAATTAAGCAAAGTATTAAATTGTGCTAGACCTCCAGAGAAAATGGTGGAGATCCACTTTACGTTACACATTATTTACGATGCAGTGATGAATGAGACAGCGCTGCTGCAGGGAGGGAGCAGTTCTATAGGAAACCACAGGTAGCTACTTAATGTAAACACAGGGAGGAGAATAAACGGCAGTGCAGTGGTCCCAGCGCTCATTAATGGTGTCTACAGTACATATAAAGTGCTCTGTACAGGCCAGCAAGATGGTATAGTGCTCATTCCTCCCCTCTGTATTCGTGGCATGCATCTCCACAGAACAAAGGTGAAGCCCCCCGATAAGAGTATCTTCACAGCAGGAAAAGACAGCTTTAGTAACTCCAGATAACACAGACAGCGTGCAAACAATCATTAACACATTCTGACTAAGGCTTCATGAGATCAAAAGCACACAACAGTAACACAATAATGTGTCATTATTTAAGGGCTCATTGTATGCACATGTGGCGAGAGAAAGGAACAGACAGACAAGATGGGATTAATAGCAGATAACCGGCTGGATGTGGCACTGCAGATGGCCGTGTCATCAGTGGTTTCTGAATGGATTGAGAAGAATAGGTGTGAGAGGAGGACGACGGTGAAGAAAGAAGGAAAGGCATAGCAATCAGATAATCCAGGCGACTCTCAGAGTGCCACGTTCACAAATACCAGAGCAGAGCTAATGTTCTGCTCTCTTTTATTCCTCTGCTTGTGTTTACCTCTCTGCTTCTCCACAGTTAATGACATTTTCTCTGGTTCCATCAGGCTCCGGTCCATTGTGTCTGTCATTTCTATTTTTAGCCCTTTATCTGTTTTTTATTTCTTGTTGTTTTTTTTTTTTGGTTTTTCCTTCAGTTGATTCTCTTTTTCCAATTTAGATTTCAGTCTTTCATAACACCAGGGTGCTGCACCTTTTTTCAGCTGCCTTTTACTGCTCTAGCTGGTTTAAAAATAGGTGGATTATTCAGAAAGCTGCTGCAACATTCTGTTTATCAAACCGCAGCGCACATTAAGTCACAGTTCTGTCTCCGTCTCTAGTCATAGCTCACAGGCGAAGAAAGCTGCTGTTTGACGAAACAGCCTGCCACCCACAATTGAACAATCATCAGTCATACACGAATGCATCTGTCGTCGTACTGCGTGCGCTTGCACGTATGTAAGTCTTTAAAGGGAAACATCAACTGTATATGGTGTGTGAAAGCTGTCAGGTTTGTGTGATTGGTAGAGGTGAGGTGCTCTGTGCAGTGTTACTGTAAATGTGTGGGTGTGTTTTAAAGGTGACTCACTTCACACTGGCCAGTGTTTGGAGGAAGTACTGCCAGACATGCATAAGTCATCTGGTTGAGGACAGTTTATGAGTTTCCCCTCAACATAACTAAGCTGTGAGTGTTAAAGGAATCTTCAGCTCTGCACTTAGACTTATTTGGACCAATACAACATAATTTATGCGAAACCCCCGCTTCACCAGAGAAGTGGCTCTGTGTTGTACACGTATTTAACTTGAGTACTGATACCTGTTACATTGTCAGAAATAAAATACAGGTTTTTATTTTATCTGACACATAGATAGAAGTTAAATAACTGATTGCTGTTCTTCACAGGCCATTCCTGCTGCTGCCACCTCTGATGGAGTGGATGAGAGTCGCCATAGTCCATGCTGAGCATCGTAAGAGTCTATTGGTGGACAGCGATGATGTCAGACAGACTGCCCGCCTTCTCCTTCCTGGACTGGACTGTGAACCAAGACAGCTGAAGTAAATTTAATCACACTCAATGGAAATGTTAAATCTAACATTACCAGGGTCTTCAAAGGTTTTTTTTCTTTCCAGCATCAGGTCAACTTTGTTTGTTTATTAGGTCAATCTGATTAAAGAGACGGAAAATGCAATTGCTGAGACAATGTGTTTCTAAATGTGTTTTCACGCTCACTAACACGTACTTACAAACTGTTCACACTAACACATACTGACAAAAAGTGTTTTGTTAACCTTTTCTGAAAATGCACTGTCATTTTTTAAAAGAAAGCATCAGATGAAACAATATGAGATCCATTAGCCATCAGGAGGTTGAAACAAATAGCTTTGGCTCTCTATCTTCTGCTATAGCTGCCTGAGTATTGAATAGAAGCATGTCTCCTCGTACTCAGAGTCAACAAATTGAAATTGAAGTGGTGGTTCATCATCTTACTCTCTGTGTCTCCATCAGGCCTGAGTGTTGCTTTAGCTCCTTCAAGCGTCTGGACTCCAAAGCTGCCACAGATAAATTCCATCTAGACTTGGGGTTTCGGATGCTTAATTGTGGACGCACAGACCTTATAGGCCAAGCCATCGACCTGCTGGGGCCAGATGGGGTCAACAGCATGGATGACCAGGTACTGAACATTTCTCTCATTGTGTGTGTGTGTGTGTGTGTGCGTGCTGATTGTGATGTTGTAGCAATTTACATGGGGAATTGCATCCAGAAATCACTTTAAAGCCCTTTGTCATAAATTGTCTTCTTCTATTTTTGTGTCCATCCCTCAGGGGATGACTCCTCTGATGTATGCCTGTGCAGCTGGAGATGAAGCCTTAGTCCAGATGTTGATCGATGCCGGGGCCAACCTTGATGTTGCCGTACGTTTGCTTAAATATTTTCAACAGATGGACACGTTTATTCGGGTGCTTCATATTATGTATAGTTTAAGTTTCCCACGGGGAAAATGCCACTTTTAAAGCAGCTAGGTTTATGTAGGCTGCAATGAATGTAATTGTTTGTGTTTTCTAGAGAGTATGTTCATGGTCTGTGACACTGGTTTGTTCTGTGCCGACAGGTTCCCCCATCCTCGCCAAAGCACCCTTCTGTGCATCCTGATAGTCGACACTGGGCAGCCCTAACCTTTGCTGTGCTGCACGGACACATCTCTGTTGTGCAGGTAAGAAACACACACACACATTTATAGGCCACCAGATGTAGCTACTGTAGAAATGCTACTTCTTTGACATCCAGTGGCACTCAAAGTGGCTAGGTCACTGTTCTACTCAAGGCATCATATGTCCACAATAAATGCAGTTTATGTTACAAAGCCCAGAGTGAACTGTGACTGTGATGTTAGTCCTTTGAAAAGTGATTTGACAAATGTGAGGTGAGAGGTCAGGCCATAAATAAGTAACGGGATGTCAAACATTGCTCAGTATAACAGATGTGGTGTGTCTCTGCAGCTCCTTTTGGATGCAGGGGCCAATGTGGAGGGGGCTGCTGTCCGCAACGGACAGGAGAGCACAGCAGACACCCCGTTGCAGCTGGCTTCAGCAGCAGGTGGGCAAACACACATGCATATAAACATAGCCACACACAGTACAACACCAGGCACAGCTGATGTTAGAGAACTCTGGCTGAAAGTAGGTCTGTGTTCTGATTTGATTTATAGGAGCTAAATTACTACTTACAGCTAAATTAAACAGCAGTTAGCCTGTAGGAGGGTAAAGCAAAAGAAAAGATGAATGAATGAGAGCCTCTGTAGTAAATCCAAGCAAAACAAATGATATAGAGTCACACAATTATCAATGACAAATATATTTGTGTTGGTTTTTATAAAAGCCCACTGTGACTAAAAGCATTAAACTATGAATGACACATGTGCTGCAGAAAAGGGGAAAGGGTGAATGAAGGCACAGTGAGTAGCGGACTGCTGCCTGTGGTTGTTTTAGAAGCCGCTCGGCAGCATTCCTCTGTGGGATCGTCTGAAAGCCACACATAGCTCGAGTAAAAGAGACACATGCTGCACATAGCAGCAATGACAGCATGTAAATAGTGCTTAAAATAAATGGGTTTGCTTGTTTGAGAAATCTTGATAAAGCTTCGTTGATCCCTGCGGTGACATGGAGCTGTTGCAGCACCACGTTTCATTAAACAGCACAGCAAACAAGAAAATAGCATCTGAAACAAAATATACACCAGTGATTTAAAAAAAAAAAAAGGTATTAAAGACCTCAAATTTAGCTTAAACAAACAAGAAATTGTTATTGATATTGTTAAATGCTCACTGCCTCTGCTGCCATATTTATTTCTTGAGTCATGAAATAAACCAGAACATGACCATTATGTTCAAATTTCTTTAGGAACTTCAGGGGCTCTCTGTTTTCGAATGCAACTGACCGTTCATTCCCTTCCTAGGTAACTACGAGATGGTGAGTTTGCTGCTTGCAAGAGGTGCTGACCCCTTATCAAAGACCCACGATGGAAACGCCCTCACGTCCTCTCTGTACGAAGACATGAACTGTTTCAGTCATGCTGCTGCACACGGACACAGGTATGTAGCTCTCGCTGGAAACAGAACATTGATCATAAATGCTGACTGGACGCTTTAGGAAAAGTGCAATGGTTTGGCCTCAAGCGCAGCAAAGAACGTAAAAAATAAAACAACGAATGTTTGCTGCTCTATGAGTTTGAATCTGAGCTCAGAGGAGAGACATTCCGTTTATCAAGTGATGGACTTAAAGTTTACGAAACCACCCAACCATGAAAATTGAGTTCTGAGGGTCTCCTGCTGTCAAGTGTACATCTGCTGTGAACACCATTTGGTAGTATAATCCTCCCTCCACCTGTTCACTGTGCGTCTATGTGTTAAAACATCGTAGACTCAACACTTCACATTCCACAGCGAGAGCAACCGATTATGTAATGGGAGGCGAAGGCACAGGGCGAAAGAGAAAAAATTATGTTCTGAAGTTAAGGCATTTGCAGATGTTAATGTGTCCTCTTTGTGTCCTCTTTCCTTCCTTCCATATCTTCTCTCTTCCCTCCTTCTCCCTCACGTTTATCTTGCCAGGAACGTGCTGAGAAAGCTACTGACTCAGCCCCAGCAAGTCAAGGAGGACGTCCTGTCTCTGGAGGAGATCTTAGCTGAGGGGGTGGAGGGGGAGGAGGCAGGGTTCTGCCCTTTCATCTCTCTCTCCCCTCTCCCTACCCCCTCCTCTGGCCCTGGGGCGCTGCCAGAGGTGGGCATACCGAGGCTCTGCAAAGCCAGGATGAAGGCTCTGCAAGAAGCGAGCTACTACAGTGCCGAGCATGGCTACCTTGATGTCACCATGGAGCTACGAGCTATGGGTGAATATCAGATGGCAAGAAGTAGATGGGCTTACATCTCAAACTTGAAAATGGAAAAAAAAAAAAAAAAAAAAAAAAAAATCCTGTTTCTTTATTAGGCGTACCGTGGAAACTACACGTGTGGCTTGAATCTCTGCGCTGTGCCCAGCAGCAGTCCAGGGCAGGCGTCACCCTTTCCCTCCTCAGAGAGTTCGCCACGATCAGAGAGGAGGACTATTGTGAAGAGTTGGTCACCATGGGCCTGCCCCTCATGTTTAATATCTTGCGCACCACCAAGGTACCATCAGGATCAAACCTCTGCTTGTCTCCATCTTTTCTTCTTGCAATATTCTTACCTCCTCCCTGTTCCCTCTCTTCCAGAATGATGCCATTGTACACCAGTTGGCAGCTATTTTTAGTCACTGTTTTGGCCCAGCCCCCCTTCCAGTCGTCCCAGAGATGAAGGCAACTCTTTCAGCACAGTTGGGTAAGGAAACTATGATTCTCGCATGCATATGAACACACATGGCTCAGTGTTTGAGTGTTTCAGAGTGGGGAAAACCTGACGGATTGATGTTGACGTTATTCGATGTTTGGATCGCTACACCTAATTATTTTCAGTTTACTGACTGAACTGCTGATTGATTTGTTGATACATTTTATATTTATCAACAAATCAATCAGCAGTTTGTAGATTCATTTAATCTACAAGTTTGTTCAGTTGATTATCTGCTTGAAAATCAAATGAAATTCTAAGTAGTTCAGTCCGATAAAAAGCGAATGGCGGTCTAATGAGATGCTGAACTGTTTTTCTGCAGACCCTCACTTCCTGAACAACCAGGAGATGTCAGATGTAACGTTTCTGGTGGAGGGAAAACCGTTCTACGGCCACAAGGTGCTACTAATCACTGCTTCTGACAGGTAAGTGCAAAAAGTGAGCCACTTAGACATGCTGGTTTTAAAAATAAAATGTAGGGCTCTGATGACAATACTTGTTTTACTTTAGATTTAAATCTCTGCTGGCATCTTCTGGGCCAGATGGAAGCCCCAACAAGGAGGTTGAGATTAGTGACGTGAAATACAACATTTTCCAGGTAAAAAATACGCTACATGCTATTTCCTAAAGATAGCTTCTAATTTAGGTTGGTTTTGTTCCTGTTTTTATATGAATTGTAAGATGAATCACAACGTGTACTGACACCTGTCTGCAGATGATGATGTCATACCTGTACTGTGGAGGAACAGAGTCCCTGAAAACGAATGTGCCCGATTTGTTGGAGGTGAGAAAGTTGATATCATCTTGTTTTGACAGTTAGCTGTGAAGCAGCGATCTCCTGACCACGTTGACCTTCCACATGCTTCTTTGAAGATGTTTTAACTTGCTAGATTTACAGCTGTGGCATGTTGATACTGTGCATCTGTAAAGTGCCAAGTTGATAAACATTTTAATTCGTGACCACAAACTGAAACTGGAATTGTAAACAAAGTTCAACATACCAGAAAAAATGATGACGGATTTCTGTTACATAAAATTACATGTAAAGCTGCATGCATACACAACTATGTCAATGAAACATTTAAAGGAAGTAAAATTCAATGACAATGTTGATTAGCTTTTAAATTATTTATTATTTGACAATCTTTTTCTGCTTTAACAGAGATGGCGAGGAAAAATCGTTAAATTTTAAAAAGCAAAATATGAAAAGTCCACACTATTAATGAAGAAAATGAAGAATTCATTTTGTCAGTGTGCCACTTAATATCATTTGACAAAATAGCTACGGTATCAACGTGCATCTGTTCTTTCTCCTGCAGTTGTTGTCAGCAGCCAGTTTGTTCCACCTGGGGGCGCTGCAAAGACACTGCGAACTCATCTGCTCTCATCACATCAACCTGGACAATGCAGTCAGCATCTACAAGACAGCCAAGGTAACACACATTGAATCTTACACACCCACACACACACCCAAGCTGTCTTATTTCAGCATCTTAACTGAGAGGACATGAGTCGACGTGATGTTACAACGTAAATGAGCTTCATTCATTTTATGCACTCTTCGTCTACATTTTGTAACTATTATATTCCCCTCTCTTTCTTCCAGGCTCATGGGTCACTGGAGCTGACCTCGTTTTGTGAGGGATACTTCTTACAGCAGATGCCCGCCCTCCTGGAGAGGGATGGCTTCAGGAGCCTGCTGTTGGGGCCTGCTTGTGTTCAACAAGGGAGCACCACCTCTACGCTGGTTCATAGCCGTGGAGACTCACCGCTGGAGGAGCTGGAGGCCACCCTGGCCCAACGGCTACGCTCTCTCTACGTCACCTCCCGTGTCTGAGGACAACAGGATGGATGCTGAGAAGAGAGAAGACGGAAACAAGGTGAAGAATGTGGCAGTGTCGGAACAGAAGTGTCAGATGTTTTCTTAGTGACATTAGCTCCTGCCTCTGGTGATAGCACAGTGACACTGGGATAAACCTCAGTGAAAATATTTGGCAGCAGTTCGGCTTTGCTCTGTGGACAGCGTTTGCTGCCAAACACTCCAGCTTGACATTTATTGCAGCGCACAGCATGTTTATAAAGAAGAAAACTGGACAGTGTGATGCTTTTCTCCGAGGCTCAGGAAGCTTAACAGAGAAGCAACAGTTGGATGCAACAGGTGGTAACTCTGAATCATGGAACACTGCTGCCCCCAAATGGACAAAACTGGCCCAAACCAGTGATAGAGGCTGAAGGTTGGGATCAGTGGCGCCCTCCTGGTTCTGACTGAAGCTGTGTGTTAATAGACTGAAGCATCTATCAAAGAATCAAGTGAGGCAGCCATGCTGGACTTTTGGCTTTGTTCCATTCAAACTAATAATGCAGAGTGGGAGGAGGGAGGTAGACCGAGAACCTCCAGCATTGTAAACTCTGGATTAGTAAATGTACTTTTTATGTAACTTTTTCTTTTCTTCTAAGTACAACAGGACAAAACACAACACTTACTGAAGAGTGGGATAGAAATTTTCTATTTAATGAGAAAAAAAGATGTGAGAGTATTTAATGGGGTGTTCCCTTTTTATTTTGTTTGTTATCCAAGCAAATTATTAATATTATTGTTTTAAAAGAAAAAAAGTTGCTTTTGTGTAGCTGTTGTTCTTCCAGACACACTAACAGTTGATTAAGCTTATGTATGCTGAAGATTCATGCTTCAACACTTCAGCAGCAGAATCCAACCTGGGATTTCTACAACATTTGATCTGTTTCAATGCTGGTAATGCTAATAAACCTGGTTAACAAACCTTGTCTTTTTTTTCTGCTAAAAAACTATTGCAAACCGCTTCATCACTTCCTGGTTGTGAAGTGCTATAAACTCACCTGACACGAAGAAACGCCAGACTTGCAATTGCAAAAACCTACAACAAGGGGGTCATTACATGTGCACTTAGTAGAAAAAGATAAAAAAAAGATAACATCATTACAGGAATTGCTGGGGCAGAGAATGATGCACCACATCTTTCACGCTATTAAGTCATGACAGTTTTATAATTAAGGCCGGCACTTACCCGAACATGTAGAAAAAGGAAAACAAACACGCCATAACTGAATGAGTTTATTATTTTTAGCATTGAATATGCTCACAGTTATGTTATATGGGGATTACATCAGTAAGTTTTTTTTTTTCCTGCTCTGTCAAAAGGCCGCTCTGGACCTCAAAATCATTGGATGTCCTTAGTGCTGCTAGCTTCCCATTGTAGAAAACAGAAAAGAGGGTGAACAACAGGGTATTGCTTTGTGTTTGTAGTACTGATATCCCCTCCCTGTGCCTCTTCTACTTACAGGTAGAGAGAGCTCAGACCTCTCAGCCTTCCAGAGAGAGGTACAGAGTAAAGGAAGCATTATTCAAAAACTTTGTGCACAAGATAGGAGGAGGAAGGAGGAGGAAAAGAAAGTTCAGCAGGAGCAAAGAGATAACAAGAAAAAATAAAAAAAAATAAAACAGAAGGCCAGAAATAAAAGCAGAGAGGGTGAAAAGTGCGGGACAGAAGGGGGGATTTAAAACGTTCAAAGGTCGTCTTGTGGAGAGAGAATTGATGAAGGCTGAGAGAAAGAGTGAGTTTTGGCATGGGACATTAACACTAAAGCCATGCAAAGAAAAGCTCATGTTTGACATGCACACAGCAATACAAGCTAAAAGCATAGAGCAGGAATTCCCAGCATGTTTGAGAAGACAATCAACCCCCAAGGTTTCGTCTGTCTATTTACAAAGAGAAGAAGTCGACTGGGATCTGTGGTGTCCTTCTCCTTAGGCCTGGCCTACACGCACAATAATATGAAACTGACAAATATCAATAGAAGAGCATATTCCCTCTCCAAAAAGAGGCTAAGTCTACATTCTTAAATTACTGGTAAATAATTTTTTTTCAAGAGTTCCCACAAGTTCTCTTTCTGTCTTCAGAGAGGTAAGGGAAAAGAGAAGTTGTGACTTGTCAATGTTCACATAATTCTGTTAAAGTCAGACCAAAACAAAAGAAAAGAAATGCTCTTTTTTTCTTCAAATGTTGCCCCATTTACAAACACACAAGAGGGTAATAAATAACATTCAACTGACCTAACAGCTTTGTTCATATAAATAGCCAAGTAATAATAAATTAGGAATTCAAACAGTGAGATGAACAAACATGAATAAATAAGGGGAAAAAAAATACAAAAATATCCACAATTGCATTTATCATGTCATTTTTTTTGTTTGTTTGTTTCCTCTACTCCTACTGCTGGTAAGTGAGACTAAGAGAGAGGCATGAATGGAGAACCAAAGACAAAGTGCTGCAGATAACAGGGAACAGGAATGTTTGGATCAGTATTAGGTCAATCAAACAAAGATCAGAAGAAGAAGAGAAGATCATGTAACAAAAATACACAGGAGAATTTAAAATGCATGTGGCAGGTGCAGGTTTACCAACCTGTCCCTATGGTATCTAAACATAGTGTCACCACTAGACATTTTTTTTTTTACATAAGAAATGGTATCAGTCTGTACAACAGAATAGATCATTCATTTTAAATACCCACATACCCACCCGCGTCCCTCCCCCCAACCCTATACTATCATATTAATCTCCCCCACTTTCCCCCCTGCCCTGCTATTCTCACACCCAGGTCCTCTCTGAAATCACAATTCCAGTTCGTTTGCAGCAATAGAATTAAGTCTAATAAAGTCAGTCAGTATTTTAAACCCAGTTCTTCACAAAGAAAATACATTAAAAAGCAAACAAATACAATCCAGCAAGCATCCGTGCCGGCTGTTTGAGCCTTCAACAAAACTCCTCCCCCTTCTCTCCTCCTCTCAATCAGTCAGTTTTTCTGCATGTCTTGTTGTTGGTGGTGTTGTTCATGTTAATCCATCCCAGAGTTTTCTGTGCATACTGAACCTGTGCATGTTTGCATGTATATGTGTTTGTGTGTGTATGCGTGTCTGCTGTCTTGTTTGTAAAATGCTTGTTTTCCAATTTATCAGTGCACCTTGAGCTTAAAAAAAAAATAGGACAAGGGTTGGGTGTGTGTGCGCATTCTTGTTTCATTAAGATGCATTTGAAGTTGAGTTGTGCGTATGTGTGTGTGTGTTTGTGTGTTGCAAATATGGAGGGGTATACTAAAAGGTATTTTCAACTACTATTAATGCTGGCAGAGGTGTAGTAGGGCTGCAGAGTGAGATGAAGGTAGAAGTATGCATGAAGGGCCTGTTTCCATGGTAACAACCCCACACCCCCCTCTTTTTTTTTTTTTCTGAGTGCACCTCTAAAAGTAGTCCTCTGTCAACAAATGTCAAATGTCCGTCTCTCTTGGCACGCTCGGGGGGTGTTGGCGGTCGTAGCGGGGGCGGCGGAGGGAGGGCGAACGGAGCAGGGAGCAGGAGGAGGGACTTAGTACGTTTTCTGGATAATTCCTGGTATCAGAAACAAGTCAGGTCATCAAATAGGTTAGCAGCAAGGAAGCACAAAACAGAGCAAGGGGCCACAGGTGGTCAGGCTGGTGGGTGGGGTGAGGTGGTGGGGGGGGTGATTATGGTGAACACTGAAAAGGTGATGAAAAGGAGAATGAAAGAGCACAAGTGTGTTTGTAATGTCGGTGCAGTATGCTGCTTGTAAAATATCACTTTGTCTTTCTCTTGATATATTTCTGTCTATATGAATTCATTTATACAAAAAAAGTCCATAAATGATTATATACATCTACGTATGTACAGATAGAATATTCTCTCTGTGCTGCTGGCTTATAGAGATACTGGGATGGGTTTTTGCACTGGCTCGACTACACAGTGTCTCAGTTTAAGACTCCTCCTGCATCCCCACAGACGCCACCGACAACTTGGCTTTGTCTCGGCCCACAGAAGGGCATTTGGTGTCATTATTTTCTGGCTCGTGCCTCCGGGCTTGCATGGGCGAGGGGCAGTACTTGGAGGGCGTGCCAGAGGGGTAGGGCACCTGTCCGTTCTTCTCGTCTGAAAAAAGTTGTTTAATTACGTCAAAGAAGTTACTCAATGGGCTGCCTAGGTACACAGACAGGAAGAGAAGAGGACAAAAAAAAGGAGGGGAGAGAAGAAAGAGAACAAACAAGCTAATGAACAATGGGGTTCACAGGATAGAGACACGGCTGCAGGTAAGACAGAGCAAGCAGTGGTGGGGGAGGAAGAGGAACTGCTGGAGCAGCTGCGACAGGACCGTGTAATGTCTGAGCTCCTGAAAAACATGCATGTGTCCCAGCACACCAAGCCATTCCATCTAAAACTAGAGATGATAGCAAATAGTGCAGCTGAAGTAAACTGAGATTCCTGTAACCTGGTACAAGTTTCTTTGATGCAACTGCGGGCTGGACGAGAAAAAGAATAAGCACGGTGGGTTATTTGCTTGCCTGAGAAGGTTTGGCCAGCCATCAAGCGGACGATGAGTTAACTTGTAGCGTGTATGGGAGGAGAGAAAAAAAAAAAAACACACCCCAAACTGTTGATACTAAACATTATTACTCAGTTTTTGCAGATGTCATATCAGCACTAGACAGCAACTACAACCTAAAGTTATCTGTCTTGCGGTCTGCGTCTTATAGAGAAATGTTTAGACCTGGAAGCCCTTCTTCAGCAAGGAGACAAATATCTGGTTAATTCTTCTTTATCGAAGTTCATTTTTACACCTCAACTATAAAACTATAGCCAAACAAATCCCAAATGTGGAGAAGCTGCATCATAGTTGTGCTTCTCTCTGAATTGAGGAAAAAGTCAGAATCACGAAATTTCACGATAACTCAGGGAAACTTTGAAATTGTCCTTCTGAAAAAAAAAAAGAAAAAAAAAAAGGATGGACATACTAATTCTTACACGTTTCTTTGCTGTAACTGTGCAGCTCAACATGCTCACCTCTTTCTGCAGGGCCCTAATGGTCCCGCAGTACACAGGCAGAGTGGTGAAGACACCAAACATGAAAATCGAGTTAGAGAAATCAAGTTAGGAAAGCGTCAGTGTTCTCTGTTAATACATCTCTGGGATGTAGCCATACTGGGAGCATGGCTCCAAGGTATGCTGCTGTTAATGGTGATTAACCAACGCAATGACAAAGACTTGAGAAGAAGCCTTTTGTTTGACCCACATTGGTATGCAAAGCCATCTCTACCTTTAATTACAGAAAGCTACTCTGCTTATTTGAAGAGCCTGTGGTCAGGAGGCAGTAAAGGTGTGTTAGGACGTTGAATGAAAGGAAGAGGGATGGTGGGAATTGTGTTACAAAGCTTTCAAGCACATGTTGACCTGCTTTAAGATTCTATTATGTTGTTCAATACCATCGAGAAATGATGCCATGAACTATATATAGACTGGCCTTTCTCAAAAAGGGTTATTAATTTACGCTTTGTAATACACTTTCTGTCATCTGTTGTGGTTTTTATACCTTGGAGTGTAATTCAAAGACTTGGTCCCATTTTTTCATTTCATCATTAAATCTGATCTCACCTGATTTATGAAATTTTTACCTTTCCCACATCTCAGCCAGTTAATTAGCTTGACAATATAAACAATCGGATATAATTGGCAAACTTATTCGGGCAGCGCAGTGAATAAACAGGCTGTTAAATATCAAAGCAAATATCATAACAGCTGCCATAACTGCTGATCATTTGTGAATGCCAGCAAGGATGATATCACATCAAAGCTGCAGAGGTGCAGCTCACACTTCAAACTTGGAGAAAAGCGCTACAACACAATATTGATGCCCCATGATGGCTAAGTATGAGTATAATAGCCTGGCTGACACATGAAAAGTTAACACTCATGCAGCCACCGAGAGTGTGATTTACATACAGCATGAAGTTGAGATCTGAGGAAAACAACAGCACACCACAATGCAGGTGATGGTGGCGTCTGTGTGACCAGCAGGTGGAGCTGCTGTCAAGAGGATGGAGACTGAGACGATGACAGGGAAATACAGCAGTGATTTCAGAAGGAGAGACATGCTGAAGAGGAGACGGGGAGGAGTGGAATCCGTTATTCATCTCCTCTTTTTCTCCTCAGCATCCAGACTGAAAATTAGACAGCGGGCTGAGGAACTCAGGGACTCGGTGTCAGCCCCGCGATCAATGAGAGGAGCAAAGGAAGCAGGAAGGAAGATCAAATGAGACTATGAAGTTCACAGGTGAACAGTTTGGTTAGCCGACAGAGGTTTGGTAGGGGGCAGGGGGGCGTCCCTGTTTAACAGCCATACAGGGAGAGAGAAAGTGCTCGTCAGGTGTGGCGTCTCTGTGCAGGGCAGTGCATTGTGGGAGCGCGTTGAGGTGCAGTGGTGTTGCCATGGTGACGAGCGCCGATCAGTCTTAGAAGTAGGAGTAACAGAATGCGAATCAGCTTACCCTACCTCTCCTCTAATCTTCACTGCCAGGGCAACGAGACAACATTTGACCCGCAGTCAGTGCTTCAGAGCAACTCCCACCATTTCGTGGCAGCGAGGCGCCGGCATGCAGAGGGAGCCGCTTCAAGAAGCAGAGAGCGGCTCAGGGATTTTATGCACAGGGAAGGAGGAGGACGGGATTTAGCTTAGCTTCAGCAGTGAGAGGTGTTTGTCAGAGGAGTGGGATGAGCGGATGAAGCGGTCAGGGTAAAGGTGATGAGGTTTTTGAAAAAGAGGAGGGGAGAAGAAGTTCTTACTCACCGGACAGCTGTTGGACCCCGGGCTGGTCATGTGTGCTTAACAACTGGCTCTGAATTGTCTCCACTACTCGCTTAAAACGCCGACTGGGTCCTAAACACAGGACAGAGGACTGACGTGATCAGAGTGCGTTCGAAAAAAGTCGAGGTGAAGACAGAGGAAGCACACACACGCACACGTACACGTAAAAGCATTTTGCGAAATGGGAGCTGGGAATGGGCTGCAGAAAACCTGATACAATAAATGGCACCAGGGGAGGAGTGCTCCTGTGCTGTCTACCTGCTGTGTACAGTACACAGTCAGTGACAGGGAGGGACCAGCAGACTCAAAAACAGCTGCTGCTAAACCACATCCGGCCCGAATGTGCTCCCACTGAGCTGTGTGTGTTTGTGTGTCTGTGTATCTAAGAGAGGGAAATAGATCATGTATGTGGCTCCCTGACACAAAGCCTGCACGCGTGACTGCATAGTATGTAATCTTGCATAGCCAGACCTCATCTTGTCACGCTCAGGGAGATTTGGGGCAAAATCTTATCAAACATTCAGGATTCAGAACTTTGAAAAGTCTTATGCAGCCATTCCTTCTGGCAGGGGGTTTCACGACATCCACTTCTGCAAAAAAACCCCACTTCTGATTAATTAGTTACAAACGTGTTTTGTGTAACTGTATTAGCTTGAAGTGTGACAGCATCCCACTTGACATTTGAGGATGGCTCTCCCCTCACTTTTTAGAGGAAGATGAGCAGGCTTAAATTTCACTTCTGTGAGTCTTATGAGACAACAAATGAGTAGACAAGATTCCATAAAATTATGCAGACCTCTTTGTGATTGTTCTTTGCGGTTTCTTTACTCAGGGCAGGAGTTTTCTGCCTTTAAACCTGAACTTTTACTGATGAGGACTATTCACAAGAAAGGGATCCAGTGCCCTCTCCAAAACTAACAAACCTTTTTTTGCTCAAATACAAAAATGAATTTTTCAATACTGCGTGTGCACATCTCATCGTTTGCAGTGACTTTTTCAACTTTTACGCAATGCATAAAGACAGGAGTGTATAGGCAATGACTAGTTGTGCGAGTGTGCTGACCTGAGAGCAGGGTGAAGGTGACAGAGTAGATGCCATTCTCCTTAGTGGCAGCTGTGCTCTCTGTGTAGGTGATATCCACCTGAAATTTGACCGGCTTCTGGAAGACTGTAGGACCGGCCGTGGATTTGTACTCTGCCCGGAAACTGGTCTGAGAGATCACGCTGTGGCTCAGACTGGGAATCTGTGAAAAACAGGAATAAGAAGAAGGGGGGTCAGTGGAGGAAAAAATGGACAGGGCCAGTGATTGGGGGGGGGGTGAGTAATGGGATTATACATTAGAAGCATTTATGTTTAATTTTTCCCCCACATGTTGCAAATGACAAGGTGAATAAACCCTCATTAAAATACCCTCCACATACCGCGAGCCACAGTTGAAACTCTAAGGAGATTAATGCCTCGGGGACTAGCCATGCATGCCAGGGAGACTTAAGCTAATGTAATCTTGAGTCATCCAACAACATTGCACTCTCCCACCTAAAATGAATTTGTATTCCCAATGAACAGGTGAACCCTGAAATTGTCACATTTTGCCACAGTGCTGGAGAGGCTTTGACATTCCATTAATGTGAGTGTGCTGGAAGGTACAATTCCACCGATTCAGGTGTCAATCTCCTGTCTGGAATACAAGCTAGCATAACCAAGAGGAGAAAATAGCTACCTCCAGGGATGAGGAAACAGATTGACGTTGACCTGCACATGCAGACTTTGCATTTACTTAGACTTTGTTAAATCTAACTGGGGTGAGGTTGCGTTCTGTTCAGTTATGTACACTGAATATCAACTAGCACTGCTGTATGTTTGTTGATAAAGTCTATGCTGCACTCTCTGAGAAATCCTGATGCTACCTTATGTATTTGTACATCCACACTATTATGAACACATCACAAACACACGTGCATGCGCTTGCACACACACACACACAGATACAATCTATGTTATTTCACAATTTCCTGCTCCAAATCAGAATATGCACATAACCACACATGAGCTCAATAGGCGGTACCGAGGGCGAAACATCTATATGCTAATGATCAATGCTCTATGTTGATTTTCTATTGACCTCAAGTGAGCATGCAGTCAGAGAGAAAATAGAAGCGCTGAACACAAGCAGTTTATTCAACGACTACATGAATCAGAAGCATGTTAGCAAATGTTCAGAAAGGGGCTTATTTGTAGCATAGGAAATTGGCACTGCTGTTAGAGAGGGCAACATCCTCCAGCAGACAGAAGATACAAAGACAAAACTGCTGCGATGAGACAGGGAAAGAATATATGTAGCACAGAGGTCAGGGGAGTTTATAGGAGAATGGGTCATGGGGGCAATAGGAGGCAAAGCAAAGGAAAAATAATAAGGCAAGGGAGTGTGTACCGAGAGAAAGGCTTGAACGATGTCTGCCTTGATGGAACTGAGGGGTTTATCTTTGATGACAATGAAGATCTGCTCCTCTTTTTCCAGGTTGATGAAGTTACCAAACCAGGATTTTTTGGCAAGTCTGCGAGGAAAGACAAAAAAGAAGAAACACAAATTTTCAGCAATATCTATGCACTGTTTGAAGTTGTCTTTGTTTTTTTATTTTACCCCTCCCCCCTTTTCCATCTATCCAGCTGTCCATCCAGAAAAACGGAAAGCAATGCAAGAGTGCTTTCTCTCTCTTTGCAGGACGAGGGAAATGGAGAGGAGCAAACAGAGAATACCCCTGTGGGAAATGAGCTGAAACTGTGTAAGGGAGGAAAGTTGTTTGACATTTCACCTTCTTTGCAACTGAGTATGTGTAAGTGTGTGTGTGTGTGTGTGTGTGTGTGTGTGTGTGTGTGTGTGTGTGTGTGTGCGAGCATATGAGAAAGTGTGAGATAATTGAGCCTCTCTGTGAACAGAACTGCCGTCCAGAAGGAGCAGAAGTAGATAAATTCACTACTGGCCTCAGACCAGGTGTACCTGCACCCACTAATAAGCCATATGGACTCGTGTTTTCTGGCATATTAATATTCAATAAGATTCTTAAAAATGATGTTGATGGATTTGCTCAACTCCAAATTCAGCAAATAGAGAAACACTCCATAAAACTTAAACGAATAAAGACTTAGATAATGGTACAATGTCTGTACAGTCAATAAGTGGCACATTGGTCTGTTCTGTGAAACTGGATACAGTTGGTGGATGACTGTGTGTCCAGGCCAACCTCAGCTAGGAGAAGATCTTTTCTAGCCAACTCTCCACTTCCTTCCAGGATGTTCTTTCCAGCCAGGTGGAAATGGCCAAGCCAGACAGCAAGCCAGCCAATCAAACTGGCATATCTAGGCCAACCTTGAGTTATCCGGCCCCTGGGAACTCAGCAACATCAGATCGCCACCTTGCTTCCCTCATAATGAACCCACTACCTCCTGCTTCCCTAACCCAGACAAGACCTGGGGTCATTACATGGAGCTCAGCAGGCAAAAATCAAACATTCATGGATGGAATACTTTCCAAAGCATCATGCTATCAAGGGCGAGCAAGTGAGCGAGGCGCTGACAGGTTATGCATAGTTATGATATCACGGGTGGCTTCAAAAAAAGAGCAGCATCTACTCACTCTGGGGAAGACTCTGGTGTGAGACTGGACATCTCCTCTTGTGTGGGAACTGGCAGAGCAGCATGAAAGACCAGACAAAGATCAGCGAAACATAAACAAGCCACATGAGTTGGTACACAAACATTTCAATATTTGCCTTTAAACTCTTGCGTGTCTGGACCTTGGAGTTTCCTGCGGTGGAAGCGTGGTGAGCCCAGGAAGCTGTTCTTGATGGAGTTGAGGCGCGTCCTCCATGGCATACCTCCAATGGACGGGCTGGGGGGCGGCGTTGGGGTGGGGGTTCCAGCTGGGCTGTCCTTGGGTGTGTGCACCGGAGTGCCCTTTGGAGTGGGTAGGGGGCTGCCTCGAGGGGAAGGGTGAGGGGTGACCTGTATGAGGGGGATAGATTTGGGTGGGTGGTCAGAGAATGACGATGGCGCCGGCGCCACGGGGTGGAAGTGGTGCAGCCGGATGGGCGACAGCGGCACCACGGGGCTGAAGGGCACAGAGAGCTGAGGGTTGGCAGCAAATTGGGAGCGCCGCACATGGGGGCTATTTGGAGTGGGAGAACTGGGGACAGGGGATGGGGAAAAGGGAGAGCACGGGGAGGACGGGGACGTGGGGGTGGGGGGCATAGAAGCAGAAGGCGGCTGCAATGGAAGCTGGCAGGGAGTCGAGGGCTCTGACTTGGCTGCAGATGTTGAATCTGGGGAAGTTTCAGGGAGGGGGTTGGAGCGCGTGGCTTGGAGGGGCTTCGGGACAACTTTGGGCTTGGCAGGAAGCGTCAGCGTCTTGTTGAGAGCCTCCGGCAGAGGTTCGCTGTTTGGTGCGAGAGAGTTGGGGGTGGAAATACGTGGACCTGTGCGATTAGGGGTGGGCTCCGGGGATGGGCAGGGGCTGGTGATGGGGGACTGTGACAAGTCTGGGGACTGAGGCGGTACACCAAACTTTCTGACAGGCTTAGGTTTGAGAACAAAAGCACAGCCAGTGGGAGCCACAACAGGTGGAGGAGAAGACAAAAAAGAAAAACACAGGGGAACACAAACATGGATAAAGAAAAAAAAAAAAAGTTTGGCAGAACAAACAAACAAGAGAGCAGTAGTAAAAGGAGCCCGGGAACATAGAGGCAGACGAAGTGTACATACATTGGAGATGGAGGCATTGTAAACAAGAAGACAGAAAGGGAGAGAAAACCATGCAGTTAGACCACAGAGTAAGATGTACGACAAGAAAAATAAAAATGACAACGGAAACAGCAAACAATGCACGCTGAAACAAAAGGTGATTGAAAATGGACTTGATTAAAACAAGCAGGACTCTGCAAGCAGACGCAGGTGTGAGAGACATGAGGCCAGCTGTGAGGACAATTTGGGCTGTCTCTGTAATAAGAGGAACACCATTATGGTGTCTGCCGTGAAATCTTCGCTTCCCAGATAGGTTTATTGATCTGTTTGATTTGTGATGGGGAAAATGCAGCCACAATGGCACACTTATAAAGTATTTCCTCTGGACGCCCACCCCCCTACACACACACACACAGATCTGAGAAAATAACCCCACACTGAGGCCCTTGCTGAGAGCACAATCCAGGCTTTGGGTTAGGTCTGAGAAATCAATTTCCCTTTCAGATCAGCCTGAAAGAACCTGTGTGGCGTGAGGAGCTCGTCTTAGGATCCTGCCTAATCTTGAGCCTTCTCAGGTTAGTCGGCTGGAAAAAGTTTACCGTAAGCTCCAGAGCTCTGAGCAGGGAAAAAAGAGAAGTGGGATCCTTTGGAGCATTCCCTGAGTTGGATTTCAACAGAGCTCAGGCCAGTGAAAAACAGAGAAAGGGATAATAAGCAAAGAGGATGGAGAGTGAACAGGCTTTAGGGGTGGGGGGAGAAAATTTGCTGTGCCGTCAGCTCCATTTGTGTGTGTGTGCGTGGTGTTAACAGAAAGATGCTAAATATGTACGGACTCTGTGATGACTCATGTGAAGCCTGATCTAAACACCGGATATGAAGAGCTTATCAGAGTGGGCACCTGATTCAAAACACAAAGGTCGATTTTAGCCGTGGATTAAGACTTATGAAGTGGAAAAACATACATTTATCTCGGATCATAATAAAGTGGAACTGGAGAACAACATTGCATTTGCAGAGAGATACAGTGATATTGCTTTTGCTGTGTTTTGTTAAAGGTCAGACATCCTCGCGGTGTAGCTCTAGTGAGCGTCTTTATTTTCTCATGCTGACATAAACAGCAATAACACGACCGCAATAAGATGGGATCAGCAATAGCTAGATGGCTGTTATACCCCAAGGTGAATGACTGGATAGGTGTGTGTTGTGTGTGCACGTATTTTGAGAGGGCACTGACGGTCACAACTTACCCGTGGGCTGCTGAGGGGGCTGGTGGAGAGACCAGAGGAGGCTCCACTAATAGACCGCGACCTGTGGCAGAAATACACAAGAGCACAAACAGGGGCAGAGGTAATTTGTGAAATCAACATGGGCACCCAAACGCAGGTGGAGGTGAGAGCGTGGAGGTTACATGTTGAACATGGCTAGTAAGCACTACAACATATGGCACCGCCGTCATACTTAGCACACAGGTTGCTACCGAGCCATTTGCAAACACAACGCCTAGCCACACAAAGAGTGGGAGCGCTACAACACGGGAAGAGCACACTTCTACCAATTAGCCTCAAACTTCAGTTTAGAATATGTTGATTTAACTGCAGCTTGGGTTCAAAATATTAAATTACTTCCCACAATTCATGACATTTGCTTTCTACCCTGTCTGTAGCTTGCTAAGAAACCAAACATGCTGACTCCTCAGGCCTTTGCACAGGATCATGCGAGGTGGGGGAAATGAAGTGGGACATTTGGTTGAATGCCATCTGTCATGTTTTTTTTTTTTTTCCTTGCCCCCGCAGATGCCGTTGATAACCCCTGTGAGTGGAGAAAAGAACAATCACAGGACAATCTGTCTCCATCAGGCAAGTGTGCACACATGTACACGCGCGCACACGCAAAAAAAACCCAAAAAAAAACACGAAAACGGTGCCTGTCAACACTTGGAAACACCAGCTGCTCTCTGTCACAACACTGCTCCTTTTCGTCAATCTAATAGTAACTGCCTCCTTCTCCTCTCTCTCCTTCCCTTTTCTCTCCATTTCAGCAGTTTTACATTTGTGAACATGCAGTCAAAGAAACAGATGTGCTGAAAAGATGACGAGGTAAAAACATTTTTTATTTTATTTTATTTTTTTCCTTCTTCACCCAAACTTTCTCAGTTGGCGAGATAACCCTGATACACAAAAGTGCAGGGGGAGTGAAGCAGATGCGGGAAAATTGACAGAAGAATGAGGGAGGGACGGATGGTTGGAGTAATGGAGACTGATGCTCATTCAGTATGCTGGACCGCAGAGGCAGTCCTCACATGGAAACGGTGAGTAACCAACGATACTGGTGCTGTGTCTAAATAAAGAATGGACATGAGAACAGAAATCTTTCTCCTGAGTGACACAGAGACACAAGCAGAAGACCAGCAACAGTAAAAGCCTACCACAAGAGAGATGAAAATATAGAAACACCCACTCTTGGTCTATTTTTGTAACTCTCCCACTGCCCCTTCTGTGAGCGTATTTATTGCACACACTCGGGCACACATGAGTAGGCGATGCTGAGGCCACGTTGGCCAGGATTGCTTGTCTCATAGCGCAGCTGACCAGACAGTTGCTATCATTTACATTTAATTCCTTTGGTCCACTGAGACATGCCCACAGTTGCTCACAACAGCGCCTGTCCGCACATAGCCAGCTGCAATTCATCCAAACATGGCCAAAACGCAGCATCCTCAGGCCATTATGAGCATATTGTTAGAGGTGCTATGCATCTGTTAGTGTTGGAGCAGCAGCTCTGTAAGGCGAATGTTTCAGATGGTTATGCTGTACTGTAATGGGCTGTCAGAGGCTAAACCTTTGCTTCAGAGAGATTAATGATTGTTGGCAAGTCTTTAATTTATAGTAAACCAAACTAAGCCATCATTTATCATCTATCACATGGAAACAAAGACGCCGTATTATTAAATAAGTCAAACAGGAGCCCTTTGGTTAGCGCATGTGTGTGAGAGAGCAAGAGAGCGAGAGAGCGAGCTTGCCTGCTTTAAAGGTTCACTTTTCCCAAATTTTCAATTATGCATTATTATCTCGCCACAAAAACCCATAAATCCCATATAACCTATTACTTAAGAGCATTAAAGTCCCAATTACTCTGAATAAAACAGAGCACACTACGTATCCTAGAGAGAACCTCTTTTGAGAAAAATAGTCCCCATAAACACTGGTGACAGTTTGGTATGTGGATGAGCCAGAGTAACTGCAACCTTATTTCTGGACAGCCATAAATCTTCACCAATGTGAGGACCGACGGTGGAAGTTCATTTAGTTAAGTTCTTTTTTTATGGTATTTTTAACCTCTATTTGGCAACATTTCAGAGAATACAATTATACTATACTATATGCTTGCCTTCCATTGTTTTCCCTTGATATCAATAGGAACTAGCGCTCAGATCATTTATTTTATATTTTCCATATGTCATGCAAAAGTAAAACTACCTCCACAGAAATTAATCATACATTATTACACATACGGTATTATGCATTTGTTGCATAATGAATTTGTTGACCAAACTTATCTCATAAAGTACTGGACAATTCAAACAAGCTAACCGCACAACTAGTCTCCGCAAGAGGTAGACGAGAACAACTGCAGTTTCACCTATAAATGCGTGACTGCGTACTCTAAGCTTTCCATCATCCATTAGTGCTCACAGTAACATTTCCCGTGAGCCTATTTTGGAATTGGCCCATTGTCCTCTGTGCGTTACCACCGGCTTTGTCAGAGATCCATCCAAAGCACCTGTGGGGGTCTAATGTTGAGCTGTGGGGAGTGGAACAAGAACAAGAGGTTCTGGGATGAGGGCATGGAAAGAAATGAAAGGAAAAAATAAGCAAAATGGAAAAGGATGGTGCCAAGTGTCAACTGGCAATTAACATCGCCAAAGGTGAAATCACAATGCGAGTGCTCAGCTAGCATGATTTAAGGAGAGTGGATAAAATTCTACTTCAATCTTTCTTTCCTCCTCTATATTGACTTTGTCCTTTATGTGGAGTAGATATTCGAATAAATCAACACACTGTTTAAATTCATTTCCTTTCCTGAGCCATGACAGCTCCCTGAGGACCCAGAACATTAAAATTCACAGCTCAGCTCCTTAAATTTCTATATGCATTAATACGCCTGTAGTTTCTGCTGTACAGATCAGTGTTAAAGGTGCTTTATTTGCTCTCATTTCACCATCTTAAATAAATTAGAGTCAATAATTAGCATGAGAGCCTGACTTATTAAGACTGCTCTGACTAACCCAACACATTTAAACTGCATGAAGCAACAAGAGCGGTGCTTTAAAGAAGAAGAGGAAAAAGAAAATTAGTTGATATTCTCCTCTTCGCACTGCACCACTTTTCAATATTTCATCTACATATCATTCACCTCTGTTCAATTTCTCCTGGCATGTTTTTAAGATTTAAAATCAAATCAGTGGGATTCCTTGTGCTTTGAGTTAAGCTTTGAATGTCTTTTAAAGATACTTTTGGGTGCATCAAGAATGAAATGTGCATTATTATGAGATTGAGTCTTGCTGTGCAACATGGCCAATGAAGGATTTATCACAGATCTATTCAATTATACAGCACACGAGCAGTCAAATCACTAATCATGTGCATGAATCATTTTTCTGGGCATTTGCTGGGATCCGCCCGCATGATCTATGTGGGGCGAAAAAGCGGGATATAGATTGTGGTTTAGGCATTTTCGTTGTGTAATTTTGGAAAAAATACCCCCCTCTGTCTTCCACGATTTACGCTGGTGGAAATGTATCCTGTCAAAACACATGTTTCAAAGTCAGGGCTCTCTCTGACACCCTCTGATCTGAAGTTCTATGAATCTTCTGTGCTGTCGACAAAAGTTTGCTGTCGGGTAAAGATAAGGTTAGGTTCAGAGCAGAAGTCAGTCAAATCTTTGGACATTACTTGTCTATGTATACACTTTCGACAGTATCGTCTACATACGCGCACACACACGCAAGCAGGCACATGATCAAACAGAGCGCACACAAGGACGCGATAGGCAGAAAAGTTCAAAAACACAACAAAATCCAGTTTCACACAGACTTCGTTACCTACATCTTTTTCCCCTCACTGATCAGCTGGAAAGCTATGAATTTCAGTCGGGGGGAAAAAGAGATGTATAGTGAGTGCGAGAAAGACAGATTTGATTTGGAAGCAGAGGGGCTGTGGTAGAGCCCCCCCCCCCCGCACCGCCCACTCCGCTTCCAACCCACCACAATTTGATAGGAAGCCAGACAGAGAAAAAACCAGCAGCATTATGACATTAGCATAGCAATTCCATACTAACGGTGGGGGTTTTTGGAGCTGAAGGTCAGCTGCACACAAGGGACCACAGAAGAGAGAGACAGGAGGTATGAAAAGGTTGGGAGGAGTCCCCGAGAGAGATTTGGGTGGAGGGATATGAAAAAAAACCACACTGATTTAAGGTAGCATGAAAGAAGATGCAGGGGAGCTTTCTTAATGATTGTGGCTGCTGATATATGTAGGAGAGAGACAATCCTATTTCCAATGCCACGAGCTGCACCTTTATTGAGATTTAAAGTTAAAACTAAACCACTAATTTTATTGCCCTTTATGGCTTACTCCATTCAGTTATCGATGATGTATGAACTTGGGTTGAGAAGTTAATATTAATTCTTGATAAAAATCACTGTAAACCGGCCTGTTTTGAAATGATAGACCTGACTGAAACAGATGAGTCGAAGCGAAGGGCAGCTTCCACTCTAATGCAAGCCCCTAAATAAAGAAGAGATAAGTCTCGGATCGCCTGAGGAGATGAAGGAGGGAAGTAGAGGAGAGGAAACACAGAAGGATGAATCTTAAACTGAAACTCAGAAGCACCAGAGGATAGAAAGAATTTAGAAGAAGTGTAAAGAGGTGGGAGCTCTTGAAATGGATTTAAAACTTCTGAAGTCTCCCGGTGGAAAGAACAGGAGGAAATAAATTCTTGAGATTCTGTCATGGCGAAAATGTTGAGCAGTTATTTATGTATCTAGCATTTTGGTGAATTTTCAACATTACGACTACATTTTTTTTTTTTTTTTTTAATCTAAATAGCACACAGAGTCGCTGCCTCTGCCTTTACGTTGTATACCTCCATAAGCTTTTCCCAGCACTCTGCCAATCTGCCTATCATTAGGCAGATCAGGTTATCGCCCCCTCAGATCCAATCTTCCCTGCTGTCACAAATGTCACTGCCTCTGAGCAGAAATGTGCAGCGCTGTGATATATTGCTTGTTGAAATAAGATGTGGAAATAGATTTTTAAACCCAGTTTGCCTCGTCGGGGTGTAGTGTTGCCTTGATTTGAACATTTCTAAATTAGGGGCAGGGTGGGCAATGGTCTGCATCCGGAAAAGTGGGACACAGGATGGGAGAAACTGATTATCAATGCATCAAAAGAAAAAATTTTAAATAAAATAAAAAAGGGAGATAACACCAGAAAAAAGAGGGACTTGTAGATATAAAGCCTCTGAATAGAAAGTGTGCAGTCTTCCTCAGTTCGAAAACTAAATTAATTAAAAGAGTTGGGTTAAACTTTAGGAGATGTTGACTGTAGGACCGAGGAAGTCTTCCTTTTATTTTTCAGATGAGTTACATCTTACTAAGATCAACCTAAGGAGATGCTACGTAAGTCAGCGCCATTTAAAACAAAGCAACAGAAAGCTCCGCTGCGTCTTCCTCCCGCCATGGACGTCTCCTCACGTGAGGGTGACACACAGACCAAGAGGAGGCGAAAGCACGGGGAGTGAGTGACATGTGAATACCTTTCTTCTTTGCTGCATTTTGTACTGGCGTCAGGAATATCCAAGCTTTTACTGTACACTGATTTACTACAGTGAGACAGGAGACAAAGTGAGCAGAGAGTCAGTCTCTGTTTATGTTTTTCCACAGTGTAGCCTGCTGACATCAGAGCCAGGCTCGCTGTCAAAACCTCTGAAACACAAGCCGGCTGCGCGATCCTCCGTGCTTAGACAAAAACATACATACTCTCCCGCATGCACAAGCAGGACTATGCTCGTCTCAAACTTTGCATTTCAACACTTTACTAGTATTTGCTCTAACTTTTTATATTTCTCCTGCGGTCGTACCTTTGTCCATGCTGCGTCATGTCGATAGCCCTCCTGGCCGGCACAGGCGAGCCTCCATCTGTAACGCTGAGGACCTCCATGGACTTCCTCTCTGGTCGCCTCTTTCCATGTCGGTTCAACATGGGAGAATCCACCCGCTTCCTTGGAGGATCTGAGGTATGAACAGCACGACGGGGCAGATTCAGAGGAAAAACAATGCAACCTGATGTAGTTCTGCGTGATATTGTGTGTCTTTCCACTGCTTTGTGCATAATGTGAGAGTGTTTGAGTGATGTTTAGTGCCGATCATATTGACATTTTAACTAATAGTGAATAAGTAATGGTTACCTCCCAGACCTTGAATTAATGGGCACTGTATTAACTGTACCACATTCACTGAAGAGGGAGTCTATTCATCAAAACGTCGGTATCTCACAGTATACACACGCGCACACAAACACAAACACACACACACCACACTTGCACATAATACTCCTATTGCCATGCTCTTGTCAGAAAATAACCTTGGTGGAAGTCTAAGTAGAGCATCTCTGTCTGTGCTTAGATTTCTGTGGGTGGAAATCTGTGCTGGGTTGCGGTGGATGAATTGGGAGAATCTATTTTTTTTTTTTTGGATGAGTTCATATTTGAAGCAGTTACAGCTAACAGTGAAAAAAATAAATAGGAAATGTATGGCCTATTGACACATTCTATTTCCGCTCTTACATTTCATTGAGAGGCTTGTCTTTTTTTTTTTTTCAGTAAACAGAAAGCCTTTTTGTACTGTAGAGTCAATCTACTGCTACTGGAGCTGATCCAACTCCTTCCACAGGAGGAGAATATTTCAGAGTGGGAAGATTCAGGAGGAATTGACTTGTTTTGGCAATTTAAAACCAGTTCCATGACCCTAACCATGTCAAACAGTTTGTTTCCATTTTCTAATACTATTTTCTTTTCTTTCTATTCGATACTATTTTACATGCCTCTTTATAATTATTCATCTAAACCATATGTTCTGTCTAACCCTTACCAATCTCATTGCGAGGGGGGAGGTTCTGGTCTTCCTGACTTGGATATCTCTCCTTACGATCCAGCAACAGGAAGTAGATCATCTTTTCTTGGTTGTCACTGCAGAGAGTAAAAACACTGATGAAACAATATCTACACAAGCATGATGTTTATATGCACCATGGATGCAAAAGCCCGAGACCATTTTTCAACTCGTCTTAAGACTTTTCGACATAAGTGTACACGTGCAGACCAGCAAAGTCTGCATGTGCTTAGAAGCCAACACATTAAACTGTAAAAGTCCTCATTATGATTAATGTTCTTTAATCGTTTCGGGTTTATTTTCAGACAGCCACTAAATAGCTTTCATCATTAAAACAAAAGTTTAGTTTCACAGGTCATTAAGTCATCATATAAATTCTTCGGACATGCCCTATTTCCATATGCAGAATATGCTGGTAAGTTTTTGAAAGAATCAAAATGTATGAGTTCATCCTTTTCTTTTCCAGTAAATTGGGAGGCCTTAATATCTTTAGCCTCTAGGCCAATGCTCTCTACGCAAAAGGCAAAGAGATTGGCCCTCCATATTAAAGACAGATTGGAAAGCAGTAGGAGGCAAAGAGACAAGGACCTGCAACTTCAGCTAAAATGAACCAAGGGAGGGGAGATAGACACCGCAGATTTTCCTCCAGTCCAGCACTATTACCGCATGCTCCCAGGAGAAAGGAGTCAAACTATAAAGATGGGCTGAGGGGAAATAGATACAGTAATTTTTATTTAGTAATAAAAAGGAAAGGGTGGGCAAATGCAAAAAAGATGGAAAGAGGGTAGAAAAGAAACACTTCAGATTAATAAAAGCAACTGTGGACTGCGGGGCAAGTGCATGCAGCGTTAATGCAAATTCACAGCAGAAAAAAAAAAAACTAAGCATGTGTAACAGAGACACAAACTCGAGCAGCAGAACATAAACAATGTGACCCGGGAGCATGTTCGCAGTGCTCGATCACTTCAGATCGCTTTGGGGGAGTGTATCCTGCAGAAAGTGGTGTAAGCGCTGTGTGATAACAGTTAAGTGATCTATAGCTTCTGACATCTGAAGCGACAGTCTCACAGGGTTTCATAAGGGCCAGGGAAGAAAGCGAGGCCAACTGCGTAAACCACACACCATTTTCTCCTCTACAAGAAATCTCTTTCTTTCCCCATCTCTAACGCTTGTCCCTCCGTTCACTCACTCATCTGAGAGCAGGTCTTTCAGTAATTTGTTTTTGTCTCTGAAGCAGCCCAGAGAGTGCATGCTGTCCAATACGTCTGGGTCGATATCATCTGCGGAGGGCAGGCTGCGGATGGTCACCTTCCTGGGGACAGGCTGCTCGGGCTCCGGTTCATTCTTCCCCCCTCTGGAAACAAACAAACAAACAAACAAACAAAAAAAAAAGAGAGAGTGAGAGAAAAGACAGCATCAGCCATTTTGAGTCTACCTACTTCAATAAATTTGAGCAGATCTGCACGAGTGTTTTCGCCCAACGTCTATGACTTAGGGAGGAATAATGGATTTTACTTTGATTAGCAGATTTGTTTGAGTTTTGACTTGAAACCGAACCCCCCCCCCAAAAAAAAAAAAAAAAAACAAAAAAAAAACCCAGCATGTGAAGTATGCAAGTGTTTCTTCGGTCATCCAGGGCAACATGTTTACCTCCTCGTGACCCTAGTTTGCGTTATGAACATTTCATAATCACATTTTGTTGCCAGATTCAGTCATTTGGTGAGTAAGCCTCAGAGGGTGAAGTGAGGTCATCAAGCTCACCGAGCTGAAGACAGACGACTGAGTCACTCTGTAAAGTTTTGAATTCCCGTTCCCCTTGTTGGCTTTCCAAAGAAAGTTCTTTTTTTTTTTTTCACTATTCCCTCCTTTCTTTCTAGACCTAGTTATGTCACTTGTCTCTGTCTCACCGTGTTTTGGGACAGACAGGCCTTTATTCTTTGGGATTTAAAATGAAAGCCAGCATTTCCTTGAAGATTTCTGGAGGATTCACAAAGTCTGTAGCAAGGACCATATCCATCTTCCACACACACAAATATGGCAATTTACATACAGGTTCATGTCAATATGCAACCTCCTCTTCTTTTTCTTTGGTGAGCATAGTGAAGCGTAAACCCCGTAGGCAGCTATTAAAATCATCCAAATACCCCCCCCTCATCCATTTCACAATGTGAAAAAAAATAAAAAAATAAATAAAATAAAAAACAGGACCTCTGTTTTAATCCCCTATACACCTGATTTGTATGTACTGAGAACAACATTCAGACGCCAGTTTATGCATCCACTAATATGCAGACTAATGCTATCTTCTACAAGAGCACTGCAATAAATCCTGTGTTAATGAAGGGTATAAACTTTATTTTCGTTTTAACTGTTTTAGAAAATGTGGACCTTGACAACACAACAAACTACAGCCATCAGAAGGACTATAAAGTGGAATCAACGGCTCTCTAAACAGCTTCATGGGGGAAAAAAAAAAAAGTTCACAAATGAAGGTTTTATAGCAGAGATCGCATTAGATTAAGTTTGCTAATAAACTGTATGTTTGTTCACCGCCCGTGATTTGTTCTGGCCCTGTCCTCTCAGCACTACAGCTCCCCTTAGCTGCGAATAGAAGATTGTTTGGTAGCAGACCAGCTAATAAAACTAATAAACAAGCACTGGATATGTGGAGAGCATTCAAATTTGTGAACATAAGAAGCTCTAGTCTGTGTGGCTTGAAAAAGATGGCTGCGTATGTTTCATCTTTGCACACCACATTGACTGATGGCCTGATTCCCAAGTTCATCCATTCATTCAGTCACTTGGTTAGCCAAAGAGCCAGTCGTCTTCCCCTCTACATTAGTCTTCTCCCAGTCGTTCTTCTCTTCTTGTCTGCTCTTGTTTCTTTTATCAGTCCTGCTGTCTGTTTGCATGATCCGTCAGTACACGACAGATAGCATAATTCAGCTTCCTTCCACGACTCACAACCTCCACCCATGACTCAACTTTGCCCTTGGCGAAGTGGGAAAATCTTTTTAAATCCCATCTTTAAATTACTCTTCAGTGAATTTGGGCAAACTTTAAAAAAAAAAAATAATAATAATTCATTCCGATTATTAGAGGGAACATATAAAAACCTCTGAATACATGAACTCTGGCATTTTATACGATGAACCAAAGCGCATATTTTCTGAAAAAGATTTATGTTAGACTTTGGAGGGTGGGTACATTCAGTTATGAAAGTTAAATGACGGGAACACTGAGGTTGGGTGCGTTCACCCTCCATCGCATCCCCAGTTATTCTCCCATCCGCTGATCCCTGTTCAGATGACCATATGCGGCACATCCTTTTTCATGCACTGCAGATTTACCCTCACATTCCCTGGAGCGAAGTCACACCCCGCTCGAAGGCTGTCTTGTGTATGGGACTGAAACTCAAACTCGTTTATCATGTGATGGCTCCCCTCGGGCCTACAAGCCCTGTAGAATAGGCTATGAGAGGAGGAGTGGAGAAAGTGAGGAAAGACAGAGGTGTACTTACATGTACCATGTGTGCTTCTGGATCTGTTCTAACTGTAGAGAGATGAGAAAGTAGAGAGTCAGTACACAAGCAACCAATTTGATTTGAATCAATGTCATCTTTCTCCTACTAAGAAATGAATCAAAAGGCAACAGAACGATCCGGCAGGGCCAGTGTATAGAAATGTCTGGTTCAGTATGGCGTCGGTAAGCCTTGAGCTTACTGGCTTACTGGAAGCACAGTAGGACAATACGGCCAGACTGAACGGTGAGAGTAAATAATGACGGCTTCAAATATTAATACTGCCAATGGGAAAAAAGAGAGAGAGGGAGAGACGACGGAGAGGGGTACAAGACAAAAGGAAGAGGTGATACCACTGAGCTATATAAACCAAGAATATTATCTCCCCCACACACACTGCTGACCCTGCCAAGCCCTCTGGTCTAAAGGGAATCTCCTGCTCTCATTCCCCTCCCACCTCTTAATCACATAGAAAAATGCACTCCCCCTCTCAATACTGCCATTGCCATCGCACTTTTAATGTGGCAACATTATCAGCACGACCCTTTTGCCATGAAAACAAATATGGAAAGACACAAACAGCGAGCAAAAGGGGAACAGAGGAAGATGTCTGTCAGTGTGACTCCACCATGTTTTAACTGCCCACAGAGGAAAACAGGATCAATGTCACTGCTGGGACTTTTTAATTTGCTCCCGCTGTTGTTGTGGGGCCACAGGAGGGATACACATAGCAGCTCTAATTATTGTCACTTGTTTAGAAGCATAGTTCTTGGGTATGTGTCTCCATCAGTCTGTTGATGCGTCTGCCGTCCCAGAGGATCTATGTGTGCACCTCAGCACAGATAAATGCCTTCATGTGGTATCACAGAGGCAGGCCGACTGCAGTCACTGACTATAGCTGATTCCTGTCTGCTTCCACAGAGGTCATGGTATTGACAGAGACACCCTGCCTGTCAGATACAGGCCGGTGGGTGACCTACTCTCAAACTTTTATTGAAGGCCTGGGGGCAAGAGACCAATATCACACACGCGCATGAAAGTGATGTGCTTTGAAATATTGTATCACATCAATCAGTCTCTTAATCTGACAGTACCAATTCCAGTCGCTTTCCCCCAGCCAGACGGCAATGCTGCTGTCGTTCTGGCTTGTCGAGGTGTGTGTGCGCGAATGTATTCAGGTATGCCGTTTTCTGGATGCCACATAAATTAATTCTCATTGTATAAACGCCTCAGCATATCTACGGCTGTGCGTTGGGCGATAAACACTGTTTTAGTGCTCCAGCCTTGTAGTGACATATTGTAGTCTATGATTACATCGCATAAATAAGGACTAAAAAAAAGGTCAAAATAAAGTTTCTGTAGCCCCTGAGTCACATTTTTGGCCATCAGGGTTGGGCTACATCATTTTTTGTGCAGTTAATTAAAATTTGATTGAATTAAAAATGGATTAAACTGGAAACTTTCAAAAGGAAAAGACAGCTGATGAAGAAAAAAAGAAGACGGCACCTGTTATCCATGGGGGCTTAAATTTATCTACAGAGTGGAAATGTTGAGTGATTTTTCAGGTTTTATATATGGCAGAAAAATTAAGCTTTTATCACAATGGGCTGTCAAGCTTTAATATTTGAAATTCTTTGTCATTATTTCACACACACACACACACACACACACACATATATATATAGTAATTACTGCTGTTGCTGAAAGAGCGGCAAAAAAGGGATCTCTGAAATTCACCAAATAAGCAAGTGAAGCAAAAAGATCCTTTGCTACAGCACAGACTGGTTAATGTAAGCCTTTAGAGAGTCACATGTGGTCATAATGAAAGAAGCAAACGGCTTCAGTACATTAGTGCAGTGAATTAGGTCAAGTTTTGAAGCACACACACACACAAAAAAAAAAAAAATCCCTCTTCTGATATTTCCATTCCAGAAACCTTGGTACTTCATCTACGCCATGCCTGTGAGGGTATTATCTATCTGTGATGAACTGCTCTTTAATATAATAAGCTAACCAATCCCCTTCATTAGCGAGGGATCATGAGGTCGAAGATCTTTTCAGGGTATCTGTGTTCATTTGAATTGTGAAGATGAGACAACTGCATCGAGGTAGCTGTCCTGGTTGCCTCCAGGGCCCCGACTATACAGACAGGAAATGAAGAGAAAGGCTTTTATTGAGCTAAGCCCCTTAAGCCCCGGTCCGTGCCCTCCCTCTCAGGCTCTACGGAGGCCTTGGCTTTGTGTGTGTACTAGTGTTCATCCACTGGCAAAATCTAATTAACAGAAGGTGACAATAGACATATTGAAACGCAGCCGGTAGTTATGGTCTGATCACCCTATCACTTTGATGTAACAAACTACTGTCAACATTATTATAAATTGTCCTTATCAAAGGAATAACGCTCCCTTATGATGTCAGAATATGTTTAACTATGATGAGGAGGTCAGGTGCAACTAAACTCCAAGAACCCATCCCCAGAGCTCTGCTTGGAGCCATCATGCACAAGAAAGGGGGGTGGATAGGTAGCATATTCTCTCCCAGCAGCTCTGTCGGCATGTAGCACTTTGTCGAGGACAGCGCTGGAGGCTGGTGGACATATCTAGGGGGTATCAGGGTGACCTGTCCTCGTCAGGCGGAGAGAACAGAAAAATAACGCGCGTACAGCATACCAAAGAGGTGGGGATCTTTCTAGTTGATGTTTCAACACTTGCCTCTTATCTGAAGGACTTCACCTTCAGGGTGTCAAACTCCCCTGCAAATGAGCATTTCTTATTCGCAGCTTTTCAGATCTATTTTTACTGGAGTCGTTCACATTTCTGTTAGTTAAAGCCATTCTGGCATTGTGACAGATAAACTAAGGTATTCGGAAATGGAGAAGCACGTTTGCTTACACGTAAGTGCAGCGAGCAGTTTTGCTCGGAGCATCGGTTCCCGAACACAGTGGAGAAGATGTCTACATACAGCAGGCATGCGAACGGCATGCTCTTAATTTCCAAGCGTGTCTGGGCATCATCCTCTCTTGTCTCGTGTTTCACATTCAGAGCAGCTCCATCTACCTTTGAAGTATGTACTTTTGAGCTGTCTGAGCCACTTTGATTATTTACATCTCCCTTTGTTCATCCCTCTCCTCCTCTATCTTGACTCTCTGCCCTTCACATCTCCGTGCTTCCATGCTCTGCTACAGCCACCTTGCCGAGGTGATCAGTTGCTCTGCAGAGAGGGACTGACATTGTGAGGAGAGTGCACTAAACAGTGCAGAGCGTGCGAACACAAACAGCAATCCTCTCCTGAATTCACACCCCGTACAGGAGGAAGGACTCAAAACAGAAACTGGGGGCGAGGAAAAAACATTTGGGACACAAGGGAGGAGAGAAGAAAAACAAAAAGACAATAGTTGGCTTGGCAGGAGAGGATATTAGCCACTTTAGTTTGAATGTGTGTGTCCACTAGCTTACTCTTTCCCCGAAGCATGAGAAGCTTTCGCGGTTTGTAGTGAATTTGCAGAATGATGATTTTCTTTACTGAACTCAGCCATGATATGTTGTTTTTGTGCTTATTCAAATAACATCTGAATGTGTTTTTATTGCTGTGTTTGCGACATCATTCGGAAACACAGCTGTTTGTGGACCAAAGATATGAAATTCAAGACGGATGCAATTCAGATCTTATCGGTTGAATGAGAACATATGAATTGTGAATAATGAGAAGCCGAGAGCACTCCTTACCTTTATGTAGCATAGAAACACATTATGCCAAAGAATAACTCAACAGCTCAATTGTTCATGCAGTATATGCTCATCATTCCCCCCCACATTCCCTGTGGATGGGGGCACTGTCAGCTTTTTCCTATTTGTAAATAATTACACCTCCGTCCATTTGTTGTCAGTCACATACAGGCGTTACTATGCATTATGGTTGAGCCGGATACTTGGCTGAAACTAGTATCTGGTACAGATATAGCAATTTAGACAAGTACCGTACGAGTAATATGAGTCAATATCGGTGCACGGGCTGAAGCAAAATCCTCCTCAGGGCGTCCTGTGATAGGACAGAGCGCAGCGCGTCATACTCCGAAAGCCACGCCCAATGGAAGGGAAAACAATCGGTGCCACAATTTAAAACACACTGTCCAGTAGTTCGCTTAAAAAAAAAATATTTCAACTGGTCAGACTAGCTGCGCCAGAGAAAAAGTAATACAATTAAAAACTCATACATGTGGGTCTTTCTCATTGTCCCTTCTGTTTGCCTTCATTATCATGGATAACTTATCCCACTGAACGGCCGGAGGTGATATTGATATTTACAACTACCTGATCGAGTCCCCCGGTGATAGCGATAAAAAGTTAGGCTACATCATCGTTTTAAAATAGCTTTTTAATCACCCAAACGTTTCAAATCTGCCCCACTTTATGGGGTTATGAAGTATAAACTTGACCAGTCACAGAAGCAGCATTAAGCTGGAAAAAAAATATATTGGGGCCTATAATAAATATAGCAGCTTCTGATCAACACATGTCAATTTCAGACTTAAAAATACAACTTTCACTATAAAACACACCCACTTCCGGTTTAAGTCCCGCCCCCTTTCGAGTACGAATACTGTAGAAAATGTAGATTCTAAATTATCAGTATCCGTATCTGTTCAACCATCTACAATGTGGTTGAACAAATACGGATAGTGGTGTGCTCGCTCATCCCTACTATACGTATATATTTATGGTTTCAGAAACTTCCACTCTGTTGAGAAAACTTTCTGCAAGAGTTTGGAAGCAAGCTGCAGGGTTTATCTCCTGTTCAGCCAGGTTAAAAAATTACTCATTCTTGGCGCTCGCCCTGGAAGCTAGTGTCTGCAGTATCTGTCGAGCATGAAGACTCCCCCCTACTGGAACTAAAGGGGCCCAAGACACACACACAAGCATATACGGAAAATCCCTGTGGTTTATCATCCATTTGAACTGACCGTTAGTCTTTTGCTAGCATCCACTTCAATCATGCCACGAAGTAGGTTCTGACAGTCTGGAGGGATGAAGTGCGGCATGTGAAACACCCCCAACTTCACCTTCTCCAGAAGATTCCTCAGGTTGTCATCATCAAATGGCAAGGCGCCCTGAACAGACACAGGCAAGAAGCAGAAAGTGAGAAAACAAAAGGTGGTAAAGATTTGTGTACGTGTAAGATGTGCGTACTAAAAATGTAAAATCTATTAAAAAAATATGAAAGAGAGAGTCTGCACTTGTTTTCACTGTAGCATTAAAAACAGAAAATAAGACTTCACTCGATCGAGGGAAGGGCAGACTAACAAGGCTCCCCAGAACAAACGAAACCACATTTTGAGTCTTAATCCTGTTCGACTTAAAAAACAGCCTCTTTTCTCAATTTGTTCATCTTTCTGATTATTCTGCCCTGAGCCGCAATGCAAAATAAATAATAAACAGCAGTAAACTGAAAACAGGGCTTTTCTAATAATTACCCAGCTTTCTCATTTACCTCCTTCATTTAGCATTCACTCATCAGTCATTCATCAGAGCGAGCTGACATCGCACAGATGTTGCTGTTTGATGAATGACAACCTCCATCAGGAGACAGTATGGAGGAGGACAAATGAGAAAAGGTTAAGAAAGACATGAAGACAAGCTAAAAAGTGGTAGAGCGATAAAAAAAGAGGGTAGGCTTGTATAACAGATGATCTAAGTGCAGCGTAAGTGCTGGGGAGTATGCGTGTCTCCCACAATCAGACAAATGGTAATCTCGGAGCCAGACAGTAGGACAGAACTGGAGAAAGACAGCATTAATCTTCAGTCAAACAGTGAGAGCGGGAAGAAAAAAAAAAAAAAACAAAAACGTTTGGAGTGATAGGAGTATGGCTATGATGGCAACGATGGTAAACAACATCAGAGTGCAAGGGAGACTGTCCTTAACAAAAGTAAACACACACATACGATGCGGTAAGAAACGGTGTGCAGAACAAAGAGACCAAAAACAAAGAAAAATACACAGGGCCTGTGGCCAAAAGCTGCCCTGTCAGCATTGGTATTTATTTTGGGCTCTCTTCTTTTCAGCTCTGCTGTATGAATTATTCATGGTACAGGAGTGTGTAGGAACTATACTACAGCTGTTGATGAAACAAAGCTTCAGGGCTGCACGGCTGGGGAACCACTGTCATAATGTAGCTGGAGAATAGACTGATTATGGATACAGTTTTGTGTGTGGATACAGGATAATGAATAAAAAGATGTTTCTATTCTCTGATCTTCTATTGCATGAGAATATCAGCTTGAGGGCGACATTTTTCTGGCGAGACCTTATAATCGGTGGGATTTTTGGACTCCCTGATCCCTAAGATTACGCTTTGGGCTCTGCTGTGGCCTCATGCCACCACGAGGGCCAACTTCGGGTCGACAGCTGAAGTGCAGAGTGATCACTGTCCTGTCACAAGTTTCGCTTACTATTGATCAGCCCAACTGGTGAACCGGCCCTGGAGGTACGGCAATACTTCATGGTAAAATTATATTGTGTCACATTTCAGTGGGGAACATTAAACTCTACGTCAGTCCGATCGCCATCACTTAGTGAAGACAAAGTTGACACTTACCACCAACAGGGCAAAAAGAATGACCCCACAGCTCCAGACATCTGCTTTCCTCCCATCATACTTCTCTCCCTGAGGACAAGAGTGTGCTTGTTAACTGGTTTCAACAAAGTGCTGGGTGTGGTTTAAATAAGGTGCAGTACGATGAAAGAGACGCAGTATTATGAATGTGGAAAATAAATAGCATACCCTGATGACCTCCGGACAAGCGTAGTGCGGAGATCTGCAGGAAAAACAGTGCAAACTGTGAATGAATCAGGTAAAAAAAGTGAAGCTATTCCTTTTTTACTGCTGTACTATAAAGTAAGTCTTTACACAATAAAGTTTTACACAGGAAAACTTTGAACAATCGCGACAGCACTGTATGAAAATGTTAAAAGAACAATTTGGGCAGACAACAAATGCCTCCAGTCAACATAGATCAAGATGTGCTTTGGGGTCCTGAGGGTGTTTGGCTGTCCTCCTGTTTACTTACTTACTCAAGGGCATCCTCTCACAGCAGACAGTGAACAGACCCACTAATCTTTACAACACCTGGATGGGCTGACAGTAAATCCAATGACTAGATTGACACATCAATATTGTATGAAGATTTATGGAGCTACCCCACAATGTCTGCTCCATAAGCCAATGGCTATGGATGAGTGGAGCAACTGTAGAGCGACTTGTTATTCTTTATGTACACACTGGAACCTTTCCTTTCACTTTCACATTGCCGTATTTCCACATTCAGTATCTAGACATAAAATAGGGCAATACGAGTTTCACATCCATCTCAAATCAAATAAATCAAACAACATTTCATTTCCGAGTGTTTCCTCTAATGTGACGGCAAATAGAAAGCAAATCAAGCATCCATCTTGCTAAACCTCTGAGCCTGGTGATATGTCTTCCACCTCCTTCTCCTGCTCAGTCTTATCCAATAGTTGGTTATTTGGCTCTAATGAGAGACAATCTGAAGTCTGTAAACATGGTGCCCATTAGCTCGGCTTTTGTTTGGTCTCTTCATGAATACTGGCTCTGACAGCCCGGCTTCCTCAGGCTGTCAAAATACCGGCCGATAAACACTGCCACACCGTCGGTGGGGTAAGTTTAAATACGAGCCCATGCAAATGCGGCCTTCCTGATTGCAAGTGTCATAATGCATTTTGCAGATGAGTGAGGATTAAAAATAAAAAAATAAGCCTCAGATTTGCACTAGTTATGCCCCATGAGAGCCACGAGCGGCAGCCAGAACCAGCATGAATATGAAGTCATTACTTACAAACGCTTCAGGTGGCAAACAGGGTGACAGTGAAGAAGGGAATACAAGCATCTATTTATTCATCAGAGTGCACTATTAAATCAGTAAGCCCTGCCACCGACAGAGCTGACATATGTATACATACTCCAAAAAAACATTCTGGGTTTGTCTTTGTTTTTGGGCTTAACTTAGTAAAAGATGTAAATAAAGGTCATTCAAATGAATCTTAGTTCATAAACTTTAAAAACTGGTCTTATATGAAAGCCAATACTTCATGAGATTCATAATATGATAAGGGGAATCTTCTGCTGCTCATACAAGAAGCTCAAATTATAGACTGGGATGCTAAAGATAAATAGAAAGCCTTAAGAGCCACTTCTTTCTGACTGGAGTGAAGAATGTAGGCTTTTGAAGAACAGTTGCGCCTTGGTTGACATAACATCAGTCTTTCCACGCTATTTGCTAAAGCTCATTTACTCTCTCCACCACTAACATCCCATAAATAAAACCAACAGACAGGAAATTTGGTTAGATTCTGAGGGCACTAATAGCTGCACAGTGGGATAATACGCTGCTGTGAGTGGTTTGCCCAAAAGCATAGAGGGAGACAAAAATGATAAAGATGATTTAAAAGCTGTCTTTATGTACACAGAAGAGTTCATCAGTATTAGATTTTCTGCACTGGAAGTAGATCTGTGGACCACCAGTTCAAAGAAGCCCTCCAAAGTTTACCCCGAGCTCTCCATCTTGTCCCTAACACAGTTTGAGGAGTATCACGAGCAAGAGATATGAGTTCAGTGAAAGTGCAGTGTTGCCCAGCAGTATTGAGGAGACCCTGATACATGGAGCTCATCGTTCTGAAAATGTGTGTGGCTTCTCATTGCATGCAGCCTATTTACCTTTCATTGGTCAGAGCAACTGAATTTGAAGAGCACCCATTGATGAATTCAGGGTGGTCTGATGCAGCCACAAATTGACAGACAGGTAGACTGTGTGTGTGTGTGTGTGCGCGTGTGTCCATGTCTTTGCTCATCTATATATGTCTGTACATCTGCATGTATTTATGGATGTGCTCTGAGGCTCCCCCCTACTCTACCTGGAAGCCTCATCTTCACTCAGCTCCATTACCCGTGGCAAATGGAATACATTTGTGTCAGACTGCTGCATGCTGAGAAGGGCCAGATAAATGCATTTAATTAAAAACTGTCATATCTGCACTTAGAGATGGGACAGTCAGAAGAGCATGAATAATCAATAACCACATTCACACACAGTGTATGGCACATTAACATGTATGAGGCCCTGGCAAAATAACACAACTGGAGCTTGCACACTCTTGTGACACATGGACATACACATTCACAAGTAGACGTGGATGTGGTGATGGGGCTGAGAGTGGCATGAAAACAGAGCCAGAGCTCCTTTGCTTAGCTGTGTGTGGGTGTGTGTGGCTGAATCTCTGTAAAATGACGTGTTCTCATCCGCAACAAGTACCTTTAGAACTTTCTAAATGTATGAGGGGGGGGGGGGGGGGGAGCAAAAATATAGATACACTTGGTTGACGGCATACTGCAAAAAGCTGGCTAAGAGCTGTCGCAATCTGTGGCCTTTCTAGGAAAAGCAAGCACTTCAGTGTGGTCATCATCTTGGCTGCAGAATGACTCAGTTGTGAACATTTTACTTGCAGATAGCTATGCACACAGCTCTCAGTTGGCTTGATCTTTACTGATGAGTCATAAGAGCTCAGGCACTGTGCTACTGCTGGGGAAAAAAATAAAAATAAAAATTATGCAACAGTTTCAACTACTGGCTTGTGTGTGTGCGTGCATATTCCTAAATCAGAGCGCACATGTTTTATAGAAGGGGGAGGGAGTCAGAGACAGAGAAAGAGACATGCAAAGAGAGACGACCAAACAAGCAGAGGACAAAAGGTCTCTGAGGTTAGGGATGAACTAAGCTTCGGCAGAGCTGTATGCACATGTGTGTTTGCTTTAAGTGTGCGTAATTTTAGTTGCAGCTGATTTGGAAGTATAATCTGGACAGAATCAGGCCTGAGCTGGGGACAGATGTCACAGAGCCTCTCTATCGCCTGGCACTGTGCACAGTGTCATGTGTGACAGCAGTGCAAAGATTTCCCCTAAGCCATCCAGACCACCAGGAATCTGCAAAGAAGCAGAAGCACATCCATACCACCTAATTCACTGATTTGCTTGATGTTCAGCCATACATACAAATCAAGAGCATTTAAAGTTTTAATTTCAGGAGCGAGTGAATGAAATATATGTCAAATAACTATCTGTGCTGCAGCAGAAACTTTCTGATGATCCATGCTTTTGCTGTGTTTATGATCCCAGTTCCCAAAATAAGCCATCATCAACTGTGTCATTTCTTTTGGTGGCCCTTCGCATTGGTCACCACACCTTAATGTTAATAAAAATTCTTCTCAAGTATAGGCGTCCATATACAGAACGCTTTGAAAGTGACTTTTCCTGAAAGCAAACTCTTTACAGCCAGTGTGGGATTGATAGGTCTGGCGTGGTTGTGACTGCCAGATCGTAAAACCCAGCATCAGATATGAGGAGACGGGGAGCAGTAATGTGTGGCCATGGCCCTGCTCACAGCCAGACAGCACATTCGGTGAGACACACAGACCAGCTCTCCTCGACAACAGAGGGCTTGATGGCTGCACTCATCATCCTCTCCTGCTTCTTCTCCGTTTCACTCAGTTGGATTCAGCCAACTCCACCTGCCTCACCTAAACTGTGACTAATCTTTACCCCCAGGACTCTCTTTTCCATGAATGTGAGTCAGATGCTGCATTAGAACACATATGTCCTCATGTCCTCTATATTACTTACCCACAGCTGGTTTCCAACAGACTGTCTCCAACCTGAAGGGAGGCCATGCCAAAGTCTGCTATCCTGATGTTGTTCTTTTCATCGAGCAACAGGTTCTCCGGCTTCAGGTCCCTGTGGCTGAGAAATTGTGAGAGGGAGAAACATAAGAAAATTAATGAAACATGAAATAATGCACCATGAGTTATTAAAACCAGTGGAAATTAAGGGTGTGCTGCAAGGTCTAACACCTGTGGATCCAGCTCAGATGCAGATCAACGCAGCATCTTAAGCTGTTATTTAATACCCCCCATCCCTCCTCTCTGTAACAACTCTCTCTTTGATCCATTCATGCTGAAGCTAGCGGTGCTCCCACCTCTGTGCCCGGCTGGTATGAGGTGTGACGGCCCCCTGCTGTGTCCTTCTCTCCTCTTTTCCTCACTCCTTGCCCCTGATCCCTCTTTTCTTCTCATCTCCGAGACAGCCACCAGCGAACAGACTGTGCAAAGGGCCTCAAGGCAAGACAGCCACAAAGGTGGCGTTCATTAGCTGCCATTCATTATCAGTGAACACAGCGTGCGGTGCAGTATCCAGCAGACACCACTCCCCTCCTTAAAAGGGCCCGTCTCCCATGTCACGTATGCTGTTGCTGTTTTGGAGGTTAAAGTCTCAATTGTGATAAGTGACTGTTCAAAAGAGGTGTGGCTTTGGCACTTCATTGCACATTTAACATCTCTTCTCGGGTTGAGAGCTGTATTACATCACATTGTACTGTTTGTCAACCAAGCCTGAGGGAGGGACCGCAGACACCACACCTCTGTCTGCTTACACTCATATCTCCCCATCAGTTTTTTCTTACCTCCCTCTGTGATTTTTTTGGAATGAAGGGGGGCGAGAGTCCTGGTGGGTGTTGTGAACTCAACTTTTATCCTCTCTTTGGATTAATTATAGAAAGGGGAGAGGAACAATTGCTAGATGTGTCAGCCTTTGAAGAGTGCCTCATCACAATGGACGTTTAACCTTAGATGACATCAGCTGCTGTACAACTCGTTTCCTGTCCTGCGGGATTAGCTGTCAGCTGGTCACTGGCAGGCTCTGTGATCCCTGCTATAATTGAAATAAAACACAGATAGCATCTAAACCAGTTCTCCCCAGGCTAAAACCTTTTTCAATTCACACAACCATCGTTTGGCAGGGACGTCAGTATCCTGGGACTTCGCCTTTTAACTAATACTGTCAAAGCACACCAGGTGCGAACAATGACTGAACTGCTCAGGAGCTACCAGGGAGAGACTGTGGTGGTACTGGGCATCAGCGTACAAAGCTTTCCAGTATTTCACCTGGCCAGTCTCATATAGGAAATGTCCTTTGTCAGCATGCCTAATTAGATAATACTTCAAAGAATAATGTTTCTCTCGCCAACAAAAATGTTTCAGACAGCTGAAAGTTACAAATCACTTGTGACTGAAGTTAAAAAAAATGACATAAATTGGTTTGACATCAGTGGATGAAGCAACGGCAATAAGAGCGCTGACTGTAGCTGGAGCTTCAGAATGTGTTTAAATGTGGCGTACTGCTGACAGCATGTAGAAGGCAGCAGAGATCCCGATCTGAGAGCCAAATTCCCAACAGAAACATAAATATTACACACTAAATTAGACCGACATTGTATAAACATTGTGTAAACTGCCTATCACGTGTAAAACACAGACAGCCAAATTTCAAGAGACTGAAGGCAGCAGCTTCTTTATCCACCGACAGCATCAAGGGGACGAATTGCATCTGGATGCTTTATTGGTTGTCAGGACTCTGGTATCCATAATAGAACATTAAACTGGCACATCAGGCTGCACTTTGCTTCTGTAATCTTGTTCACGCAGCAGGCAATGCAGCAGGGATATCTCATACGTCACATGGGAGTGGATGCTGTTAAGCAAACTCAAAAGTTGAAAAAGGCTTTCATGTGACTGCTTTTCCTCACAGAAATCACGGAGCTGTCCGCTACCAACTCTAAATTGCATGCAAATAACTTTTTTTTTTTTTTTCCCCCCTACAAATACATTTTGCAAGTGCATGTCTTGCTGGCAGAGGTGGTTCCTGAAGGGAAGACATATATTATAAATGAGTACAAAAATAAGGACACAATCTGTGACACAGGTCTCCCTTGATACGTGGCACAGGCCTCACATTTCGCTGTGCATAACTACTTTCAATGCTCTTCACTTTAATTTACAGGACACATGTGTGCACCTACGTGCTGTCTGAGCAAAGTTTACACCCCAGTGGGGCCGTTAGACATGATTCTTCCAATCCAACCCCACGCTCTTAATTGCCTATGATCATTTGCTTGTACCATGCTGTTGTGTTGTGTTTTATAGAAGGTTGTAATGGCTCTGTCCTCTCGGGGCTCACATGCCTATAACACCCCAGACATGTTTATGGAGATGAGCCGTTTCGTGACTGAATTCTCCTGCACAGGGAAAATATTCTTTTCCCAAAGTGTCACATTTGACATACACCATGTTAAATATTGCCATTTGTTATGCCTGCTGTCACACTAAATGTGTGGAAAAACCACAACACTTGAAATGAGCATTAATGACTCAAATGCATCTTTCTGACACATTAACATGCCTGGAAAAGGGTACACCTGTTTTGTTTTTGTTTTTTGCATTCAAGTACTTAAGCTATTCTGGTATCGTCATAGCTGCAGCGTGGTTTTTAAAATGATCATTTTGAGTTGAAGTTTGGCCCCCAGCGTGCCTCTGTGCCATCCTCATCCTTCTATCTTTCCCCTTTTTAACTTTTTGGGGCTTCTTTTGACCCAATTACAGAGAGACCAAGCACATTCACCAAAAAATGCTCTAGGCTAATATTCTATCACATTATTCAAAGGGGGGCACATTCTGAGTGTTAACTTGTGTGTTAGACAAAATAATTAATTAGCCAATGGGGTTAATTGTGTTATTAAGGGCAATTTTGAGTTGCCTTTTTTTTTTTTTTTTTCTTCCCGGTTTTACTGTGGAACTGGTGTGTTTTCACACGTTGGCGTAAAGCAAGTGGTGGGTGACTATGCTGAGTTTGTATCTGCTTTGTCTTCATCACAAAATATGTGGGGGAAAAAAATAATCCAATCCACTACATGCCTTTAAATTGCATGTATGAAGCAGGAGGTTACACTTTAAACACGCTGAAGATTTCTTTATTCATCCCATACATGTCCCACACTGCATTACACTTCACTGTCTTATTAGTGCTTGTTACATCATGTTAACAGTCCACATTATTGATGCTATCTGGCTAAGGCTAATTTTCTGCCCCTGCCTTGAAAAATATCATGATGCTGCTTATATCCACTAAGAAGGATCACTATTTTATAATGTCCAATTTTTCTTGCAGGAAGCGTTAGAGGAGCATGCATGGTGAGATTTCTGTGCTGCACACAAGTATTTGATTATGCAGCTTGAAAAAATCCTGACCACTAGTACCAACGGGGAGCATTTCTTTTTTTTTTTCTTTTTTTTTGTCCTTCGATTTAGATTCTGTTTTGTTGTTGCCTTGTTTTAGCATGAGGATACATTTACATGAGCAAATGGGATGGGACACAAATAGTTTCACACTATACCAGTGAGCTACACGTTGATAACTATGCACAAAGAAATGGAGCGATATGACATGTATGTAAACAATGTAGGATTGAAAATTCTAATATATTTGCAAATGTTTTACGGATAGGGAAATGTGTTCCTCAGACCTCAAAATAGAGCTTATTATTGAGTAGCACTCACAAAACACCACAGGGCATCTTTAAGTGCTGTTTTCCTATAACCCAGATGCAACTGTTCGTCTCGTTCAATCTGACATTCTTGGCACGCTGTTGAAAAGTCTGCTAAATACAGTACTTAAAGCTCCTGTACACTATCACCCTCTACATTTCAGTTGTCTCCTCTCATGCAACTTGTATTTAAAGTGGATTAGTTTTGAGAGGAAATCGGAGGTATTTTTTCATCCAAGATGGCTCTCTAGTGATGCGTTACAAGATCGTTTCTTGTGTGATCTGGGGGATTTCTATCTTTTCCTTTGGGCTTTTGATAAATGCATTGTTGCATGTAATGCGGTGACATCGATGGCTAGATCTGCAATAAACAAACTTATTTTCTTTGTCGGGCCAAATCTGTGTGTGCAACCCGGCATTTGCTCTTAATCCAGAGGAGTTTGACTGGGGAAGATGGGATGAGCAGCAGACCTCCAAGGCAGAATAAACAGACAAGCTGTCAGAAGAGCACTGGGGTGAAGGAGTGGCAAAGATATTAAAAACCCAAAGCACATCAAGCATCTGGCACATGGTGCCTTGGTGGTGTAAAATTCCTTTTGCCATATGTGCCTTTTACAATATTAGAGATGTTTGCTAACTAGTCTTCTTCATTATCTCATATCTGGCCAACTCACCACTTATTTTTCCATGTACTTAAGTACATTTAACAATCTGTCATTTTTCTTTTTTCATTCTCCTCTTTTCTTTCTGCTGCCAATATTTTTCTCTACTTAATTTTACCTAATTTTTAATTTGCTCACACAGCTTGTCTTCACAGCTCACTAACAATAAACTACCCCTTACAACCACCACCTCGTTCTGTCTAAATCAAGCACCAAAAGCCGACCTAGTGCTTTTCATTCTGCTCCAGTTTCCCTGCCTATTTTACCCAGCCCATTTCCACATCTCCATCTTCTTTTCAACGTCATCAACCGTCCTCTCCCCCATTTACATTTCAATGCTTTGAATGGAATTGCAAGGGAAGAAAATATCAGAAAAAAATTAAGGGAAAAAGGAGAAAAAGATTCCCATTCTGTGTTGTTAGTAGCCGTCAGCTGTAATGATGATTGGTGATAAGTATAGGCTTTCTACAGCACAGATAGACAAACTGTCATATGAAAAAAAAACTCTCATTAGAATGTCAACAAACAGCCACAAGGGTATCACTTGCTATCGATAAAGGGATAAATATACAGAGGATAGTAGATGACAAATAAGCCAACATGGATTGCATGCTGTAAAAAATTACCACAAACTAACAAAAAACAATAGACTCTGTACAGAAGCAGCTGTCAGCTTTCAGCACAATGCAAAGCGAAAAATAAGTAAATTAATCTCCCTGTTATGCTTATATTAGTTGCAGAAAGCTAAACAGCTGGCAATGCCATTTCTCCGGTCTGGTGCCATTCAACCATTGCAGAAGGAAAAAAAAAGAAAAAAAAAAGCGCAACAATACACAGAAGAAAGTGATATGCAAAGTCATACAGAAAATGTGAAGGAAATATGCACTTTGTTTGTGTCACACATATGAAGAAGTTACTAGCTTATCCTCAGTAGAGCGCAAGAGACACATTAGCCACATGCTTCATGTATATGCCATGTACTTGCTGTTATTTATTTATTTTTAAACAATACACAGTCTTTCCCATTTTTACCAAGGACAAGAACTTTCCTAAGATGTGTTGTGTTCTGCACAGTCAATATTGGATTTATATATTTTTCTAGGTAATTATGATAATAAATTCACAATGGTCGATGAATAATTAATAGGCATTTCTGTGTGATTATGATGTCTATAAAAAGTGTGATATATCACAAGATTTATCACTGCTCCACTCAACAATTACAAATTCATAGTTGAATTTGGAGCACTTTCAGCTGCCCTCAAAGAGCCATGCTTTGCTTTATTTTCCTCTGTGGGCCTATAAGAAAATAATGGCATGGACAGATGCCTCTCGCTCTCTTTGCCTGTGGAAGAGCGAAACAAAACAGCTAATGACGTTGGGAATTTGAGAAATGCACAGAGGGGGGAGAGAGAGAGAGAGAGAACAATGGGTATGGATGATGTGCATGATCATGCCACTGTGTGGGTTTAATGGGACTTCTGTCCCAGGTGTTTGTTTGTGCACATGTAGGTGGCGACAATAATGTGCACATCAGTGTCAAGGAAAGGTGAATGTGTGACTGGCTGAATGTGTGTGCGAGCACGCGTGTTGAAGCTGCGATTATTAGCTGCAGGAACCTCTCTCAAATCACGCTCCCAATCTCTGAAGGACTTGGTGAAACGGTTGGAGTTTATGTGTCTTTATTGCGTACACCTACACACAGCCATTTTGAATGAAACACACATACACACCTACCCAGGTTTGTTAAGTGGGTTACAAGAGGAAAGACCAAAATCATTCCTAAAGAAAGAGAACAGAGTCAGTGTGTATGGCTTTGAAAGCGTGTGTGTGTGTGTGTGTGTGTGTGTGTGTGTGTGCACTCATGAAAATGTACTGTGCACTGTAGAGCAACCAAATGAAAGTGGTGTGAATGGAGTGGGGTTAACAAAATGACTGGGCTTTGACATGTGGGTGTGTCTGGTGTCAAACCTAGTTTTCTTGACCCAGGGTTGAACATATGGGTTCAATCTCGCTGCAGCTTCTGAAGCAACCGAAAATAATCAATACAATACATCTTCATTGCTCCCATGAGGACAGAAACATCGGCCACTAGACTTATCCCAGGAAATCAGAGCAAACTGTTTCTATGGCTAGTTTAAGTATGGCAAAAAGCAGACACCGTCATTGAATTCTCTCTTATTCTGCTTCTTCTTTTGTTCGTTAGGTTGAGCTGTGATTAAAGAGCACAACAGCACCTTGTCCAGTTTTTGAAGAAAACACACTTTACTCTTCTCAATCAATCTGTGTCTCTGCTGGGTGACAGCAGTTGTGGCAGACTGCAACATCGACCTCTTTGGAAGGCGTTTTGTGTTGTTGAACGTCGGGGCTGTTGTTTGGGATCGTCCTCTCAGGTAAATCTGGAACACTGTGATTATATCGCTGAAGCGTTGTGACCTTCAGCAACAAAGTGAATTCAAAGCAGCTCCGCGGAAGGCTGTCCGGTGACTGACCCTCACATTTGACATTGCTACAGTTGGTTGAAATGGAAACTTTCACAAAGATCGATTTAATATAGACATATTTGTTGGTTGTGCGCTCAGCTCCTGCCTGACCTGTTTGCCAATCAGTAAATCTATTTGTAGAGTCATGTAATTTGCACATTGGCAAACTTCAAATGATATTCAAACACATCTTAGTGAGGTGGCGGAGGAACGAGGAGGACAGGGAACCAGTTTGACATTCGATCTGTGTTAATGCGCAATGAAAATCTTCTCCTGCTGCTTTAGAATTCATTATGAATATATCTTACTGACGCCTCCTTTCTCCTTTCTTTTGTCTTTTTTTAGCCTACCCTTACCTATCTTTGCCTCATCTCCCTTGTCAGCTATCCTCGCATGTTCCACCTTGTCGCTTTCTCTCCCTCCACGTGAAAAGACAACTCTAAATCTGAGAGCGATCTGAAACGGGCAGAGGAAACACTGAGTCATAAAAAGCCCTTTCTCTCTACGCTCTTTCATTCATACAGAGACTTTACATCCATCTGGCTCAAGAGGGATATTTGGGGCTAGGAGCGTGGGCGGAGGAACGGAAGCATGTGGAACCTGCCCCCCCCCCCGCGACAGTGAGTCACAGAGGAATAGGGAGCCCTTCGAACAGCCTGTGTAGGTTTTCCTGTGCAGACGTAGAAATGGAAGATACATTCTGGAAATTTTTTTATTCATGTGATGCGGATATCTCATCAGTGAGAATGGAAGGTACTGGAAAGACTCTGTCTATCTGTGTCCCCCTTAATTAACGTCGGGAGGAGGGCAAGAGGGCGCGGCAACCCCCATAAATGATCCTTATTATGATAAATTGACAAGGCATCATTTTCTAAGTGTTACTGAGGGGAATTATTGGATCTAACTACAAGATAGCAGCAAAACAAAGAAAGAGGAGAGGTGAGATAAATCTACTGCTGAATAATACTCCAAAAGAGCTGTGATAATCAATATATGTGCGCACATGGCAGTCAAGGACGCCTTCTCCTTTCTTCTCACAGTCACTTATTTACACAGATTGATAAAAGACTTTGGACTTTTATTTCCTTAAGGAAGGGCAGTTTCTTTCAATTTCCAGTGATATAAGAGTCATCTTCTGTGTTTTATTCATCGACTCCGTGCTGGATAGTTCAAACCCTCAGACGAACTCAAGCGCCCCATCCCTCAATAACCAGCGAAATGTAAAGTCATTTTGACACAAGGACGTTCCGGCTCCTGCAACGTATAGCAGCTACTACAACGGCTTTATTATTGAAAGCAGCAGACTAAATGTAATTGCCTCCTCTAGATATTATAGTATACAACAATACACAGTATATCAAATCACTGAAATTCAACCGTACCTAATCATTCCGTGACAAATCATTTTAATTCTTTCCTTTTAATTGCCCATGCAACATTACATAAATCTGTCTGGAAGGCATTTAGCACTCAGCGGCAGGTTAGAGAATATTATACCAGAACTGTTTTCTATAGGCCTGTTTTCATCTTCATCATCAGCATGAAGCCATTCAAGAGACGTTCAAGTACATGAGATGGACTGACTTGCTGTTTTGGAGTCATAGTGTCAGTGAGAAAAGACGGCAGTCATAGCATGGCCATGGCTGAGCTGGGGCTTTATGATGATATGTTAATATCTGTAATTTGAGGGCCCTGGCTGCGAATATTATAGCTGAGTGAACAGCAAGGAGCCAAACTAATAATGTCCTGCATAATGACCGTGTTTTAATTGCTAGTGACCTCAATATTCTTCTAAATAATGCAAGTAGGACCCTTGATCCGGTCTTTACTCTGCGTATGTGTTACTGTTGCTGCACACCTAGGTTTTATCTGATTGGAAATTTGAACTATCATTAACATGCTTGTTCAACACCGGGTGGCGTGGAAAATGCAGCTGAGGCCGTGAAGGTATAGCTATCAAAAAGGGGGAAAAAAGGAAACATTGCAGCAATTGAACACAGCCTGTCTAATATTACAGGTACACAGCGAGCGGAGAGTGTAAAACAGTCATTTTACCTGAAATGACAAACTGCTCGTTAAAGCAGCCTCTTTCACCATTACTGCTGAATATTCTGGCAGAAGCTGCTGTCCCATTTCTCTGCCTTAGCATGTCACTTCACATCATATATTCTACATGCTCATGTTTTAGTCCCGTGTCGGGGGATCCAGGTGAGTTTTGAGTATTTCTTACATCCTTTTGTTCTTATCTGACTTTTTTTTTTTTTATACCATTTTGTGAAAAGTCACTGGAGATTTTTCTGACCCTGGTAAAAATAAATACACTTGAACTCATTCTACTCTAAGGTTCTGCTGTGTTGACACATGAGAACAAACTGCTGAGCAAAGGTGCACACGACTCGCCTTCTGCTTTGTACCAAGGGACAGAAAGATCCAAACACACGTGTTCACACATTTAAAACAAGGAACACACTTACAAATGAGTGCTAAAAATTAGTCCCTTGCTGACATGTTTGACTTTGGAAGTACATATGATTGCTTCTACTCTACAAGCTGGTAAACAGTTAAATTACCCCCTGAAGCCAAACACAACGCGCCACATTAGTGAGTATCTGGAAGCAAATTTCAACAAATACAAGGACTAGAGTGTAGCTATGAAAATATACTGTGCAATAAGAAAAACTTCACTCCTTTCTCAGATCTAAAAGTAAAAACCAGAGCAATGTGCCCGCTGGAAGTGTGTATTTGAATTCTTTTTTCTTTTTTTTCTTTTTAATCTGAGACTGCATCAACCACATTCATCTGTTAAGGGGGACACTAAAAAAAAAAAAAATGAAAACCAGACACTCTTATAAAAAGCAATTTCAAGTTTTCTCAGTTCTGTAATCTCCATTTTGAATCAATGGTTTGAAAAGTTAATAGCGCTTTGAAACCATGAATAAACTGATTGAAATTTAGATTGTAGATTCACTTCAGGAAGAATCTGTATCCTTTTAGAATTCATTATTTCCAAACTCATTATTTGTTCAATGTTGTATGCCCACCAAATTGAGTTTGTTAATCCTCCTGGTTGTTTATTGGTTATTTTATCTTTTTGTTAACTGTATGTGATGCATTTTTTAAACATACAGATAGTGAATGTCTCTTTTATGGATTTAAATTGGAGTATCCACGATATATATTACGCAAATCCTGAGGCCTTTGGTGACGATAAGGAAAAGAAAGGCACGTGCAACCCGGAGGACGCTTCTTCTATTAGATATGGAGCTGCACTTACCATATGGAATGACTGTGGCAAAAATCCAGGGCAGACATGATCTGTCTGAAGAATTTCCTGGCCTCTTTAGGCGTTAACCTGCCTTTCTTCACCAAGTAGTCAAACAGCTCACCGCCAGACACGTGTTCTAGCACAAGGTACCTGAGAGAAAAGAGGGGGAGACATGGGGATGAGAACGAATGTTGAAACAGAAGGACGGGTAGCAGCAAAAACAAACAAACAAAAAACAAAACCTTATGCACAAATGGAAACGAAAGATTTCACTCGTAGAGATAGGAACACAAAACCGTGCTCTCTACACAGCCGTCTGAAAAGGCCCCGCAGAAAAGAAGAATCAGAGCCTCCGACCTAAGAGGTCTATACGAACTTGAGCAGTGGGAAAAACAGTTCCCTTCCCAGCCGTTTTACACTGACAAAATACCCAGGATCAGTGCTCTGATCTCCCAAAAGTCATATCACGTCGGCTGCTTTTTTAACTCTGCCATCTGTAAAGTGCCCCAACAGTCAGAGTAAAGCACTTGTATTATAAAACAACGTATGCTAAGGTTTGTGATATATTAGATACTCTGACCTCCCATGAAAGGCATAAGAGAGAAGATGGAGTTGCATTACGCTACAAAATGAAGAAAAAAATGGCGCATGCTGCTCTTAGACATAAAGGATTAAGCACTGTAAGCTCCTGTGAGAGTCTTTGCCCGGGCATTCAGTTAATTAAGGAAAAAAAAGGCAAAAAAGAAGCTGGAAGACAGATTTTGGTAAATCCCATTTAGTTTGGTATACTTGCGATACCTATACACTACCTGTACTGCTTTTGTTTTTCTTTCATATTTTTGAAAATGCATAAACATACATCATCCCAGCTGTCGCCCTGCTTGAGGCCACTCTTCAGGTGGCCTTCCACCCTGTGGGGCCAGGCATAGGGGCAGGAAAGCAGTTTATCAACCTGACTGCATGGCCATGATGTTCCAAAGGGACAGAGGAGTAGATGAATCTCCAGTGACCCGGACCTAAAGCTGCATCTGTGGGCTGAAAGCCAGCTGTACTGTGGCCCTGCTCTGCCCTGGCCTGCTCGTATATCCTGAGCTCAAACTCCCTCCATCTTCACTAGGACAAATTGAAACCCAGACAGGCGGTGAAATACTCTCCGTTCTCTCTCTCCCTGCTGTGGAAGTGTGTACGTACGTGCACCTCTTCCTTTTTATTGATTACACCCTGGTGTTGCAAACTGAACAAGGCCGAAAAAGCGTGTGCTCTCTAAACAACTCTAAACCCCTAAAGCCAAAAAAGCTGGCTGTGTGATGCAGTAGATGTTTGGTGTCTATGTGTTGCAGGTCCTTACGAGTAAAAGGCAATTTTTTGTTATATCTCTTTAACAGTTATTCTTCTTAAAACAAATGTTCATCATATTGATGTGCATTATGTTCTGTCACACCATTTTTTCAGCAAACTTGTTTTGTTGTCAAAAACATTGTGTATATATATGATGATTCTATTGTTTGTTGTTATGAAATTTTCATTCGTATAATATTGCTAGGCAATGACTCAAACTTCTCTTTAACCTTTTGTACACAAACGCCTAGACACACACAGCAGCATAAACAGCTTGTTGCTTGTTGCTATTTTGCCGATAGCATAATAAATCTTAAAAGCTCTGGGACCGTCAGGCTATCAATATCACTTTAAAGCATATCAATTATTGGCTTTAAACTACAGATGTCTGAGTAAGAATTTAAAGAATATTATGAGCAAAATTACATCACTGATATTAAGCACAGAGTCACTGGTGATGCAAATGTAAAGCAATTCGTCTTCTGTGACGCCGTTAGTGACCAGCTGTCAAAAGTGATGAAGTAATCTGTGCAAAATGTGATTTTAATAATCCAATTATAGGATGAATCACAATATTCTGCTTTTCCTATCATCTTAAAGGATGAGATGTAGGGTGCTGCGTGCACAATCCCATTTGGTCTGCGAGCTCAACATGAGGGCTAATTGAATTTAGTTGACAAACAGTCCTCTGTAGATCAAGAGGGCTCCTATAAACAGCTGATGGGCTTGTCACTCACCACTGTTTAAGTTGGCTAATCGATTTATGTGTGAGAAAAGAGGAGAGTATGCGTGCGTGTGTGCGTGTGTGTGTGCGTGCGTGTGCGCGTGCGTGCAGCAGCTGCAGCAGACTAATGCAGCTGCCACTCTCTGGGGCTCATGTTTCTGAATGCAATGGTGTTGGCTCTGATAAGTGTGTCATGGCGTTTACATTACGAAGACTTCCTCTCCCTATTAGCAGTCCCCTGGCGTGCACGACCACATTAAATGCTTCATGCCAATACTAATGAAGCCCCCTCTCCCCCCTGAGGCTATCGTTGTTGCCCATGCAATCATAACACCGCAATCAAACTGCTCCTGTGATACATCGGATTTTAAAGACTGCTTCAAGAGCATTTGATGGTGATAATTTGTGTCACAGAGTTGTATCCAAATATTGTCTTGTTTGCCAATATGTGCAGATATCGATCCTGAAATCCATAGATCAAAACCAGCTGGTTATACTTACAAGTATTTTTTATTTTCATAGACGTCGTGTAGCTTTAAAACGTGTGGGTGCTCTATGAGCTTCAGAATGGCTATTTCTCGCTCCACCTGTATGAGAGAGGGACATATGGGGAAATGGGGAGAAGGGAGAGAGAGAGGGGGGGGAGTTTAGATTAGTATAAAAATCACCACACCAAGTTCTTTCCTAACTTTTCAGGACCAATTTCCCTCAAGTTTCTTTCCTCTCATGGGGAGATAAACGAAGTGACCCCAAAACAGCTTGTGATGAGTTCTTCCCCATTGGTTTTTCTGAGGTTACCTCTGAAGGTCGCTGCTCAACAGGCAAATCTTGAGAGGCAGCAATCTTAACATAACCAGCGCAAGAGCTTAACAAGAGGGAGTAAACCATTTGCGAGGAGCTGACTTTCTACTGGCAGACACCAAAGAGATAAGCTTTGACCACACTCTGGTTGGTATCCAGGCCAGCAAGCGCTGCTATCTCTGTAGGAAAATGTAGCTCCAAAAACATTCAAAGAAAACAGGATGTTTTTCTTTGCTTTTAAAAATGGTGCCATCTCTCTCTCTACTTACAAAAAACCCCGGCTGAATACTAAACAATCACATTTCACCACCCTGTTATTTTTTCAGTGGGTAAGAAACATCAAATAAAGTGATCCGTTAGCATCAGAAATCCCACATTTGAATATGTCTGTCCACAAAAATACAGCCTGTAGGTGAACCGAGGTCAAATCGTCCATTTGGGTGCACTTTTTTCTTTTTTTCGCTGCAGAATCGGAGACAGCGCCTCGTACATACAAACATATGGATGTATAAACCGAGACACCTTGTCCAGAGGAAGCAGAAGGCTGAGTTCACCCAACTTTCTGAGTTCTTCTCTTTTTTGCTTACGGAGCTGTTGCAGATACATATATGGCATACTGCGAAACCATTTCATCAAAATCGAGCAGATCGGTTTGGATTTGTGTCAGCATCTCCAGAGGTTGTAGTCAGCGAATAGAGCTGCCACTGAAAATCAGCATGGAGCCCACTATGACACAAACCACCACACTAATCTTCAGCAGCACCCCCCCCCCACTGCACCCACGGCCCTCTCCCTGTGTTCCTTGAGGTTATGTGCTTACTCGTCTCCTCCACATTTCCTGTCCAACTTCTCTTTCACCCTGCATGTCTAACTTTGACTGACGATGGGACTGGAGATAAAAGGACAGTGTGCATTAAAGGCTCCTCTGCCTCATCTCAATCTCTTCAAAGTCATTTTCACTATGTCACTTGCCTGTGACAGCCTTCACATTGCTTTAATGTCACACTCATCACAGTTTAGCTTTATGAACGCTCATGTGGAATGAAGTCAAACCTCTGATCTGCCTGTTAACTTTGTTTCTTTTTAGCTTACACAATGCTGTTTGCTTAACCAGGCAAAAAAAAAAAATCTAATTCAAGTTTCTATTCAATTATTTCTTTTTTTTTTCCCACATTTTGCAACAATGCACATTAATAATCTGTCTGCTCAGATAGGTTTTGTTGTCCGCCTTGCCATGCCTCTTTCAAAACTATTCTATGACTTAACCAGGATCATTACCACCTTCCTCTCAAACACCTAATGCATTATAAAAACAACCTGAATTATTCCACATTCAGTCACTGAAGTTTAAAAAAAAAAGAAAAGAAAAAGAAATACAATGTAGGCGAACTAACTATTGTTGAAGTAATGGCAGACTAAAAAGCTCATAAAACCTGGCCCACAGCTTGTCACAGAAGGGTAAAGTGGTAAACGCATAATTAGCATTAGCCTGGAGTATCAGTGGGCGCGACGGCTAGGCTAATCAGGGCTAATCCATGGACTAATGAGTCCTATCAGCAGCCCTGCACTGGGCCACTTTCTCACCTGAGGCTAAGGTGTGCTGTTAAGAAAGAGCCTTTGGTGGTTAGGCAGGTAGCCTGCAGCAGGGCTCCCTGCAGAGAGACTAATGCCACCACGGACTCAGGGAGAGATGAGCTGTCGAAATGCAACAGAGGCAGCAGCTGGCTTCTTAAGCTTCCTCTAAGCGCCTCCTTTGAGTTAATTGAAATAAGAGAAATGAGGCTTAATGTGAAGACTTAACTGCACAACTGCCTGCTTATTGCAAGATTAGCTGTTGATTAGCGCACAACTGTAAATCCGTGAAGCAACCCTTGCTCTTTCTAGCATTGTACAGTACAACAGTTTCATTAATTAACCCGCAATTATCAGTCAAAAGAAATTATATGAAAAAGCGTTTACACCTCACTCTCTCACATTTGCAAAAGGAGCTGCAAAAGCATGTTGGGTTGGCAAATAAACAGTCTTAATGCTTTGTAATGAGGTAGAACACATCATCAGCACCAACATCAGCAAACACACACACCAAATGCTGTCAACTTTTATCCAATCTCCAAGCACACACCTCCGTCCATAACTTCATGATAGTAGAAACTGCCAGGTTTCCATCCCCTTTCTTGGCTTGGCTCCTTTAGATGGCTCCTCACTCTCTCATTAAGTTTCACATCTGTGAGTCTGGACAGTTCTCTCCAATCACCAATCTCCACGGCACTTCATTAAGACTTTATTATCAGGGACTTGGACAACGTTTACAGAGTTGTGTGCGCACACGGACAGGTGGTCAGGTGAACACGCACCTTCCTTTTTTTCTATCCTTCTTGTTACTTGGGTTCTCCTTGTGTTGTATAGTTTATTGTCAGTTTGTTCAATTCCTAAGTAGACAGGAGTACAAGAGAATTTGGCGGAAGAAAAAAAAACAAAACAAAAAAAGTCTAATGAGAAACCAGAGATCGAAAGAGAGTACAAGACTGACACTAATCCAAATTGGTTATTTGATGGGGAGATAATTTGTCTTGTAATGTATGGTGGTTATTGCTGTCGAGTGGACATCATTAGCACAGGACGTCAGAAGAAAAGCCTGTTGGTGAAAAGGCAGATTGGAAATGCTTCATCTCACACGGTTTCCTATCAGCATCGCATCCTGCCCCACTAAATTGATTAATAGGTTGGAGCTGTGGTGGTGATTACTGTTTAACTACAACCAAGATGGTTGCAAGCAAACCCAAACTTAAAAACACAGAATGAAGCTGTGTGAACGATGAAACATCAACAGACTCCAAGGGACTGTATGGTGTTCCTCCTAATTAAAAACTAACGCACCATTCTCGCCACCCTGGAATTCAATTTTGATGTCGTCGTGTCTGAAAAACATCTCATGAAATTTATTACTCCTAATTATGGTGCGATTTGCAGGTGCAGATGGTACGTTGGGGGGGTGGGGGGTTGGGGTTTGCTCAGGAAGGGGCAGCATGGACAAATGAAGCAGAGCACTCAGCAGCAGCACTCGTGTCATTCCGAATCCAGAGCCAGTTTAGAACAGCTCTGTCAGCTCGCTACGGATTCTATAAATTAGACAAACCAACAAAGGACAGGACCAACATCAACAGATTCAATAGTATGGTTGAAGGTCCAGTGATGGATAACGGATGATCAAGAGAAAGTCAGGCAACAGCAAAGTAACAAAGAGGTTAGATTCACGTCACACGCCGCAGAGCGACTGAACAGAGAAACCAAGCCCAAAATCTCGGAGGGGACAAAACTGGATCACAGGGTCTTTCATCTTTCCCGCTCCACTTATTGCAACTTGAGCTTTCTCTCTCATGCACATGGAAGGAAAACACAGACATTTCTACCCCCCCCAAAAAACTCCAGGCAAGTGAGTGAATGGTCTCTTGACACTGAGATGCGAGGATCAAAGTCAACAGGGCATTCATGTGTGTCAGGCAAAAAAAAAAAAAAAATGCGGGTGGCTATGCTAACATGGGCGTTACAGTGCACGCATGAGCTGCTGAATGGACAGAAAAACAAAAGAGAGACAGAGGGGGGATGAGGGAAAGTGAGAGGGATGAAGCATAAGCCATGTAATTCTCTGCCATGGAGATGAGTAAAAGAGAAATGTGGACAGTGACAGTGCCAGCTCTTCCCCCTGAGTCTTGCAGCTTCTTTTGTTTCTAATTAACACAACACGAAGAACAGATAACCTTTTTGGTCCTATGCAGAGTGTAACGACATCAAGTAATAAAAACATCCACCTGCATGGCTTTGCTTCACCTGTCCTGACAAACTATTTTTGCCTGTTGACAGCTTTTTATTTTTTCGAACATATTTTTAGATTGTGCAACGAGGAAATAAGACTTAACTGCAAATTCCACAAATATGGTTCAATGACTTAATTTGTCAATATAAAAGGATTATAGTAAGAGATGATTCATCTAAAAAAAAGTCATCATTTGTATCATACCAGGCTTTATTAGAAAAAATCCAAAACCCTCATCTTTATTTCACTGATATCAACAATTTAGTATATTATTTTTTCGAAATGGGTATTTTTATGGATAAAACACTAATCCTCAAATTTATCCTTCAAATCTTCCTCAAAATCGGGTTGTAGAAGACAACTGTTGCTGAAATGTAGCAAGCTAAACCAAAGATTTCTCTCTTTTTTATTTTACTAGTTGAAACCAGTCACTGTATCGCATTTGTTTGATTTTAATTTAAGGGGAAGAATAAATCTCATGATAAAACTGCATGTACGGAACAAATAGATACCATATGGATGAGAGAGAAGTAAAATACGGCTGGTGGATGGTGGATGGCCGGAGAGAGGTGGCCTTGGGTCCAGCTGTCAGTGAGCAAAGGGGGAGGGGGCAGCACAGCTTGGCCACTGGCTTTCTGACAAAACCAGTCAGCTCGTCGTCCATTCATACTTGTGACATGTAGACAAATTCAGGCACGTAGCACGCACACACACACACACACACACTTCACACGCAAGCCTCTGATCACGGCAAGCCATGAGCCACCTCCATCCATCCATATGTCGGTCAGTGAGCCAGTGGGGCAGAATCTGTGTTTTCTGCCAGGAGGAGGGGGGCTAGCCAAGCTGGTATGTATGCATGTGTGTGTGTGTGTGTGTGTGTGTGTGTGTGTGTGTGTGTATACACGTAAATGCTCTGAAATGTACGTGTGATGTATGGAGTGCTAAATGTCATTGTCTGGAACCATAAGGTGAGGACGCCACTTTCAAGGGCAAGCACACACAAGTGTGTTCATGTGCTCTGCCCCTCGTGTGTGTACAAGGGTATAACCACTAGCTTCAAGAAAAACACGTTTCCCTGGAAGACCCTGATCATCGAAAATTGGTTTGGAAATTGGCAGGGAGAGACTTGAGGCCGTTTGATTCAACTGTACTTTGTGAGAGGAGCATGTGTGTTAGGTTGCTGAGCTAGTCTGACTCCAAAATAAAATTGCATTGGAATATCTCCATCCCCATCAAAGATATTGAACTGGAAAAAAAAAATGCCCGTCTTACTTTCATCCGTCTCTGTTTATTGCTTTTCCCTCCACCCCGTGGACCGTATAAACACACTAACTGATGTGCACGCATGCAAATACACATCCAGCAAACAAGAACACAGTCAGCGCAGCAGGTTTTTCCTGATAATCGCCGTATAAGTCATTCTGTGTGAAGAGGAGGTAAATTCAGATCAATGTCAGAGACATGTTAATCGATTCTGACATAGTCTTTGCTAGCTCGCTACTCCTTATCCTTTATCCATCTCCCACCCTTCCAAATCTTACCCATTATCCCTTCCCACCCACAACAAACTCTGCCACTCTTTCCCTCATTCATTCTCTCATTTTGTTTCTCTAACCATGCCTAGGATGTGCTTCTGTGCAGCTGACAGATCCATCAGGTTGACACTTAGACCAGTGGCAGGCCACATCATTTCACACTAACAGACGTGTCCCTGGATGACCTTGGCCGTAATTGAGTCTAATGGCAAGAGGTCTTGTACACCCTGAGGTCAAAGGGTATAATCATGAACCTCTTCAAACCTGCTGCACGGGCTGATAGCTGGGATGGAGTGGGACGGTCCGGGGAGTGCTGGTATCTGCAGAATGAGTGATTTATCAGTGACTGGCAGGCTGTGGATCCCTTTGGCAGACATGTTTTGGTATCACTCGTTTTTCTTTTTCTTTTTTTTCCCCCTCCATGCCGTCACTCACTCCATAAGTGAGGAATATTTCATACACAAGGATCGCAAAGGTGACCTTGGGTTGTGAAATGTGGATTAAAGAACTGCTTTTCACAGACTTGACAGACAGACCAGAGAATACAATGTAGTGATTAGATCTGAAGGTCATCTTATATCTGTTAAAAAGTACAAATCAAATCACCTAGAGTGGCCAATATTTGCATGTAATGCATGAAATTGATTGTGGAGTGCAGCGCAAGATAAAATTAGATTCTCTCAGGATTCTGAGGAAATATTAAATATTATCTGCTACCTTATCACGAAAAAAGGTTTTCTTACTGTTTTTGGAAAACAACCTTGACTTTGTCTTATTAAAATGCTTCTTCTTTTGTTTTAATGCAGAATCACCCTCTGCACTTCAGGAAAACAGTAGCGTGATTCTGGCATTTGTAGTAAACTTGTGGAATTACTAAAGAGAAAGAAGAAAGGAAAAAGTGAAGTGACTCAGTGAACACTTGTGGTTTGGGGGGAAAATGAAGAAAGTGATGTGAAAGCAAGTTAAACAAAGAAAGTGAGTAATGAATGCGTAATGAGACTATTTAGTGCAGTTATTCAGGCGAACAGTAACTGACGAGCTGACTGACTCACTTCCGCAACTAATTATCTCCACATATGAATACATGGCTCATTCATTGACACATGAGCTCAGGCAATAGTTGGACAGGCAGAGGAGTCAATACAACAGGTCAGCAGGTAATATTGGCCGACTGAAACAAACCAAATAAGCCTGAAACTTAGCAAATATGCTCAGAACAGCACTAATAACGTGATCAGGGGGTTGTTTCAGCTGTTTCACTTGTTAATTAGGCCTTCCACTGAGTGTGAGTCTTTGACACATAAAAGGAACAGCTTTGTGCTCTGTTGGTACTTTGTATGAATATCAATTTAGCCCATGAGCAGCAAACCACATGTGCGAAAAAAAAAAAAAAAAAAAAGGGAGAGAACGAGGAAGGCTGTTTACATGTATCTGTTTGTGCTTGGTGTGTGTGAGTGAGAAGTCATAGGACTCCTATGACTGAAGTAGTGATAAAGCAAGCACTCTCCGCAGGAAGGATGAAGATGAAGCAACTGATGAGCTGACGAAATTCTAAGTGTCTTGCTTTATGCGTTCAACATGTACATAAGGAGCTGCCCCCTACTCATTACTACTGCTCAGTCAGAGCAACTTCCCTTGTTTATTTGCAACAGCTAAAAGTGGCAAATTTATTCACAAGCAATTGTAGCCTGTGAATAATTGGCCAGTCTTGAAGAAGCTAGTTAACAACACAATCAAGACATAAAGAAATGTGTCGAACACGGAGCGGTTGGTTCTCTGAATAAATGCATGCTCTGCCATTTACTGAAAGGAAGTTTTCTGAGACTTTTCATGTGTCAGAATATCAACATTAATATTAGCTAGTAATCCTAATAAGGATATATTTTAATAGCAACTGTACATTCTTCATCACAACATGAAATATATACACAACTAGACAATTATATCTGCTGTGGGCCTTCATATTGAAATAATAACAGATTGTGAAATAGCTTTTGAACCTATTTCTTTGGTAAACATGAAGATGTGTGCACAGCAAGCATGCACAGTCACCGATAAATTGTTTGCACGTGTGTGCATCTTTGTTGACTGTGCAATGCCACAATGGTCATGGAGCTGTCATTTACGCTTTATGATATGTGTAACTTGTACAGAAATACATCCGCACACACATGTATGTGCAGTGTCAGATCTAATAATGCAGCAAAGGAGTGATATATGAATAGACATATTGCAGCATTGCTGTTGCCCCTGAGTTGACAGTTGTCACCAACAGTGACACACTTCATTGTCCATCAACTATAGTTTCGCAAAGCCCACAGTTAATGCAATACCAAACAAACAAACACACATTTATCCCATTGTTGCTGTGTTTTTCTGGAAATCTCAACACTGTATCAAGAGAGTTTTTTTCCAAAGCTGCTGTATAAGTATTTGTGTGCTGTGTGCTGTCAATGAAGAACACAATAAATCACGAGGACAAAACTCATTAAATGTACTGACAGGCATCATGTTGAAATGCAGGGCACTTCAAGTTTCTCTTTTACAGCGTGATATGAAAAGAGATGACAAAGACAGATTTGGAAGTCGAAATTGGGGTAGAACATAATGTAACTTATTCAATTATCAGTCCCTACGATAGTAAGATGGATAAAAGAGGATCACAATATCCGCTTGCGGAGAAGAAACACATACAGAACACACTTCAGTAGGTCTACAGGTAAAATAAAGAGGTAAGAACTCCCAGTGCAAAATGAAAGAATAAACAACGATAAAAAAAAAAAGGAAAAGAAAACTACACTTTGAAGGGGAACTCTGCTGGTCGTCCCATGAAAGCATCATCCACTTAAGAGCAGGAGAATTGGATAAAATGTGCCCTTCGCTTACAAAGAAAAAGGAAAATAGAAAAAAGAAAAAAACACCCCAAAACAAACGCAACAACAAATAAGAAGCAAACTTCTCATCTATCTGACAACACAGCAGCTGTTGCCTTTGAAGAGGAGAAACAAATGCCATCGGTTGCGACGTCTGTCTGTCTCCTGTCGAGCTCAATAGGGGATCCCGCTACATTTTATGCTCTTCTACCCTCCATTTCATTATTTCGTCTGCACTCCATCTCTGTTTTATCTCGATGAGACAGATGAGAGGTAGGAAAATCAGTCAAACAACATTGTGTGTGTTTGATGAGCTCTGTCACTTGGGCGAGCAGCAGCACTAAAGGTTTTACACGTCTCTCTAGGATGTGTTAGATCCCAAGCTGCCAGTCAGACATGTAGTGCGACACAATGTGACGGAAGTATGGAGAAAGCGGAGGGATTGCTTAGATCCCTAAACATCTGGTGCCCTTCAGATAATATCTATTATCTGGTGTGCATTTTACCTGTAAACATGGTCAACACTCAATAAAGAGTGGTGGGGAAAACATTTTGAAAAAGTAGACGTGCATTTATTTGGAACTGGGGAGTCTAAATTAAATTAAAGATATAGAAAGCGTAGTGACCATGATATTGACTGATAACAGAAAAAGAGCTTTGTAGGGAGTTAAGAGTTTATGGAAATCTATATTATCACTGAGGTTCCTCCCAAGAACGACGGCGAACAGAGAAAAATGATGCAACAAAATGCACCGATAAAACAATGATCTGCTTTTCTGTAATAAAACTATTCTTAAAAGTCAGAAAAGCCGGATATGTTCAATTTAATGCACGCAGGAAAACCTTACCACCAATGGGCGGAGAAAGAAGCAGCCAAAGTACAGCAGGAGAAAGCGCTTGTA